>NC_088413.1:51940404-52636404 GCF_034236695.1 Oncorhynchus nerka | reverse complement strand
CAGACTCTTTTTATTTTATTTCCATAGTTCCGCTGTGGAATACAACAAGCAATTTTGATTGGCAGAACGTCCGCATCTTTTCTTTTTTCTTCTTCTTTTTTATATAAAATGTTATTGTTGTCTTTTAACTCTAATTGTTCTGGAAGGTTGTCAGATGAATTGTTCTGTTTCTGTACTACAGTAGCTAGCTAGCTCTGTGAATTATGATAGTACAGAACATACAGTGCATAGTGGGCAGTCCTACTTCAAACAAACACACCTAGCCGACTGCTACTCAGAGGCTGTGTCTACTCATTGGCTGAAAGTATGTTAATAGTCTTTTACTCTCTCCCTCCTCGTCTCTTTCTTTATTCACACGTTTTAATAAAGCAGTACATCTCGCCTCCGGAAAAAAGAATAGCTGGACGTCCGTGGTGGATGGACAGCTGTGTCTGTGGTCGAGGTGAAAATGAACCCCAGGACACGTCAAGGAGTGAGATATCCGACCTAAAATTAGACAAGAAAACCTGCGTGTGTGTGTATGTGTGTGTCTGTGTGCGTGTGTGTGCGTGCGTGTGTGCGTGCGTGAGCGTGTCTGTGTGGAAAAGGAGAGAGAAAGGTGAGGAAAGAGAGAAAAAGAAAGGCATCAGAGAAAAAAACAAAGTGTCCACTCCTGGCCAGCCAGATACGGTAAATCAGGTCCCTGAATGACTCAGGCGTTCACCTCAGGAAGTAGCTTCCTGGAGTCAAAAGTGCACTGGTATTTATATAATAACAGTGTTTCATTCCAGCAACAGCATCCCCATGCCACAGTAACGGGGGCTCTGCCAGCGCTGCCTTCCTTTAATGCTCTAACACTGCAATTAAGAGCAGCGTATGGGAATGAGCGGACATAAATTAACAATGACCCCCCCCCCCCCCCCCCCCCAAACACACACACACACACCACTTAACCTTCTGTTAAAAAGTTGACCATTGTTTTTAATATGGCTTTTAGGTCCTTGGGAAAAGTGCACAGTAGTCAAGTCTTCGCCCTTTTACTCATGGGACCGTTGGATAAACACTGTAAATGAGATAATACAAAAATAACAGCTTCTCGAATGATGTCAATCAAAAAGTATATTCTTTCTAAGAGCACTCGTATGACTCACTTCCTGACGCCTCTAGGTCACCATATTCTACATGTCCTCGTTTCCCTCCTCGGCTTTATCATTATCTGCATGTATCTGATTTATGGAGGGGAGTTTTGCACTGGTGAAACACTCTTCAAATAATGAAGTAGAACTGTTACTGTGATTAAAGGAAATACACAACACTCTGGGAATGTACCTTGCTTTTCTTCGCTGAGGAGGCTTGTTCTCCTGTGGGCCAGGAAATGTTGACGGGATCAAGATAGTTCACACGTTACAGGTGGTTAAGATATATTTGCAGTTCAGCTGATCTTTCTCAGGGGAAACATCCCATAGTGTATTTGCAGTAACAATGGGCCTGGCATCAGGCCCATGTATTATTGCCACTGAGAATCAAGTGAGTGGGTGGAGGGAGGGGCTGTCTTAAAAACAGCAGAAGAATAGCATAGTATGTTACAAAGAAGCTGACAACATACTGTATTTTGTACTATTAAATATTCTGTAGCCTACTAAAATAAATCTAGACCTATATTTGATTTTTCACAACCATTTTCAGTTGCCCCTACACATCATATCACATAATATTGCGACATTATTCAACTATCTAACGAGAAATAATGATTCAACTATCTAACTAGATGTTAATTTAAGCCCAAATTCAATGGCTGCTCAAACCTTATGGGAGGAAGAAAAGAACAGTCCCTGCCGTTTAGGATACTGATTAAAAATGTGTACGAGTGTTTAATGTCCCTGTAGTGTTGTCACTATGGGGGGCTCCTGGGATGAGGATGGCGGTTGTTCCGGGTCACTGGTGAAGACAGGGAGAGCTGAGTCGATTAGCCAACTCTTCCAGTCTCTGTGTCTTTAACTAGACCCGGCTGTGCCACAAGGAGACTTTCTGTTGTCCTATTATTCTGCTCAATGATTGAGATAATAATCCAGTCTGTCTGTCTGTCTGTCTGTCTGTCCCCCAATTCCCCCTATCTTCTGCTGCTTTTCTCTTTAAATGTCCTCTAGTTACATCCCAACATTCCACCCTTTTCCTCTATTTGCGTTTCATTGGGTTCAATTGTTTCTGGTTTTATTTGCTGTAATTCTCTCTTTTCAATAACACCATTGTCAATCAATCTTCACCACCGATGCTGCTTAGTTTCTAAGAGTGGGGTGAAATGGGTAAAAGAGTAGAACATCTAAGGGCTGGCATGGAGATAGCGGACTGGAAATGCAAAAAATATTCTGCATTGCTCTCCACTTCTTCTGGTTTTGACAGCATTCCTATCGAGGACTGATCCCTCAACAAGGGTTATCTAGGGTCAGCGTCTGGACTACGTTAATCCATGGGTGGTATTTGGGTACTACTGCTATACTCTAAATGGGTTTATGTCTCAGGTTGTAAAGCCGAAATAGATCACAGTACTAGTTAGTGGCTTGCTGGGTTCGGTGTTCTAGATTCATGCAGCAAAATAACTCAAAGGGATCAACAGATTTCACCGTTGAGAGTGTATTTTGCCCTGTAGCTTTATTCAACACTGCTCTTAATGACTTCGGGTCAAAACCAACCTTAGACATTCACTGGACTGTAAAACACCCTACGTAATGTTGATGAGGTGTCTTTCTTCCACCGTGATCTCTGCACTTCCAGCAAGGTGCGGTGGTCCTGTGACATGTAATTGATGTCCATGTCATCTCCCTGCCAGGGTCAGTGTTATAGGTTAGAGGCTGGGCAAGGGCAGTCCTGGCCTCTGGCAGCTTCCAGACCCTCGGGTACAGTAGACAGTCTACCCAGTGACAGAGTAAATCCTATCAGCTCCCTACAGCGCCTCAACTGACCGCACTAAAGCTAATCTAACCCTGGTCATACACACGCACGGATGCAGACATGGACACAGGCATAGCCGCCATCACCCCCTAAAGACTTTCCTAAAGACTATATTTTCTCAGTTCAAACAGGGTGTAGATGTGTAAGGGTCTGGTTGGTGGAGGGGAGAAGGTAGAGGGGATTGGGGTGTTGTGAGGTCAAAAGGCCAACCCCAAAAGAAGCCCACTGCCTGGCACTCGTTTTGCGTTGAAAACACAGTCAGACATTCCCCAACAAGATAGCCAGACTCTAGAAGGTGTTTGTTTTCCTTGCTGATGAGGGCCTGTTCATGGAAAAGTCATCTGTTTTTGGTTCTGTTTCTCTATCTTCTTCACCCTTTGAGATCCATCCATCATTCAGAGATTTGGTCATATAATTTAACTTCAGATAACCCCATGGAGAATGTAGCCCAAATGTCTTTAAATGTGCTAATGCTGAGATAATTACATTAGAAAACAGTTCTAACTCTTATAATTAATTCGCCCAAGTACTTGGCAACAAACTCTGAAACTAGAGTGGAGGACCAGACTACATATGTCTGGGGATTTAAATGAAAGGCTCGTTAGGTGCAGGGGTGCTCAGTTTGGATCAACCTCCTCCACTCCCCCCTCCATGCTTATAATCATTAGCTTTTGTATAAAACCAAATAAGGAGATTTAAGGAGATAAAAGTAAATTGGACTTAATTCCACATGACACGTTGGCAATCTGGTAGAGTAGGCTATTCTGATTCAGTCTAATGACCATTCGTTCGAACGAGTCATCTGAATGGATTTTTTGGGGTATTTATTTGATTGATTCAAGAGTTATATTACTCCATCAGTCATCTGAAGTGAATAGTTAATGTGGGTTCATTATTAAACTGCACAGTGAGTCGTTGCTATAGTTGCATCCCAATTGACACGTAAGTAGAATCTTTACAGTTGGAAATAGTAGGAAACTTTGATCCATGTGACTCAATACTAATTCAGTGTCTAGGCCTTTATGAACATGTCTGTAATGGCTCCAATACATGGATGTAGATAGTGTTAATAGACAATGGGGTCATGTAGGGGTCAGCTGAGGGTCAGGGGGATCAGAGGACAGGTGATGGGGAGGTAGTGAACCCAGAACTGGACACAGATATCATCACAGAGGAAGTGGGACCTCCACGTGACCCCATCCCACAATTAGGGTACACAAGCAGCTGCATGCCTTATCTCTCCCTGCAGGTCCCCCACAGCTCCCAGACATGACTGGAGTCTGTCAATCATCGCCGACAAGTGACGTCTCACTTAGCCAGAAGATGGGATGGATGGATAGACGAGGAGGGATAAGTGACAAATCACTTCTGCTGTGATTTATCTCACGGAGATCTTGGCACTCTGATGTGTCTGTAGTAGAATCACAGAGATGTTTTTACTTCGGTAGGTAGGTACTCTATGCATGGTGTTTGAAGATCTTTTTAGGAATAATAGTACAACAAGAAAGAGGGACAAATTCACTTGCTATAGAATAATATTAATTGCATGTAGCTCTTGTACCAATTCATTTCAGTTCTAGTGTTTTTTTAAAATCCAAAATGATTTATCTCAAATTCAGATTAGGGCAATAAAATACTCCAAAAGACAGGTTGAATGAAAAAAATAGAAAAATTGCTCCACAAAGATTATGATAATTACAAAGGAATCTTTTGTCCCTTCAATGTCTCCTCTCCAGAAAGTGACAGTCCCAGTGCCTTTGTCTCTTCCTCTCCCCGATTCACACTGTTTCCTTATAAGGTCTAATGATACAGGTTGTAAACTCTATGTAAGCACTACCTTCATACGCCACAAAAAAATGACCCTTTTTGACAATAATGGAGCTATATCGCTCCATGTACCATGGAGAGGTGCAGAAAACAGTTTAGAACTGATTGTTCTGCTGTTTAGTGCCTCTCAGCACTGTTTCATTTTCATGGAGAGGAAGACCTTGTAATTCTCACTGATGGTGAATCGGGGAAAAACAGGAACATCTTTGTAAGTCAGTGACAGGTTCAGCTACTAGATGGAGGTTAGGTGTGTAAGGGTCTTCATTAGCTGCCCCGTGTATTTGTACACATCAGAAGGTGACCTCAAGCCTAGGCCTGGTTTAGGCTGTAATGGCACGGTAATGTTCACAGTCCACAAAAGCTTTCCTCTTTCAGATGTATTAGAAATATTTCAACTGCAATCCTCAAGAACCTACTAGAGGTCTCTAAAAGTGTCACTGAAACATTGTGCAAAATTGCATGCTTTATGTATTCCAATAATATTTCATTTGACCATGTTTAGATGGATTAGGGTTAGGGCTAGGGATGGACTTATGTTGCATGTGTATGCTACAGTATGATAGATCAGTTGAGATCCAGCAGGGTCATTTGAAATAGAGTAATGAGTTTCCAGGTAATATGACTCCGTGGACTCAGCTTGATATGGTGGAGACTTATCTATAGATGATGAGTTAGTCTCAGCTTGATATGGCGGAGACTTATCTATAGATGATCAGTTAGACTCAGCGTGTGGTTGAGTCAACCTGAGTAAGCTTTTAAGTTCTCCATTAACTTTTTAAACTGTAAGTTCTACTGATGTTTTACACATGTGCATTTCTGTTTCTGCGCTCCACCAGACTCACTCATCTCCAAAACAACTTTAAATCTTCATCAAGCCATCACATTGGGAATTCCACTCCTGCTTTCGTACAAAGTAATGGCGAAGATTACTCGGGAAGAAAGAAACTGAGCAACTTTTGGCAATAGAGGCCTGTGAAATTATAGCTTCTCCCTTGAATAAGTGCCTGGTGTAACGGCTTTCTAATGGTGAAGGAGAGTCGGACCAAACTGCAGCGTGTCTATTTCGATTCATCTTTAATAAACAAACGTAACACAACAAAACACTAACACTACAAAACGAAAACTATACAAGTGTCTACTAACCTCTAACCAGGACATCAAGACACACAGGACAATCACCCACAATACAACCAAAGAATATGGCTGCCTAAATATGGTTCCCAATCAGAGACAACGGTAAACACCTGCCTCTGATTGAGAACCACTTCAGACAGCCATAGACTCTCCCAGAACACCCCACTAAGCTACAATCCCACTATACACACATACCAAAAACCCAAGACAAAACACACCACAATACAAAAACACTATGCCACACCCTGGCCTGACCCAATACATGAAGAAAACACAAAATACTTAGACCAGGGCGTGACAGAACCCCCCCCCCTAAGGTGCGGACTCCCGAACGCACCTCAAAACAAATAGGGAGGGTCCGGGTGGGCGTCTGTCCATGGTGGCGGTTCCGGCACGGGACGTGGACCCCACTCAATTAATGTCTTAGTCCCCTCTCCTCGCGTCCCTGGATAGTCCACCCTCGCCGCCGACCATGGCCTAGTAGTCCTCACCCAGAAACCCACTGGATTGAGGAGCAGATCGGGACTGAGGGGCAGCTCGGGACTGAGGCAGCTCGGGAGTGAGAGGAAGCTCGGGAGTGAGAGGAAGCTCGGGAGTGAGAGGAAGCTCGGGAGTGAGAGAAAGCTCGGTCGGGAGTGAGAGAGAGAGAGAAAGCTCGGGAGTGAGAGAAAGCTCGGGAGTGAGAGAAAGCTCGGGAGTGAGAGAAAGCTCGGGAGTGAGAGAAAGCTCGGGAGTGAGAGAAAGCTCGGGAGTGAGAGGAAGCTCGGGAGTGAGAGGAAGCTCGGGAGTGAGAGGAAGCTCAGGCAGGTTGATGGATCTACCAGATCCTGGCTGGCTGGTGGTTCCGACAGATCCTGGCTGACTGGCGGATCCTGGCTGACTGGCGGATCCTGGCTGACTGGCGGATCCTGGCTGACTAGCGGTTCTGGCGGATCCTGGCTGACTGGCGGATCCTGGCTGACTGGCGGATCCTGGCTGACTGGCGGATCCTGGCTGACTGGCGGATCTGGCAGATCCTGGCTGACTGGCGGATCTGGCAGATCCTGGCTGACTGGCGGATCCTGGCAGATCCTGGCTGACTGGCGGACAAGCGGATCTGGCAGATCCTGGCTGACTGGCGTATCCTGGCTGACAAGCTGGAGACTGGCAGATCCTGGCTGACTGGCGGATCCTGGCTGACTAGCGGTTCTGGCAGATCCTGGCCGACTGGCGGATCCTGGCTGACTAGCGGATCTGGCAGATCCTGGCTGACTGGCGGATCCTGGCTGACTAGCGGATCTGGCAGATCCTGGCTGACTGGCACTTCTGGCGGATCCTGGCAGACTGGCGGATCCTTGCTGACTGGCGGATCCTGGCACACTGGCGGATCCTGGCTGAATGGCGGATCTAACTGATCCTGGCAGACTGGCGGCACTGGTGGCGCTGGGCAGACCGGCGGCGCTGGGCAGACTGGTAGCTCAGGCGGCGCTGGGCAGACTGGCGGCACTGGCCAGACGGGTGGCTCAGACGGCGCTGGGCAGACTGGCGGCGCCGGGCAGACTGGCGACGCTGGGCAGACTGGCGCCGGGCAGACTGGCGGCGCCGGGCAGACTGGCGGCGCCGGGCAGACTGGCGGCGCTGGGCAGACTGGCGGCGCTGGGCAGACTGGGAGCACTGGCGGCGCTGGGCAGACTGGGAGCACTGGCGGCGCTGGGCAGACTGGCGGTGCTGGGCAGACTGGCGGTGCTGGGCAGACTGGCGGTGCTGGGCAGACTGGCGGTGCTGGGCAGACTGGTAGCTCAGGCGGCGCTGGGCAGACTGGCGGCACTGGCGGCGCTGGGCAGACTGGCGGCGCTGGATGCTTCATGCAGGCTGACAGCTCTGGCTGCGCTGAACAGAGGAGTACTGGTGCCTCTGGAATGAGGGGCTCTGGCGCCTCTGGCATGAGGGGCGGTAGCTCTGACAGCGCCGGACAGGCGGGAAGCTCCGGCAGCGGCGCCGGACAGGCGGGAGGCTCGGCAGCGCGCCGGACAGCGGGAGGCTCCGGCCGGCGCCCGGACAGGCGGGAGGCTCCGGCAGCGGCGCCGGACAGGCGGGAGGCTCCGGCAGCGGCGCCGGACAGGCGGGAGGCTCCGGCAGCGGCGCCGGACAGGCGGGAGGCTCCGGCAGCGGCGCCGGACAGGCGGGACGCTCCGGCAGCGCTGGACAGGCGGGACACACTGTAGGCCTGATGCGTGGTGCTGGCACTGGTGGTAATGAACCGAGGACACGCACAGGAAGCCTGGTGCGGGGAGCTGCTACCGGAGGGCTGGGGTGTGGAGGTGGTACTGGATAGACCGGACCGTGCAGGCGCACTGGAGCTCTTGAGCACCGAGCCTGCCCAACCTTACCTGGCTCGATGCCCACTCTAGCCCGGCCGATACGAGGAGCTGGAATATACCGCACCGGGCTATGCACCCGCACTGGGGACACCGTGCGCACCACTGCATAACAAGGTGCCTGCCCGGTCTCTCTAGCCCCGCGGTAACCACAGGAAGTTAGCGTAGGTCTCCTACCTAGCGTAGCCATACTCCCTGTGAGCCCCCCCAAGAAATTTTTGGGGCTGACTCTCAGGCTTCCATCCGCTCTGCCGTGCTAGCTCCTCATAATGCCGCCTCTCTGCTTTTGCTGCCTCCAGCTCGGCTTTGGGGCGACAATAATCTCCAGGCTGATCCCAGGGTCCTTTACCGTCCAGTACCTCCTCCCATGTCCATTTCTCCAGGTAGTGCAATCTCTCCCACTGTAGCTGCTGCTGCTCCTGCTGCTGCTGCCTCTGGTGCTTCTCCTGTGGCTCCTGCCTGTTGACACGCTGCTTGGTCCTGGGGTGGGTGATTCTGTAACGGCTTTCTAATGGTGAAGGAGAGTCGGACCAAACTGCAGCGTGTCTATTTCAATTCATCTTTAATAAACAAACGTAACACACAACAAAACACTAACACTACAAAACGAAACCCGAAAACAGCCTATACAAGTGTCTACTAACCTCTAACCAGGACATCAAGACACACAGGACAATCACCCACAATACAACCAAAGAATATGGCTGCCTAAATATGGTTCCCAATCAGAGACAACGGTAAACACCTGCCTCTGATTGAGAACCACTTCAGACAGCCATAGACTCTCCCAGAACACCCCACTAAGCTACAATCCCACTATACACACATACCAAAAACCCAAGACAAAACACACCACAATACAAAAACTCTATGCCACACCCTGGCCTGACCCAATACATGAAGAAAACACAAAATACTTAGACCAGGGCGTGACACCTGGACTGTTAATCGACCCAAGTGTAATACTAGACCAGGAGTGCGGCAGTGTGAAATAATTTTACGGAACCATCCACTCATCTGTAAGAAAGAGAGAAGACGAGAATAAATGGAAACTTGTTTTAGAGAAAAGCTACTTCCCTATCAGCCATGGTTCCCATGCATGCGTTTCTACTAAATATATTTATTTAATTTCTGAACTCAGGGGATGGTGGATACTAATCCATTAAATGTCTGCACACAACTTGTTACTCGCGCCTTATTAAAATATGTAGATTAATTTGCGACTGGTTCTGCATTTGATTAGAGCGGGTGGATTGGGTGCTCCAGATTCAGCTCATATTTGTAATCTTCTAAATTTACCAGCGAGTGAGAGCTTGTCAATTAAATGGAATGAAATGATGGGAGAGTAAGACTCATCTTCATCTTCTTGTTTCATGCTTGAGTGGCCGCGGAGTTATCATTTACAGGGCTTCAAATTATTGTCAGGAAAGTTTTGTTGAGGGCTTCAGATACAGAATTAATTTGTATTCTTCTCAGAGACAGTGCCTCAATATGCTCTGGTGAAGTGCACCTAGGCTTTGTCAATTACAGTGTGTGTCAGGAAAAAAGGATCATGTCATTTGAGATGAGGGAAGGCATTAGGAGAAGACTGCTGTAAAGTAAGATCTTACGGAACGTAATGGAATTTACGTCAGCTTGTTTAAAGACAATTGATTTGTACTTTTCATATTTTATGTGTTTAGGCTTTTTCCATTTATTCAAGCTTCAATTTGAAATGTTTGGCAGTGAAATGAATATATGTCATGACAAAATATCATGACAATGTCCTGGAAGGTTATTTTTTTCTAAAACCTACCCTCAGTCATTTGTATGTCTATAGACAGATAAAGCAGAACATACATTCCCCTATGAGACCACTAGCTTATAGTTGCGCTATAACTCATCTATTACCAACTTATTACATCATAAAACCGCTAGTAAGTAGATTTTCTATTATTTTCTATTGAGTCTCTGCTCAGTCTCTGTGTCCAGGTATGTGCAACTCTGTCCTCCATTACCCTCCAGCCTCTCTGACCCTTATTGGCAGCTGTTCTCTTCTTCAGTTCAGACATTGACAGAGCTGAATGAACCAGCAGAACAATGATCTGATAATGAGCTCCCATACACAGAGCCTCTTTGTCATCAAACACAATAACGTGATTTAGGTTAATTAAATCACATCTAATAGGCAGTGATTGAGCCCAAGTCAAAATGTCTGTCCCTCACATTTTGCTTCAATCGAATTAGCTCCTTTGTTAGGCAATAACTGGGCACCGTGACTGAAGTGTACAGGGGTCATTCAGGACCCTAGAACAGGTTTGCATTGATCTGCCACCCCAAAATTCCTCCCTCGCTCAACCACAATGAATTTGGCTCGGTACCACACTTTGTAAACACTACGGCTAATACCTCAGGACCTCAGGGCAAATTCATCAGCATGGAACAGTCCCAAACATCAATTCATTCCTTTGTCTTGCCATTCAGAACTCGACATGCTAATATCAATTGTATTTCAGATATGTTCTAACTGTCTAACTGTGCTCTGCTCTGAGGACTTTGGGAAGTTGGAGGAGACCTGTGCTGTGCTCTGAGGACTGTGGGAAGTTGGAGGAGACCCGTGCTGTGCTCTGAGGACTGTGGGAAGTTGGAGGAGACCCGTGCTGTGCTCTGAGGAGTGTGGGAAGTTGGAGGAGACCCGTGCTGTGCTCTGAGGACTGTGGGAAGTTGGAGGAGACCAGTGCTGTGCTCTGAGGACTGTGGGAAGTTGGAGGAGACCCGTGCTCTGCTCTGAGGACTGTGGGAAGTTGGAGGAGACCTGTGCTGTGCTTTGAGGACTGTGGGAAGTTGGAGGAGACCCGTGCTGTGCTCTGAGGACTGTGGGAAGTTGGAGGAGACCCGTGCTGTGCTCTGAGGACTGTGGGAAGTTGGAGGAGACCCGTGCTGTGCTCTGAGGACTGTGGGAAGTTGGAGGAGACCCGTGCTGTGCTCTGAGGACTGTGGGAAGTTGGAGGAGACCCGTGCTGTGCTCTGAGGACTGTGGGAAGTTGGAGGAGACCCGTGCTGTGCTCTGAGGACTTTGGGAAGTTGGAGGAGACCTGTGCTGTGCTCTGAGGACGTTGGGAAGTTGGAGGAGACCAGTGCTGTGCTCTGAGGACTGTGGGAAGTTGGAGGAGACCTGTGCTGTGCTCTGAGGACTGTGGGAAGTTGGAGGAGACCAGTGCTGTGCTCTGAGGACTTTGGGAAGTTGGAGGAGACCTGTGCTGTGCTCTGAGGACTGTGGGAAGTTGGAGGAGACCAGTGCTCTGCTCTGAGGACTTTGGGAAGTTGGAGGAGACCCGTGCTGTGCTTTGAGGACTTTGGGAAGTTGGAGGAGACCAGTGCTGTGCTCTGATGACTTTGGGAAGTTGGAGGAGACCAGTGCTGTGCTCTGAGGACTGTGGGAAGTTGTAGGAGACCTGTGCTGTGCTCTGAGGACTGTGGGAAGTTGGAGGAGACCTGTGCTGTGCTCTGAGGACTGTGGGAAGATGGACGAGACCAGTTGTCTTCTATGACAAGTCTACCTATAGGGCTCTCCCTTTGACCAAACCTGATTCGTGAGGGAAGACCCTCAGGCTCAGGGCTGGCAGAGGTGAAACAAATAGAGAAAGCTGTCTTGACAGTGTCTTGTTTCACCTCCCCTCAGATATTTCACTTCCACTCAGCATTATTCTGCAACCTGAGTTTTCCGAAGTTGAACAAGTTTCTACTGTAACAAACTAGCAGGCCAACTTGGAGCAGCCTTTTGTTGGTTTGATGAGAATACTAGAAGCTAGAAGCTTCCCTGAATATCCCTACCCTTCAGTACAGTACAGTGTAATAGGTGAGGTGGTCTCCTAGTGTTGTACCTGGACATAGCCATAGTGAAGCTGAGCTGACACTGGTAGGTAGATTGGTCTGGACAGGGCAGGAGAGACACTCCAGTGCTGAGTGGCTGGCCAGACAGAGTGAGACAGGATTAGAGCCAGCTCCTGACATTTGGCACAACACCCAAGTGGGGGCAAATTTAATTTAGCAGTGAGGGGTCACAAGGTTGCTGGCCTAACCTCACTGCTACTGGCATCCAGACAGGTTGACGGTAGTCATACTATGACAGAACAGCGCCACCATTCTGCAGACAGGGCTCACTAGAGGTGGATTTTTTTTTTTTCCCTGAATGGTCGCCATTGCGTCCAACAAATCACTGGCACTGTTGCTTACCAGTGTGTTCAATTGTATTTGACAGTCAGCACAGGTCAGAATATAAAAAAATGAGAGAAGAGAAGAAAATAAATATTAATTTGTGTGTGCATATATGGATACTGTTGACTGTGTGTGTGTGTGTGTGTGTGTGTGTGTGTGTGTGTGTGTGTGTGTGTGTGTGTGTGTGTGTGTGTGTGTGTGTGTGTGTGTGTGTGTGTGTGTGTATGTGTGTGTGTGTGTGTGTGTGTGTGTGACTGTCTACCAGTATTTGTGTGAGGGGTGTAAAGGCAGGGCTCCTCAGTCCTTCAGTCACTCATTTCCTCTTGCTTGACTGGGCTGCTTACCCAGGCTGAAAGCAGCACCGTTGTCATGTTGGAGTGTGCTAATTAGGCTCCAGTCTAATTTCCCAGGATGCTCTACTGCCCATTAAATAGCCATTTCAAATTCAAAGTGATTGTAATTGTACAAAGGCATGCTGATCTAGCAATCACCTGGGGTTTTGGCTCGGCTGTTCTTTCCTCCTCGTCTGTTTTTTTATTGTCTGGATCTTTTGCGCCGTATGAAGAGGTCTTAAGTGGTCGCGCAAACAATGCCCCCTGTGCTACCCCGCGCTCCCATCCCTCTTGTTCTAATCCTGCCCCTCGACTGGGCCGGGAGAATGTGGGTCAGTACAACCAGGGGTTGGCAAGCGGTGGGGCCAAATTAGATGTCAAAATAAGTGCCTCCTTCTGGGGACCGAGTGGTGGGGAAATCGGTTTAAATCAAACCGGTCACATGTCGAATCAAACCGGTCACGTGTCGAATCAAACCGGTCACGTGTCGAATCAAACCGGTCACGTGTCGAATCAAACCGGTCACGTGTCGAATCAAACCGGTCACGTGTCGAATCAAACCGGTCACGTGTCGAATCAAACCGGTCACGTGTCGAATCAAACCGGTCACGTGTCGAATCAAACCGGTCACGTGTCGAATCAAACCGGTCACGTGTCGAATCAAACCGGTCACATGTCGAATCAAACCGGTCACATGTCGAATCAAACCGGTCACATGTCGAATCAAACCGGTCACATGTCGAATCAAACCGGTCACATGTCGAATCAAACCGGTCACATGTCGAATCAAACCGGTCACATGTCGAGAACCGCGAAAGATTGGTAAAGTGAAGTCAATGACAATTTGTTTTTCCCAACTCACTGCACACGGACCAAGGTGACATGTTTGAAAGCGCCATTAGGATGTTTCACTGTAATATCAGACGCGAAGAAGCATTGACAGGATCTTAATGACCTTCTTGTTAACATATTTAACATATTTGGTTCAGTAGGATTTACATGTGAATGGAAGAAGAGTGCAAACCGATAACGGTTAAGGGCAAACTAAGACAAAAAGAAGAATATGGCCAAATGAACACTAGTCCAAAGAATCAACTCAGAGTAATTAACCTTATGTAAAATGTCATTTGATTCGCTTTAATCCCAGATTTAGTTTCAATACAGAGACTAGCTGATCAAGAGTGCAGCTGTAATTTTGCGAACACACTTTGATCTCCCACTGTGAGAGTAATTGGGGTTATTGAACTAAATACAATGTTAGAGAGGGAAATGATTGCACTGGTCAAACCCTGTTCAACTCACACACCAACAAACCACATGTAACTTAGTTCTAATTTCTTGACCAAAATTACACTTCCCCTTTGCAATTAATTTTCCAATAACAATCTTATCCTCCTATTGTTATTCATTCGAGCTGGATGCATTTCCTTTTTTTCTTGAAAGGTGGAAATACCAATGCTGTTTGATGCTATTTACTCCTGTTATGGGCCTAGCTTTACTTTGTCAGGTGAGCTTTTATTTGTTCTTGAAAGGGATTCCTTGAAGTGACTGGGGTGTCAGGTCTGTGACGCTCCTCTTTTCAATTGTCTTTGCACTTGAAGGAGACGCGGGGACATGTGACTCCTCAGCCGTCACAATATTGATACTGTACGATGGCTGTCGAGGCACATCCCCAGCCTCTAATCCAGCCTGACAGTCCACACAGCACATGACTGATAGCTGGTGTGTCATCCCAAATAAAGAAGGAGAAATCAAATGAAATAAAACATCCCAAAGTTGGTTGGGTTTTCTTTTCGAAGTATATAGAGTCAGATGGGAAAGAAGAAGACGAAAGTCCATTGTCACTAACGCAGTGGGATCTGTTTCTCTACTTTCTTTCTCACAGTGATGTATTAGCTATCTCTCTTCCTCCTTTCTGGGTTGGAAAGGGTGGTTGATGTGATGGTGGCCAGTCCATTCATTGCACTGCTGTGTCACCCGCGGTTTTATTGTCTCTTTAGTGAGCAGAGGGAGGCATTGGATGGGGACACAATAGACTTTCTCAAAGACACCTTGAAGTCACTGATTCATCAGTCAGACAAGGAGCCTGTAGGCAGGTGTCTGTTCACAATGGGTGACACACACACACACTCACGCACACACACACACATACGCACACGCACGCACGCACGCACGCACGCACGCACGCACGCACACACACACACACACACACACACACACACACACACACACACACACACACACACACACACACACACACACACACGCACACACACACGCACACACGCACACACACACACCTAAATCAGCTATTTGCTTTTCTAAAAGGCCCCATGTGACAGATAGGTCCATTAGATTGTCCACATTCAAGTTGCCCTGACTGCTGTAGCTCAGTGTCCTATCAGTCCACTGTTGTTTGACCATGAGTTGTGAGCCTGTTAATGAGACATAAGGGAGCCAATATCTTTCGAGTGTCTTAAAGAATGGAGACGACTAGATTCAGATGGACAATGCACTCCCAAAGGCATTTTGAGTTGAATGATGAATGTCTCAAGTGATCTTTGTTCTCATTGAATTCACAAACAACGACTTGTAATTATTTTTTACTCTCATGCACATACTATTGTCTTGTCATTTTCTATAGTCTCGATAAGTGATATTGCCAGGGTGGGAATGGAAAGTATTGGGGATTTTTCCCTTTCTTCATTCCTTGATCAGAAATAATTATATATAGAAATAACAGAACTCAATAGCTAGATTTCCATCCAATTGGCGACAGATTATCATGCGACTATTAAAAAAAACATTTTCCCACCAGAGATGTGTTTCCATCAAATGTACTTTGTTGAGGATAAAAGTCTGTGTTAAATAGGTTAAATGGGTTTCCATTCTCAACTCTAGGCCTACTGATGATTTTAACACAAAACATGTGGTATAGGTATAGTGAATGTGCCCCCTGTGGTATCAGCACGTGTGCTCTAGCCAACAGCTCGCAGATACAGTGCGGGTATAGCCTACATGATGAGATTATTATTATGGACAAAAGAGCGAGATCATTTTGAATTGTCAAACGGCAGCCAAGCATCGATCATCATGTCACCAAAATAAGACCCTCAATAGTTATTGGAAAGGAGCATCAATCTCATCACCTTGCACTTTCACCACCCTGTGAAGTTCATCATTTATTTCATCTGTAGCCTAATAAACTGCACGCTTTCCCGACAAGGCGTAAGGGGAGGACCACACAACATATCATCGCCTGACTCCATGTATACTTCAATACGATGGTTATTATATCAATATTTACGAATAAAAGTTTCCAACAACATTTCTCGCATGAATTAGTTTTACAGGCACAAAAAGATACCACCTTGTTTAGTGTATTTTGTTTTGTCGACACTTGGAAAGTTTTCCCCAAAAAGTTGATGTTTCCATCAGGCTTCTCATCACATTTTCTATCCGACATGTACTTTGCTCGGATAAAAAATATCGGATGGAAACCTGGTTAATAATACATTTCTAACTTTCTCCAAGACTTTGACTGAGTTTGCAATATCTTAAAAGTTCAACATGGAGTTGCACCAGGCCTTTCTCAATATCTGCACACTGAAATGACTGTAGCTGGGGAAAACGATGTGTTTGTATGGTAAACACTTAGCAGATCATGGGGGGACGGGCGAGTGCTGTCAGACTTTGACATGACATGGAAACGTTTGCTTGGTCATATTGTGTGTATTGAAGGCTAGAGTGGGAGGCATGAGTCGTGGACGTGAGTGACAAGGTGAGAATGGGGAGCAAACCAAACCTTTGCAGATGTCTGATCATGCACCATTTCAATTTCATTTCAGTATGAATGGACAAGTCGCCTACTCCATTTGCCACCCCAAAAAATAATGACATTCCTCAGTTTCTCTCTTATAAAGGCTCGTTTTAAAGCTGTGAAAGTGTGGAGAATTGTAACGAAACTGTCACTGATAACACACTGTCTGTGATGTACTGCAAGCAGACCATCAACAAAGGACCTCCTGCCAAAACGCTTGATGTTTGCTTTGATAAGTTTGATTTGAGTTTTGTGTACAGTATGTGGTATGAGTGTCAAAAGGCCGTGTTTGAAATTATATTTTTTTCTTTGACTTGCTTTTTTGAATATTTTACTTATTTAGTATAATAACTAGTTTATAAAAACTGTATACATAATTTCATTTATATCATATATTTTACGAGATTCTTTATGCATTGAACCTAACCCTTAGAGTTGAAGGACACATAGCCAGTGTTTTCTTAATGGTACCCACCCTTAGGTATTGGCTGTGAGCCAACAACCTTCCCTGAGAACATTATGTATTATGTCTTTCTTTTTTGGTCTCTTTGCCAAGGTTTTTTTTCTCCTCTTCTCCCACAGGAAAGACTCTTGAATTTGTTCATTTACCGAGAGGAACAAGTTGAAGGCCAGGGCATTCTTTTTTTTCTGTCAGATTTGCAAAGATTACTCCCATCATGATCCTATTAGGCACAGAGAAAATGTGACTACTTAAGATGGATTTATGGAAAATAGTTATCCCCAAAAAACTTTAGTCTGTGGGTGAATTTGAACCCTCCGCTCCACAGAAGTTATTCCCACTGCAAATTCATCTCAAGGGGCTGCATTTGTGCTCTCAATGCCAAAAAGTTTGAAAGTCATAATCCCAAACCACAAGTACCACTTCAAGTTCCCAGCAGGCTCTCCGTTCTTGGAACTTTGAAATTGTTGAGGCGGAGCTGATTTGGCATAGGATTAATCTGCCCCAGCACCTGCAGTCCCTCCTGAAGCCAAGTGTTCCCTGCCCCATGGAGATCAACTGGAGCTGGGGTTATGAAAGGTAAATGGGTGAATCAACTTCTCCCAAATGTAAAAAGGCTACTGGGGGTAAATATTCATCTGTGTCTCTTTTCAGGTTCCAAATTTGATTCCGAAAGAAGAATAAATAAACTCAAATTCCTAAGAAAGTTCAGTCCCAGCACACATATCCTCACCAGTGGAGTGATCCCTGCAGTAACAGGACCGCCCTTCAGATTTGTCTTCTTCCCTCCACGGTTCAGAGCCCAGAGCCCAGCTCAAGGCCCCATGGTGGCTGGCACCATCTGTAACGCGAGCAGGGGGTCGTGTAGTGGAAGCCTGGTGGTCATGCCACTGAGGCTCAGGTACATTCCCCGAGCCGGATCCCCCCCGCCCGGGCACCCGGGGGAGAGGAGGTGTTAAAACCTGAAGGGCCTTTGCCTGGTACCCCTGAGCAGGCAACCATCTGCTCCCCCACCCCCACCCAGCTGGCCACCTTTGATCCCACCAAATTTGAGTTAAAACGAGGATGATGACTGAGGCCTTCCATTTGCTCAGTAGAAGGGAGGGCGGCAGGGAGCTAGTTCATGGAACTGGGTGAGAATGCTATAGGAGTTTTTGGCAGTGGATTGCTTAAGGAAAAAAGAAGGCAAGATAAAAACATCTATGAAAGTGTAATAATATGTTGGTGCTGATTTGTAATCACTGAAGAGCTATTTCTCCATACAGTATGTGTAATCCTTTCATATATAATTCTGTAGTGGCTGCTGGAAAATTGTATGCGGAATATGAAACTATTGCAACACCTCATATCCCTAATTAAAGTATGTCTTTCAAACAGATGTAAAATGTGACTCCGGGTCAATTGAAATTGAAATAAAAATTATCAGAATTGCTCCAGTTCATAACTAATTTCTGGATCGGTGCCAAATGGCTCATATTGCACAGAGATTAAAAGAGGATTCTGAACTGAATGACCAATTCAACAATGAATCAATGTGGGGGTAGACTACACATTCAGCATTTCCCCCTGCGTCTAACCCAGGGCCAAATTGATTCTGCAGAAAATATCATGTGAATAATTAAAAGCATTGATTAAACAGTGAGATAATATTTAATTAAGGTGGCTCGTTAGAATTCCTCGTGCTACTGCCATTAATGGGTCATTAACACAACTAATTAATTAACCAAGCTGCGGAATACAGAAAGAAATTCAATCTATAATGAGTACATGTTTTTGAAGAAGTTAATTAGGTAATCCTCGCTCCCACACAAAGCCCTGTGTTGAATCTTAGCTAGGAGTTTAATGAATACAGAGCCCTAATGCTTTGTACAAGTATTGGCCAAAAGTTTCTGAAGTCCAGGTCAAGGATATCGACTTAAAAGAAGACGAGGAGTACCCAAGTATGGGGTTGAAAATGGGGAATGGACTAATGTTCATCAATATTAAGGCAATTGTTTGTTGTAATTAGTCACGTGAAACTGTGTGTGTGTGTATGTGCATACATCAGTGACGGTCAGTGACGTTTAAGATGGCAATTTCTTTTTCATAAGCATGGCCTTGTTTCTATTACAGCATACTGGATGACTGTCATTCACATTCCATTCACCCAGTTCCAATGTAACATCGATAGGTTTAGGCTACTACACGATACACACATTTTCCCTGTACCAATCATGAGATTGCTACAACCTAGCCTATGAATGAACGTTTACAACGTAGGTGCACACAGGTCGAGAAACAAATTTGAGGTGACAGACTGACATTCAATACCACCTGGCACACTCTTGCCTGCATCTAGCTGATATAGGGTGTAATCATTAGCAAACAGTTGAAAACAAGTTTCTTTTGGACAAATTCAGGTACGTTTATCCCCGTTTTGTTCCATTTGCTTCCGTTAAAGAAATGTTTTTCAACAGAGTCGGCGGAATGAATACACCCCTGATCACTCGTAAACATAGTTCCCTATCATAACAGCCACGTTGTATTCCTTCTCTTCCCTTCGATGGTGGACTTCAATGCACAACACATCAGCTGTATGTGACCAGGAGAAAAAACATTTCCAAGCCAAACAGCTACACACAGTCTACATCGTTGTCACCATATTAACTAAAGTGAGGTCATAGTCAGCATAGCTAATAGAACTAACGTGTTAGTAAACCCGCTACTATCATGCAATAACTTAACGGCCCCGGTGGAAATAAATGAGTAATACCAAAAGCTTACCTTGACTTGGAAGAGTTGCAGTGTTGTGTTGGAAAGTCATAGCCAGCTAGCTAACCCTCTGTTTGAGAAGGGTGTTTCAGTAGCCTAAACTAGCTGCATTTGCTAGCCAAGTAAGTGAAACTGAAAGTGAAAAAAACCATGAAATTCCTCTCTCTCTCTATTTTGTCTTGCTTCTCCTTCATTTTTGGAGGAAATTAATTTGTTCAAAACTGTTCAACCATTGGTTTCTCTCTCTTTGAGTCAACTACTCACCACATTTTATACACTGCAGTGCTAGCTAGCTGTAGCTTATGCTTTCAGGACTATATTCATTCTCTGATCCTTTGATTGGGTGGACAACATGTCAGTTCATGATGCAAGAGCTCTGATAGGCTGGAACGACGTCATCTGGAAGTTGACATAGTTACTATGTAAGTCTGTGGAAGGAGGTGAGAACCATGAGCCTCCTATGTTTTGTATTGAAGTCAATGTACCCAGAGGAGGACGGAAGCTAGCTGTCCTCCTGCTATACCATGGTGTTACCCTACAGAGTGCTGTTGAGGCTACTGTAGACCATCTTTGCTAAATAGTGTATTTTAATCAGTTTTTTGGTGACGTGATTATATTTAGTATAGTTTTATCTAAAAAGCGTAACTTATTGATGTTTTACAATTAGCATTTTTATGAAACTTACTGAGGAAGATGGTCCTCCCCCTCTTCCTTTGAGGAGCCTCCATTGGTGTACATGTGGATTCTAGCCATGAAAGGACACCAGCCATGTACAGTCATTCCAATACAGGCATTCGCTACAGTGTGGGTGGACATAGAGAAACTGGGAGGAAAACACGAAAAAGAGAAGAAGAGGAGAAGAGGTGGAAAAAAACACAAGATAAAGCTGCCCTCTGTGTGATCAAGGGTGAGCTCCCCTGGTGCCATCGCTCACCTCTATAGCGTGAACAATCCCCACCCGCCATCCGCCAGCTAACCGGTTTGCATAAATAAAATGTGTTATCTCCCGTCCCCTCGGCCTCCCTATCCTCCCCATCCTGCTCGTCCTCCCTGTTCCTGTACAGCTCAGTGTGTATTTAATCACGCGGGGGTCGACGGGACGGGGCTATTTCTCTGCCGGCATAATCAGAGGGCCTCCATGGCCTGGTCATATGTTTTAATCCTGGCTTCCTATAACAGCCAGGCCTTATCAGCTCCCAAAGCCTCCCTCCCCTGGGATCTGAGCCGCTGTCTCAGCCACCGCTAATCTGGCCCTGGAAATTGTTAACAGGATGTAAATGCAACTAGGAATGATATATGGCTTCATGTATAACACACAGCGTTATTGCTAAGCGTTTTGCCTGCCGCTTCTGAAATTATATACATACAGAATAAGAAGATGGTATTGATTGATGGAATAACAAATGTCGGATATCGTTTTAGATGCAAATGATCAAAGGGTGTATGGGACAGTGTTTTTTTCTTCTCCTGGATGGAGACTGGATGGGATGCTGCAACTGAGGGATTGGAAGGCTGATCACTAAAGTCAGCCATTTTAGTTCAATATAATAGAAGCTTGGTGAACTAACAATCCTATGGTTATTTCCAACCGTGGTCCGTTTCCTGTGGAACCATTTTGTGTTAGTGTGGCACCACGATTATACGTCAGGTGTATTTAAATAGACCAAATTAATATTCAGCACGGCTAACACGACTAGAAACCTTCACAACCCTGTCATCCCCAATTAGTGTAGTGGGAGAATAAGGAATAAGTTGTGTTTGTTTGGTATTCATTTCTCCAATTCAGGGATTCAATGCCTTCCTTTTTATATGTTATTGTATTTTTTTCTCCAAAAGGCATCCTGTACTGTCATTTTGTGACAGAAGCAGATTTGTATCAAAGTCAAGTTTATCTCAGATTTGGATGCGTTTTTCTTTTTTTATGTTTCTGGTTTCATCAGTATTCCTGTCAGCTGAGACATCAGAAAGGGTATCTAAAATAAGGATAGGCAGAAGATATGCATTAAGAAGATTCACAAATCATGTATCGCATGAAATCTGATGGCAGTATAGTTCATTCTCTCTGTATAGCTATAATATATGCGTCTTATGTCAGAAGTATGTTTGAGGTGAATGACAAAAAACGAAACATATAGGTCAATAAATCAAATGATCTATTTCCGCTCATCGAGTCCTATTTAGGCATTTAGCTGCAGAGAACTTCACACATCACAAATATTTTTGCCGGTTGTCAGTCACATTGACTTGGTTGTTTTTTGCCTACATTTTTTTGGTGTCCTGTCAGAATTGGGACCTGGTCTTTGGTGTGACTTCCTGTCAGGGCTGATTAGGACTCAGCATCACTTCCACTGGACAGGAAGCTGTGTGATTTCTGCTCTGGTGTTACGGTAATTAGAGCCCCCCTTTTTGTCTTCTGCAAATAAGATGCAAAGCAGCTCAAAGTTCTGCCTCACATGGTTAGTATCTGTATGATATCAGCTTCTACACAGGGAATATGGAAAGCACACCTAATTGTCACTGTCACCCCAAAACATAATTTGCCTATGCTTATGACTGGTACCGCCCTCCCTCTCCCAGAATTGGATAGAGGATTTCATTGCTCATTGTGGCCTCATAAATCTATCTTTGTGGATTTGATATTCATGTAATGAAATGTAGTGTCACCCAACTAGTGAATTATTATTACTCATGGAATCCTGTGGGTGGAATGGTCCATGACGATTGCTTGTTTTGAGGGACCCATCTTTAATGACATGGCATGTATGTGTTTAATTTAGCTGGCACTAGATGACAGTAACTATAAAAAGCAAAGTAACCAACTTATCCACACAGTCCCTGGAAGAGCCAAATATCTTACTTTATATAGGCCTACTGCCTGTCAATTGTAATGTCTCTGCCTTTAAATTTCACAATTTAGGGAACAAACAACACCACAAAATGTGAGAAAGTTAAGTTAAATATTGAATGTGGTTTTAATTTAGTGTAATTTATCGAGTACACAAGAAGGGTCCTGCCATGGGGGCAAAACCCCTGACAGAGAAAACAAAGCTGATGACAGCAGAGGACACTCTAACAGCAGAAGCCTTCTGGCCCAGTCAGACCCTGTTGGGAGTAGACTGTAATTGGCTTGAAGAGACTGACCGACACATTCGTCCAGCAAACTATAATTATATTTTTTAAAAATGCTGGGTTTAGCCGCGTGGCAGCAAATTTGAATGGAAATGTTACAAAAGACGAGGCCCTCAAATGAGGAATAATTTTTGACCACACTCAGCGGTGCCTCCCAGCATGAGGGTGCCAGGCTGGGGAAAGTTTTCAAGCTGTGGGCTGATTAGGACGAGGATGGGACTCTGCTGGAGGACGGACATCGTAGAGCTTCCCGGAGGAATACATTTGCACCTGCCCCATCCGAAACAATGGGTCCTCTCCCCTCACGCAGAGCACTGGGCTTAATTAAAAAAACATATCTAATTTGCACACTCTGCTCGGCTTCTAAATTGGAATCCAGTTCACCACTGAGTCTGTTAATTTGCACAGGAAACAGCAGACTGAGAAGGGATGGCACGGCGTTGGCACGGGGAAAGCTTGGACAGGAACTGGACAAAGACAGCCGACATGCTCCTGCTGTACCGTCCATGGGAAGGCATCTCAGCCCGATTCTTTTATACAAGGGTAATAACAAAATCTAACGTAGATTCAACAAACCAGAGAAATAATCCCGGCTTCTTTATGTTTTTTTTTCATAATCTCCATGAAGTGATATCGGCGGAATGGGAATTCTTACATGTCTTCTATGACTGATGACCGGATTGATGATTCCCCTTGCAATGATTATTCCTGAAAAGGAGGGATGAATTATGACAGTTTTCATATTAAGCAGACTTATCTGCTGCAAAGAGCATTAAGAGCGCCAAGTACATCAGCCGATACTATCACAAATTGACCTGCCAATCACCCCGCCCTGGCTTCAAAGGTGCAGATAAGGTATTTGAGGTCATTGAAAGCAGACACCACTGTCTGTATGCCTTCCTCCTATTATCAGCACTGTGTTTCTCTCTGAACCCCAGCTTTCTGGTCTTGGGTGACATGAACAAGACCAGGGATAATTTACACTGGCTACAAAATGGTGGCTATTTCACAACTACAGTATAATAGTAGACGTTTGACACATTTACTGGAATAGCCCACATTAATACTTTCTCCATGTCTGAAGGGACTAGAGAGGGAGAGAAGATCTTCCCAAGGCTTATGAGGTAATCTCACTGATATTTATTCTTCTAATGACAACTAAGAATGTAAACTGATGGTCACATTTATTCCCAGATGACCCCAATGAGGCTTTCAGATTCAAGTAATGAAACGTACATAAAAGGAACTTTAAATCTTCCCGGTCACAGATAAAATAAGCTCTCTCATATGAAGCAATCCCAGCAAGGTATTAAAGTTGGCAAATGGTAGATAATACCACTAGATTCACAGATGTCCAACAATGGTCCCTTAAGGGTGAATTAAAGCTTGTGCCCAAATTGGATGTAACTAAGGCTTAGATAAAGACTATATTAATGTAGGCTGAAATTTGTATAGTTTATCTACAATAAACCATATTTGAAAATCTTCAAATAGACTTTGGATATAAAATCGGAACATGATTTATCCTCAAAAAATTCAGATGATGTGTTCTGTGTTGGGATAATTGCAATACTCACAGCTCAGCGGTGCCTTTAAAAATAATGAAAGACTAACAGAGTTATCCATTCTGAAAGATAGAGGGGTCAACGAGAGAACCAGGGAGAGGGTGAAGGAGAAAAAGAGAGAAGGAAAGGGAAAGAGAAAGAGAGAGTGTTACATTTGGGCAAGATCACTCCTCACGTTCAGTTGGAGCTGTCGTACCTGTCGCTGCGGCGATGACAGTTGGTTTGTTTGGACTGGGGGTCAGGAACGGCGCAGGGGAAGCGAAAGAATGCCAGGGACTCTCAAAGTTAGTGATAGCAGGGGGAACTTGGTGTGAGAGGTGACATCTTGATTTATTGACTCTTGAGGGGTAGAGGTCACTCACTGTTGCAGCCAGGGAGAATGACTGGGAGGATTTCTGCTTGGCCATATCTCTATCTTCTCTGGGAAGCGGGGACAAGATCTAGTACTTGGTGAAAATAGTATTGAAGGAAATCAATCAGAAAACTATCTGTATATCACTGTCCATTGCTTGGTGTTAACTTACTGAGCCTGAGTAACCTCAACAAGAACAATATGTCTTCAGTTTGACTTTGACTTACTAAAAGTAGGTGACAATCACCTGTACTCTACTGTGATACTCTAAATTTCAAAAAGGCTTTTCAGTATGGTTATCACAATAACGATTCTAACGACAATGTGAAAACTAAAAGGACCCCTACTCATGCATCCATGTCTCTCAAGCTTTGATCCACCTCTCCTCAGCTGTTGTTTTTCTCCTGTTGACTTAGCATTCTGTGGCAGCCATCTTGTCATCACCACTGTAATGACTAAGCTTCCAGTATAAAGCCCTAATGAGAAAGCACACAAACACATTCATGTAGCACACGCGGGCACACACAAAGATACAGTATGAAGCAAATCCCCCCCAGCTATTCAAACACTGCTTTTCATATTGGTCCTGTCGTTGCCAAGCGTTTGGCCTACGTGGCTGTGGGGGCAGCTGTTGACACTGTTACCATTGCGTTTCCTGTTCAACCTGCCAGCTGCCTCTCTTCTATTCTCCTTGTCCCCCTCGACGGACGGGTGAAACAAGTGTTACCAGCCGGCCCGACGACAGACAGCTCCTTTCTGCCCGTGGCTGTTACGGTAGGCCTTTCATGGCACAAAGAAAACCAGTGAGCGTGGAGAACCACAATGGCCCCACAACGCATCTCACCGAGCCCCAGTTCATCAGCACACACCTTTTGCCCTGCCGCGGGATCAACACATATAAAAGACACATACATACAGTACACCAATCACCACTGGAGAGGGGCATCTGGAGGGTGTCTGTGCCCTCTCTACACAGAGGCAAGTGAGCCTGTGTGTACACTTGTGTGTATGTGTGTGTGAGAGCTGACTGCAGACCTAAGGTTTGGTATCATCTTTAATGAAATACACATTTTCATCTTTCTCCTTTTTGATTCTCCTGCAATGACATGGACAAAAATGAATGTGTCTTGCTTTACAAAATCAACTTGATTTTGTAAAGCAAGACACATTCATTTTTGTCCATGTCATTGCAGGAGCATCAAAAAGGAGAAAGATGAAAATGTGTATTTCATTAAAGATGATACCAAATGCAAGAACAAAACCTACGTAATAAAGTCTATTATTGTTTTGGTTGTCTGACGTCTCACACTAGGCCTACAAATCATGGCAAAAAAAATGAAACATCTGAGTTATGTGACAGAAATGCATAATGTCTGTATATGCAAACTAGAAAAGCAGAAATCAATGTGTATGTGTGTGTACAGTATGTGTTAGTAGTATGTGTTAGTAGTATGTGTTAGTACAGTGGTTCCCAACAAGGGGTACTAGGACCCCTGGGGGTACATAGTCCTGTCCACAGGGGGTACTTGAGAAGACTCATGAGACCATAGACCTACTGGTAAAATGTACATGAGGGAGTACTTCAGGGGTACTCCTGGAAGAGCAAAATTCAGTTGATGGTACAATAACTGAAAAAGGTTGGGAACCACTGTGTTAGTAGTATGTGTTAGTAGTATGTGTGTGTATGTATGTGTTATTAGTATGTGCATCAAGACTATTCCAACCCTCATCCACTTCAAATATTGACTGTCAGTTAGTGTGTAGAGTATTCAGGTAACTACATCATATGCATAAGAAAGAAAAGACACAAGGCTTCTAATGTAAATGCATCATTACCATCTCAGGAAAATACGTATTCAAAGCACCAACCAAAACAATGATTTTCCTAATGCGCAAGAGATGTCATTTTATACCACATGATCGATAATGAAATATGACTTTTTGATGGGAGATGGTCTTTCAAGGAAAGGGCTTTGAAAAAGTTTTCCTCGTTATTGACAGAGGCAGTTTTCTCCTCTATATCCGTGTGTGTGAGGAGGTGTCACACGATTAAAGTGGAGATTGGAGATAGTGGGATCTGTGCGGTATGGGGAGAGATAAGGGAAGAGTAAGCATGTTTAAAGTGTCCTGTGATCAGCCATTGCGCGAGGGAGAGCGGTGACAGGTGTACTATAGGCAGGCGCGCTGTGAAAAACAGATAGGTGACTCCTCTAAAGTTGCATCGACTAAACTAAAATTAGAATGTTTTCTGTGTTATGGGTCTGGAGGATGGTTGAACAAATATGAATGCCTATATTAGATTTTTTGTTGTCGTTGCAATTTAAATAAATAAATCGGTTTTATTTTCACATACATCGGATAAGTGCAGTGAAATGTGTTGTTTTACAGGGTCCGCCATAATAGTACGGCACTCCTTGAGCAAATTAGGGTCAAGCGCCTTGGCACATCAACACATTTTTCACCTTGGCTTGGGTTTTTCGAACTAGCAACCTTCCGGTTATTGGCCGAACGGTTTAAACGCTAGGTTACCTATTCATACATTCTCAATGATTTTATTCATTTTATTTCATTCGATGAAACACAACTCATAAACTCAAAAAAGTCGTCCTATTTGGTTGTTTGTTGTGAAGTGGTGGGAGGGTGAGTCAAGGAACAATGGAGAAAACAGACCACAATGGCTGCATTTAAACATGCTGCCCAATTCAGATCTTTTTTCATTAGTTGGTGTTTTGACCAATCAGATCAGCTCTAAAACAGATCTGAAGTGAAAAGATCTTATGTGATTAGTCAAATAACCAATTAGTGGAAAAAATATCACAATTGCGTTGCCTGTCTAAATGCAGCGCAGGAGACGCATAATAAATCCGAAAACTCACCCAGCTGAGACAAAAGCAGAACCTGCCCAGTCAGCGTATTCTACCAGCCCAATGGCTCAACCACAGCGTACAGAGAGAAGAAGGCATGTCCACGCTTCAATATTCAATAAATATAATAAACATCTCGGTGAAACAAATTGTTCATAAGCTACCTGTTTAATTTTTCAGAGCTCCTTGAATCATATATTTCCTTATTAGTTTGGAAGTGTTGGGCCTGTGTTAGGTGGATGGATGACGCTGTCAGGGCCTGGGCATAATGGTTGGAGCTGTATGAGTGATTTCTACCAGGGAAAGCCTATTAGGGCTGACAGGGGGATGATGATATTAGGCCATCATCATTCAGAAGACACCGCCTCCACCAACCCCACACCCTCATCCATCAGACCAAAACACCCGGCCTCCCTCCCTCACTCTCTCTGTCCCTCCTTCCCTCCCTTTCTGTGTCTCTTTCATTCGCCCTCCTTTCCAGGCTTACTGTCTTGCTTGCTTTCTCCCTCACTGACACACACTCTCTCTCTCTCTCTCTCTCTCTCTCTCTCTCTCTCTCTCTCTCTCTCTCTCTCTCTCTCTCTCTCTCTCTCTCTCTCTCTCTCTCTCTCTCTCTCTCTCTCTCTCTCTCTCTCTCTCTCTCATCCACCCTCTATCCTAGTCCCTCTGTCTCTTTCTCCCCCTCACACTCTCCTTTCTCTCCTCATTTTCCCTTGCTCCTCTCTCTCTCTCTGGTGGCAAATACAAAGACAAATTCTGCCCTTTTCTTAGCCCATGAAACATTTAACATTTCATTTCATATTCTGGCAGATGCAAGTAAAAAATGGCCTAATGAATCTTACTTATTGTCTACCCCGAGTGCAATCAGCGTCTAAATATGAGATCCCTGTCCCCTGGCCCATATCCATTGTCTTCTTGGCTTCCCTTCGCTCTGCTCATCACCAGTTACAGTTCTAAGTCTTCCTCTTACAAGCCTGGAATAAAATCACTATAAACGTAAATGCTCGTTTTCATCCAAGCACCCAGATGAGCACTTGCCTCCCTAATTTTACATATGTGTCAAGGTGAATAAAAGAAGGGTGTCAAATCGTTCTCTTCATGTCCTCAAAATAGTTCACTTTTATATCTAAAAACGCACATAGCGACACACCTCTAGTCTTCAAAGCAACACATTGTAAGGAGGAGGGTGGAGAGGTGAGTTCTCCCACAGTGAGTGGAATGAAGGAAAGGCAACACTGACCGTTTTCATGGATAATTAGAAGCTGAAATACAACAAGGAGAGGAGACCTCCTCAGTAATCCATGTGACCCTGTAAGTCCCTCTCGGTCCCTTTCTATGTGTCCTCTCACTTTATGGGGCCGTGAACCTGAGACTCGCTGCCTTAGCTTTTGGACCACGTTACCCTGGTTGCAACCTCGGTGACCTTTAACCTTGCAGTGAGCGGAGGACAGCCATTGACGAGAGAGGCTGGTGCTGGTGGGGCTCCTCTCTAAGCTGGTTTCACATGGTGATCAATACAGCCATAGCTGAGAACACCCGTTGGCCTTGACAATGGAGGGCTATTGTGGTCTGCAGTCAAACGGTGTCAAGAAGCCATCCCTCTCACCTAGAGTTTGCGTTTGGGTTTATTACAGATCAAACATCATTCAATCCCTTCAACTTCATTCAATCTGTCTTTTTATTAGTCTTATTGTGGTCTGTCTAAGGCACTTTTCTCACAAAGACAGAATTTTGGAACTGCCACTATCTTTATTGTTTGATTCCTCTCTCATTGATATAACAAAAGCGAGTGAAATCAGGCCTATGGCATGAAAACACTCTAATTGGTGCTCATTATGCATACTTATGCATGCATTTGAAAAGCTGACGATTCCTAAAAGAGTCTGGGCAATTTAAGTCCCTCAGAACAGTGTCAACGAGAAGGTATGTCTAAAACCCAACTGCCACGACTGCCAGCCTTCTCCCAGGAGAGCATAATGCATCTTCAAACAGTGTTCATGGTTTACTGATTTCCATCATGTCTGCTTTGAATATTGTCAGAAACTTTATTTTGATGGGATGAGGTTTGCTATGCAGATACAGGTCAGCACCGTATTTTAAGACGTGGTCCCGCCCATTGGAATACCTATTTTTGTCATTCATTCTGAAATGAGGAGCTTGCTGGCTGTATCAGAGAGAGTATTAGTGAATACGGTTGGTGATGTCTTCATGAGCAGTCAATCAGCCACCATGTCCCTCAGGCCATCACTAGGGGCCTGACATGACTTCCTCCCTTTGACAGATTTCTGGGTCTCCTTTAACGATCAATCTCAGTCTATATCTGTAGAAGGATATGGAGGACAAGGCTGTTGTACGCTTTATGTCAACTGTCATAATGGCTACATAACAATGTCATAATAGTGACATACTCTAACACACTGTCAACGCTAGCCAACTAGCTAACCAAGATTAGCTGTGATATAGGAACGTAGCATTCTTAAATGTTAAACAAGGATGCATTTGCATTAGGTCTTCATGTACAGCTTGTTGCATTCCGTACTTCTTTCATATGGCTCAGACGGCGTGCTATATCATTTTTTTGCCAGCTGTTATATCGGCAATACAATAAACATGGTGTTAATATATTTTCACCATGAAACTCCATTCAAACGGAAAAGTGGTTTTGTACATGTTACATGCAGTAGCCTTCTCAGAGCCCCGGAATTTAGGATACGCTTTTGAAATAGATGCCGGATTATTTGGGGATATGAGAATATGATCAAAATGAGAAGAGAGCGTGTTGCAAGGCCGGCATGGCTTTAAAGGTTTTATGCAAAACATGATATCTCTCCGCCTTTCCATTAACTCGCTGTATTGAATTACTTAATATGTTATAGACATTTTGCCATGAAGCAATTAAAGGATTACTCTAATACAAATCAGGCTGGCTGTTTGCTGTTGTGCACCCCCTGTCTGGCAGGTTCAAAGCTCTGACTGGGCATGTCACTGGAATTACACACACAGAGAGAGTGAAAAGGGAATAACATGCCAGAGAAATACCCACAATACACAGGGGTTTATGACGGTTTCAACCGACAACAAAGAAATACATGTCTGCTATCAGTTAAATGAATGTTATGTTGTAACACTTCCAGACGGAGTGACAACAGTGAGTTTGGCCGCAAACAACTTAATTTGATCAGCTTTATGTAAAGCAGCCAGTCGTCTGGGAGCCACCGGTGAGAAGATTAATTGTAAATGTTTACAATGGATTTTCGACTGTGTGTTAAACACGATAATCCAGCCAGCGACCCAAGGGATGAGAAATAACAAATTAATAACAAAGGATGCCTGCGCTTATCGTCGGGCTGTTGTCTGCGCAGCGTGTCAAGACTCCAGACTGGTGCCAGTCGTCCTTCCATCAACATATAACATGTTTATTAGACCTCCTGCAACTATGGCAACCCGCATCCATTTGGAAAATGCCCTTTTCCGTAAATACTTATTTAAAAGGTGTCGTAGCATCCTATTTTCATAACATTTTCTGAGGCTGTTGACAATAGGGTTATTATTATTATTTACGGATGTGTTTTTCTTCTTTTTCACTTGACTGGCAGGGTCAACGTCATTAATTGGCTGAGGATAGTGGATAGCGAAGTCATTTCTTGAACACGACGCACAATTACCCCTGGCCAAAGTCAGACAAAGGCGAGAGGCTTTCACACGTTCTCCTACTCTGAGAGGATGCTAATGATGAAAGAAGGGGTTTGAGGATGAGAGAGGGGGTCTGGTCGACCCTCCCGCCACACTGCGGTCGCAGTTTAATCAGCTCTATCCCCCGTCAATCAGGAGAACTTAATTAGCTAGTGTTCACAAGGTAAACACAACTCACTAAGGCTTTCAACAAACAATCACCATACAGTACACCATATACCAGGCCCAACCCACACATACACTACATGACCTAAAGTATGTGGACACCTGCTCGTCAAACATCTCATTCCAGAATCATGGGCATTCATATGGAGTTGGTCCCCTCTTTGCTGCTATAACAGCCTCCACTCTACTGGGAAGGCTTTCCACTAGATGTTGGAACTTTGCTGCTGGGACTTGCTTTCATTCACTACACGAGTATTAGTGAGGTCGGGCACTGATGTTGGGCAATTACGTCTGGTTCGCAGTCGGTGTTCCAAATATCTAAAGGTGTTCGATGGGGTTGAGGTCAGGGCTCTGTGGAGGCCAGTCAAGTTCGTCCACGCCGATCTCAACAAACCATTTCTGTATGGACCTTGCTCTGTGCACGGGGGTATTGTCATGCTGAAACAGGATAGGGCCTTCTCCAAACTGTTGCCACAAAGTGGAAGCACAGAATCATCTAGAATGCCATTGTATGATGTATCATTAAGATTTCCCTACTCGGGCCTAACCCAAACCATAAAAAACAGCTCCAAACCATTATTTATCCTCCACCAAACTTTACAGTGGGCACTATACATTGAGGCAGGTAGCGTTACACCACTCCAGCCGACGCCTGGCATTGTGTATGGTGATCTTAGGCTTCTGTACGGCTGCTCGGCCATGGAAACCCATTTCAGGAAGCTCCCGACTAACAGTTATTGTGCTGACGTTGCTTCCAGAGGCAGTTTGGAACTCGGTATTGAGTGTTGCAACCGACACAGACAAGTTTTACGTGCTTCAGCACTCGACGGTCCCGTTCCGTGAGCTTGCGTGGCCTTCCACTTCACGGCTGATCCGTTGTTGCTCCTAGACGTTTCCACTTCACAATAACAGAGCTTACAGTTGACCGGGGCAGCTCTAGCAGGACAGACATTGACGAACTGACTTGTTGGAAAGGTGGCATCCTATGACGGTGCCCCGTTGAAAGTAACTGAGCTCTTCAGTAAGGCCGTTCTGCTGCCAATGTTTGTCTATGGAGATTGCATGGCTGTGTGCTCAATTTTATACACTTGTCAGCAATGGGTGTGGCTGAAATAGTAGAATCCACTCATTTGAATGGGTGTCCATGGTTTTAGTGGTTTTAGGTTTACCGTCGCAAACCATTGCAGCCAATGAGCCAATGTGAGAAAAGTGTTAAATCATAGAAAATATAATGTCCAAATAGGGTCAATGTCCAGTAGTGTGTTGTCCCCTGTGTCTAATGGGTCTATTCCCTCATGTGCTACAGGGAGAAGAGTGGAGATTGTCAGTCCCTCAGTAGTTACGCCCCCCTCCCCTCTCTCCCCTAATGCTCCTTTCACCTTCCCATTTTCTCCAGCCTATTCAAGCCTTGTCACTCACTGCTTTGAATTCCATGAACTCTAACAGAGTGTACACTACCTTAAAGAAAACCAGTTCTGTATCAGACTAGAAGGGGACTTGTATATAAGATATATATGTCTGTTACAGTTGAACAAATGTAATGTGTGTATATCCATATTGTTGACAGTTTGTCACACCATGTCCATCATTATTTACAGAGTACAACATTTTCCTGGTTTATAATTTGATGTCTTTAGTGTCAACATCCTTATATACATACCAAAAGTCACAAATATATAGCATTACCAATGTACATTACAAAACTGGAGAGTTTCCTTACCCAGTGCAAAGTCAAAGCCCACTCTTTATTGTCAGTCCTCTTGCTTTTTCCCTCAACTACTAAAGTATTGAAGTAAAGTCACATATTAAAAAAGGGGGAGAAATGAAGAGTCAGCAGAGAGAGAGCTGGCTAGTAGAGAGAGAGAGAGAGAGAACATGTGTGTTGGGCCTGAATGTGCTGAATAAATACAGGTCATGATTTATCTGGCCCAGAGAGCCACTCTCAACCTGCTGAGTCCTGCCTGATGAGAAGAGCCTTTATATAAAACAAACCCTGCCTTTTTAATCTGCTTGCTGCATGCCTGCTTGCCCGTCTGTCTGTCTGTCTGTCTGTCTGTCTGTCGGTCTGCCTGGTCTGCCTGCTCGCATGGCTGTCTGTCTGGTCTGCCTAGCCTGCCTGTCTGACTGCCAGGTCTGTCTGACTGCCTGCTTGCCTGGTCTGTCTGCCTGCTTGCCTGGTCTGTCTGCCTGCTTGCCTGGTCTGTCTGCCTGCTCGCATGCCTGTCTGTCTGGTCTGCCTAGCCTGCCTGTCTGACTGCCAGGTCTGTCTGTCTGCCTGCTTGCCTGGTCTGTCTGCCTGCTTGCTTCTAGCAGTATTCTGCTGAAGACCAAACTATATAACTTTTAGATTTCCCATAGTGCCTGAACAGTTGCACACTGACCAGGGCAATGACTTTATTGAAGTAGCCAGGAATACAAATTGCACTGCAAACATGAGAAGGTTATTAGCTATACAGGGAAGCATACTTTGGGATATAGAGTAGGTCTTTGTATGTAGGGGGAGAAGTTCAGTTAGAGTAGACTCTTAATGGTGGGTGAAAGATTAGCTGACTGTGCTGTCATTATGCAGTGACTAGATCACTGTTTATGGCCAAATATGCATTCTGCTTCCCCTAAAGCTTTTCAATAAAACATAGTGATTAAGAGGTGAGCAAATTTAAGAGGTGAACAAACTAATGCAGAATATTTTCTTGCATGAATTATATAGATCATAGACTTCTAGCGACAGTACATAACAAAAACGCATTTTGCTTTAGCCATCAATCTCCCAACACAGACACGTTTATCAACCTTTTACTCAGCTCTCCTTTCCTTGGAGGACGAATCTAACCATGCGTGAAAAGGCCAAGGTCCCCCACTTCAACTTTAAGGGGTTCACAATTTGCACTGAAAATGACCCCTTTCAGTTTAATTACTGAACATCTCACTGGCCGGTCAAGTCCTCTTTTGTGAGTGAGGACCTTGATGACCAACACGGCCCAGAAGTTGACGGTTGACATTTCACGTAGAGTGTCCCTAACCCCTCGTGTGTCCCACTTTGCCAGCAGGCCAGTGACTTGATTGACAAGTGACCAGGACAAAAGCTTTGGGTCAACAAGCCGTTTAAGATCCATTATTATGGAGTGAACATTGTGTCCCCGGGCAGGTAAACACATCTCCATTGATCCGATGGAGAGATAGAAATATTTTGTTCACCTCCATCAAAAACCCTTTCACAAAGGCGAAAGGCAAACAGTATTGAGAGGAGAAAAGCAGGGCTGGAATAAGCCTGACATTCTGGTCCATTGGTAAATAATGGTGTAAGCTAGCCAGGCTATCCATAACCCCTGAAACTGCTGCCTGCCAAGATAAAATGTGAAACCTGTTTCTCCAAAGCCCTGGAAAGATCAACAGGGCTGATGTGGTTTTATTCTCCTTAATGTCACATTGGGTCTGGGCCGGTAAAGGGTGGCTCAGGGTAAACACTAATGACAAGAATGCTCTTAGACGGTACAGATTGGAAATAAATGACACTGCTCCATGCTGCTGAAAACCCACTGCACGCCAGTCTGGATCACGCAGACAGACTGATCTGTTTTCTGTGACCTTAATGAGATGTGTACTATTTAAAAGACTTAACCATATTTATTGTCTGTTCTTTAAGGTTATGTAGCATGTCAAAAAATGTTTGTGTGTAATGTTGTACTGCACAGTATGTAGTAAGTAGACACTTTGACAACTCAACCATTAAATGCTATTCAAATTCAGCAAAAAAATAAATCATTCACATTCACTGTTGTCCCACACATATACTATATTTTTATTTAACCCTGTGTTTTACATTAGTGCACAGCAATAAGATAACATCCCTGCGCTGTGCATTATTCACCTGGGTTCTCCTGGGGAAGTTGCAGAGTGGAGGCGTACCCTTCTTCATGGGCTCCTCATGAGCCTTTTCTTTTAAAAAGGGGACACAAACAGTCAGCATGTTGTTATTTCTGAACTACTCTGCTTAAACTGAGAGCAGAGGGCACTGTCTCACAGCGGGGTAGTGGACAGCTCTTCCTGGTATAATGACGCATAACTAGTACACTTACATTCAGTCCTGGGGGATTCAATGAGGAAGGCCTCAAACGTACCCATTATACTTGAGATAATGTCAGAGAGTCACTCGCATTCAGTGTTATATTTTGGTCTCTTCCTGATCATACTTTCCTTTGCAAACATCCTAGCTAACAACCCTCCCTCCCCTCTCTTTCTCCTGCTCTCTCCCTCTATCTCTCGCTTGCTCTTCCCCCTCTCGCTCTCTCTACCCCCTCTCTCCCTCTTCCCTCTCCTCCCCTTTCCCTCTCCCTCTCCATCTCCCTCTCTGCACATTCCCTTTTTAAAATGTCAACCTAGGTAAGCTGCTACTGATATCCATCCCTGATCGGGTGGTAAGAACAAGCACAGTGGGGAATTCACACTATATTAAAAAACTATTGGTGCAACAAAGAACTCAAATCAGCAGAGACCTTCATGAGCAAATGATCAGCTGTAAATGAAAACCCATTGCTGAGCTACATGGTAATAACACTCCAGACCGTGCCGGCAATAATCACAATCTGTGTGCTTAGTGTAATCACCCATCTATGCAGTCGTCCCTCTCTGCATGCAATGTAATGATCAAAAATGCTGTCTATTTCAAATATAAAAAATGTATTTCAGGTATTTCAGGCCTAGTGTTCATCGAACTTGTATAGTTAAGTATGACAGTGAATTATAGAAAGGGCTTATATTACATTGGGGAGGCTGATGAAAATTTTATAATTCCAATAATACCCTGCAATACTCTGTACATCTAAGCATCCTCTCGTATTGTATTATACTAAATGATTTCTCTGCAACATCAAAACACCATTACTGGGTGTCACTGTGATTCACAGTAAAATATTTCAAGCCACTTCTTTGTTCTTTCCTCAATCTGTAGATTTTTTTCATTAAAAGTATTCATCCAATTCAATGTGTTCCTCATTTCCACGAGAGCTTTTAAAACTATACTTATCACAAACTCTTTTCTGCTTTCCACTTTTCCTATCACCGCTTTATGTCACAGAATTAGGATTATTTCCTGTTTAAACTTGTGTTATCGCAAATACACAGAAACAGATTATTTGCATAAGTATCAACTAACTCCTGACGCATCATGATAGGGGTTCACAGCCTGGAGAAAATATAAAAACATAAGCTATACTCCCAGACTCGTATATCAACGCTTTTTAGTATAAACTACCGTCTTGTTAAATGTTTCAGGCGAAGAATCCTTTTACGTGATGGGCTTGGTGTTTCTCTGTATTTTTGGGGGTGGTCATGTTTTGGAATGTGTGTGTGTGTGTGTGTGTGTGTGTGTGTGTGTGTGTGTGTGTGTGTGTGTGTGTGTGTGTGTGTGTGTGTGTGTGTGTGTGTGTGTGTGTGTGGTTAGTGACGTGTCTGTTTGTCAAATTTTTATTCACCGGAACCCATATTACTTGCTATACCTTTTGCATTCAGCTGGGCCCTCTTGAATACAAGCCGATTATGGATAACAACCACATTACAGCACGGTACATCACAGACCCAGCTTACTGCACAGTGGGGAGCCACTCTGGCACGTTTCACAATTCCAACCATTCAAGGAGCTCTCACTGGAAACATGTTATGCACTAAATGTGTCACATAGAAAAGTGTTTTTTGATCCATTTGACTCCAGACCCTGCCGGTACCGTCTGTTTGTGCTGGTTTCATTAAAAAGCCCAGGGATGAGAGGGAGACAGGAAGGAGAGAGAGATAAGAAAAGATTCAGAGATGGACTTGACTATTGAGTGTTATAGTCTGGTGTGTCATGGGACTTGCACTGAAAACGGTTTATTAACTACTTATGAGAACCTTATAGATAATACCTTAATGATATAATGCTACTGAAGATGAATACAGCCATTGTAAATCTGGTACTATAGTACTGTATTATCATTTGACTGGTAAGAACTCCAGGCAGTTCGCCCGTGATACAAGGCAGTATTCAACGTCCAATCATGTCTGAGGATGTCAGGAGATGACGTGGAAGACAGCCACTAGGGGCAACAGTGAGTGCTGTTTCCTTGAAGTAGGCTTTGGTTTTGCTAGGGCATTTTGGATGGGGATGGTGGATGGGTGTATGCATCTCCCTCTGGTTCCAAAGGTTCAAATTCAGTGATAGAAAGTTGTTTTTGATATCTTAGTTTTAAACCTATCCCAAATCTTAACCATTACCTTAACCATTCAGAGTTAATGCCTAACCTTATTAGGAATTCTGAGTTAACCCTTTGACAAGTACGAACACACGGGTGTGATCATTCTACAGTGGTCCCTGCAGCGCACTCTCAAACCGGTGTGATTAGAACGCTTATTTAGAACGTCCAGTTACGATTGACCCAACAGTCAGTGTTTGAGCTGGCCACACTGTTTTTTCACAGAAATATTTTGCACAAACAGTCTTTACAACGCCATGTCATCAATGTGAGCTGTTTATTTTTGGATACAATGTTCAGACATTCACAGAAGTAGCGACAGCATAACACAATTCTCATCCAAACTGGAAAATGTAGGCTACATTAGTCGTAGCGCTAACTGAGGAAAGAGTGGCCTAATACAAGCGGTCATATTTAGCAGAAACCATGATATGAATTAGCTAAAAGCAATGACTATTTACAATTCATCACATCACAAGTGAGCTCACCAGTGATCAAAACAATTGAGTAAAACACTTTCTAAAAATCGAAAGTAAACTGAGGGGTGTCTCGGCTACCATCATTCACTTCACTCATTCACTCGAAACACGAGTGAACCATCCCTTCACCTCGTTTTGTCATAACATCTTTGGTCTGACAGACATTTACTTGACAACCAGAATGCACTGTATGATGTCAACAAACATAGCGCCAGACATACTGTAGCTGCCAATTAGCTTAGCATTAGCTCATCATAATCAGCACAACCTTCAGAAAAGTATTGTATCCAAATCATGTGCCCATTACAATCTATGCAAGAATCAGAATGCATGATTTGTCACCAGGGAATAACACAGTAAATACATCACGCTCCGTGGATACATACGGTGTGCTACAGTAGAAACAACATACCACGATATACATCCACTATAATGATAACGTAATAAGGCACTTACTTTGATAGGAATGCACACGTCCAAAGTTATTATTAGTAAGGAAAACAACATTGAAGGCAATGCGGGTGCCAACAGGAAAATGTGCCAGGGGGGGAAAACGTTTGTGTAAGTTCTGTTCTGACTGGAGATGTTCAAATGTCTGCATACTTGATCTGTGGAAATACTGGGAAAGTGCTTGGGCTCGCTTCGAAGAGAAAAGTTTGTCCGGCTCAGTAAAGCCTCAAACGTAAATTGTCTGCAACAGTGAAATGGGCTACTTCTATGTGAATTAATGAGAAGGCGGAACATACCTCAATTCAAACTGTTAGAAAATAATTAAAAATGTTATAATTCGATAATTAATTTGAAACATAATAATTAGAAGGCAGCGTCCCCTGGTTTGAGGGCAACTTGGGTCAATGGTCCTGTTGTGTAACAATCACCTTTTGGAACAATGAGTGCATTCTCACCCACATGAAAATAACTCACGCTGGGGAAACCGTTAGAGATATTTGGAACTCACACGTGAAAAGGTTAATACCTAACTGTAAGAATTCAGAGTTAATGCCTAAACTTAACCTTGAACAGAGAAGTAACTTACAGAGAAGTAAGTTACTTACAGAGAAGTAACTAAACACTTCGAAATAACGTTTGTCACGCCCTGGTCGAAGTATTTTGTGTTTTTCTTCATGTTTTGGTCAGGCCAGGGTGTGACATGCGTTTTTGTATGTGGTGTGTAGCTTAGTGGGATTGTAGCTTAGTGGGGTGTTCTAGGAGAGTCTATGGCTGTCTGAAGTGGTTCTCAATCAGAGGCAGGTGTTTACCGTTGTCTCTGATTGGGAACCATATTTAGGCAGCCATATTCTTTGGTTGTATTGTGGGTGATTGTCCTTAGTGTCCTCGTTGTTAGTTTGCACCAGTTTAGGCTGTTTCGGTTTTCGCATTACGTTTATTGTTTTTTTTGTAAAGTTCGTGTTTCTTTATTATTAAATAAACATGGATTGCAATAGCCACGCTGCATTTTGGTCCGATCCTTGCTACACCTCCTCTTCCAAGGAGGAGATAGAAGAAAACCGTTACAACGTTTGACAAACATGGATAAACGTCTAATTCTGACATGAGATTGTGAGAGCTTGTTGAAGAATTCAAGTCGTAAACACAATGGAGAAAATAGCTGCTTTTACCTCTTTGTGTGAATTTTAAAAATAAAGTCATGTATACTAATCTGTCCTCTAGCGTGTGTTGTGAAGTGTGTTTACCTCATGTTTCTCTTACAATGTTTTTGACAAGTCTGTGTGGTTTGTTGTCTATTTCTGGCTCAATTGTACTATAATGAAAGATGTTAAATGAGTCACGCATACATCAGTGAAAGGTGGACCCGTGTATTTTTGGCTCAGGATATGCTTGCATGGGTCTGTCCTCATTCTATAAATGCAGGTCAAAATATAACATTCACAAACACGCATCCTTCACTATTTTCAGCCATTTCATCATCATATATCTGCATGCATGGTCCACAAACGACTAAAGCGAGGCCAATCGTACTATTTTCTTCATCACAAAATCTAAATGGATCCAGCTCATTCTCACTCAGTCAAACTGAAAATGAAAGAAAATCCAGCCTGGTCTTAGAGAAGATGTGCTAGAAAATAATGGGTAGGTGTTGTGACATGAAGGCGAGGATCACATCAAACTAGACCATCTTTTGGAGTCGCACCAAGATCATTTCCCATTGCTCAAACCAATGAGAGACTGAATTGGATCATTCTTCAATGCACATTACACCCACACAACCGCTTCACTTCCAAGGAAAATCCTATGTGCATATTGACTTCAATCGAGACTGAGACATCTGCCGAACTAATTACATTACCAGTGAGTAAATCTGGAAACAGTTATCGCTGTGTTAAGCAGCTGCTTTTCACTCACAGGTGTATGATAGCACGATGCTCAAGATGTGTTTATGTATTTGCATAGCACTGGCACCTGTTAATGAAAGCGTTTGTTTTCCACCTAGTCGCCATGCTCCTCTAATAAGCATGGCTTTTCTCCCACAGCCGTCCTAATGACTGTTATCACACCACTATCTCTGAGCCAAGACGAGGAGTTGTAATAACCTGCAGGTGACACAGGATGCAGGGAATGTGTGAGCAAAACCAACGTGCCATTGTGCCAGTCATTGGGAGGAAAAGGGAGGAAATCCTCTCACAATGGCTCCTTTTAAGGAAAATTGGGTAACCCTTCATTTTACAGCATTTAATTACTAAGTATTTACTGGGTAACATGGCCGAAAGTATGTAGACACCTGCTCGTAGAAAATCTATTTCTTAAATAATGGTGCATTAATATGGAGTTGGTCCCACTTTGCTGCTATAACAGTCTCCACTCTTCTGGGAAGGCTTTAAACTATATGTTGGAACATTGCTGCAGGTACTTGCTTCCATTCAGCCACAAGAGCATTAGTGAGGTCAGGCACTGATGTTGGGCAAATAGGCCTGGCTGGAAGTCGGTGTTCCATTTCATCCCAAAGATGTTCGATGGGGTTGAGGTCAGGGCTCTGTGCAGGCCAGTCAAGTTCGTCCACACCGATCTCGACAAATCCTTTCTGTATGGACCTCACTTTGTGCACAGGGGCATTGTTATGCTGAACCAGAAAAGGGCCTTCCCAAAACTGTTGCCACAAAGGTGGAAGTACAGAATTGTCTAGAATGCTGGAGAATTAAGATTTCCCTTCACTGGAACTAAGGGGCCTAGCCTGAACCATGAAAACAGTCCCAGACCATTATTCCTCCTCAACCAAACTTTACAGTTGGCAATATGCATTGGGGCATGTAGTGTTCTCCTGGCATCCACCAAACCCAGATTAATCTGTCTGTCACGCCCTGGTCTAAGTATTTTGTGTTTTTCTTCATGTATTGGGTCAGGCCAGGGTGTGGCATGGAGTTTTTCTATTGTGGTGTGTTTTGTCTGGGGGTTTTTGGTGTGTATGTTAGTGGGATTGCACCCCTTCTGAAAAAACCTACACTCGATCCCTCCGATGTCAACAACTACAGACCAGTATCCCTTCTTTCTTTTCTCTCCAAAACTCTTGAACGTGCCGTCCTTGGCCAGCTCTCCCGCTATCTCTCTCAGAATGACCTTCTTGATCCAAATCAGTCAGGTTTCAAGACTAGTCATTCAACTGAGACTGCTCTTCTCTGTATCACGGAGGCCCTCCGCAATGCTAAAGCTAACTCTCTCTCCTCTGCTCTCATCCTTCTAGACCTATCGGCTGCCTTCGATACTGTGAACCATCAGATCCTCCTCTCCACCCTCTCCGAGTTGGGCATCTCCGGCGCGGCCCACGCTTGGATTGCGTCCTACCTGACAGGTCGCTCCTACCAGGTGGCGTGGCGAGAATCTGTCTCCTCACCACGCGCTCTCACCACTGGCGTCCCCAGGGCTCTGTTCTAGGCCCCTCCCTATTCTCGCTATACACCAAGTCACTTGGCTCTGTCATTACCTCACATGGTCTCTCCTATCATTGCTATGCAGACGACACACAATTAATCTTCTCCTTTCCCCCTTCTGATGACCAGGTGGCGAATCGCATCTCTGCATGTCTGGCAGACATATCAGTGTGGATGACGGATCACCACCTCAAGCTGAACCTCGGCAAGACGGAGCTGCTCTTCCTCCCGGGAAGGACTGCCCGTTCCATGATCTCGCCATCACGGTTGACAACTCCATTGTGTCCTCCTCCCAGAGCGCTAAGAACCTTGGCGTGATCCTGGACAACACCCTGTCGTTCTCAACTAACATCAAGGCGGTGGCCCGTTCTTGTAGGTTCATGCTCTACAACATCCGCAGAGTACGACCCTGCCTCACACAGGAAGCAGCGCAGGTCCTAATCCAGGCACTTGTCATCTCCCGTCTGGATTACTGCAACTCGCTGTTGGCTGGGCTCCTGCCTGTGCCATTAAACCCCTACAACTCATCCAGAACGCCGCAGCCCGTCTGGTGTTCAACCTTCCCAAGTTCTCTCACGTCACCCCGCTCCTCCGCTCTCTCCACTGGCTTCCAGTTGAAGCTCGCATCCGCTACAAGACCATGGTGCTTGCCTACGGAGCTGTGAGGGGAACGGCACCTCAGTACCTCCAGGCTCTGATCAGGCCCTACACCCAAACAAGGGCACCGCGTTCATCCACCTCTGGCCTGCTCGCCTCCCTACCACTGAGGAAGTACAGTTCCCGCGCAGCCCAGTCAAAACTGTTCGTTGCTCTGGCCCCCCAATGGTGGAACAAACTCCCTCACCTCGCCAGGACAGCGGAGTCAATCACCACCTTCCGGAGACACCTGAAACCCCACCTCTTTCAGGAATACCTAGGATAGGATAAAGTAATCCTTCTCACCCCCCCCCCTTGAAAGATTTAGATGCACTATTGTAAAGTGGCTGTTCCACTGGATGTCTTAAGGTGAACGCACCAATTTGTAAGTCGCTCTGGAGAAGAGCGTCTGCTAAATGACTTAAATGTAAATGTAAATGTAAATGGATTGTAGCTTAGTAGGGTGTTCTAGGAAAGTCTATGGCTGTCTGGAGTGGTTCTCAATCAGAGGCAGGTGGTTATCGTTGTCTCTGATTGGGAACCATATTTAGGCAGCCATATTCTTTGGTTGTATGGTGGGTGATTGTCCTTAGTGTCTTGATGTCCTTATTCTGTGGTAGTTTGCACCAGTTTAAGCTGTTTCGGTTTTCATTACGTTTATTGTTTTGTTGAGTTTGTATTTTGATTCGTGTTACGTTGTTTTATTAAACATGGATCGAAATCTACACGCTGCAGTTTGGTCCGACTCTCCTTCACCATTAGAAAACCGTTACAGAATCACCCACCACCAACGGACCAAGCAGCGTGTCAACAGGCAGGAGCCACAGGAGAAACAACAAAGGCAGCAACAGCGGCACAATGAGGATTGGACATGGGACGATATATTGGATGGCAAGGGTTGCTACACATGGGAGGAGATCCTGGCGGGAAGGGATCGCCTTCCATGGGAACAGGTGGAGGCACTTAGGAGAGCAGAGGCAGCCGGAGAGAGGAGCCGGCGATACGAGGGAACACGGTTGGCAAGGAAGCCTGAGAGTCAGCCCCAAGAAATTCTTGGGGGGCGGGGGCTCACAGGGAGAATGGCTACGCCAGGTAGGAGACCTGCGCAAACTCCCTGTGCTTACCGGGGGGCTAGAGAGACCGGGCAGGCACCGTGTTATGCAGTGGTGCGCACGGTGTCCCCAGTGCGGGTGCACAGCCCGGTGAGGTATATTCCAGCTCCTCGGATCAGCCGGGCTAGAGTGGGCATCGAGCCATGTAAGGTTGGGCAGGCTCGGTGCTCAAGAGCTCCAGTGCGCCTGCACGGTCCGGTCTATCCAGTACCACCTCCACACCCCAGTCCTCCGGTAGCAGCTCCCCGCACCAGGCTTCCTGTGCGTTTCCTTGATCCAGTACCACCGGTTCCAGCACCACGCACCAGGCCTTCAGTGCGCCTCACCTGTTCAGCGCAGCCAGAGCCTGTCTCCTCTCCTGCGCTGCCGGAGTCTTCTGCCTGTTTAGCGCTGTCGGAGCCTCTCTCTTCTCCTGCGCTGCCGGAGTCTCCAGTCTGCCCAGTGCCGCCAGTCTGCCCAGCGCCGCCAGTCTGCCCAGCATCGCCAGTCTGCCCAGCGCCGCCAGTCTGCCCAGCGTCGCCAGTCTGCCCAGCACCGCCAGTCAGCCAGACTCTTCCAGATCTGCCAGTCAACCAGACTCTTCCAGATCTGCCAGTCAGCCAGACTCTTCCAGATCTGCCAGTCAGCCAGACTCTTCCAGATCTGCCAGTCAACCAGACTCTTCCAGATCTGCCAGTCAGCCAGACTCTTCCGGATCTGCCAGTCAGCCAGGATCTGCCAGTCAGCCAGGATCTGCCAGTCAGCCTGGATCCGCCAGAAGTGCCAGGTCGGCCAGGATCTGCCAGTAGCACCAGTCAGCCAGGATCTGCCAGTCAGCCAGGATCTGCTGAGACCACCAGCCAGCCAGGATCTGGTAGATCTATCTACCTGCCTGAGCTTCCTCTCACTCCTGAGCTTCCTCTCACTCCTGAGCTTCCTCTCACTCCTGAGCTTCCTCTCACTCCCGAGCTTTCTCTCACTCCCGAGCTTTCTCTCACTCCCGAGCTTTCTCTCACTCCCGAGCTTTCTCTCACTCCCGAGCGGCCTCAGTCCCGAGCTGTCCTTCAGTCCCGATCTGCTCCTCAGTCCAGTGGGGTTCTGGGTGAGGACTACTAGGCCATGGTCGGCGGCGAGGGTGGACTATCCAGGGACGCGAGGAGAGGGGACTAAGACATTTATTGAGTGGGGTCCACGTCCCGCGCCGGAACCGCCACCATGGACAGACGCCCACCCAGACCCTCCCTATTTGTTTTGAGGTGCGTTCGGGAGTCCGCACCTTAGGGGGGGGGGGTTCTGTCACGCCCTGGTCTTTTGTGTTTTTTTGTGTTTTGTGTTTTTCTTCATGTATTGGGTCAGGCCAGGGTGTGGCATGGAGTTTTTCTATTGTGGTGTGTTTTGTCTGGGGGTTTTTGGTGTGTATGTTAGTGGGATTGCAGCTTAGTAGGGTGTTCTAGGAAAGTCTATGGCTGTCTGGAGTGGTTCTCAATCAGAGGCAGGTGGTTATCGTTGTCTCTGATTGGGAACCATATTTAGGCAGCCATATTCTTTGGTTGTATGGTGGGTGATTGTCCTTAGTGTCTTGATGTCCTTATTCTGTGGTAGTTTGCACCAGTTTAGGCTGTTTCGGTTTTCATTACGTTTATTGTTTTGTTGAGTTTGTATTTTGATTCGTGTTACGTTGTTTTATTAAACATGGATCGAAATCTACACGCTGCAGTTTGGTCCGACTCTCCTTCACCATTAGAAAACCGTTACACTGTCGGACTGCTAGATGGTGAAGCATGATTCATCACTCCAGTGAACACGTTTCCACTGCTCCAGAGTCCAATGGTGGCGAGCTTTACACCACTCCAGCCGATGCTTGGCATTGTGCATGGTGCTATTAGGCTTGTGTACAGCTGCCCGGCCATGAAAACCCATTTCATGAAGCTCCCGACGAACAGTTCTTGTGCTGACGTTGCTTTCAGAGGCAGTTTGGAACTCGGTAGGGAGTGTTGCAACCGACACAGAAGTTTTACGCATCGGCGGTCCCGATCTGTGAGCTTGTGTGGCCTACCACTTTGCGGCTGAGCCATTGTTGCTCCTAGACGTTTCCACTTCACAATAACAGCACCTACAGTTGACCGAGGCAGCTCTAGCAGGATTTTATACACCTGTCTCTGGATTTTATACACCTGTCAGCAATGGGTGTGGCTGAAATAGCAGAATCCACTATTTGAAGGGATACTTTTATTTTGTTGTGTACATAGTAACAAAAACTAAATACATAGTAACAATTTAGTCTTAAATGTATTTACTAGGAACCAGGAAAGTTAGTACTACATACTCAGTTAGTAAATACAAAGTCACAAAATGTAATTATATAAGTAAGTACATGTAAGTAAGAAGGTACAGTACTGTAGGTACAATTAAGTACCAGCTAACAACTATTTAAATATCTAGCAACACCTCTATTTCAATATAATAAGAAACACCAAGGAACATACAAAGTCAGAAAATGTAATTATAAAGTAACACATTTTTGTAAGAACCAGCTTATCTCTATTAAAGTAATACCTAAGAAACACTAATGAACTTACATGGTAATTTAGCATTTATTACCACATAATTACCCAAAAAACATCTTCAAGTCATCCTCTTGTGTTGATATTCTCTTCCGTTGTTTCGATTTACTTGACCTTTAGTTACCATGTATGTTCATAGTAACAGGGCTGTAAAATGAAATGGTGTCTTTTTACACATAGATACAATGTAGCTACTTGTGAGGTACCACTGCATTGGACTACTCCATACCATGAAGACTCAAGCAATCTGATCTTACTCTGTTGTGACATGGTACCACCTTCACACAGACAAGCACACAATTCAGAGTGAAGTTTAGTTCATGAAAATCAAGGGTAAACATTTGTATTCACAATCATATCAAAGAGCTAGCATAACAACAAAAGTTCATTGCATATATTTCGATATGAATATGTGAAAATGTTTTTTACATTAGCTACGTACATCAAGTCATTGTATCCACATGACATGAATATAAAGAATACAAATGTGACTGAATAGAATGACTGCAGACATTCCAACCAAGAGCTAACATAGAAGATTACTAGTCAAAGCAAATTGACTTGCAGAAATAGCTAGCTATCTGACCATTTCACTTGACTGAAAAAGTGACAAAGAATTACTGTAAAGTATACAAAAACTATGCATACATGCAACATTTCCACGAGCATGTTACCTCCTAAGAATATAATATCTAAACTCTCAAAAGAGCTAGTTATGTTCTGTATAAAATTAAGCTAAATTACAACCAAAGCGGGAGCTAGCATGCTAACCCAATGTAATATCATGATGATTCATTAGCGTAATTAGCCTAGCACGCTAGTGGACTTTACAAGCTAGAATAAACATACAAAAATGTAATTCCTAAATAAAACGCTGCTTGTAGTAACGAAAGCAAGTCCTTAATTATCTAAATCAAAAGGTGCCCAACATTACCATAGACATAACTTTCCAAAGCTTAGTGAGAAGGAATGGCGGAATTCGCCCGTGAACCGTCACATCAGCAACCAGTGGCCACAGCTGGCCACATTAACGCTATGGCCGTTTCCGGATTCCCGTACTTGCTTTCTAAATAGTAGACATTTTGGGTTTTATAGTATGTGAAACTTAAAATATTTAGTATGCTTTAAATGCCTTGATGTCATACAAATTTTTCATCTAGTAGAATTTTCTGCACACTATTGAGGAAGAGAATCAACTTTCAAGACCAACGTGAATCTGACAACAGCTGATTGTTGAGGGGATGCGCTGTACCAAAATGAACGAATGGCGGGAATTAACACCAATTGCGCATTAGATGACACATTCTCAGTAGCCTAGTAGCCCCATATTTGCAGGTATTCTCAGCCTCCAGTATCTATGCTGCAGTATTCCATGTGCCGGGGGGCTAGTGTCAAGCTTTTATATCTGGTGTATTTCTCCAATCTTATCTGGTTTCCTGTGTGAATTTAAGTATGCTCCCTCTAATTATCTCTCTCTCTCTCTTCCTCTCTTCCTCCACTCCCGGGGTACCTGAGCCCTAGGACCATGCCTCAGGACTACCTGGCCTGATGACTCCTGGCTGTCCCCAGTCCACCTGGTTGTGCTGCTGCTCCAGTTTCAACTGTTCTGCCTGCGGCTATGAAACCCTGACCTGTTCACCGGACATGCTACTTTGTCCTGAACCTGCTGTTTTCAACTCCCCTTGTCTCTCTCTACCTTTGAATGCTCGGCTATGAAAAGCCAACTATATATTTACTCCTGAGGTGCTGACCTGTTGAACAATCTACAACCACTGTGGTTATTATTTGACCATGAAGGTGGACTGGGGACAGCCAGAAATCATCAGGTCAGGTAGTCCTGAGGCATGGTCCTAGGGCTCAAGTCCTCTGGGAGGGAAGAGAGAGAGAGAGAGAGAGAGTGAGAGAGAATTAGAGGAAGCATACTTAAATTCACACAGGACACCAGATAAGACTGGAGAATTATATAACAGATAGATATAACAGCTAGATAGCCATTCTTCGCTAGTCAATTTGCTTTGGCTAGCATCTTCCATGTTGGCTCGTGATTGGAATGTATGCATTCATTATATTTAATTATATTTGTATGCTTTTATATTCATGTCATGTTGTATGTAGGTGTAAAAAATATTTTCACATATTCACATAGAAATGAATGCAATTCACATTTGTTATTATGCTAGGTATTTGATATGACCGTGAATAAATGTATTTCTACTTAGATAGGTTTGTTTGGTTGATTTACATGAAATACATTTACATTTTGTGTGGTTCTCTTAGTAGTGAAAAATGGTCCCACATTGACCAACTGGATCACATTGTTATATTGTACTGGAGTAAACTTGAAAGTATCTGTTATTTACATGGTATTAGCAACAGCTTCATTCTACAGCCCTCTTGCCTCATATCTACCCTGTAAGTGTGAAGGTGGTACCATGTACCAACAGGGTAAGATTACAGACAGATTTTCTGTTGTCTTCATGGAATGGAGTCATGCAATGTATCGACTTTGTATCTACCTGTAAACAGACACCTCTTCATTTTACAGCCCTGTTACCACATACTACAGGGAAACTACAGGAAAATTACTTGGTACGGTTATGTATACACAATAATTAGACTAAATCCTAAAGACGGACACATGACCTGCAAGTATCTCAAATGAAATCAAATAAAAATGTATTTTTCACAAGGGCCGAATGCAACAGGTGCAGACTTCACTGTTAAATGCTTACTTACGAGTCCTTTCCCAGCAACGCAGAGTAAAACGTTTTATAAATAATGAAATGAGCAACTAAGAAAAGAAAGGAAACACAAATACAACAGCGAGGATATATATAAGGAGTACCGGTACAGAGTCAGTGTGCAGGGGTACGATGTAGTTGAGGTCATCGAGGTAATATGAACATCAGAGGAGGCTGGTGGGAGGAGCTATAGGAGGACGGGCTCCTTGTAATGGCTGGAGTGGAGTCAATGGAACGGCACCAAACACACCAAACACATGGGAACAACCTGTTTGACTCCATTCATTTGATTCCATTCCAGACATTACAATGAGCCCGTCGTCGTATAGCTCATCCCACCAGCCTCCTCTAATGTACATGTAGGTCGTGGTAAAAGTGTAGGCAATCAGGATAGATAATAATACACAGTAGCAGCAGTGAATGTGAAGAGTGTGAAATTGTGTCTATATGTGTGTGTGTGTGGCGTCAATATGCATGTGTGTGTGTTTTGTGTGTGTGAGCGTACAGTGCATTCGGAAAAGATTCAGATCCCTTGACTTTTTCCACATTTTGTAACTTTACAGCCTTATTGTAAAATGGAATAAATAGTTTTTTTCCTCAACAATCTACACACAATACCCCATTATGACAAAGATTTTTTTTTAAATGTTTGCAAATGTGTAAAAGTGTCAAACTGAAATGTCACATTTACATGTATTCAGACCCTTTACTCAGTACTTTGTTGAAGCACCTTTGGCAGAGATAACAGGCTTGAGTCTGCTTGGATATGACGCTACAAGCTTGGCACACCTGTATTTGGGGAGTTTCTCCTATTCTTCTCTGCAGATCCTCTCAAGTTCTGTCAGGTTGGCTGGGGAGCGTTTGTATGCCTTTCTCACTCAACATTATTCACAATTAATTTAGGATTATCCGTAATCATGGCAGCATCCACATTAATGTAGAAGTGTTTAGAAACATATTCTATGTATTCAAAATAATCTGAAACACAATACATCCAATAAGTTTGTAGAGTCACAGGCTTGATGCAATCATTCCGTGATAGGAATATGGGACCAAATTCTAAACTTTTGACTTCTTTAATACACATATAAGTGAATTCATAGTTTTGGTCCCTAAAATGGGGGTACTATTTACAAGAAAGTACAGTCATTTCTAAACAGTTCACCCGATATGGATGAAAATACCTGACAGTCTGCACTTTAACCTCACCGTCATTGTATCCTTTCAAATCCAAAGACTTCAGAGACAAAACAACAACAACAAATGGCACAGTCCCAAAACTTTTGGAGCTCAATGTATTTACCTAGTAAATACTGCGTAATTAACGGGCTGTAAAATGAAGGTTAACCGACAATTGGCATAATTGGCACTGGCAGGTATTGGTGGCACCAACTGTTATAGGGTTGGTGGCACTATAGTGGTAATAGTGCTGAATTACCATTGCTAGCCCAACAGAGCTTTAATGTCACACTTCTTTTGCAATTTCTCTCATTTCTCAGATCTCTTCAGATTGAACTCAGCACTTAACCCCATGCTGTCGACACACATTGCCAGAGAGAGCAGGTGAGAACCTGCCAAGACATTGCCTAAACCCATGCCAGTCTAGGGAGGTGAGGAGCTGCCATCCTCCACAGCTAACGAGAACAAGATGCTGGGATATTCCTCTGGGCAGTATACAGCAACTGTCTCCATTAAAAAAAACAGACCCAGAAACTCCATGTAATAACATGAACAGTTAATAAGAAATGTTGGCTTACACTCTCAAAGCCCTCTCACCCAGTAGCCGCTGATCTGCCATGCCTGAAACTGTGGATATTTCCAGCAAGCTACTTCATTACGGGGAGAGCTTAATTAAGAGTATTTAAGTGTCTATTAAAAAACACCAATGCTTGCCTGCCTCTCCCTGACCTCGCCTTCCCTCTCTATCTCTACCACTGCTGCTCATTATAATGGTATAATTGCAGGTAAGCATCCTACAGTATCAACAGGTTTAATTACTAAAGTGAGAGGGGTTCACAGTGCCAACTCGCCACCGAATAAACCTGGGCTGCAGAGGGATAAATAACAATTATCGGAATCAGCGCCATTGTATTTTATTACAGAGGCCCACTGCCCGAGTGTCTTGATGACACAGCAATGTGGTCTTAATGACTGAACTACTAATCAAATGTGTTGTTTACACTTCTGCAGTGTGCAAATCTGCATGTGGATGTTGAACAGTTCAACCTATTTTTCAAGTTATCGTCCCTTGACAGTAATATATATTGAATGGAAAACAGCATATATTTTTGTAAAGGTCTACTGTTTTTGTAAATGATCATAAGCTGAATCAATGTACTGGTTCAATACTACCATGTACAGTATTATATTTTCACATGTAGTCCTCCCCTCCCTCACACTTGCTTTACATTCAGACATGAAGGGCTCTCACTATTTTGTCTCACGCTGTTCTGTTAGAGATCTGGGGCACTCTCAAGCACTGGACAGCACTTGTCTTTTATTCACCCCCCCCTTCTCCTTTAAATCCTCTCTTTAAACTCTGTTAACTAGCCTTAAACGCTGGGCATGTTTTTGTTCCAGGGGCTTCTTCTGGCTGGATTTAACAGCCTGTTTTAGAAACGTGTGTATCTGTGTTAACCCTGTGGACAGCCCCTTACAAAGGAACACATACATGCCTTACAGAGGTAACACACACGTAGAGTGGGACGAAGCACTTTTTTTCCCTCTCGTGTGAAGGGGTTAAATATTGTACTAATCGGCTCTAAGGTAGAATTTGTTGTCATCCCTCGGCTGCTAATATGCCCTAACTGGATACTTATACTGTATGGGAAAGCTCATACTTTCTTTTATTTTTACATCTATCCTGTCTCTGAGCCGTCAAATTAATCTTGCATTTGATCCGTCCATTTTCTACGTTTCAGGTCTTTTAAAACCCCTTAAAGGTTCTTAGTAACAGTTGGTCGATCAAAGCCACACAGCCCTCCAAGACTCTCCTGAATTGGAGCACAAGTTTAGGATTGTCTGAAAGGAGGGTTGGACACAATAAAATGGTATTGTCTGACTCAATAAACCAAATGTGTTATTCTTGAACTGAAGCGCGAACACTGTGGGAGAATACAGAATTGCTTTCTTCAATCGTATTATAGGTCTTTAAAGGATCCTGTTTAGAACTTGTGGACCAGATCCAAACCCTTCAGCGTAATCTTTGGTTTAGAAGTACAAAGCCAGGTTACACAGTCTATGTGACCTTGAGTTACCAGTATTCTAACTACTATACTACACTAGTAGATCTCCCTTCTTAGATCCTAAGGTTGATCTGTTAGAGGTAAACCAAAGTCACCTAATGCACTTTTAGATCCCACGTACCAATTCCAAGTATCAAGTTTCACTACACCCAGCTAAACCCTCTTCTTTCTAAATGGATTCATGTTTGAATGAAAACAGCTTAATGTTATTTCAACAGTTGAATTACACCCATAAGATGAAGCATGTTTGAGTGTACGTATGTCTGTGCAGTTTATGTATATGTGTGTGTACTCATGCACACATTGCATGTGTGTGTGTGTGTGTGTGTGTGTGTGTGTGTGTGTGTGTGTGTGTGTGTGTGTGTGTGTGTGTGTGTGTGTGTGTGTGTGTGTTTGGGCGGGCCAGGGGAGGGAAGGGCAAGGTATCAAAGATCACAAAAAGTGTATGACAGCTGACAATTTCAGGCTTTTGATTAGGATTTGTTGATATGACCAGTCCCTAGGTCTTTCCAAACTCACTCCAGGGATTCTGGGCTGCCTGGCTATGCAACAGACGGAACAACCAGCCAGTTGACAGAATTATCTCCCCACTGCCTTCTCTACCTCCCCTCCCGCTGAAACCCGGGTAATTAGAGAGTCAGGGCAACATGCAGAAACAACAGCCACAGTGTGCACCGTGTCATGGACGGTACCAATTATTCTGTAGCCATTTTGCACGTGGATGCAACTCCTTCCCTACAGTAGCCCTTGTTTTAACGACACACGTACAGGCCACACAGATGCCCACATACATAACACGTGTACACAACTTCACATTCACACACACGGGCACATACTGTACACACACACACACACACACAACATTACTGGACAATTACACTAGCTATTCTGTACACCAAATGAAGTATCAGACTTAACCCTTACTGCTTTGGTGCTTATTATTTCGTAGTATGTTACTTCAGTCGTAACACTGCAAGCATGAGACGACGCTACTCATTATTGTCATCTTGACCTGTATAACTGCATGGAGGTGCTCGCCTCTACACCTCAGAGACATACATCACATCACCTGGTAGCTGCTGTCATTACTACAGACACTCTCACACACGCTAGGAAGGTCAGACACAAGATTCCTCTTAGACGTTTCCTTCTCTCTCTCTCTCGTTTTTATTGAACAACGAGAAGTTAGAACAGAAATCGTTGATGAAAGCTCGCTTGCATTATGTATACATTTCAAATGATGACAGTAATAATGTCTAATGACCACTTTCCTCTTAGATCTTCCGGTTAAATCACCCTTGAGTAATCCAGCATAAATGGGCTATTATCTTCCGTTGTAATATTAAATACCGTGGACAAATTGTCCACTTGCATTTAGCAGTAGCCAGAAGAATCACTGTTGACGGCAGGTTAATGTCTTTAAAACACCTATTCTACAAGGAAAAAAACAGGCTTATTGCAACATTTGCTCACCCAGCAGACCGAGGGCCACTGTCCTGTCGTTTTGTAAATCAGAAGCACACGTTTAGCTACTGGAATAGCTACTGGAAATGCACTTAATGCAATGTTTTTTGTTCTTGAACAGCAGTTCAGGAAATGGATTCCATTATTGAGGGTGTATAAGAAAATGTACCATTCAGTGAACATGTGATGCACTTTACATGAATAAAGCAATATGGATAGATGTTATCAGAGAATCAAACTGTTTTTATTAGCGTCGCTTTATGTTTACTAAAGCTTGGTTACCATGTTGATATTTAGGAGAGCAAACAAAAATGTTTAGGCAATATACATATCATTCATAAAACACCCATAATGCGTCAACAGCACTATCACAGCTCCAATACATTGTATTTCCGAGACCATTGTGTTGTCAACATCTTATGTAAACTTGTAGAAGATGAAAACTGCCACGTCTTATTGTTGACAATTCATTTATACATTTTGATATGGTACATAAATACTGAAATTTGCCAGACACAACAAAAAGTGTGTTTTAACCATTCATTTGTACCATTAATACTTGTATATAATGTATATTGTATGACATTGACCCTTTAAACCAGAAAAGCATCATTTTCAAGCCAGTGGACTGCCTCCAATTCCACTAGCACTGAAATTCACGGCTCTTACATTTCAAACAGTTCTGTATAATCATACCCGGCAACAATCTGCACCTAAACCTATAAAACACTAATGTTTATTGCAAGTACAAATTGTATTAGCCTTGCCATAACTGAGATAGGCTCTTTCAAAGCTCAGCCAATGGGGCTTATACCTCAATATTGCCTTCCGTTACAAAGCAGTACCAGAACTAAGTGGAACGTCATTTAGATGGTAAATCTCAAGTAGATTAGCTCTATAGTTATAAACTGCTTAATACTTAGAAAAATTCCCCCTCAACCTATGACGGTAGACTCATAGTATTTCTCATTAAGGCTAGTGAGAGAGAAACGACATAAAACATAGCTCTATGTTTTATCATTGGACAAAGTATAATTATGTTTTTATTCAATATGTTACTGAAAGGGACTTTCCCAGTTCATACTATGCCTTCGGAGAATTCTGAAAATACCATATTGATCATTATTTGCTCGTGAGTCCCTGAGTATTCCCAAATGGTAAACTTGACACATATTGTAAATGTAATAATTTGAAGACAATACCCAGCAGACTATTGATATAAAAATATATAATTCTCACTAGTTTAGTGTATTGTGTCGCTATTCACATTGGATTGGCAACATGGTTAATATAGCCAGCATGCCTAAAGAGGTCTTAGGAACATACTAATTCATGTATTGTTGACACAACTATTGTGAGTTATGGGTGAAGCAGTGGAGATACATGTTAGATTTTGAAATGACATGTCTCATGAAACAGTGTTGTAAAGGAAATGGGTAAAGGAGGAGAGAAAGGGATTGACTTTGACATTGATCTTCAACATAACAATGTCTTCTCAGTGAAATGTGTATACTCAGGACTCAGGCAAAAGCTGCATACACAGTGGAGAAACCCCTCTAATGAGAATACAGTGTAATTGATGTCACGCCAAGGCAAGATTGGGATCGTTTCTTAGTGTTCCTCTCTTTGTGTGCTGCCATTTCAGAAATACGCCCTGTGAACTTTACCAGTCATTTATTCTTTCATTTCCCTCTCTAAACAAAAGCTGTGCCCTCTTTCTGCTCATCACGCGCCGGCAATACCAGAGAAACGTGCAGCGTTAAAGAGAGACGAGACGCAATTAGCCAAGAAATTACTCTGATCTTGGTGACATTTGGAAGAAATCTTCACACAATATACACGCCAGTTCTCTGATTGACAGCCTAATCCGCGTTTGATGGGCGCCGGTCCACGTTCATCGAGCAGAGTCGGACGCCAGCAGATAACGAGTACAGCTGCACAACCCTGATATGTCCGCCACGACTCGTCACCGGGCAAATTCCTCCGGTTTAAACGATGATGAAAGTATCGACCATTAATGACAGGATCATCTCCCTGCCTGAAATAAACGCTCTAATCCCTTTTGCCAGGTCCATGAATTCCTAATATGAGTTATATAAACTGGGGGTAATAAATCTGTGTTAGCTCAGTTGTGTTTTGAAAATTGTGCCAGCCCTCTTTTGTCCCTGCTTGAAATGCAAGAGGAGACCAGGACATCTTCGCTTAAGCTGAAACATCAAGTGAGTTATTGCTTTGGATAGATGAACTTTTGCTGCAATAAGAATTGCAAATGGGTGAAGAAAAGGGGATGGAATATCCCTGGTATTGTGGACTGAGATATGTATGTTTGAATACAGTCAGAGGCCAGTGATTAATATCACATAACCTTTCAGGGGATGGGCCCTCTATTGCTTTATGTGAGTGATGAGAGAACATCGTACTCATTGCATTATAATGACATTCATCTCGGGCATAGGAAGATGACAGAGATAGAGAGAGAATGTCAATGTTGGTCAGCAGAAATGTCTCTGATGAGCTGGTGTTTGTGAATCAGAAAGGAGATTCAAAATGTGCAGGTTATACTGTAGTCTCCGGAAAAAGGCAGTAGGGCTAAATAGGATGGTAGCACAGTAATACTGACTCTAGATTCATCCTTCTGTTAGAATAACTGTGTGGCTCCAAAAACAGATTCCGTTTGATCCGTCTGAATACAGTATGTACGACTATTCATCAAATGACATTAGTATCCAGAAAATATTGACGAGGCCTACAGTGTCCTTTCTCCAGGTGTCCATGCCCCCTGTGTCTCTCCCTAAACGTCATACTGTGCAATGGCAATTTTCTCTGAGAAATAGCTTACTGTCATCAAGTACGTTTCCTTGAAGGGTATTCCTAATCATTGTGGGGGGGGGTACAGTCAGTTTCACGTGGCTAAGCTCCTCAGGCCTTCAACTTCTCCTCACACACTGTATAATCCACATGCTCTTCACATGTCAACTTAATTGGCTGTAATAATTTGCATTGAGGTTATTGAGTTCCTGAGCCATTGTTTCAGATACATACTGTACAGGGCATTCAGAAAGTATTCAGACCCCATGGCTAACTCCACATTTTGTTACGTTGCAGTCCTATTCTAAAATCGATTGAAACACATTTCTTACCTCAACAACGTACACACATTACCCTATAATGACAAATCAAAAACAGTTTTTTACAAATAAAAAAATAAACACAAACTGCAATATAACATTTACATAAGTAGTCAGGCCATTTACTCAGTAACTTGTTGAAGCACCTTTAGCAGCGATTACAGCCTTGTGTCTTCTTGGGTATGATGCTACAAGCATGGCACACCTGTATTTGGGTAGTTTCTCCCATTGTTCTCTGTAGATCCTCTTAAGCTCTAGCAGGTTGGATGGAGAGTGTCGCTGCACAGCTATTTTCAGGTTACTCCAGAGATGTTAGATCGGGGTTAAAGTCCGGGCTCTGGCTGGGCCACTCAAGGACATTCAAAGACTTGTCCCGAAGCCACTCCTGCGTTGTCTTGGCTGTGTGCTTAGGGTCGTTGTCCTGTTAGAAGGTGGACCTTTGCCCCAGTCTGGGGTCCTGAGCCCTCTGGAGCAGGTTTTCTTCAAGGATTTCTCTGTAATCTTGTTTCTCATGGTCTGAGTCCTTTAGGTGCCTTTTGGCAAACTCAGAGCAGGCTGTCATGTGCCTTTTACTGAGGAGTGGCTTCCGTCTGGCCACTCTACCATAAAGGTCTGATTGATGGAGTGCTGCAGAGATGGTTGTCATTCTGGAAGGTTTTCCCTTCTCCACAGAGGAACCCTGGAGCTCTGTCAGAGGGACCATCGGGTTCTTGGTCACCTCCCTGACCAAGGCTCTTCTCCCCCGATTGCTCAGTTTGGCAGAGCGGTAAACTTTAGGAAGAGTCCTGGTGGTTCCAAACTTCTCCCATTTAAGAATGATGGAGGCTAATGTGTTTTTGGGGACCTTCAATGCTGCAGAAATGTTTTGGTACTTTTCTCCAGATCTATGCCTCGACAAAATGCTGTCTCGGGCTCAACAGACAATTCCTTAGAAGTCATGGCTTGGTTTATTCTCTGACATGCACTGTCAATCTGTGGGACCTCATATAGACAGGTGTGTGACTTTCCAAATCATGTCCAATTAATTGAATTTACCACACTTATAGAAACATCTCTAGGATGATCAATGGAAACAGGATGCACCTGAGCTCAATTTAGAGTGTCATAGCAAAGGGTCTGAATCTTTATGTAATGTTTTGAAAAAAAAACGATTTCCCCTCGTCGTTATGGGATATTGTGTGTAGATTGATGAGGACATTGTTTCATTTAATCCATTTTAGAATAAGGCTGTAACATAACAAAATGTGGAAAAGGGGAAGGGGTCTGAATACTTTCTGAATGCACTGTATAGTGAGGTGCAGACATGATGCCACTGGTGTTAGTGGAGTAGCAGCAATGGGCCTGTTGTGGGCTCATTTTGTGTCACAGTTCAGTCTTTTTACAGTCCCTCCCATTTGGTATGCATTAAAATGCATTCATTTAGCCATGGATTCAGATTGAAAAGGACATAACGCTATATCAATAATGACTTTTATCGTACAAGGTTCACTGTAAAGTGCTGCATGCTTCAAATCATTCCCCCCCACGTGCACACAGAGAAAGGCTCAAGCGGGAGGATTATGGGCTGGCCATGCGAAACGTATGGAAACATCACACGGAGAGGGAAGACCTTTGACGGTCCCTGGCTCTTTTTGTATTAGAACAAAACTGTCGATCTACGGGATGCCTGCCACACAAAGGGAGGGATGCATCCCGTAATTCACCTCCCCACACCGAGATGATTGTAGCTCTTTTTGAGGGAGTAGGGGGCTGTTGGAAAGAGGGGAGGCCTAAAAGTGATGATTAGGGTAGTGGAAAGCAGAAAGTGAATGCTTTATGAATATTTCATGTAAATGTAAGCGCCACTTACTGGACACAAGGTCTGATTGATGGCAGAGTGGCTCTAAATGCCTGGAGTTTGAAGGGCCTCAGCCTCCCTTTCTGCTTCAGAGCTTACTTCAAGCGCCACAGTTAATAGCAGAATAAAGATGTATTTAGCTGGAGAGCTCTTCATTAATGGCTGAGTTAAACAAAAGTAGTGGCATAGGATTTGTGTCAGCGGAGCGAGATGGAAAGGCCTGACAGAAAGGAGAAAAGCGGATGATGAAAGGGACGCGGAGGGGAAAGTGCTGCTTTTAGCTGCGCCCACTCTGCCATTTTCTTGTCCCAATGTGTTTTTTTTCTTAAACTCCCATTTTATTTTTGAGCCTGAGTAGTAGACCAACAGGAGGCCCTCCTTAAAGATGTCAAGAGGACAAGCTGCCAGCGGTGGAGAGAGAGAGAGAGAGAGAGAGGAGAGAGAGAGAACGATACAGAGGAGGGAGTTGGTGTTTCAGTGGAAAAACGCCCATCAGACCCCAACCACCCACCTCTTTCTCAGTCTCTGTTAGATGGATCGTACACGTGTTGCTATGGTATATCATTCAACCTCAGAGCCAAAAACTTAAATCTAGTAGGGTTTGACTGATAATGTAAGTGAACATTACTGTCAAGCCACAGAGTCACTGACGTGTGAGAATTTAAATAGACTCATCAACATATCCTTTGGGATGCTCGCCGATTCTAAATATACTCTGTACATTATACGGATATATGGTTTTTAGTACCTGGTCATATTTATCATTCATTTTTTAAATCTTTCTGTTCAGTTTTTTTTCTTTGTGTATGCGGAGGTTGAAGTAGTGCATGATGGACATTTCACTTTTTATATAATGTCATAAAAATGTGAATCTGGCAATTTGACTTCCATTATATCCGTAGGACATGCCTGATATCTGACGATGCCGGCCTAGCTACGGAGAGACACCAAACCCACTCTTTGTCCAAGCCCTTAATTAAACCTGGTGCATTTTTCTATTACCGACAAGCCCATTTGCAGACAACCATCCATCATAATCTTCCCCCCTTTTATTAAAGCATGTAATGAATAGAACCAAAGTGATTTGTGGTGGTAATCCCTTGAAGAAATGGAATGAAGAGTTAGCATTACATGCATTTTTCACTCCCTGTTCCTTTATTTCCTCTTGAAAGAATAGTGCCCGATAGGCATGTGGTATCATATAGATGGTAGAGAACATTACATTGAGTAAGGTTTGGTGCTATTATCTAGCATTTCTATTAAAACGAAAGCTTTAGGATGACTCCTCCTCGTTATTAATTAGCATCAGTGCCCTTTCGCTGCAGTCCTACGCCAATTTTTCAGCTTCGCGAGTAACTTTTGTCTCATCCAGAACATCTTTTAGAAGCTGAGAACTGATTCTATTCTAACAGTGGTATAAGTGCAAAGAGGGTTGGTGATGAGTATTCTAATCAGTCCATCACAGTATTTCTTCAACAATGTTGAAGAGAATGATCTGGTCCGAGTGTTCACTTACATTTCTCCAAAAAAAAAGAGCTTTTCATTTTCTTTGCCTGTGAAACATGCTGTATTTGCCTCCTGTTTTATTTGTGTCTCACAATGCTGTCTATAGCAATTACGCAAACAGCTGGTCTCTCCCATCTCCTCCTCTTCCTCATCGATGGCCTCACCTGTTACTCTGGAGAGTTTGGGTGTCTACCCCCTCACAAGGCTACCCCGAAAAATGCCCCGCCCCATCTCCAGAGCCCTTCCTGTTAGCTCAGAATGCCTGTGTCACTGTCAGAGTCCTCCTCTGTGTGCGTCTAGCCACAGAACAAGACCCAATTTGATGTGCTCCATTGGCCTGTGAAGCCGGGCCGTGAGGCAGCACCTCTCTTTATTCCCCTAATGGTCTCCCGCTCCCTCTCTCTGTCCCCCTCTCCTTTCCCCAGACACCAGTTATGCATGCTCTTGTAAATATACACATTTTTGAAAGAGAGAGAGGGAGAGAGAGACAGAGACAGAGACAGAGAGAAGGATAGAGAAATGGGGGTTCTCTCCTCTGTCTGGTCCCTTTGGGAGGAAAAAAGTCCCTATTCCCTGTGAGGCTGACCTTGAGGGTGAAGTGTCTTTAATCTGGGGCATACTGGCAGGCCGGGGCTAGTGTGATGGGTCGGGGTGATGCTGAAGGGGTGGGACCTGCCCGTCAAGGCAGGGGGAAGTAATAGCAGGAGCCATCCATTTCCGAGTCCAGGGTATGAAGGAGGATTTTCATGGTGTCATTTCTGTCTCAATGGGGACTGGGTTCTGGGGAACTTGGGGTTAGTTGGCTTTTTCTGCTGCTGTTGCCGCCCACATGCTTCTTCTCCACTCTTACCAGCACCTTAGAGATGGCTTCTGCATGCCTCCGAGTGATATAAATGGTAGATGCTATGAAGTGAACCAGGTAAGTGTGTGTGATGGAGAGACACGCAAATTGTATGTCATGTGTCGCCCGCCCAGTCGCAGCCAACAGCGTGGCTCACCTCAAATAAGCTGTGTATGCGGCCATGTGTGACCCTCAGTTTAAAAGCGGTTTGCTTATCAATTAGTTTGTCAGGTAAACTTTGTGAATAATTTCTTGGCTAATGTACTGCATTGTGTGGATGTAGGTTTTGGAAAATTAAAAGCGTTGTAATTCATTTGCATGGATGTTGTAGGAGGAGGGAGCACTATTTTAAGAGGCTTAATAATGACCCCCTACTATTCTCTGCAGGAATTGCCTTCATTCGCCCATCACATCACATGCATGGCAAGACTGAGAAGCAGGGCGATGCATGTCATTTTTGACACGGCTTGGCACTTCCTACCTGCCTGGGAAAGCAGAAGATGAAGCCTACTGCAGTACGTGCACTCTTCCAAGACACAAACCACTGAGAAAGATGATTTCTCTCCTTATGCTCTATATTCACCCTCTTTTGGGGGTGAATATTTTTCCTTCAGAAGCAGCAAACCCACATGGCAAAAACTGGTTGAATCACTGTTATTTGCTCGTCATTTCAACCAAAAAATGTAATATGATGACATTGAATCAATGTAGAAAACAGATTGGATTTGAAAATAATAATCAACATAGGGGAATTTTGTATTTTTTTCACCCAACTTTGAACCCAAATCCAATTACATGTCGACATTTAAACTTTTTTTATGTTGAATTCACGTTAGTTGAAAACTCAACCAAAAGTAAATCAAAGCTAGACGTTGAACTGACATCTGTGCCGAGTAGGAAGCCTCATCAAAACATTTTAAGCATATACCTTGGCTATTGTTCGGTTAAATGACATGAGTGGTAATCAAATCAGCTTTGAAATCTTCAGTGCATCTCTAGAAATCTGACAACTGATTTCCCCCTTTGAAAAATAATGTTTAATTCATTGTACTGCCATATAGTCGACACAAAAAGGCAAATTCACTTGAAGTATGAAATTGTTTCAAATGAACTGCAGTGACTGTTTTTTCAGCATAAGAACTGTTCGTCAGGAGCTTCATGAAATGGGTTTCCATGGCAGAGCAACTGTATACAAGCCAAAGCTCGCTGCCAGTAGACTCTGGAGTGTAAACGCATTCACTGGAGTGATGAATCACGCTTCACCATCTGGCAGTCCGACGGACTAATCTGTTTTTGGCGGATGCCAGGAGAACGCTACCTGCCCCAATGCATAATCCCAACTGTAAAGTTTGGTGGATGAGGAATAATAGTCTGGGCTGTTTTTCATGGTTCGGGCTAGGCCCCTTAGTTCCAGTGAAGGGAAATCTTAATGCTACAGCATACAATGACACTCTAGACAATTCTGTGCTTCTGATTTTGTGGCAACAGTTTTTGGGAAGGCCCTTTCCTGTTTCAGCATGACAATGCCCCATACACAAAGCAGGGTCCATACAAAAATGGTTTGTCAAGATCGGTGTGGAAGAACTTGACTGGCCTCCACAGAGCCCTGACCTCAACCCCATCGAACACGTTTGGGAGGAATTGGAACGCCGACTATGAGCCAGGCGTAATCGCCCAACATTAGTGCCCAACCTCACAAATGCTCTTGTGGCTGATTGGAAGCATCTCCACATAGCAATGTTCCAACATCTAGCTGAAAGCCTTCCCAGAGGAGTGGAGGCTGTTATAGCAGCAAAGGGGAAACCAACTCCATATTAATGCCCATGATTCTAGAATGAGACGTTCGACAAGCAGGTGTCCACATACCTTTGACCATGTTGTGTATATGCTGGACTGAGCACGTGTATATATGAACAATTTAAATCTAGCCTGCTGTTCAAGCTCTTGTTAGACTAATTGATCCAATCTATGGCTGGATCAAACCAGCGTGAGGGCTGTTAGAGAGGGTGAGCTGAGGAGAAGAGGTACATACCATGCTTGAGGTAAATGTTGAGGGATTCCCAAAGATCAAAAATCTAATTCCTTGACCTTTTATGCTTGGCTAACAAGCAGTCTCTAAAGCATTCGTATGGCTCTGCCTGCATGGGATGGTGGGATTGGTAATATTACTGAATCTCAAGTGTGTAGTGGAAATGACTAGGCCTAATGCAAATACTTTATCATGATCAACAACTTAATTTGACATTTTTCCCTTTTTAATTAAAACAATCATAATATATTTTAAAAATCATTATACGATTTTCATTAAGTTTATATTGTAGTTATGTAATGTGTCTTCTTATTGAATATTTTGTGATTTTTAAAATATTTATTTATTGTGATGAATTGTAACTTTAATTGTTTTGCAAGTCTTGCAAATCCGGACTCTGATTTCATAACTGGAGTTAGCAGCTCAATCCTGAACCAAATAGGTTTCTTCTCACGGGGTTTTAGGCAAGACAAAAAATCCCGGGGAGCATTGGAAAATGGGGGCCCCTTGCACTGCCCCTTGATGCAACAGTCCCCATAATGCAAGTGGCATGGTGTGTCCGCTAGTAAACCATTTGCATGAGAATCTCCCCCAGCCTCCCCCGTTTTATCTCAGCTCACTATTTTCCCTGTCTTTGACCGATGTAGAATCTAGCTTCCCATTTGGGCCTGCACATGTCCAGGCATTTCAATTTCACCTCATTCAAACCTGCCCAAATTGGACCTGAATGCTTGTCATTAGAGACTGCTGGGTATTATCTGTAGTGTGTCCACGTACTTCATTCACATCTTCTTGTTTTTTGTGGGTTTTGGTCGGTTGCACCAGGGGGCTTTCTCAGAAATTATCAATTTGAATGATTGAGTTCATGCTGTGAATGTGAGTCATAGCTCTGCTGAGGAGGACACGTTGGACCCGAACCCCAATTGGTGGAATTATTTGATCCCTTATCCGGTGGTTCCATGACCATTTCTTCTTGACCAGAGATACAGTTGTAAGAAATAGGCATATAAACGCAGATAGCCGGTTGTGAAGAGTAAAGTTAAGTTTCCTGCATATATACTTTCAATGCATTTTTACGCAAGAGGTGGGTAAACGCTCACGTAAAATAAACCCTCCACTACACCCCTGGCAGAAATAAAAGTAAAGCCTGCCACCATCTAAAGCCTCCACATCCTGTATCCTACTGACCCATCCCACATGAGCATGAGTATAAGTAGCCTCACCCGTACGCAGTGGTTCCCAAATGTTTTATAGTCACGTGCCCCTTCAAACATTCAACCTCCAGCTGCATACCCCCTCTAGAAGTGACAAAGAGTAGAATAATAAAGAATACAACAATAATAATACATAAATAATAATAAATAAATACGAACAGGGCACAAATAATAATATAATAGTAATCAATCATTTTGCTCTTTATTTAACCATCTTACATATAAAACCATATTTGTTAATCGAAAATCGTGAATAACTCACCACAGGTTATTGAGAAGGGTGTGCTTGAAAGGATGCACATAACTCTGCAATGTTGGGTTGTATTGGAGAGAGTCTCAGTCTTAAATCATTTTCCAAACAGTCTGTCCCTGTATTTAGTTTTCATGTTAGTGAGGGCCGAGAATCCGCTCTCACATAGGTATGTGGTTGCAAAGGGCATCAGTGTCTTAACAGCGCGATTTGCCAAGGCAGGATACTCTGAGCACAGCCCATCCAGAAATCTGGCAGTGGCGTCTGATTAAATTAAATTTTCACAGAACCGCTTGTTGCAATTTTGATGAGGCTCTCTTGTTCAGACATCGGTAAGTGGACTGAAGGCAGGACATGAAAGGGATAACGAATCTAGTTGTTTGTGTCATCAGTTTCGGGAAAGTACCTGCGTAATTGCGCACCCAACTCATTCAGGTGCTTCGCTATATCACATTTGACATTGTCTGTAAGCTTGAGTTCATTTGCACACAAAAAAATCCTACAATGATGGAAATACCTGTGTGTTGTCCGCGTTAATACAGACAGAGAAGAGCTCCAACTTCTTAATCATAGCCTCAGTTTTGTCCTGCACATTGAATATAGTTGCGGAGAGGCCCTGTAATCCTAGATTCAGATCATTCAGGCGAGAAAAAACATCACCAAGATAGGCCAGTCATGTGAGAAACTCATCATGCAAGTGGTCAGACAAGTGAAAATTATGGTCAGTAAAGAAAACTTTAAACTCGTCTCTCAATCCCAAAAAAGTGTCAATACTTTGCCCCTTGATAACCAGCCCACTTCTGTATGTTGTAAAAGCGTTACATGGTCACTGGCCATATAATTGCATAGTGCAGAAAATACATGAGAGTTCAGGGGCCTTGTTTTAACAAAGTTAACCATTTTCACTGTTGTGTCCAAAACGTCTTTCAAGCTGTCAGGCATTCCCTTGGCAGCAAGAGCCTCTGGGTGGATGCTGCAGTGTACCCAAGTGGCGTCGGGAGCAACTGCTTGCACTCGCGTTACCACTCCACTATGTCTCCCTGTCATGGCTTTTGCGCCATCAGTACAGATACCAACATGAGCAGCAGCTACATTTGGCTATATACGGACAGTTAGTGGAATTCCCGTTAGAGAGTAACAATTAATGAGATTGGATGTTAATTATTTTATTTTTGGCAGTGAAACGAGGCTACTCAGACAAAGAAAAAAAACTCACCCAAATGTATAGCCCCATTGGAAAATATAAATGGACTGTTTGAAAATGTGAAGAAAAAAATTTGAATCACATTTTTTGGGGGGCGTACCCACGACGGTATTGTTTGGGAATACCTGCCATAGAGCATAGGAGTACCCCAGTTTGGGAATACCTGCCATAGAACACAGGAGTACCCCAGTTTGAGAATACCTGCCATAGAGCATAGGAGTACCCCAGTTTGGGAATACCTGCCATAGAGAATAGGAGTACCCCAGTTTGGGAATACCTGCCATAGAACACAGGAGTACCCCAGTTTGGGAATACCTGCCATAGAGCATAGGAGTACCCCAGTTTGGGAATACCTGCCATAGAGCATAGGAGTACCCCAGTTTGGGAATACCTGCCATAGAACATAGGAGTACCCCAGTTTGGGAATACCTGCCATAGAACATAGGAGTACCCCAGTTTGGGAATACCTGCCATAGAACATAGGAGTACCCCAGTTTGGGAATACCTGCCATAGAACATAGGAGTACCCCAGTTTGGGAATACCTGCCATAGAGCATAGGAGTACCCCAGTTTGGGAATGCCTGCCATAGAACATAGGAGTACCCCAGTTTGGGAATGCCTGCCATAGAGCATAGGAGTACCCCAGTTTGGGAATGCCTGCCATAGAGCATAGGAGTACCCCAGTTTGGGAATGCCTGCCATAGAGCATAGGAGTACACCAGTTTGGGAATGCCTGCCATAGAACATAGGAGTACCCCAGTTTGGGAATACCTGCCATAGAGAATAGGAGTACCCCAGTTTGGGAATACCTGCCATAGAACATAGGAGTACCCCAGTTTGGGAATACCTGCCATGAACATAGAGTACCCCAGTTTGGGAATACCTGCCATAGAACATAGGAGTACCCCAGTTTGGGAATACCTGCCATAGAACATAGGAGTACCCCAGTTTGGGAATACCTGCCATAGAACATAGGAGTACCCCAGTTTGGGAATACCTGCCATAGAACATAGGAGTACCCCAGTTTGGGAATACCTGCCATAGAACATAGGAGTACCCCAGTTTGGGAATGCCTGCCATAGAGCATAGGAGTACCCCAGTTTGGGAATGCCTGCCATAGAGCATAGGAGTACCCCAGTTTGGGAATGCCTGCCATAGAGCATAGGAGTACCCCAGTTTGGGAATGCCTGCCATAGAGCATAGGAGTACCCCAGTTTGGGAATGCCTGCCATCGAGCATAGGAGTACCCCAGTTTGGGAATACCTGCCATAGAACATAGGAGTACCCCAGTTTGGGAATACCTGCCATAGAGCATAGGAGTACCCCAGTTTGGGAATACCTGCCATAGAGCATAGGAGTACCCCAGTTTGGGAATACCTGCCATAGAGCATAGGAGTACCTCAGTTTGGGAATACCTGCCATAGAACATAGGAGTACCCCAGTTTGGGAATACCTGCCATGAACATAGGAGTACCCCAGTTTGGGAATACCTGCCATAGAACATAGGAGTACCCCAGTTTGGGAATACCTGCCATAGAGCATAGGAGTACCCCAGTTTGGGAATACCTGCCATAGAGCATAGGAGTACCCCAGTTTGGGAATACCTGCCATAGAGCATAGGAGTACCCCAGTTTGGGAATACCTGCCATAGAACATAGGAGTACCCCAGTACCCCAGTTTGGGAATACCTGCCATAGAACATAGAGTAATTTGGAATACCTGTACCCCAGTTTGGGAATACCTGCCATAGAACATAGGAGTACCCCAGTTTGGGAATACCTGCCATAGAACATAGGAGTACCCCAGTTTGGGAATGCCTGCCATAGAGCCCCTGCCATAGAACATAGGAGTACAGTTTGGGAATACCTGCCATAGAGAATAGGAGTACCCCAGTTTGGGAATACCTGCCATAGAACATAGGAGTACCCCAGTTTGGGAATACCTGCCATAGAACATGCCATTTGGAATACATAGAGAATAGGAGTACCCCAGTTTGGGAATACCTGCCATAGAACATAGGAGTACCCCAGTTTGGGAATACCTGCCATAGAACATAGGAGTACCCCAGTTTGGGAATACCTGCCATAGAACATAGGAGTACCCCAGTTTGGGAATACCTGCCATTACCCCAGTTTGGGAATACCTGCCATAGAACATAGGAGTACCCCAGTTTGGGAATACCTGCCATAGAACATAGGAGTACCCCAGTTTGGGAATGCCTGCCATAGAGCATAGGAGTACCCCAGTTTGGGAATGCCTGCCATAGAGCATAGGAGTACCCCAGTTTGGGAATGCCTGCCATAGAGCATAGGAGTACCCCAGTTTGGGAATGCCTGCCATCGAGCATAGGAGTACCCCAGTTTGGGAATACCTGCCATAGAACATAGGAGTACCCCAGTTTGGGAATACCTGCCATAGAGCATAGGAGTACCCCAGTTTGGGAATACCTGCCATAGAGCATAGGAGTACCCCAGTTTGGGAATACCTGCCATAGAGCATAGGAGTACCTCAGTTTGGGAATACCTGCCATAGAACATAGGAGTACCCCAGTTTGGGAATACCTGCCATGAACATAGGAGTACCCCAGTTTGGGAATACCTGCCATAGAGCATAGGAGTACCCCAGTTTGGGAATACCTGCCATAGAGCATAGGAGTACCCCAGTTTGGAAATACCTGCCATAGAGCATAGGAGTACCCCAGTTTGGGAATACCTGCCATAGAACATAGGAGTACCCCAGTTTGGGAATACCTGCCATAGAGCATAGGAGTACCCCAGTTTGGGAATACCTGCCATAGAACATAGGAGTACCCCAGTTTGGGAATACCTGCCATAGAACATAGGAGTACCCCAGTTTGGGAATACCTGCCATAGAACATAGGAGTACCCCAGTTTGGGAATACCTGCCATAGAACATAGGAGTACCCCAGTTTGGGAATACCTGCCATAGAACATAGGAGTACCCCAGTTTGGGAATACCTGCCATAGACCATAGGAGTACCCCAGTTTGGGAATGCCTGCCATAGAGCATAGGAGTACCCCAGTTTGGGAATGCCTGCCATAGAGCATAGGAGTACCCCAGTTTGGGAATGCCTGCCATAGAGCATAGGAGTACCCCAGTTTTGGAATACCTGCCATAGAGTATAGGAGACACATCAGTCGTATTACTCTCTCATAATGGATTTAATCCTGCCAAAATCATTGGGTTCCCCCCCTCCATTTCCCTCCATTACCTCCTGTGTTTTGTCTGGTCTGCTTGGACTGAACCCAGGGTTTTGTCTGGGATCATCTGATCTGGGTCATTCTGATGCCTATTCCACATTTGCCACAGATGATGGATTGTAATTCCAACTATTAGACAACATGAATAAATATATCGAGACAGTGAAACAAATGGAGAGAGGGAGGGATAAAAAAAACAACTGAATAAATAAAACATCCTTCTTTTCCAGCCAGCCAGACAGACAGGGAGGAGATCGAGGTGCCCTTGCTGAGCCAGACATCTTGATCAGGCCTAATGAATACATTTCACATAGCCAGACCTACCGAGAGGATACAAGACATTGATGATGAGTTTATTGCAAACACAGCCCATCAGTTTATATTTCATCAAGGGCATACTGTATGATATGTCAATCTTGATTTGATTTACTGAACCAAGAACTGAACGGCCTGAATGTTTTAACTACAGGTTTCATAGAGGTCATAAACCTTCAGCTCCTTATCAGAGTCCTCTCTTGTGAAAACAACAAAACAAAACTCTCCTGAGCCAATGAGTGACCTCAGAGGAGAAACTATGAAACCCTTTCCCTTTGATGATACTCTAACGGTTCTCCTCTCTTTAATCATGAGAACCATGGCGTTCCTGTGTTGAAACGTCTCTGTTTCCCCCTTTCTTCTGGAGGTTGTTGTTTGTTAACTCACAGACAGAAAGAGAATTCCATGGATTACATTCGCATGCTGCCTCTGAAACCCTATAACTCTGTAATCCAACCAGGAAGCATGGCTCCTATTTATCAAGGAGGACGAATAGATAAATAGTAATACATTTCAACCCGTTGGAACAAATGTGATGTATGGGGCTTAAGCCTAAGCCAAGAGTCCCCCCCCCCGCCACCACTTGTTTAGGTCTGTTTGTTTTTAGGTGCCTGCTATTGTTGCGGTTATAATCCAGTAAAAATAAACTTATTTGAATGCCTTACGGATTAAAGAAGCCATGCCTGTTTCCACACATCAAACACCAGCAGCACTCTAGCTCGGTGATAACGGGACTTTGGTTCAGCACCCGTTTTATTGTCCTCGATCCTCGCCCGCCAAATAGGTTTCACTGTTTATTTCAACGGCTCGCTCTTTGTTTAAGTGTCGAAGTATTCCCATGTTTCAATCAAGATGACTTTCTTATTTTGTAAGGCATTATTGACCTTTTGAGAGTCTAAGCTGGTTTGTTCAATCCAAAGAGCCCACCTGACATCCTTCAAAGTTTCCCAGAAACACGGGTACTAGGAAGGTTTGAATACTGTACGTGTTTGTATTGTTCCACACAATGAGGCGTTCCTGTCTACCTCTGATTTGGTGGTAGAAGGAGGGAACACAGGCCTCTAGAGTTAATGGACACTTGCATGCTGAAGTTATATCACATCGATCTCTTATCTATCTTATACTGTCGCTCCACATCTCCAATTAGTCCTCTCTTCCGCTGCGGTTTCAGGAAGGCTGCATGGCCAGATGACCAAGGCTCCCAAGGAGGAAGCAGGACCAAGCAAGGCCCAAGTGCAGGAAAGAGATGGTCGAAGAGGAAGTGTGTGTCTGCGCGTTCATCTGTGAGTGCGTGTAAGAATGAAAGAGAGGGAGGAAAAGGGAGAGGTAGAGAGAGCATGAGTGTGTCAGCGCGTATAGTCTCTAAGTATAGTCCGTAACTATTTGTTAAAAAAAGAGCGCATAATTATAAACCAGTTGAGAGAATAGACAGACATTTAAAGAGAAAAGGAAGCAGCCAAATAGATGATGACAGAAATACAATGCACATCCAAGGTCCTTTAAGTCTGGTATTTTAGGAGACATTCTATCAACTATATAAGGTCAAAGGGTACCAGCAATACCTAAAATAATGAACTATTTGCATATTTACTGAATTCTGGCTTTTTTTCTTTTATTGCAGGGCGAAATTCTGGCTGTGGTCCAGGTTTGAAATTAGGACTAGCACTCGTATTGGATCCAAAACCTAATGTGTGTGTGTTTGTGTGCATGCTACACACACACACCACTGCTTGTCTAAAAACTGCCAAGCGAGAACAGTGTGACATTCTGACAGTCAAGGGGGTGCACCCCCCCCACCCCCACTTTCACCACCCCTCAGGGCCCAGGGCCAGTTTAATTGGCCCATTTCCGAACTGTAATTTGTTTTAATTGCTTGGAGACACTCTGCTCCCCTTTAAAAGAAATCAATGCAGATGTAATAATATCTGTAATTGTCTGCCACACTCCGGGGACGCCACAAAAGCCTTGGATCAATGGAGGGAGAGCCGGGTGAAGCTGCTAGGGTTAATTTTTCCCTTTCTCTCCATAATGACAGGGAGGCGATGGCAGTGCTGCTCCCGGTGTGGAGGCACAACTATTGTCTCTCTCCGCATCCTAATTGGGCCAAATGCAGTTAGTGGCCTGCTACTACCAACCAGAGGCTGCCCAACCAGTGATTAATGACGCTTCCAGTCAGCGTAACCTGATAAAAGGAAGAAATATCAGCCTGCTTTGTGTCAGCCATTTCTTTTCCCTTTCTTGTCCTTTTCTTACTGCCTTTCTCAATTCCTTTTAACTTCCTTTTCAAGTAAACAGGTGAAGTACATAGCTTGGTTAATATGTCTTTGAGCTCCAATCCTTCCTCAGGAGAGGGAGAAGAAGGGAGAGCCCATTACTTTATTATGGGAGTAATTGAAAACCAAGAAGGGGCTGAGTGTGGGTCCCAATTGCGTGGCGGCTTCTCGAAGCGCGATATCACACATTCTGGGGAAGCGGGTGAAAATTGGCTGGCCCTGGGGTGTTTGGTGGTAGTGGTGGTGGTGCTGGGGGGTGGAGGGGTAGACGGAGGGAGGGGGGGGATGTTGGCCTTTGGAGCCTGCCTTCCTGTGCCTTCTCCAGAGACATGTGCCAGGAATCTGGGGTCAAAAGGTCACAGGTATTAGCCTCCTAGGATCAGCCTGGCCTTTGACTAATTACCTCATTAAGTTTCACTCCAATACTTCCCAGGGCTGAGGTGACTAGGCCTGATGCTCAGGAGGGGAGTAGACACATTGGATAAGGGATCCACAGTGACCCCCCCTGACATGAACTGAACGTGTTGTGCTGTGTAAAGATCAATGATCCTCAGTCTGTAAATATATTAGTTGCAATTACATCCTGCTGGACTTTGCCTAACATGTTTACAGAGGTTTATAGAAGTGTTAGGTAAAGTCTTGCCTTTATTACCCCCTCAGGCTGTAGGAGAACAGAGATGTTCTTTCCACACGTGGAGGCTCTTGCTATGAAGGTATTAGAGCAAGGGAACAGGTGAAGGACGTGTAGTATGTCTTGATCATATGAAAGTGTCAACGCTACAACAGTCAGTGATATTAGGTCCCTGTCACCTTGTAGCCATCTCAGTGAGGGTCAATAACTACATGACACAGGGTCAATTTTACTAGAGGGCCTGGGGATTACTGTAGGTTTTGCTCCTATACAACGCCTCTCATACCCATAGACTTTGAATAGCAAAGAGAAATAGGTCCTGTGTCTTCTTTCCGCAACTTAACCAAAGAATTCAGATTTCCTGACCTTGACTTTTGGACCATAAAAAAATAGCAATTTATTTCCAATGCTTGGCTATTTTCTGTTCCTCATCCTTCTTCTGACCACCACTTTAATGTGCCATAAAATCCTACTTATATTGATTACCAACACAGCTTGTTCTTACTTAAAAAGAAAAGACTGATATCTTCATATTTCAAAGCTTTCGTTTAAACTGAGACAATGTTATGAGATCACCAGCGGCTGATACATATTTTTTGGAATGTGATTAATGTTGATATTTGGGGCATGCTCATATTGCCTGGAACATTCCACAGACACCTTAATTCCTCTGTGTGAAAAATTCCCAATTACCATAAAACATATGAATGATAATTGTGGAACAATGAAATGTCAATAGTCTCCCTGATTAATCCCTCTGAGCACTGCCAAATGGTTGGCACGGTAACTTGCTAAGTGATAAGCAATTTCATTTGTTCCTAATTACTACTAGCCCATTTTCATGCTGTCACGATGAGATTTACAAAACTACTTAACCAGTCAAGCCTAATACATTTATGAAGGCATATTTTTCTTTTTTCCACCATCACTCTCTCTCCTTTTGAAAGGTATTGAACTCTAATTACTCACAAGAGGGCATGTGTGGTGTGCTTACAGAAGCATAAGGCTCAGCGACAAAGTTTTCAGCAGAGCAGCTAGGCTTTCTACTTTCAGGTACTTTTGGAGTGAAATTGGCCCTTAATGAGACCAAGCTGTTTTGTGTGTGTGTGTGTGTGGGGGGGGGGGGGGGTACACAATTGCGTGTGTTCCCAATGTTCAGCAATAAGTTTTCTTGCTGTTGATAACTGTTTTGGGGAAATACTGCAGGTTTGTGAGTATCCTTTCATTGAATAGCCTTGAGCTTGCTCTCTCTATTAGGTTTTCAGCCAGCTTCATTTTTTATACCCTTTACTCTTTTCTTTCTCTCGTTTGCTGTGGGTCTGTGGAGGAACAGAAGAGAAGAGAACAGGGGCCTGGCCATTTCTGTACAGACCAGGGGAGATGCTTTAGCTCAGAACTTCCTCACTGTCACCCCAGCACCCTCAAGTCCACTATTCTTCCTCTTATCCCAGACCTGAATTCTTCCTTTGGTCACACCGCTTGCTCCTGAATAGTCACCTTTGAGAAGATTAACCCTTTCATTAAAAATGCTTGACCGGGGTCAAACTACTGGCCGGCTCGGGAGTCCAGAGCTCCTCTTTGATCTATCAGCTATGGAGAAATGATTAGAAAATTCTAAGCCTTGCCATGTGATTTGTTTTTGTAAATTTGTCGAAATTATTCCTAATCCTATTATGTGGCCTTGGGGCAAACCTGCAGTAAATATATGAGGCCTTTGTTACAGAAGGGGAGGAAAAAATGAGAATGCTGAATGCGGGAGCGTTGGCCGTTATGGGAATGGAGAGGGCCATAGACACTAGCCTTAATCTTCTGACCAGGCTCTACACCTTTGATGAATGCCCCGCTCTGTGACCACCGATGCCACTCGTCATTTTGGCAAAGAAGCAGAGGATAATACTCTGTTTTTCCCCTAGTAAACCAGAGTGAGTATGGGGCGTTCTCCTTCTGCAGACAAGGAATAATTGTGACATTACGAGCAGACGTCCCAGCATATATTGGGCTGTTTACCGAACATAACCAGGGGAAGAGGAAAAATCTAAATTTTTACACCTTCCATCTCCCTTTCAGGGGCCGACACTCTGCAGAACAAAAGTCAGTGTCTCAGCCCAAATCTTGTCTGACAACGCGTAGCAGCCCTTGCTATTTTCAGCTCTTTGTGGTGCCAATCTCCTATCTCTCCCGTGACAGTTTTTTCAAAGAAAGAGTAGATTTCCTAGAGACTGCCCTTTACAACTTCCACAGTGTATTCTAGTTCATAGAACAGGGTCCCTCCTCCCCGCTCTCTGCTCTCTCTCAGTCAGGGACCTGAGAAAAGGAAATGAAGACAGCGTATCAGGCTAAGACCCCTATCCTTTGGTAGTCAACTGAAAATATGTTATACAGATGCTTAATTCGCAGTTGTTTCACACATTTTGAGAGAAAAAAGGTACTGAACCTGGGAAAGTTTACTCTCAGCACAATACTTAAAAAAGAACTAGGAATGTTCTTTAAATATTTCACAAGTGTTCTAAATATGCATATTAGTCCAATATACAGATAAATCTATCAGGTATAATATTACAATATTTTATATTCAATATGAATTATTGGTATAGTAATTCATGTGTTATTAATACTAATAATAATATCTTATAAAACATATAACTGCTGTTCTCTGGTTATCGCAAAAAAATAAAAAATAAATTGACGTCAGGTTGGCAGGCAACCAACTTCACATGAATTTGTCATAGAGTGAAAGGATATGGGGTGTTAATATTCAGGGTGAAAAGAATGAGAAGTAGTTCTAAATAACACAGGTCTAATTGGCCCTGTTTTGCAGTTCATTTCCATAAAGAGTCTAAGGAGACTGTCACCTCGCTGAGGGAAGATAGGGCGGTGTTGCGTACCTCGCCTTGCCGTTAATCAGGAAATACACGTTTGCCTGCATCTCACAGGTCATAGGTCAATTGGGAGGGGCTGACACCATATCTGTACCAGAGCAGTGTAATTAAAGGAGTGTAAATTGATGTAAAAAGGGCCTGGGGGGTGCGCAGTGTGCTAGTTCCAGAATTAAAATGAAGTACTCTGCGTTTTCCTGGAATAAAATATCAAGTTTAGTACATGAGGAACTTTTTCCACTCTTCCCATTGGCTAGGCGCCTAGGTATTGGTTTGGTCGTGACATTGGTCTGTGACATCATATACACACAAATGTGTCATTTTTGCACTGATCCACTGGCCTTGCCATGTTGTATACTATTATCATAACCCCTAGCTTCTGGTGCCCCCTCTACAGGTCGTCTGACTAAGGGCATCACTAGGGCTCAGGAGGGCCTCAAGAGGTGTTTGACTATGCTGTGTCCAGCCCTGAGAGGATCTCCCTCCCCATTGTATGCTCTGTATTCATGCTTTACTGTACCCCTCTCTGAGGGCTGGGGCGGCACTCCTAATGCAGCCTAGGCTGATCCCGCAGCTCTGATTTTCCGGCTGCCACTTAGCGTCCTTGGTACTGGGACCCTGAATAGATCTGAACAGAGCTTGGCCCCTCTGGTTTGGAGTGACCTCTCTCTAACTGGGGTTCACTGTGGCCTGTACCCCATGCTGCCTCTGGATTACAGCCCTTAGTTCTAAACTCACAGACTACTGTTGTCGCTAGGTGGAAAACGGATCTTTCTTGTCGTTTGTATTTCCTTGATCTGTCAACAAACTCTCATGCCCTGCACAATTGGCTTGGGTTATTGCTGCTAAGCTGAGATCTATTCCCATTGACTGAAGTTAAATGCATTGCATTTCAAGCCATTACGGATTGCATTTTGTATCTCCTATTGAGTATGCACTGAAATACACTGTTTCTGTTTTATTGTTAGTCCCATCATATTGTAGTTTATCAAGAGTTCTTAAACAAACACCAGTACTGTGAAAACAGCTTTATTTATTTACCCCATGGATCACTTCCATTTACTTCCATATTAGACTGGCTGGTGTGGATTCAATAGCAAGAAAAACAGCCCACTACATCAAGTACAAACACGTACTAAAAGTATACCAACAAGCAAGCATTTATATCGTCACCAATAGTAAACACAACAAGAAAAACATCATTGGTCCACCAATAAGGGGGCAGAGCATGACCAAATGGGCCTTATTTCTATAGTAAAGTGGGCATATTGGGGCTATGGAATAGTTTAGTCCCCAGTGGTACACTTAAGTGGTTAACAGAGCTTCCAAGGATGGCGCTGCCAATTGTAGCTTTATGGGGACAATTTAACATAATGGTCAAATAAATACTGGTGTAAAAAAACACATGTGAGCAGTGGCACCAGCTTTGAGCCCATTACAATATTTTCAGTGTGACAGTTGCAGCAATGTTCAACAGATTCCATTCCTATTTTGCAGAAATGGAGGTTCGCATTCCACAGTTTATGTGGCGAATCTGAAAGACGATGCAAATGTGGACCGCTGTATAGAAGAATGAAATGACGCAGCAAGCAGTCTGGTGAGTGAATTATGATGACAATCATTGTTTTTTTCCTTCACTGTGAGTTGGACACTTTTTCATTGTCTCACAATTACATAGATGAAATTAAATAGATGCTGTAAGTAGGAGATAGATTTTCTATCCTAAACTCAAAAGATTTCCATTTGCTGTTTTTGTATTTTAAGAAACAGGAAAAACCCACTACATCTTCAATAGACTAGCATTGCAGCCCTGTCATAGTTTCACCTGACATTGAAACTCAAAACTAAACCAGGCTTAACGAATTAACTAACAGTTACAACCTTAGCACACACTATATGACACGCTCCAGCCTTAGTCAATACCCACTAGGCAAAAACTGGTTGAATCAACGTTCTTTCCATGTCATTTCAATCCAAAAAATCTATTTGATGACATTGAATCAACATAGAAAACTGATTGGATTTGCAAAAAGTCATCAACGTAAGCGAATTTCATACTTTTTTCACCCAAATTTTAACCTAAATCCAATGACAGGGTGACATTTTTGTTTATATTTCATGTTGAATTCACGTTAGTTGACAACTCAACCAAATGTAAATCAAAACTAGACGTTGGCCTTATCCCTGCCTTGACTTTGCTCTCAACCGTGACACAAGCTAATATCCCTAGACCTACAGTAGCTAATTGTTACGTCCGTCGTCGGAATGAGACCAAAGCGCAGCGTGGAAAGTGTACATCTTGACTTCAAGTGCAATATACCAAAACACAGGTTAGCTTGTTGTTAATCCACCTGGTGTGTCAGATTTTTAAAAAAGCTTTACAGCGAAAGCTATCCAAGAGTTTATGTTAGTACAGCTCTCTCAGTAGACAAAACATTACAAACAGCTAGCAGCAAATTAGATAGGTCACGAAAGTCAGAAAAGCAATCAAATTAATCGCTTACCTTTGATGATCTTCGGATGTTGGCACTCACGAGACTTCCAGTTACACAATAAATGTTTGTTTTGTTCCAATAAGATTATTTTTAAATCCAAAACTCAATTTGGTTGGCACATTTTGTTCAGTAATCCACAGGCTCGTGCAGGTCACGACGGGCAGATGAAAATTCCAAATAGTATCCGTAAGTTTGTAGAAACATGTCAAGCGTTTTTTATAATCAATCCTCAGGTTGTTTTTACAATAAATAATCGATAATATTTCAACCTGACGGTAGCTTTTCCAATAGGTGAGAGAGAGAAAAGGTCTGCTCAAAGCTGCTCGCTCATGCAAAAATCTAAGGCCACCCAGCTATGTGATCATTCTCGCGCATTTTTCAGAATAAAAGCCTGAAACTATGTCTAAAGACTGTTCACACCATGTGGAAGCCATAGGGAAAGGAATCTGGTTGATATCCCTTTAAATGGAGGGAAGGCGTGTAATGGAACAGGGAGGTTTCAGAAAAACAGCACTTCCTGGTTGGATTTTCCTCAAGTTTTCGCCTGCAATATCAGTTCTGTTATTACTCACAAGACAATATTTTGACCGTTTTGGAAACTTTAGATTGTTTTCTGTCCTAATCTGCCTATTATATGCATATTCTAGTTTCTGGGCCTGAGAAATAGGCAGTTTCATTTGGGTACGTTTTTCATCCAAACATCAAAATACTGCCCCCTAGTCTCAAGAGGTTAATTTATTTGATAATAAACACCAAAAAAAAAAAAAAGATCAATGAACATAAAGTTCTGCAGGGCTATACAGCTACTGTGCAAAAACAAGATCCCACAAACTCAGGTGGAAAACAGGTTGCCTAAGTATGATTCCCAATCAGAGACAACAATAGACAGCTGCCTCTGATTGGGAACCATACCCGGCCAACAAAGAAATAGAAAACTAGAATGTCCACCCAAATCACACCCTAACCTAACCAAATAAAGAAATAAACAGGCTCTCTAAGGTCAGGGCGTGACACTAATAACCTAGCTAATATCCCTAGACCTACAGTAGCTAATAACCTAGCTAATATCCCTAGACCTACAGTGGCTAATAACCTAGCTGATATCCCTGACCTACAGTAGCTATTAACCTAGCTAATATCCTTAGACCTACAGTTGCTAATAACCAAGCTAATATCCTTAGACCTACAGTAGCTAATAACCTAGCTAATATCATTAGACATACAGTAGCTAATAACCTAGCTAATATCCTTAGACATACAGTAACTAATAACCTAGCTAATATCCTTAGACCTAGGCCCTAGATAATAACCTAGCTAATATCATTAGACGTACAGTAGCTAATAACCTAGCTGATATCCCTAGACATACAGTAGCTAATAACCTAGCTAATATCCCTAGACATACAGTAGCTAATAACATAGCTAATATCATTAGACGTACAGTAGCTAATAACCTAGCTGATATTCCTAGACATACAGTAGCTAATAACCTAGCTAATATCCCTAGACATACAGTAGCTAAAAACCTAGCTAATATCCATAGACCTACAGTAGCTAATAACCTAGCTGATATCCTTAGACCTAAGCCCTAGATAATAACCTTAGTCTTTAATAGCTCTGTTCAGGACTCCAATCTTTCCTTTTCTCTCTTCTCAATCCCTCTCTCATACACCACAGTCCCCCTCAGCCTTTCCTCACCTCCTCTCCCATAATGCCATGCAGAGTTAACCTCTCTCTCACCCTTTGGTGCTGACTACTAGCTCAGCCTCAGCCGCACAGTCAGACCTGTCCCACTGAATGCCTTATGACAGGTTGTTTGTGAAACCCTTGTGTTCTGTTTGTGCCCCCTCTCCATTCTCCTCTCCCGCTCCACCCTTCTCTCTGACTGAGTCTCCATTGTGGCGCTGACTGAGGGCTTTGTGTTACCCGCCTCATTGGAGCCTGTGTTAGTCCAAAGAGAGCTCACACCTCTGGCCTCTATCTGTGGGTTGATCTGTTGACTTACCTGCCCATTATTTACATTCTCTCTCTCTCTCTCTCTCTCTCTCTCTCTCTCTCTCTCTCTCTCTCTCTCTCTCTCTCTAGTCAACTGGAGACGTGGATATGTCCTGGTCTTTTGAATGGCAGTGGGTCATTGGCAGGACAGGAAACCTACACAAAATAGGAGAAGGGTAGTAAACAGCACATATAAAAGCGAGCAGACATCACTGTAGGACTGTATCTTCCCTTTCATCACCAGCCAGAGAGAGATACACTACATGACTAAAAGAATGTGGACACCTGCTCATTGAACATCTCATTACAAAATCATGGGCATTACTATGGAGTTGGTCCCCCCTTTGCTGCTATAACTGCCTCCACTATTCTGGGAAGGCTTTCCACTAGCTGTTGGAACATTGCTGCGGGGACTAGCTTCCCTTCAGCTACACAAGCATTAGTGAGGTCGGGCACTGATGTTGGGCGATTATGCCTGGTTCACAGTCGGCGTTCCAAATATATAAAGGTTTTCGTTGGGCTCGCCAGTCAAGTTCTTCCACACCGATCTCAACAAACCATTTCTGTATGGACCTCACTTTGTGTACGGGAGTATTGTCATGCAGAAACAGGAAAGCGCCTCCCCAACCTGTTTCCACAAATTTGGAAGCACAGAATCGTCTAGAACGTTATTGTATGCTGTAGCGTTAATATTTCCCTTCACTGGAACTAAGGGACATCCGTCATACACAGATTCGTCCTTCGGACTGCCAGGTGAAGTGTGATTCATCACTCCAGTGAACGCATTTACACTAAGTCCAACGGCGGTGAGCTTTACACCCCTCCAGCCGATGCTTGGCATTGCGTATGGTGATCTTAGGCTTCTGTGTGGCTGCTCTGCCATGGAAACCCATTTCATGAAGCTCCTGGCGAATAGTTATTGTGCTGGTATTGCTTCCAGAGGCAGTTTGGAACTCGGTAGTGAGTGTTGCAACCGAGGACAGACAATTGTTACGCTCTTCAGCACCCGGCGGTCCCATTCTGTGAGCTTGTGTGGCCTAGCACTTCGCAGCTTAGCCATTGTTGCTCCTAGATGTTTCCACTTCACAATAACAGCACTGACAGTTGACCGGGGCAGCTCTAGCTGGGCAGAAATTTGACAAACTGACTTGTTGGAAAGGTGGCTTCCTATGACGGTGCCAAATTGAAAGTCACTGAGCTTTTCAGTTAGGCCATTCTACTGACAATGTTTGTCTATGGAGATTGCATGTCGGTGGCTCGATTTTTTTTCACCTGTCAGCAATGGGTGTGGCTGAAATAACGGAATCCACTAATTTGAAGGGGTGTCCACATACTGTTGTATATATACTATATTATCTGTTAAGGGCCACAGCACTAAATATGATTTGAAAGACTACGTGATATCATACAAAATTCCTTTTCTGTTGACTTCATAACACAGTGTCTATTGTGACTGCTATAGAATAGCGCTGCAGCGGATAATGGCCATTTTACAGGGTCTCGACCAATTCTGCTACTTCGTGTTTTTTTGCACTGATCTTAACTTTTTTTGTACATAACGTCTCAGCAATAATTTCCTATGACCGAAAACACCTTCTGGAGATCAGAACTTGGACCACTAACCTCGATTTGGATGACAACCTCTACTTCAACGAGTCAGTTGCTGTGGATGTTCTCCTTACTCCGGACAAGGCCCAAATTCCCAGGACTAGGAAAAGGAAGTGAAAGGGGCAGACGGGCGGGCAAACATATTTTACATTTTACATTCTTCAAAGTAGCCACCCTTTGCCTTGATGACAGCTTTGCACACTCTTGGCATTCTCTCAACTAGCTTCATGAGGTATTCACCTGGAATGCATTTCCATTAACAGGTGTGCCTTGGTAAATTTCTTTCCTTCTTAATGCGTTTGAGCCAATCAGTTGTGTTGTGACAAGGTAGGGTTGGTATACAGAAGATATCCCTGTTTAGTTAAAGACCAAGTCCATGTTATGGCAAGAACAGCTCAAATAAGCAAAGAGAAACGACAGTACATCTTTACTTTAAGACATGAAGGTCAGTCAAATTGGAAAATTGTGAGGTTAGCATTCACAAGGCCGCGGGGCCAGACTGATTACCAGGACGCACAGTCAGAGCATGCGCTGACCAGTTGGCAAGTGTCTACACTAGAGGTCGACCGATTAATCAGAATTGCCGATTACTTAGGGCCGTTTTCAAGTTTTCATAACAATCGGAAATCGGTCATTTTGGGCTCATTTTTTATTTTAATATATATATTTTTTTGATACCTTTATTTAACTAGGCAAGTCAGTTAAGAACACATTCTTATTTTCAATGACGGCCTAGGAACATGGGTTAACTGCCTCGTTCAGGGGCAGAACAACCGATTTTCACCTTGTCAGCTCGGGGGATTCAATCTTGCAACCTTACAGTTAACAAGTCCAACGCAATAACGACCTGCCTCTCTCCCGTTGCACTCCACAAGGAGACTGCCTGTTATGTGAATGCAGTAAGCCAAGGTAAGTTGCTAGCTAGCATTAAACGTATCTTATAAAAAACAATCAATCATAATCACTAGTTAACTACACATGGTTGATGATATTACTAGATATTATCTAGCGTGTCCTGCGTTGCATATAATCTGACTGAGCATACAAGCATACAAGTATCTAATTATCTGACTGAGCGGTGCTAGGCAGAAGCAGTCCCGTAAACATTCATTCAAACAGCACATTCGTGCATTTTGCCGGCAGCTCTTCATTGTGCGTCAAGCATTGCGCTGTTCATGACTTCAAGCCTATCAACTCCCGAGATGAGGCTGGTGTAACTGAAGTGAAATGGCTAGCTAGTTAGCGCACGCTAATAGCGTTTCAAACGTCACTCACTCTGAGCCTTGGAGTGGTTGTTCCCCTTGCTCTGCATGGGTAACGCTGCTTCGATGGTGGCTGTTGTCGTTGTGTTACTGGTTCGTGCCCAGGGAGGAGCGAGGAGAGGGATGGAAGCTATACTGTTACACTGGCAATACTAAAGTGCCTATAAGAACATCTAATAGTCAAAGGGTAATGAAATACAAATGGTATAGAGGGAAATAGTCCTATAAGTCCTATAATAACTACAACCTAAAACTTCTTACCTGGGAATATTGAAGACTCATGTTAAAAGGAACCACCAGCTTTCATATGTTCTTATGTACTGAGCAAGGAACTGAAACGTTAGCTTTCTTACATAGCACATATTGCACTTTTACTTTCTTCTCCAACACTTTGTTTTTGCATTATTTAAACCAAATTGAACATGTTTCATTATTTACTTGAGGCTAAATTGATTTTATGGATGTATTATATTAAGTTAAACTAAGTGTTCATTCAGTATTGTTGTAATTGTCATTATTACAAATAAAAAATATAAAAAAATTGGCCGATTAATTGGTATCAGCCTTTTTTGGGCCTCCAATAATCGGTATCGGCGTTGAAAAATCATAATCGGTCGACCTCTGGTCTTCACTAACATTTTCAACCTCTCCTTCACCCAGCCTGTAATACCTACATGTTTCAAGCAGACCACCATAGTCCCTGTGCCCAAGAACGCCTGTCTAAACTACTATCTCCCCGTAGCTATAAAATGCTTTGAAAGGCTGGTCAAGGCCCACATCGTAACCATCGTCCCAGACACCCTGGACCTACTCCAATTCACGTACTACCCGAACATATCCACAGATGACGCTATCTATTGCACTCCATACTGCCTCTCCTACCTGGATAAGATGAGCACCTATGTGAGAATGCTGTTCATTGACTACAGCTCAGTGTTCAACACCATAGTGCCCTCCAAGCTCATCACTATGCTCAGGACCCTGGAACTAAACACTTCCTTCTGCCACGTTGACCCTCAACACGGGGGGCCCCTCAGAGTCGCATGCTTAGTCCCCTCCTGTACTCCCTGTTTACCCACAACTGTGTGGCCGCGCACAACTCCAACACCATCATTAAGTTTGCTGATGACAAGACAGTGGTAGGCCTGATCACCGACAATTATGAGACAGCCTATACTAGGTCAATGACCTGGCAGTGTGGTGCCAGGACAACCAGCTCTCCCTCAACGCCAGCAAGACAAAGGAGCTGATCGTGGACCACAGGTAACGGAGAGCTGAGCACGCCCCCATCCACATCGATGGGGCTGTAGTGGAACAGGTCAACAGCTTCAAGTTCCTTGATGTTCACATCACTAAGGAATTAATATGGTCCACACACACCAACACAGTTGCGAAGAAGGCACAACAACACCTCTTACCCCTCAGGAGGCTGAAAAGATTTGGCATGGGCCCTCAAATCCTCAAAAAGTTCTATAGCTGCACCATTGAGAGCATCTTGGCATCTGACCACAAGGCACTACAGAGAGTCATCCAGGACCTCTTTACCAGGCGGTGTCAGAGGAAGGGCCGAAAAATTGTCAAAGGCCCCAGCCACCCAAGCCACCAAGTCTGGGACCAAAAGGCTCCAGAGCAGCTTCTACCCCCAAGCCATAAGACTGCTGAACAGTTTTCAATTGCCTAACTGGATTATTTGCAATGACTCTAGGCAAAATCACTGGTCTCTAGGTACACACCCACTCACACATAAATACACTGACATTGCAACACATACATACACACACACACTTGCACACTACATGTGCTCTCTCTCTCTCACACACACACACACACACACACACACACACACACACTGAAGCTACGCAGTTTATTATCTATCCTGATTGCCTTGTCGCTTTTACCCCTACCTACATGTGCATATTACCTCAAGTACCTCATACCCCTGTACATTGACTCTGTACTAGTACCCCTTATATAGACTCGTTATTGGTATTTATTGTGTTACTATTTTCTATTTTTACTTGCAATGTGTGTACTTTTTAACTCTGCATTGTTGGGAAAGGGCTTGTAAGTAAGCATTTCACGGTAAAGTCTACACCTTTTGTATTCAGTGCATGTGACAAATAAAATGTGATATGACCTACAGAGGGGGCATATATGAGGAGGCATTGTGGTACCTAATTGGGTTATTGATGCAGTGGTGCTGCGCTGACCAAAACATGGCTACATTATGTGGTTGTCAACATAGACAACCTAAAATCTATGATTTGTACAGGGAAAGAAATCCACCACCAAATCCCCCCCCCCGTGGGTGAGCGTGGCTAATTTACAAGCGTAGGCAATGCCAACATACTCTCCTAGGAGGAGCTGTTTTAACACCTCAGAATGCTGTAATGCATCCCAGCTGACCTTAATTATAAAGGCATGCCGCAGCTTCGCACTACCCCTCTCCCCCCCTCCTCCCCCTTTGACGTGAGACGATGCGAGGCTGGGTTATGAGCCAGATCCCCTACCTGCAGGGAGCCTCCACAGCAACCACACGGCTCAATGTTAATAGTTGCATCCTGAGAAGAAATCAATAACCCTGTAAAGGGGTGATATCACTGTCTCCAGTCCTCTGTCCCCCACCACACCCCACCTCTACACTCCCTCAGAGGGGCCTGTTTACGAGGGGCCTTGCGCCATGGCGGTTGGCGGTTGGTGGTGTAAGGAGCTGCTGAAAGGTCAGTGGGATATGATTTTGATCCAAGTCTGGGATTCCTTCCCTCCCACTGGTGGGAGTAGAGCAGAGAAAATGGGAGGGAATCAGAGGGAATGGGAGTGGGATCTCAAAGCTCATCTGGAGTGGATCTCTCTCTGCCTGCCCAGGGAATCCCATGAGTTAGAGCATGAGTAATGTTCCTGATGGAACATGGGAAATATTAGCAGACTGACTTTCCTGTCCATGGCGCAAATTCCCTCCCCATAATATTGATATACGCACAGCACGGGTCCGTAGCATGGATGAAATACATTGGGACAACGTTGTGTTGATAAACTGCCCACACAATAGATTATTTTTTATGTACCTCCCCATGCAGAGCACAAATATTATGACTATTAGTACATTAATTAACTCGCTGGCCTGGGGGTCCAGCGCCCAGCCAAGGTTAAGAGCTTCTTTAATGAAAGATCGATACAGTTTTGCAGTATATTTCAACCTGCACCGTAGGAGGCTGGCTCTTTATTATCTAAAGCATGTCGGGATGATGAAAAAGTTCACTGAAGACAAATGTATAGAGTTTAACTTGGGAAAATGTGCTAATAGAGTCAATATTAAAATTGTGAGGTATGAAAAAATTAAATCTACATACTGTATGTACAGTGATAGCCTAGTTAACCCTTGTATAGTCTTAACATTCTGTATACTCCCCTTGTCCTAAGGGTCAAAAAGAAATGACCCGCCTTCACTAAACCCCTAAAATAAAGCAGCTTAATTGAATTTTAAACCCCAAATCTATTTTGCATGGAGAAACAACATGTCATTCATTACAAACTTTGTGAATATCTGGGGTTTCCCTCTTCACCATGCAGAAAGACTGCATTTAATCAGTGGACACCACTCATTTTTATTACAATACACCTGTCATAATTGTTTGCTTTACTAAAGTAGAGGTTTATTATTATTATTATTATTGCTAAAGGTACTGCATAGGTGTAAATATATATATATATTTTTTTTTAGCAAGAGATAGCACTTGTATAGCCTAAGAAAGTCTTGACATTTTTGGCAACATAGTGATATATTCTTATATAATGTACAATGAGGAACTCAACTACAAAATACTAGTCTTCCCCCGTCTTTTGAACCATTATACACGTTGTGGGTGGAGGCAACAAAAAAACAATATTTAAGAATAAAATAAGATTTCAAAAATACGAGAAAAAAAATGTGAACATGAATCAATCAACTCTAATTAGCACATGTAGGACAGTATACAAGTGTGTGTGCATGGACTTTGCAGATATACTTTGCAGACAAATATTATGTGCAGCACATAGTATTTGTTTTACAGTCCTTATTTTGGGGGCAGAATTGGCATATCCTCCTTTTGCTTGCCCCAGCTACAGCCTCAGGTGGATCAGGACAAGATTCAGCCCCCTGAACAGCTTTCACAAGCGCAGCAGAGGCTGCTGTGCGGGAGAGGCGCTCCCTTCTTTGAATGTGTGGGGTTACAAGTGGCTTTCCCAGCTGCTCCAGGAACACCCTCCTCTTGTTCTGCTTATCAGGCATCCAGGAAGGGTTCATCTTGTTCCATATCACGAAGGCATTGTATGAGGACACATCAATGATGTTAGGGAAGATGACCAGAGGCCAGCGGGCAGTCATCCTCCTGCAGCTGTAAGTTCCAATCACCTTGTCCAGGTTGTCCACGTCTCCTTTGTTGTGGTTGTAGTCCAGGATGATGTCTGGCTTCCTGTCCTCACGATCACTGATCTCAGCCATTTTGTGCAGTGTGCTAAGGAGGACCACATTCTTGTTCCTCTTTGGGAGGTAAGAAACTAGAGTGGTGGTGGGGGTGGAGACAAACTTTGATGAGAAGGCCTCTCTCCCGCTTGTTGCGAGGAGTGCAGGGGGGAGCTCAGGCTTGTTCTTTCTAACTGTGCCAACCATGGTGATCTTGCTCTTCAGGAGCTGCTGACTGAGTTCAATCAGTACCACACATAATTTAAATGTCTCATTGTATATATATGTGTGTGTGTGTGTGTGTGTGTGTGTGTGTGTGTGTGTGTGTGTGTGTGTGTGTGTGTGTGTGTGTGTGTGTGTGTGTGTGTGTGTGTGTGTGTGTGTGTGTGGTTTTTGTGGTGTGTAAATGATTTTATAACTGCCGGGTCAAAAATGACCCTAAGACAATCTTTGTACCCTGGTGGTGTACAGCTTTCATGGAAATATGAACAAAGACTATGTTTCACTTTTTCTAATGGTGGGGTCTCTCTAGGAAAAGTCATCCATTTTGAAGTTGAAAAAATATTGTTTAGGGGTTTTTCTCTACTGTTAAACATAGTGGCGGGTCATTTTTGACAGCACACTTGTGTCGCTGACCACAAACCTACAAACCCTCCACAATTTGCAACAACGTTATAGCTCCTACAAGATCCCAATAATGATGTCCAATCCCCCCATCTTTTTACACCTGACTTTTCCCCTGTTTAACACCACAACACTCTAGCATTGAACCTAGTCAGGAGAGGGCTGAGGTAAGGTGGGGCCTGAGTGGAGATCAAAGCTGAGCCACTCTCCGCTCCGGCAGCAGCAGTAGCACACCTTAAAGCCTCCTTGTTTGTAGTGCTGGAGGTGGCAGGCCCAAAAAAACACACCTTCAGACTCTGGGCTGCTAAATTCCCCTCAGATCTCCATAATCCGCACGGATTGTGTTTGACAAGACAGGGATTCTCCCGCTGTTCCGAGCCCCCACTTATTCCAGAGCGCCAGCCAACAAAGGGTGGCTAGCCCAGCCCACACCTCTCTTTCTCCAGCTAAGCAGCTTTGGAACATGGACGGTTCATTTGGTTCAGCATCCTCAAACCTGGTTAATCATGTCTGGTAATTGTCTCTCCACAGAGCCTCCACCAACTAGATCTGGTGTCACCAATCTAATTTTCGTCAGTTTAGAGATGTTGTTCAAAGTGATGGTAGTTCTGAGACTGAGGCTACAGTAAGCTTTACGTAAGATTTGGTGAGAAAGGACCATTTCAGACATTGTTGACCTAGAGCTTTGTTTGTGTACATGCGGCTATGTCGAATAGGTTTTAATGCAATTATATGGGTGTAAATGTACTGTGTCAATCGATGAGGTGGGCCTCAGGAAAACAAGTTTAATAATATTGGTTATTCACAGGCATTGTTATTCTAAGTATTATGGATGCTTGGGTTTATTTTGTTCTAGGCCCTAGGGAAGAGTCTCTCTCTAAAGCTTTTCTATCCAACTCCTTAGTTTTCTATGTTATCAATGCAACACTAAACAATTTTCAGACATTCAAATAATGCTTTCACAGATTCAGATTTTTTACTGAAAAGACATCACCTATATGATTCTGATGTATCGCTCAATGGTTGTCTGGGAGAAGTGACGCACATAAACACACTCTCACACACACTCTCTTTCTCACACACACACACACACACACACACACACACACACACACACACACACACACACACACACACACACACACACGCATGACTAATGACTGTCCTGGAGGGAGCAGCAGCCTCTCTTATCAATGCTGGCCTGGCTCTGGCTTAGCCTCCCTGGGTCTCTGTGGGCACGTTGACCGGTCTCTTTCCCCACCCCACCTCATTCCCTCACCCAGACACCCACCCACCCTCCGCCCCGGCCCTGCCAGCCCAGCCACACAACACTAAGACAGGTTAAACAGTTAAACGGCAGCAAATCCTGCACTCTGTGGGAAATGTACCTCTAATCCCGAACTTATAGGCACACAATCAAAGCCAAAAAGCCTGAGCAACAAATCTGATCCTCCCCCTAACAATCTGCAGCTGGCCTCCTGGGACGGAGGGCTGAGGAGGGAGAAGCTCCTCGGACAAGGCTGAGATGGATAAATACCTAAATGATGAGACAGTCTGGGGACGTGGGACCAGTGTCTGGCTATGGCCGTTCACCTCCAATTTGGCATCCACGCAATGAAAGGCAATTGGGCGCCAGCCCCCACACAGCAGCCAGTCCTTATTATTATACGTTGAAGTGCGGCTTGGCCAATGATTAATGACAGTGTCAGGGTGAAAACAAAGAGCAGTGCAAGTTATCTCCCGTCCACCTGCTCCTAGGAGGCTTTTTGAAGGGAATGGAAAAGGGCTGAAGCAAGCAGCAGACCACAGACTGATAATAGAACAGGGAGAGAGAAAGAGAGAGGGAGAGCGAGGAAGAGAGAGAGTTATAGATAGAGGAAGAGGAAGAGATTGACTAGAGAGGTGAGAATCTGAATACCTGAGGATGTTTATTATGTGCCTACTACATACTACAAAGCTGCTGGTATGAAAACATATAGTACATAAAAATACACTGCTTATTTTATCATTGCATGCTGATTTTTATACAAATAAATCCATTTAAATGTTATATTTATATACTCCGTAGATCTATTTTGGTGTGCATGTGTAGGCTACACGAAGCAGCCCACCACCACTTGCAGGTAATTGTGGTCGAATGTGTGAAAGTGCAGGAGGCCTGGCTGTGTGATTGATTTGACACACATAGTGGAATTTCATAGCGTCTGTGTTTGTTACGTCCAGGCCCACTGTCCCCTGCTGTAATGGTGTTGACATTTATGGGATGGTGTTGGAGGGGGCCCCCCAGCCCTCACTAATGAGGGAGAGATGGCAGAGAGAGGGAAAAAGCAGCCAGACATTGCCATCCAGTGGTCAGCTGCTATACTACAGAATGGAGTTTTAGTTCTGTGGTTACCTCCCCATGTAATTTTTAAAAATGTAACTAGGAAAGTCAGTTAAGAACAAATTCTTATATACAATGACAGCCTACCCTGGCCAAACCTGGGCCAATTGTGTACCACCCTATGGGACTCCCAATCTCAGCCAGATGTGATACAGCCTGGATTTGAACCAGGGACTGTAGTGATGCAGTGCCTTAGACCGCAGTGCCACTCGGGAGTCATTCATATGGTTATCTGGTTGGTGAATATGTTGCTGAGAGGTTTGAATCTACTTTATTTGTATTTTTTTTAATGAATGACTCATTTGTTTTGTTATCATACTTTTTAACTGTAGCCATGGGGACACATTTTTTTTTATCTAAGTAAATCTTACAAACACTACATGAACACAGAGACATGGAACACACACAGCTTTACACACAATGTACAGTGCATATCACATAGCATTTTCCCCAAAAGCATGCGTGTGTCTGTGTGTGTGTGTGGTAGCCATGTCCGTACAGCGCCTGTCCCCAAAAATCAGGTCAATGTGTGAAATGGAGTCGTGAGCGCCGCTGTGACGAATAGGGGACTTTGGTTGGAGAGCCTGGCTGACCTAGATAATGCCATGGTTACATGTTACCGTACTGTGTTTTATTTATGCACACTACTCATCCCGGAGTCCTAGCTGCCAGTCCACGCTCCCCCACTCATTTGTGCATGCAAGGAGACCGTGAGATCAGCAACATGCCCTGACATAGGAAACCGGCCCCCATGGCAGGGCTGATCGGGAACGATGCTTAAAATTAAAACAATAAATATGTGAAATTAGCTGTGTCGTCTTCTAACGTACAGATGGGACATGTCACTCTGATTGGCTGAAATTACTCCTTTAAGTTCTGAGGTAGAACATACCATCACATGGGATTGTCCATAGGAGTTAGAATACTAATAATTCAATAGGATGTCAGAGGAGGTCAGAAACCTGGCAGTGTGGTGCCAGGACAACCAGCTCTCCCTCAACGTGAGCAAGACAAAGGAGACGATCGTGGACTACAGGAAAAGGAGGATCAAACACGCCCCCATTCACATCGATGGGGCTGTAGTGGTGCGGGTTGAGAGTTTCAAGTTCCTTGGTGTCCACATCACCAACAAACTGTCATGGTCCAAACACACCAAGAAAGTCGTGAAGAGGGCACAACAATGCCTTTTCCCCCTCAGGAGACTGAAAAGATTTGGCATGTGTCCCCAGATCCTCAAAAAGTTCTACAGCTGCACCATCGAGAGCATCCTGACAGGTTGCATCTGCTCGGCACCCGACCGTGAGGCGCTACAGAGAGTAGTGCGTACAGCCCAGTACATCACTGGGGCCAAGCTTCCTGCCATCCAGGACCTACATACTAGGCGGTGTCAGAGGAAGGCCCAAGAAATTGTCACCCAAGTCATAGACTGTTATCTCTGCTACCGCACAGCAAGCGGTACCGGAGCGCCAAGTCTAGGTCCAGGAGGCTCCTTAACAGCTTGTACCCCCAAGCCATAAGACTGCTGAACAATTAATCAAATGGCCACGGCCACCCAGATTTTTTAAATTGACTCCCCCCCCCCCCCCCCCCCTTGTTTTTACACTGCTGCTACTCGCTGTTTGTGGTCTATGCAAGGTCGCTTTACCCCTAACCAGATGTATAATACAGGTTGCCTCCTACTGGCCTGTGGCCCCACGCATTAGCTCGGTGCCGGTACCCCCTGTATACAGCCTCATTGTTATTTTATTGTGTAATTATTATATATTTAATTTATTATAATTTTTTATTTAGAAAATATTTTCTTTACTCTGTTTTCTTAAAACCTCATTGTTGGTTATGGGCTTGTAAGTAAGAATTTCACGGTAAGGTCTACCTACACCTGTTGTATTCAGCGCATGTGACAAATAAAATTGGATTTGATCTCTATGGGATTGTATACTATATCAAACAATGGCAATGTTAGCAAATATTTCAGAAATGACAGACATTCTCATAGATAGAAATGACCAACATATGCTGCATAAGGCCCTCAGCCTCTTTAAAGTCTACAATTTTACAGAAAATCATGAACTACTGCAGCATTGAAAAACATAAAAGTGGAAATCCAGTTTACTTTAATAAAGCCTCTAGTTGATCTTCAGCATGTCTTGTGCATCTCCACTGCTATCCTCAGAGGTCCAGAGAACATATCAGAGATGAATGTGCATCTTGGCGGAGATGTAGAGACCCAGGCAGAAAGCCACTCCATTAAAACCAGGAAATGAAACTCCACCACCCCCGGCCCCAGTAATAAAGGCCCCTTGACTTCTCCAAAAGCCACTCGCCTCTGTGGCGCAATATTATTAACCTCTGCTATCCTACCCGACTACACAATTCCTCTCTAATGAATTCTATTTGAGGACACACACACCAAAAAAAAGAGTTTGTCAGATCAGATGAAGGAAAGTTGGAGGAAAGTCTCAAATCTAAAGTGGCTTCCTTATCTTGCCTTCGCTCCATAGTTTGCACTGATCTAAAAACATAGGATGGGGCAGAAATATGGAAGATGAAAATATAGTGTTTGCCCTCACGGATACAACACTAGCCACATCATTTCAGATCAAGGAAAGGATACAAGGTGGGAAACCCCTTTACAACTAACCATTTCATTGGAGATTAATAAAACAATGATACAAGGAGAGGACACCACTTTAGACTCTATAGATGCACTTCCTGTATGCAGCTTTTCCTTTGTGGTTTTGACTGGGATCTGTAATGTATGTAAGCATGGTGCCCACTGAAGGGGGTCAAAGGTCAGCCCTTCTGTTGCAATGGCCTTCAACAACACGTCCAGTTCTGACAGGGTCAAGTGTGAGCGGGCAGATACACGCGTGTAGGAAATGTCCGTCTCACATTCAGGCGTGCATCGGAGGCCCTTGAGACAATCACAGAGTGTTCCAAAACAGAGCTCTCTCCTTCCAACGGTAGTCACAGCCAACCGCCCAAGCAGTTTTGCCTCACCTAGCTATAGGATGCCAGCTATGTGCATCTGATATGTACATGGTGTCTATACAAGGCTGTGGATTTGGCTTGACTTTTAACACATTAGGACCTGTCAAGAAGGCTTGGCGTGAACAAGACAAATGCTGCCTTACTGGAAACCTTGACTGGGTACACGATAAGCAACAAGAAGTTACCAAAGTCTACATTAAGCTACTTAAAAATAAAAATAAATCTAACATACAGCAGGGGAGAGTGGGGGTAAGTTCAGTCAAAGGGGTAAGTTGAGCCACCCTTGTTTCTAGGAAACCATATACAAAATGTATAATTGAACCTAATATTTAGGAGAGCCCCGCTAGCACCTAGCGTTTTGAGAACTACAGTATATGTTTCTGAGATTGTGGTTATCCTATTGTTATTTTGCATAAAACCTTCCCACAACTTTCTGGGAATAGTCCAGGGTAGTTGCTTGGCTTTGGAACATTCCACATTTAAATAACTTATTTCAATACTCTAATAAAAAACCTTTCCTAAAAGTTCAAACATGGTTACATTTCATTTTCATTTTGGTAGTGTTCTAGGAAAGTTCTCCAACTGGTTTGACATTGGGAATGTTCTCAAATAGTTCAGAGAACGTTAAGAAACAACCTTCTTCTGTGGGAACTTCAGCATAATGTTTCCTACAGGTTTCCCCGTGATTCTATTTCAAGAGTGACTGACAGTAAAAACGAATGTGGCATCAATATGAGTCAGAAACATTTATTATATTGCCAAAATGTACAATAAAGTGTAAATAGGATCATTTTGGTCATAAAGTCAGTCTTGCCCAAAACGCAGTTTGGAACCTCAGTGCGTCAGAACGAGGGTTGGGTTTGGATTAAAATGATGTCAACAAATCATGCCCCCTTTGGCCAAGCTCCACGTGCAAATCGCCCCTCTGTCCACTTCACTTACCTTCATTGAGTGGAGCTACGTTGTTTCATCGGCCCCAACCAATAGTTCAAGGGATTTTATTTTTATTTAACTAGGTAAGTCGGTTAAGAACAAATTCTTATTTACAATGACGGCCTACCGAAAGGCAAAAGGCCTCCTGCGGGAATGGGGACTGGGATTAAAAATAAAAATATAGGACAAAACACACATCAAGACAAGAGAGACAACACAACACTACATAAAGAGAGACCTATAAGACGACAACATAGCATGGCAGCAGCATGTGACAACACAGTAAACAGCTGGCTAATGTTAGCCTACCTCAATACAACTCTGATTTGGCTTGATAACATTTCAAAAGGCTGCAAACAATTTGAAGGAAAACCGGTTGTCATGATTGTGATGTCGCCAGATTAACTTTAGATACAGTATAACTTTAGCCGGCTAACTAAGATTGGTGGTGGTGGTGGGGGGGGGACACACACACACACACACACACCGTGTTTTAGCTAGTTAACGTTAACATTGCTAGCTATTTTCGATGATCTTTGCTAGTAACAGTAATGGCAACATTGCCATCTCTCCAAAGTAAATTTGAAGACTTAACATGACAGTTGTTTCCTACTAATTATTTGCTTGTTATTGTATTTCCATGCCACTCTAAATTAGTGTAATTTAGACGAAACAGTCACATTTAGATGCAATCCATGTCTAGGGCACAAATAAATATTGGATGCAGCTAACTCATGTCTGACTACAACAGTGTTCTAACTAGCAGCAACAAACTCAAATCAGGTAGCAGTTGGTTGCATAGTGTAACGGTGTCACCGGCCTGAATGTAATCCAATCTGTAGCCAGTCAGTCTACATCTGGAAAGCATCGAATTAACTTCCAAACGAGATTATGTTATTTCTCGAGCTACCGTATGTTTATAATTTAGGGATGATGACAAACGTTGACTCTGTTTTTCTGTTAGATAAAGTCCACAGTTGGGTGCCAGACTGATCCCCTGGTCATGAAGGGATGCCGGAACCTACCAGAAGGCGCAAAAGTGTGTCATCATGACATGTCCAGCAATGTGATTGCTATGGTTTAGCAACCTCCAAAAACCTCCAAAAATCTTTTCATCCACTTTTCACTTGCTATTTTCACAGCTTGTCAGGCAAGATCTCAGAATAAAAATGTGTTATTTGACACAAGTCCCTTGTGACCCCTCCTCCATTGTTGCTAGGGTCTCCCTCGACTACAATGAAAAGGACACGCCATCATGAGGCCTCTGATAGGCCTCCAGCCATTACCACGAGTATAGTATCAAATACATCAAGCACATGGTTTCCATGTGTTGGATGCCATTCCATTTGCTCTGTTCCAGCCATTATTATGAGTGGGCCTCCCTTCAGCAGCCTCCAAAGGTCTTCTTATCGTCTCGGCGTTAGGCCTGTGTATCACAGCGTCAAAGCATATGAACTAACAGGTTGTAGTGAAAACAACGCAATTATCACAACACATACAGTAGGTTGTAATATGTCTTTTTTCCCTGGCTTGGCTTCCCCAGTGATTTTACCCACGCACCGCTACTGATACCCAGTTCATTATCACAATGGCAAAGTGGTTCTCTAAAATGTCTGCCAATTCACCTGACAAGTCACCTGATGGCTCACCTGCTGGGTCAGGTGGTCACCAGCTGAACATATTAAGATGGCGGCCATACACACATCACACCAAACAATTCAATGAACAGCAGCCATCCTCTGAGGACAAGCAGTATGCCTCATTGACAAAAAAAACATACATACTACATTATACACTGAATATACAAAACATTAAGAACACCAGCTCTTTCCATGACATAGACTGACCAGGTGAAAAATATTATCCCTTATTGATCCTACTAGTTAAATCCACTTCAGTCAGTGTAGATAAAGGGCAGGAGGCAGTTTAAAGAAGGATTTTCAGGCCTTGAGACAATTGAGACATGGATTGTACCGGTACCCTCTGTATGTAGCCTCGTTATTGTACCCGTACTCTCTGTATATAGCCTCGTTAATGTACCGGTACCCTCTGTAAATAGCCTCGTTATTGTACATGTACCCTCTGTATATAGCCTCGTTAAAATACCAGTACCCTCTGTATATAGCCTCGTTATTGTACATGTACCCTCTGTATGTAGCCTCGTTAATGTACCGGTACCCTCTGTAAATAGCCTCGTTATTGTACATGTACCCTCTGTATATAGCCTCGTTAAAATACCGGTACCCTCTGTATATAGCCTCGTTATTGTACATGTACCCTCTGTATGTAGCCTCGTTATTGTACCGGTACCCTCTGTATATAGCCTCGTTATTGTACCGGTACCCTCTGTATATAACCTCGTTAATGTACCGGTACCCTCTGTATATAGCCTCGTTATTGTACAGGTACCCTCTGTATATAGCCTCGATATTGTACAGGTACCCTCTGTATATAGCCTCGTTAATGTACCGGTACCCTCTGTATATAGCCTTGTTAATGTACCGGTACCCTCTGTATATAGCCTCGTTAATGTACCGGTACCCTCTGTATATAGCCTCTTTAATGTACTGGTACCCCTGTATATAGTCTTGTTAATGTACCGGTACCCTCTGTATATAGCCTCGTTAATGTATCCGTACCCTCTGTATATAGTCTTGTTAATGTACCGGTACCCTCTGTATATAGACTCGTTAATGTACCGGTACCCTCTGTATATAGCCTCGTTAATGTACCGGTACCCTCTGTATATAGCCTCGTTAATGTACCGGTACCCTCTGTATATAGCCTCGTTAATTTACCGGTGTCCTCTGTATATAGCCTCGTTAATTTACCGGTACCCTCTGTATATAGCCTCGTTAATGTACCGGTGCCCTCTGTATATAGCCTCGTTAATGTACCGGTACCCTCTGTATATAGCCTCGTTAATGTACCGGTACCCTCTGTATATAGCCTCTTTAATGGTACCCTCTGTATATTAATTTACCTCTTTAATGTACTGGTACCCCTGTATATAGTCTCTTAATGTACCCTCTGTATATAGCCTCTTTAATGTACTGGTACCCCTGTATATAGTCTTGTTAATGTACCCCTCTGTATATAGCCTCGTTAATACCCTCTGTATATAGCCTCTTTAATGTACTGGTACCCCTGTATATAGTCTTGTTAATGTACCGGTACCCTCTGTATATAGACTCGTTAATGTACCGGTACCCTCTGTATATAGACTCGTTAATGTACCGGTACCCTCTGTATATAGCCTCGTTAATGTACCGGTACCCTCTGTATATAGCCTCGTTAATGTACCGGTACCCTCTGTATATAGCCTCGTTAATTTACCGGTACCCTCTGTATATAGCCTCGTTAATGTACCGGTACCCTCTGTATATAGCCTCGTTAATTTACCGGTGCCCTCTGTATATAGCCTCGTTAATGTACCGGTATCCCCTCTGTATATAGCCTCGTTAATGTACCGGTGCCCTCTGTATATAGCCTCGTTAATGTACCGGTACCCTCTGTATATAGCCTCGTTAATGTACCGGTACCCTCTGTATATAGCCTCTTTAATGTACTGGTACCCCTGTATATAGTCTTGTTAATGTACCGGTACCCTCTGTATATAGCCTCGTTAATGTATCCTTGTTACCCCCTCTGTATATAGTCTTTAATGTAGTCTCTGTATATAATGTTAATGTACCGGTACCCTCTGTATATAGCCTCGTTAATGTACCGGTACCCTCTGTATATAGCCTCGTTAATGTACCGGTACCCTCTGTATATAGCCTCGTTAATGTACCGGTACCCTCTGTATATAGCCTCGTTAATGTACCGGTACCCTCTGTATATAGCCTCGTTAATGTACCGGTACCCTCTGTATATAGCCTCGTTAATTTACCGGTGTCCCTCTGTATATAGCCTCGTTAATTTACCGGTACCCTCTGTATATAGCCTCGTTAATGTATAGCCTCGTGCCCTCTGTATATAGCCTCGTTAATGTACCGGTACCCTCTGTATACCCTCTGTATATAGCCTCGTTAATGTACCGGTACCCTCTGTATATAGCCTCTTTAATGTACTGGTACCCCTGTATATAGTCTTGTTAATGTACCGGTACCCTCTGTATATAGCCCCTCTGTATATAGTTAATGTCGTTAATGTACCCTCTGTATATAGCGGTGCCCTCTGTATATAGCCTCGTTAATGTACCGGTACCCTCTGTATATAGCCTCGTTAATGTCTGTATATAGCCTCGGTACCCTCTGTATATAGCCTCGTTAATTTACCGGTACCCTCTGTATATAGCCTCGTTAATGTACCGGTACCCTCTGTATATAGCCTCGTTAATGTACCGGCCCTCTGTACCTCGTTAATGTACTGTACCCTCTGTATATAGCCTCGTTAATGTACCGGTACCCTCTGTATATAGCCTCTTTAATGTACTGGTACCCCTGTATATAGTCTTGTTAATGTACCGGTACCCTCTGTATATAGCCTCTTTAATGTACTGGTACCCCTGTATATAGTCTTGTTAATGTACCGGTACCCTCTGTATATAGACTCGTTAATGTAACCCTCTGTATATAGCCTCGTTAATGTACAGTACCCTCTGTATATAGACTCGTTAATGTACCGGTACCCTCTGTATATAGCCTCGTGAATGTACCGGTACCCTCTATATATAGCCTCGTTAATGTACCGTTAATGTACCTCTGTATATAGCCTCGTTACCCTCTGTATATAGCCTCGTTAATGTACCGGTACCCTCTGTATATAGCCTCGTTAATTTACCGGTACCCTCTGTATATAGCCTCGTTAATGTACCGGTACCCTCTGTATATAGCCTCGTTAATGTACCGGTGCCCTCTGTATATAGCCTCGTTAATCTACCCTCTGTATATAGCCTTAATGTACGTATATAGCCTCGTTAATGTACCGGTACCCTCTGTATATAGCCTCGTTAATGTACCGGTACCCTCTGTATATAGCCTCGTTAATGTACTTGTTAATGTACGGTACCCTCTGTATATAGCCTCTTTAATGTACCTCTGTTATAGCCTGTTAATGTGCCGTACCCTCTGTATATAGCCTCGTTAATGTACCCGCACTCTCTGTATATAGCCTCGTTATTGTACATGTACCCTCTGTATATAGCCTCGTTATTGTACATGTACCCTCTGTATATAGCCTCGTTATTGTACATGTACCCTCTGTATATAGCCTCGTTAATGTACCCGTACTCTCTGTATATAGCTTCGTTAATGTAACCGTACCCTCTGTATATAGTCTTGTTAATGTACCGGTACCCTCTGTATATAGACTCGTTAATGTACCGGTACCCTCTGTATATAGCCTCGTGAATATTCCGGTTACCCTCTCTGTATATATAGCCTCGTTAATGTGTACATGGTACCCTCTGTACCTCTCTGTATATATAGCCTCGTTAATGTACCGGTACCCTCTGTATATACCTCGTTAATTTACCGGTACCCTCTGTATATAGCCTCGTTAATGTACGGTGCCCTCTGTATATAGCCTCGTTAATGTACCCTCTGTATATAGGTACCCTCTGTATATATCCTCGTTAATGTATATAGCCGGTTAATTTACCTGTATATAGCCTCGTTAATGTACCGGTACCCTCTGTATATAGCCTCGTTAATGTACCGGTACCCTCTGTATATAGCCTCGTTAATGTACCGGTACCCTCTGTATATAGCCTCGTTAATGTACCGGTACCCTCTGTATATAGCCTCGTTAATGTACCGGTACCCTCTGTATATAGCCTCGTTAATGTACCGGTACCCTCTGTATATAGCCTCGTTAATGTACCGGTACACCTGTATATGGACTTGTTACTGTTATTTTATTGTTGCTCTTGAATTATTTGTGATTTTTCTAAAAAAGCTCTTCTTTTTCTACCATCTTTCAGCATCGTTCACACTCTCTTAAGCCTTAGTCCCACCCATCTCTTTAAGGATTCACATGTGAGGCCATGTGCTAAACATAGTGAGTAGTTTAGTAAACAACCAAATATGCAATACTAAAAGTGGTAAATGTAGTAGCCTACAACAAGGAAAACCTCCAGGTAAAAGTACACTAACTAGTTCTTGGCCTATATCCTAATCTGACTTTGGTGCAGGTCATGTTGTTCTTCACATTATCGTCTGTCACGCCCTGACCTTAGTTATCTTAGTTTTCTTTATGATTTTGGTTAGGTCAGGGTGTGATGAGGGTGGTATGTGTGTTTTTGTCTTGTCTAGGGTTTTTGTAATTCTATGGGGTTTTGGTATGTCTAGGTATATGTAGGTCTATGGTGGCCTTAATTGGTTCATTGGTTAATTGGTTAATTGGTCAGCACTAGTTGTTTATAGCTCCACGTTCGTTTGGTTAGTTTGTTTAAGTGTTCTTCGTTTTAATAAAATAAGAATGTATTCCAATCATTCTGTTGCTGGTTCAAGCCCATGGAGGAGCGAGGAGAGGGAAGGAAGCTATACTGTTACACTGGCAATACTAGTGCCTATAAGAACATCTAATAGTCAAAGGTTAATGAAATACAAATGGTATAGAGGGAAATAGTTCTGTAATTCCTATAATAACTGCAACCTAAAACTTCTTACCTGGGAATATTGAAGACTCATGTTAAAAGGAACCACCAGCTTTCATATGTTCTCATGTTCTGAGCAAGGAACTGAAATGTTAGCTTTCTTACATAGCACATATTGCACTTTTACTTTCTTCTCCAACACTTTGTTTTTGCATTATTTAAACCAAATTGAACATGTTTCATTATTTACTTGAGGCTAAATTTATTTGATTAATGTATTATATTAAGTTAAAATAAGTGTTCATTCAGTATTGTTGTAATTGTCATTATTACAACAACAAAAAATATAAAAAATCAGCGGATTAATCGGTATCTGCTTTTTTGGTCCTCCAATAATCGGTATCGGCGTTGAAAAATCACAACCGGTCGACCTCTAAATGTTATCAGTGATACTGGTGATAGATGAGGTAGTTATTGTATATGCATACAATAAGGGGTAAAGTGGCAGAGCAGCAGGATAAAAAAAATTGTAGCAGAAATGTATGGTGTGTGCGTGCGTGTGTTAGGAGAGAGTCATGTGAATGTGCATAGATGCACTGCAGATAGTCCGGATGACTGGGAACTCACCCCAGTGAAGAACCCGTCTGTCCTCACTACGCATGAACAAGGGGATCTATATTCGGAGAGCCTGTTTGTGTCCTGCCCTTGACTTTGGTGCAGCGCTTGTGCTGTCCATGGTCTCTTCGTCGCAAAACTCCCTGTTCTTCTCAAAAATATATGTTTGTCTAGTTGTGTTCAGTCCAGGTGGTGCTTGTAGAAGCAGACCACCTTTGGGAGGAAGGACGTCAGCGCTGCACGGCAGCTGAAACCTGAGTCCGAACGCTTCTTGACGACAACAACACAAGGCTCCACAGCATCGAAGCTGTAAAACAGGAAAATAGACCAAAAAAACTGAGAAGACATTACAACCTTGCACAACGTCAATTGACCTCCCAAGTTTAGATAATAAGAATAATCTCATACAATGCAATGAAAATGATATTCACCTGAAGTGCTGGTATTGCTTGATCTGTGGCGGCAGCCTGAAGTACAGAGTCAGGTGTCGTTGCCAGTCATAGCTTTCCACCAGCACCGTACCATCCTCCAGTCCAACCAGCTGTGGGATGTTGACCCTTGTTACACTGCTATCCATCACCACACCAGCAATCTCTTACAAAGAGAAACACCAGTCGGGGTCAAACTTGGTGTGGCCTGTGATCAAGGTCCAGACTGTGGTGGAGCTTTTCCATGATCCGCCAGGCACAATTCCAGAGCATAAACTTGTTATTGTTTAGGCCACTGCATTTGTCACAATTCAGGTTCACACGTGTTTCCCCAATTCCGTAGTTGGTGAAGAAATGGTGCATATAGTTGATGACTGCGCTGCTGCCTTTGCAGGATGACATGCCTTTACCAATCAAGTAGTTGACTTGTGTTATTCCTTCACATCAGACACCAAACAAGCCACACTTGTGAGGAGTTAAAAGGTAGATGGGACTTGGCTGCATAGGATCAGAAGTATAGTGTATAGAGTTCCTCTGTCCAGTGTCTGTGTTCTTTTGCCCATTTTAATATTTTCTTTTTATTGGCCAGTCTGAGATATGGCTTTTTCTTTGCAACAATGCCTAGAAGGCCACCATCCCAGAGTTGCCTCTTCACTGTTGACGTTGAGACTGGTGTTTTGCGGATACTATCTAATAAAGCTGCCAGTTGACGACTTGTGAGGTGTCTGTTTCTCAAACTAGACACTCTAATGTACTTGTCCTCTTGCTCAGTTGTGCACCGGGGCCTCCCACTCCTCTTTATATTCTGGTTAGGGCCAGTTTGCGCAGTTTTGTGAAGGGAGTAGTACACAGCGTTGTATGATATATTCAGTTTCTTGGCAATTTCTCGCATGGAACCCACAAATACTGATGTTCCAGATACTCAACTAGTCGAAAGAAGGCTAGTTTTATTGCTTCTTTAATCAGAACAATAGTTTTCAGCTATGCTAACATCATTGTAAAAGGGTTTTCTAATGATCAGTTAACCTTTAAAAATGATAAACTTGGATTAGCTAACACACAGTGCCATTGGAAGACAGGAGTCATTTTTGCTGATAATGGGCCTGTACGCTGACATGACGTTGGCCTCTTTGGGTATAGCAAGCCCCATCCCCCTCTCACCGCCTCCCCCTTGCCTCCTTCAACTAGGTTGCTGTGGTCAGAGAGGTCGTAAATTCCTGAGAAGACCATGCCACATGGCCACACAGTATAGAGAGAGTAGATTTTCATGGAGAACAAAGGAAATCCTTCCACCTCACAGAACTTGAGGTACGAACAAAGTTAATGTTCCGGAGAAAGTATAAAAGATCGGTGAAGAATCCAGCTACGAACTTGTCCGTTTGTCACAACTTGGGGAAGCTCATGGGAGACGGTGTGGCCACATTACCATAATGCTGTTTATATAATAGCCTCAGATATGAGGTTTACATCTAATTGTTGTATATGATGAATGAGTGAGTATGATACTGTTTGTATAATTGTGTAATATGATTTTGGACTGTTTAATGAAGAAAAATACAATTCCCTTTTGATTTGAACTAAATCAGAGGACCGCCCCTGAGCCCAGTTAGGGTCAGACATCCTGAGACAGCCCTTTTCGGCCCTTCCGAATAAAACCCCCACTAGGGTTTTCGATAAGCAGATCGAGCTTACCTCAATTACGAGATGGCTAAAGGTTGCAGACCATGTTTTTCTCCATTAGAGGAGGAGACAAAGGTTGTAGACCCTTGCTGAATATTGTTTTATAACCATACCACGTGGTTAAACCTTAGACTATCGATACCGACAGAATAAGAACAAGTCTTTGATATTAATTACTAGTCTGCAGCTAGGAATTCGGTATCATTGAACGCGAAGAACGACAACCTACGAAACATCCATTCTATAATGAATGTCACTCTGAACTATCCCCTCTAACCACAACTGAGAGAGGGAGAGAGATGGACAATTCTACAAAAGAAACAAACTTTTCACCAGCGATCAAGATGACACACTGAGCGTAAATATATATATTGATTGCAATTGTTCCCGAATGAGTGAGTGTTCATGTGTAAAGGATTAGCATTTCAATTGTTAGAATTATCACTCTGTAGTGACTTCTTAGTCGACCCCCCCACTTCCTCTTTTGTCTAACAAGCCGCCATGCCGGTTTAGCCCACTAGGGCACATTCTCCTATCATTTCATGTAACCACATTTACCTTGTTTGTTTGTTTGTTTATGCATTTCTGTGAATTACATTTACATTTAAGTCATTTAGCAGACGCTCTTATCCAGAGCGACTTACAAATTGGTGCGTTCACCTTAAGACATCCAGTGGAACAGCCACTTTACAATAGTGCATCTAAATCTTTTAAGGGGGGGGGTGAGAAGGATTACTTTATCCTATCCTAGGTATTCCTGAAAGAGGTGGGGTTTCAGGTGTCTCCGGAAGGTGGTGATTGACTCCGCTGTCCTGGCGTCGTGAGGGAGTTTGTTCCACCATTGGGGGCCAGAGCAGCGAACAGTTTTGACTGGGCTGCGCGGGAACTGTACTTCCTCAGTGGTAGGGAGGCGAGCAGGCCAGAGGTGGATGAACGCAGTGCCCTTGTTTGGGTGTAGGGCCTGATCAGAGCCTGGAGGTACTGAGGTGCCGTTCCCCTCACAGCTCCGTAGGCAAGCACCATGGTCTTGTAGCGGATGCGAGCTTCAACTGGAAGCCAGTGGAGAGAGCGGAGGAGCGGGGTGACGTGAGAGATGAGACGTGAGAGAGAATTACTTAGTTAGTAATAAATAAATTATTTAAGACAATTGATGTATGGATGACTCATAGTGAAGACTGGGTTCGTGCAGATAACCAACAATTTACGACGTTTGGAATGAGACTAACGTGAGGTAAAGTAAATAATTATTTAATTTGAAGACTAATTGATCAGATAAAAAATATCTGAAAAGTTATTTTAGGAAATGATAACTTTGTAATCTGAATATTTTTCCTTGGTGCCCCGACTTCCTAGTAATTACGGTTACATAATTAATCAGTCTAATCGTGTAATAACTAATTACAGAGAATCTTTGATAAAAACTATCAGTCTTCAGTTAATGATAGTAAAGACACGACAACGCCTATGCAGATATTCCTTTAAAAATATTTTTTTTTACCTTTATTTTATCAGGGAGTCATACTGAGACCGCTATCTCTTTTACAGATGAGCCCTAAATTACAGAAATTACAGAAAATACACACATCAATATAAATACAAAATGCTGAAAGACAAATTCCAGATACAAATATTTTGGCATTATTATACAATAGATGCCCCTTAATCCTGGCTAACTTGATGGGTCATGTAATCATCTGGCAAAGTTTGTGTAGACATGTAGCTAGCTAGGATGCCATGGTTGCACTTAGTTTGAAGACAGGTGTTATACATAACAGCCTTCTGTGTTCACTTTTCGACTCCCTCTGCATTTGCAATCAAATGCCACAATTGTATTAATCTCCTTATCATACTCTGCATTCCACTTTCAAAAAATAGTTCATCACAACTTTTTCCCACTGACCTTTGAAAAATTCAGGGCAGCAATGTTATTGAGAGCAGCAGCAACACTTTTGCAGTACTCCATGTTATCTTTCAAACAAGCTGCAGTAGAAAGGATTATCTACACATACCAAGCAGCTCATGTTATAGACAGAAGATACATGGCACACCAATCCTAACTCCTCTCTCGGGATGTCCAGCCCATTCATTATCTCAGCCAATCATGGCTGGTGGGAAGGTTCCTGGCTTTTTCTGTGGCTTAACCAACTAGGCTCGTAATTTAACAATTTGATTTGTATTTACTGATGCCATACAAGTTTGCTATTAAGGCACATGAAAGTTCACAGGAATTTCTGCAATTTATTCTTTTTTTTTATTTACAACAACAAAAATGTTCAAATGCCTTCGAATGCCTCTCCTGTGAAGCCGTGACATGCAACATACTGTATGCATAGTTTCCTGAAATAAGTCACACATATTTAAGTGTCTTTGAACGGGGTATATTAATAGGTTTCAGATGCTCTGGTTTGTGTCAAGAACTGCAACGCTGCTGGGTTTTTCATGCTCAACAGTTTCCCGTGTGTATCAAGAATGGTCCACCACCCAAAGGACATCCGGCCACCTGACACAACTGTGGGAAGCATTGGAGTTAACATAGGCCAGCATCTCTGTGGAATGGTTTTGACACCTTGTATAGTCCTCCCCCCGATGAATTGAGGCTGTTCTGATGATTAACCTGCCTAAATCTCTTCTGCAACAGCAGTTAACACTAGGTGCCCAAAAATCAAGGGAGAATCCAAGAACAAGATATAAGAGTGGATAAAAGATGGTAAACGTTGCTGGAGGTGTGGCCATGCCCACTTGCCTGAAGAGTGCACTTGCCTGAAGAAGCCATGTTATGATTGTGGTGGGATACATCTACAGGTACTTCATCAGGTGGCCCAGCAAGAACCTTCAGCTTGCACCAATCAAACTCTCTAAAGTGTACCTCGCTCACTCCAACCAAGTTCTCCTGAAGGAGGTTCCAGTGCTCTTGAGGAATGGATCCAAGTCCCTCAATGCTTATGCCATTCTGGACGATGGAGCAGAGAGAACAATGTTACTGCCTGACAACTGCAACTTTTAGGAGAGCAGGAGGCCCTCATCCTCCATACTGTCAGCACTGATGTCACCCATCTCAAGGGCGCAACAGTCAGCTTTGAGACAACCCCTTTCTCCAAACCTAACGAAAAGTATGTGATCCATGGTGCCTTCACTGCCACAGGTTTAGATCTCACTGAACAGATCTATCCAATAAAATCACTGCAGCAACATCACGCTCACCTAAGGAATCTTCCTCTGCAGCCCTTCAGCAATGTACACCCTCTCCTGTTGCTCAAATCAGGTAATCCCACCTGATCAGCACCCACAAAGCAAATACACCTAGGCACCAGAGGAGGACCGGCAGCAGTCCATACAAGAGTAGGCTGGAGCCTACAAGGCTATGAGGGCCTCCTTACCAGTTACACTCCAGTGCAACAGTACCTTCTGACTTCCCTGGTTATGCCCTCTGACACACTGTCCACCATTGTTCCTGTACCCAAGAAAGCAAAGGTAACTGAACTAAATGACTATCGCCCCGCAGCACTCACTTCTGTCGACATGAAGTGCTTTGAGAGGCTGGTTATCACCTCTACCTGACCTGACACCCTAGACCCACTTCAATTTCTTTACCACCCCAATAGATCCACAGTCGATGCAATCGTCATCGCACTGCACACCGCCTTATCCCATCTGGACAAGAGGAATACCTATGTAAGAATGCTGTTCATTGACCAAAGCTCAGCCTTCAACACCATAGTACCCTACAACCTCATCATTAAGCTCAGGGCCCTGGGTCTGAACCCCGCCATGTGCAACTGGGTCCTGGAATTCCTGATGGGCCGCCCACAGGTGATGAAGGTAGGAAACAACACCTCCACTTCGCTGATCCTCAACACAGGCCCCACGAGGGTGCATGCTCAGCCCCCTCCTGTATTCCCAGTTCACCCATGACTGCATGACTACACACACCTCCAACTCAATCATAAAGTTTACATACGACACAACAGTAGTAGGCCTGATTACCAACAATTACGAGACAGCTTACAGGGACGAGGTGAGGGCCTTGGGAAAGTGGTGTCAGGACAATAACCTCTCACTCAACGTCAACAAAACAAGGAGCTGATCATGGACTTTAGGAAACAGCAGAGGGAGCACACCCCTATCCACATCAATGGGACCGCAATGGAGAAGGTGGAAAGCTTCATGTTCCTCGGCGTACACATCACTGAAGATCTGAAATGGTCCACCCACACAGACAATGTGGTGAAGAAGGTGCAACAGCGCATTTTCAACCTCAGGAGGCTGAATAAATTTGGCTTGGTCCCTAAAACCCTCAAGCTTTTACAGATGCACAATTGAGAGCATCCTGCCGGGCTGTACAGCAACTGCACAACCCGCAACTGCAGGGCTCTCCAGAGAGTGGTACAATCTGCCCAACGCTTCACCGGGGGCAAACTACCTGTCCTACAGAACCCGATGTCACAGGAAGGCCAAAAAGATCAGCAAGGACATCAACCACCCGAGCCACAGTCTGTTCACCCTGCTATCACCCAGAAGGCAAGGTCAGTACAGGTGCATCAAAGCTGGGACCGAGAGACTGAAAACAGCTTTCATCTCAAGGCCATCAGACTGTTAAATAGCCATCACTAGCCGGCTTCCACCCGGTTACACAACCCTGAACCTTAGAGGCTGCTGCCCTATATACAATAGAAGTCGGAAGTTTACATACACCTTTGCCAAATACATTTAAACTCAGCTTTTCACAATTCCTGACATTTAATCCTAGTAAAAATTCCCTGTCTTAGGTCAGTTAGGATCACCACTTTGTTTAACGAATGTGAAATGTCAGAATAATAGTAGAGAGAACTGAGTCAGGTTTGTAGGCCGCCTTGCTCGCACACTCTTTTTCAGTTCTGCCCACAAATGTTCTATAGGATTGTGGTCAGGGCTTTGTGTTGGCCACTCCAATACCTTGACTTGTTGTCCTAAAGCCATTTTGACACAACTTTGGAAGTATGCTTGGGGTCATTGTCCATTTGGAAGACCCATTTGCGACCAAGCTTTAACTGATGTCTTGAGATGTTGTTTCAATACATCCACATGATTTTTCATCCTCATCTATTTTGTGAAGTGCACCAGTCCTTCCTGCAGCAAAGCACACCCACAACATGATGCGGCCACCCCCTGTGCTTCATGGTTGGGATGATGTTCTTCTGCTTGCAAGCCTCCCCATTTTTCCTCCAAACATAACCATGGTCATTATGGCCAAACAGTTCTATTTTTGTTTCATCAGACCAGAAGACATTTCTCTAAAAATTACGATCTTTGTTCCCATGTGCAGTTGCAAACCATAGTCTGGCTTTTTTATAGCGGTTTAGGAGCAGTGGCTTCTTCCTTGCTGAGCGGTCTTTCAGTTTATGTCGATATAGGACTCGTTTTACTGTGGAGAAAGATATCTTTGTACCTGTTTCCTCCAGCATCTTCACAAGGTCCTTTGCTGTTGTTCTGGGATTGATTTGAACTTTTCGCACCAAAGTACGTTCATCTCTAGGAGAAAGAACGTGTCTCCTTCCTGAGCGGTGTGACGGCTGTGTGGTGCCATGGTGTTAATACTTGCGTACTATTGTTTTTATAGATGAAAGTGGTACCTTCAGGCTTTTGGAAATTACTCCCAAGGATGAACCAGACTTGTGAAGGTCTACAATGTTTTATCTGATGTATTGGCTGATTTCTTTTGATTTTCACCTGATGTCAAGCAAAGAGGCACTGAACTTGAAGGTAGGCCTTGAAATTCATCCACAGGTACACCTCCAATTGACTCAAATGATGCCAATTAGCCTATCAGAAGCTTTTAAAGCCATGACATCATTTTCGGGAATTTTTTGAGCTGTTTAAAGGCACAGTCAACTTAGTGTATGTAAACTTCTGACCCACTGGAATTGTGATACAGTAAATTATAAGTGAAATAATGTGTCTGTAAACAATTGTTAGAAAAATGACTTGTGTCATGCACAAAGTAGATGCCCTAACCAACTTGCAAAAACTACAGTCTGAAGTTAACAAGACATTTGTGAAGTGGTTGAAAAATGAGTTTTAATGACTCCAACCTAAGTGTATGTAAACTTCCGACTTCAACTGTACATAGACTTTGAATCACTGGCCACTGCGGTTTTTACTTTTAGATCTGTGTGCATTGTTGTAAATGGTTAGATACTACTGCACTGTTGGAGCTAGGAACACAAGCATTTCACTACAGCCGCAATAACATCTGATAAATATGTGTATGTGACCAATCAAATTTGATTTGATTTGCACCATCAAGTGGAGAAGTCAAGTTCACAGGGCCTTGATAACCGGGCAGAACTGAAGGACCTCTGTAGCTTCACTTTCACAGATGTAAAGAACTATATCCCAGATGCTACTCAGGGAGCAGCTCTGCAGAATACCACTCTTCCCAAGCCTTCTCACAGAGATGCTGAAATTACCCTCCTCACCTCAGACACTACCAGGCTACTATCTTCTCAGAAGAGATTATTGCTCTAAAGGCACAACAAACTGTCCCTCAGAGCAGCTTGCTCCGGAGCTGGACCACGCAATCTCTGACATTGCCAACCCCGACCCAGTAACCCCAAACCTGCTCTTGATGGGGCGGCGGAATGCATCCCTGCCTCAAGATGCCTATACCCCTGGCTCCATGGGGTGGCGGAGATGGTGCCACAGTCAAATGCTGGCAGATAGATTTGGACTTTATTCATCCATCAGTACCAACCCACACTGCACAGGACCACCCACTTGGGAGCCATGCCCACCCACTGGGGATCCAGGCCCAACCAATCTGAATGAGTTTTTCCCCACAAAAGGGCTTTATTACAGACAGAAATACTCCTCAGATTCATCAGCTGTCCGGATGGCTGGTCTCAGACAATCCCACAGGTGAAGGAGATGGATGTGGAGGTCCTGGGCTGGCGTTGTTACACGTGGTCTGCGGTTGTGAGGCCGGTTGGACATACTGCCAAATTCTCTAAATTGACGTTTGAGGCGGTGGTAGATAAATTAACGTTAAATTCTCTGGCAACACCTCTGATGAACATTCCTGCAGTCAGCATGCCAATTGCACACTCACTCAAAATTTGAGACATTTGTGGCATTGTGTTGTGTGAAAAAACGGCATATTTTAGAGTGGCCATTTATTATCCCCAGCGCAAGGTGCACCTGTTTAATGATCATGCTATTAAAAAATCAACTTCTTGATATGCCACACTTTTCAGGTGGTTGGATTATCTTGCAAATGAGAAATGCTCACTAACAGGGATGTAAACACATTTTTGCACAAAACTGGAAAGAAATAAGCTTTTTGTGCATATGGACAATTTCTGGGATATTTTATTTCGGCTCATGAAATATGGGACCAACACTTTACATGTTGCGTTATTATTTTTGTGATGCCAGATGTAAAAAAAAAAGAAGCAATTTATTTGCTCTCCTCTATTTAAAACACGGCATCCTCTGTAGGTGTCAAATGCTGTATCTTCATTATCATACAATCGCATGTTTGATATTTCTAGAACTGATGACAAATGTATGCTCTATTTTGCTGCTCTAATCCTGTAAAACTGTCTAATCTTGTAAAACAATATTTTTTTTAGCAGTGGATGAGTCTCGAGTGAGCCGGTAATGTTTCCCAGTGTAATCTGTAGAGGAAACAGTAGTGTCTTAATGAGAAGCCATGGCCTACTCTCGCAGAAGCCCTCGTCTGTAGCACACTACCACATAGCACAGCACAGCATGCTCCTCACATGTGGTCTGTCTATATGGGATTGCAGGGGCTTCTTTGAAGTGTGTAGTCGCGGCTGCTTCCTTTGTGTGTAACAACCCCGAAAAATCTAAACCCCAACCAAAACACCCATAAGAATACCTGAAAGGGAACAATATCAAGTGCCATATGTATATGCTGCTTTACACATCTTTCTCTCTTTTTCATGCCCCCCTTTTCTCCGATATTATGCATGTCTTCTGTGAAGCGTGGTGGCTTTGCATCTGGAGAGCTGTTTTAATGAAAACTGTGGGAGTACAGAAACAGTCAAAAGAGGCGTGCTAAAAAATCTTCTAACGCTCTCAAACGAACAACCTAGGGACAAAACACGAATTCCGCCCGGTGTCTCTCCTTGTAGTGCCGTGCAGACAAGTGCGCATTTAGCGGGGCTGCTGCTCTCAGACTAAGGGTCCGGTGGGATGTGTAGATATGTGTTTATCAGAAGAGGAAGCTCCTCTTTTCATGTGGCACTCTTTCTTTTCCCTCCTCCTCCTTCCTGCTGTTGAAGGTGAGATACAGAGTTCAGAGAGCAGCATGAGCAGGCTGTATCTCAGAGTCACAGAGAAAGAGCGTGTTCTGTTCTTTGTGGAAACTGGGGTTCATGTCCCTATGTAATTGCGGCACAGCTATTGAGGAAGGCTTAGGATATCAGTTATACATGTATCTGCTCTCTTGTTGATAACTGTCCTATATAGGTCTACATGTATACTCCTCTCTGCTGTGTCATTCACAGCATTATGGAATATGCAGCCCTCTGATTTCACCTGGGTTATATTTGATTCACTTTACCAGTGTCAGAGAGCAGAACTGATGTTTCATATACAATCTTCCCTGAAGGTTAAACGTTATGAATTGGATACCGTTTGATGATGACAACCAATGTGACTGAATTTGTCTAGATCTCATGGATTCTGATACTTTTTCAAATATCCATCATCACAGATTAGTATTCGTATTCATCAGTTGAGAGAAGGGCTGTCCGAAAATGTTCTCCATATAACTTAATAGTGATGAATAGTATCAGCTTTATCTACAACCCAAATAAGCATTGTATCCCCCTGGCCTGTCCAATGGCAGCCTCTAGTGGACATTTGGCATTACTGCTTTAACCCAAAAGTTTGTTGTTCTGGAGGCACTGTCAAACGAGACAATAATACATTTTGGGATTTGTATAAATAATCACACATTAGCTAGTAAGACAGAATTGTACTGAATTATACGTTATGATGCAATATCTGCTAGTAAGAAAAGATAAATACTGTCATTAGAACACGAGATGAGGGGATGAAAGAAGAGGTGAGAAGAGATGACGAGAGAAGAAAAACAGTGAGAGATGCAACAAATGCCAAATGAAAAGAGATAATGGAGAGAGAGAGACCTTATCCTTATCACAGATGCAAAGAGGGGGAAGCCCAGATGGTATAATACAACACCAGTAGAAAGACAGAGGAGTTGTGTCGTCCAAGAGAGCAACAACCTCCGTTTTTATCTGCTCTCTGCGGCAAACAAAGAGAACTTTAATAGAGGACTGGGCTGTGGAAACAGAAGGACATTGGAACATTATGAGTCACACATCAAAGTCAAATCAGAAAAACACAACCAATACTTAACACTTCCAGCTGCACCTTCTCTATAAATAGGCCTTCTGCTTCGGTTCTTCCTTTTTTTCTTCTTCCTGCTGAATGGCAACAATTGTCTGCACCCTGCCTGCGAGTTGCTACAGGCCCTCCCAAATACAGAGAAATATCAACCAGGTTCAGATCTGTTTAGCATTAGTCAATCGCCAAGGTTAACGTGTTAACATACAGATATATTATGCAGACGTTTAGTGTCATTATGGGTGACGCCTACAGGTGTGTGTGTGTGTGTGTGCGTGTGTGTTTTATAACATGTCTTAGAATTAACACCCATATTATCAGGGGTGGTGTGTTAAATGACGATGACACATGTTCCTTCTATCTATCCTAACAGGATGAAAAGATCAGAATGATCAAAGAAGAGGGACGGTGACAAGGAAACCTTGAGGAGACGCATGAGAGTGAAGCAATAGCTTATGACTACTGTGAAGTTCATCACCATACTACCAACCGCATGTTAGCGCCAGATAACAATCAATGGTATCCTCCTCACGCATGAGGTTATATCTGTCTCTGGCTCAATCAGAAAGCTGTTGCCAATCATGTGTCGACTGTCAAAATGTACAGTATCTAGGCCTTTATGATGGAAAACATGGCTTTTGGAGCAGTCTGACTTAACGTTGAGGATAATGTTGGAATTTTAAAATCTCTCTCATTCCATTACACCATGTCTAGCCTACCTGGTTGAACTCAACCAGAGTTTAAAGACGGGAGCTCAGTGCTCTAATAGAATAAGTTCCAACCGTATTATGGTCTGAATATTCTAAACAAAATGTTTCCAAACCTCAATAGAAATGGAGAAAAAGCATAATCAAAGCACCACCAGAGTTTAAAGCACATGACAACTATCCTACACAAAGAGAAGGCTTCAGTCATGCTTATGAAACAAACTGACTTTAGCCTAGCTTCTGAGGCAGATTCTGCCACTTAGGGATGCTGAAGCGTAGAATTAGCCTACATATAGAATATTATCAGAGATTTGAGTGACAGGCACAACATAACACAAATATGATAGAATGGCTGAATATACATATTTTTAGAAATTCAGTAACAATCCTGCTTTTCTAAGGTCAGCAAATGAGTAGGCTAATTACTATTTAATAATACATTTAGCTACAGTCCATGTTTTTTGCATCTGTGGGTGATTTCTCACGAAACTAGAACAAAACGAGACCATGTTTGGTGGGATTTTCAAGAAATGTAATCTGTCGAAGGGTCCTTTGGGAGAAGGTTTGTTGAAATAAATGACATTTACATCTTAAAGCTTAATTGAGAAATAATTAATTCAAGTTGGAATATTTGTGACATTTTGGTCTTACCCAGGCCTTTAAGACTCCATAATGTTTAATCTGTATGGCGCTACAAAGCAAAGTTAGCGTTATATAAAGCTTTACCGCTTGCTTTGTAACATTAGTAGTTTTTTCCTTTAAATAACACATTTCTTACAAACATTTATGAATATTGAACATTATTGAATATAAACATTAATATAGAAAATATTTTTAGAGGATTTGTCACATTTTTCAATATATTGTTGAACATAATATACTCTACAGGTATATCAAAGTTCCAGATTGGGATCTCTGCTACTTTCAGAGTTATGATCCAATTTGTAAGATTTACCAACAGAGTGAATGTGAAAATGGATTTAAAATGGTTGCCCTCTGCTGGTGATTTGCAGGATGTGCAAAGTAAAAGGATGGCTGTGATTGGTTCAATTGTCTACTATGGCAATTTCTCTGTATAAAATGGGCCATATGCACTTAGAGTATATTATGTTCAACAATATATAGAAACACTTGCCAAATCTAAAATTGTACATTTTCAATATTCTTGTTAATATTTTTCAATATTCATAAATGTGTTACTAAAATCAAAATACTACTCATATTACAAAGCGTCAACACCAGCTCCGACGCGCCTCGGATGTGGCAGGGATTGCAAACTATTACAGACCACAAAGGAAGCACAGCCACGAGTTGCCCAGTGACACAAACCCACCAGACGAGCTAAATTACTTCTATGCTCGCTTCGAGGCAAGTAACACTGAAACATGCATGAGAGCACCAGCTGTGCCGGACGACTGTGTGATCATGCTCTCCGTTGCCGATGTGAGTAAGACCTTCAAACAGGTCAACATTCACAAGGCCGCAGGGCCAGATGGATTACAAGGACGTGTACTCCGAGCATGTGCTGACCCACTGGCAAGTGTCTTCATTGATATTTTCAACCTGTCTTTGACTGAGTCTGTAATACCAACATGTTTCAAGCAGACCACCATAGTCCCTGTGCCCAAATCAAATCAAATCAAATTTTATTTGTCACATACACATGGTTAGCAGATGTTAATGCGAGTGTAGCGAAATGCTTGTGCTTCTAGTTCTGACAATGCAGTGATAACCAACAAGTAATCTAACTAACAATTCCAAAACTACTGTCTTATACACAGTGTAAGGGGATAAAGAATATGTACATAAGGATATATGAATGAGTGATGGTACAGAGCAGCATACAGTAGATGGTATCGAGTACAGTATATACATATGAGATGAGAATGTAGACAAAGTAAACAAAGTGGCATAGTTAAAGTGGCTAGTGATACATGTATTACATAAGGATGCAGTCGATGATGTAGAGTACAGTATATACGTATGCATATGAGATGAATAATGTAGGGTAAGTAACATTATATAAGGTAGCATTGTTTAAAGTGGCTAGTGATATATTTACAACATTTCCCATCAATTCCCATTATTAAAGTGGCTGGAGTTGGGTCAGTGTCAATGACAGTGTGTTGGCAGCAGCCACTCAATGTTAGTGGTGGCTGTTTAACAGTCTGATGGCCTTGAGATAGAAGCTGTTTTTCAGTCTCTCGGTCCCAGCTTTGATGCACCTGTACTGACCTCGCCTTCTGGATGATAGCGGGGTGAACAGGCAGTGGTTCGGGTGGTTGATGTCCTTGATGATCTTTATGGCCTTCCTGTAACATCGGGTGGTGTAGGTGTCCTGGAGGGCAGGTAGTTTGCCCCCGGTGATGCGTTGTGCAGACCTCACTACCCTCTGGAGAGCCTTACGGTTGAGGGCGGAGCAGTTGCCGTACCAGGCGGTGATACAGCCCGCCAGGATGCTCTCGATTGTGCATCTGTAGAAGTTTGTGAGTGCTTTTGGTGACAAGCCGAATTTCTTCAGCCTCCTGAGGTTGAAGAGGCGCTGCTGCGCCTTCTTCACGACGCTGTCAGTGTGAGTGGACCAATTCAGTTTGTCTGTGATGTGTATGCCGAGGAACTTAAAACTTGCTACCCTCTCCACTACTGTTCCATCGATGTGGATAGGGGGGTGTTCCCTCTGCTGTTTCCTGAAGTCCACAATCATCTCCTTAGTTTTGTTGACGTTGAGTGTGAGGTTATTTTCCTGACACCACACTCCGAGGGCCCTCACCTCCTCCCTGTAGGCCGTCTCGTCGTTGTTGGTAATCAAGCCTACCACTGTTGTGTCGTCCGCAAATTTGATGATTGAGTTGGAGGCGTGCGTGGCCACGCAGTCGTGGGTGAACAGGGAGTACAGGAGAGGGCTCAGAACGCACCCTTGTGGGGCCCCCGTGTTGAGGATCAGCGGGGAGGAGATGTTGTTGCCTACCCTCACCACCTGGGGGCGGCCCGTCAGGAAGTCCAGTACCCAGTTGCACAGGGCGGGGTCGAGACCCAGGGTGACGAGCCTGGAGGGTACTATGGTGTTGAATGCCGAGCTGTAGTCGATGAACAGCATTCTCACATAGGTATTCCTCTTGTCCAGGTGGGTTAGGGCAGTGTGCAGTGTGGTTGAGATTGCATCGTCTGTGGACCTATTTGGGCGGTAAGCAAATTGGAGTGGGTCTAGGCTAGGGTGTCAGGTAGGGTGGAGGTGATATGGTCCTTGACTAGTCTCTCAAAGCACTTCATGATGACGGAAGTGAGTGCTACGGGGCGGTAGTCGTTTAGCTCAGTTACCTTAGCTTTCTTGGGAACAGGAACAATGGTGGCCCTCTTGAAGCATGTGGGAACAGCAGACTGGTATAGGGATTGATTGAATATGTCCGTAAACACACCGGCCAGCTGGTCTGCGCATGCTCTGAGGGCGCGGCTGGGGATGCCGTCTGGGCCTGCAGCCTTGCGAGGGTTAACACGTTTAAATGTCTTACTCACCTCGGCTGCAGTGAAGGAGAGACCGCATGTTTTCGTTGCAGGCCGTGTCAGTGGCACTGTATTGTCCTCAAAGCGGGCAAAAAAGTTATTTAGTCTGCCTGGGAGCAAGACATCCTGGTCCGTGACTGGGCTGGGTTTCTTCTTGTAGTCCGTGATTGACTGTAGACCCTGCCACATGCCTCTTGTGTCTGAGTCGTTGAATTGAGATTCTACTTTGTCTCTGTACTGACGCTTAGCTTGTTTAATAGCCTTGCGGAGGGAATAGCTGCACTGTTTGTATTCGGTCATGTTGCCAGACACCTTGCCCTGATTAAAAGCAGTGGTTCGCGCTTTCAGTTTCACGCGAATGCTGCCATCAATCCACGGTTTCTGGTTAGGGAATGTTTTCTGGTTAGGGAACGTTCCTAGGAAACTGCATAGTTTCCTAGGAACGCGAAGCGAGGCGGCCATCTCTGTCGGCGCCGGAAAAAGAACACTATGGTAACCTGCCTAAATGACTAGCGTCCCATAGCACTCACGTCTGTAGCCATGAAGTGCTTTGAAAGGCTGGTCATGGCTCACATCAACACCATTATCCCAGAAACCCTAGACCCACTCCAAATTGCAACAGATCCACAGATGATGCAATCTTTATTGCACTAAACACTGCCCTTTCCCACCCTGACAAAAGGAACACCTATGTGAGAATGCTACTCATTAACTACAGCTCAGCGTTTAGCACCATAGTGCCCTCATAGTTCATCACTAAGCTATGGACTCTGGGACTAAATAACTCCCTCTGCAACTGGATCCTGGACTTCCTGATGGGCCGCCCCCAGGTGGTAAGGGTAGGGAACAACACATCCGCCACGCTGATCCTCAACATGGGGGCCCATCAGGGGTGCGTGCTCAGTCCCCTCCTGTACTCCCTGTTCACTCATGACTGCATGGCCAGGCACAACTCCAACACCATCATCAAGTTTGCCGATAACACAACAGTGGGAGGCCTGATCACTGACAACGATGAGACAGCCTAAAGGGAGGAGGTCAGAGACCTGGTTGTGTGGTGCCAGGACAACAACCTCTCCCTCAACGTGATCAAGACAAAGAAGATGATTGTGGACTACAGGAAAAAGAGGACCGAGCACCCCCCCATTCTCATTGACGGGGCTGTAATGGAACAGGTTGAGAGCTTCAAGTTCCTTGGTGTCCACATCACCAACAAACTAACATGGTCCAAACACACCAAGACAGTCGTGAAGAGGACATGACAAAACCTATTTCCCCTCAGGAGACTGAAAAGATTTGGTATGGGTCCTCAGATCCTCAAAAGGTTCCACAGCTGCACCATCGACTGGTTGCATCACTGCCTGGTATGACAACTGCTCGGCCTCGGACCGCAAGGCACTACAGAGGGTAGTGCGAACTGCCCAGTACATCACTGGGGCCAAGCTTCCTGCCATCCAGGACCTCTATAGCAGGCATGTCAGAGGAAGGCCCTAAAAATTGTCAAAGAGTCCAGCCACTCTAGTCATAGACTGTTCTCTCTGCTATCGCATGGCAAGCGGTACCGGAGTGCCAAGTCTAGGTCCAAGAAGCTTCTAAACAGCTTCTACCCCCAAGCCATAAGACTCCTGAACAGCTAATCAAATCCCCCCCCCCCCTCCCCCTTTACACCACTGCTACTTTCTGTTATCATCTTTGTATAGTCACTTTAATACCTCTACCTACATGTACATATTACCTCAACTAACCAGTGCCCCTGCACATTGATTCTGTACCGGTACTCCCCTGTAAATAGTCTCCCTATTGTTATTTTGCTGCTGCTCTTTAATTACTTGTTACTTTTATTTCTTGTTCTCTAATACTGTATTGGTGGTTAGGGGCTTGTAAGTAAGCATTTAATTGTAAGGTCTACACCTGCTGTATTCGGCGCATGTGACTAATACCATTTGATTTGATTTGAATATGCTTGTCAACAATATGCTTGTCAACAATTTTTTTTAACCTTTAGCCTAATTTGACTGACTGTTACTATCAATCTGATGCTTTCTAACAACAGCTAGCAATAGAGATGTGACCGTGATCACAATTGATCCCTGACAATTTAATTAACTGAACATTTCCATTAATAATTGCTTAATAAATATGTAACCTTTACTTAACTAGGCAAGTCAGTTAAGAACAAATTCTTATTTACAATGATGGCATACACCAGCAAAACCCAGACGACACTGGGACAATTGTGCGCTGCCCTATGGGAATACGGCCGGATGTGATACAGCCTGGATTTGAACCAGGGACTGTAGTGATGCCTCGTACACTGAGATGCAGTGCCTTAGACCGCTGTGCCACTCGGGAGCCCATAACACAAGGCTACAACAATAATAAACGGAAGTTATAGGCTATTTATTAAATACGTTTGCCAGCTCCAGGTAGGCTACACAACTGTCACAAATTGATTTGCAATGACTCCAGTGATATCATCATTTCAACATATTTATTGTATCAAATGGTAGGCTAAGGCTACAGTAGCCTACAATGGCATAGAAATTAATAGACTAATTGATGACCAACAGATGCAAATATATCATTCACGTCATGTCAGTTTCATTGTGGACTTTTCCCCATAATAGAAGCATGTGAGGGAGTTCCAATTTCCATTTCAAATTTCCACCTGCGCAGCACTCGAGACCCAAGTACAGAGCATGCGTAAAACCCATGTAAAACCCATCACTTGATACAATTTTCCATAAGAAAGTTGACATTACAATGCAGTTTAAACCAGCGAATATATCTAATGTGCTGCAGTGTACCTAAAGTTGTTTTCCAGTGCCTTGACGAGTTATTATGTTGTTTGGAAATAGGCAGGGTCGGTCCTGGCCGTCCCAGTAAGCAAAATGACTTGAAAAGACGTCTAAAACAGGTTTTTCCCCCCAGACATTATAAAAACCAATGTCCATGGACGTGGAAATTAAGGCCGGTCACCCAAAAGGCGTTGGCGTCGGACCGTGCTTACTGCAGTATGGCCTACAGTGGCACCTGAAATTGAATTTTAGGAAGGCCCACCTATGTGGCAGGCCTACCGTTGGTAAAACACACAAAAAAGGCAGCCGGTCGGTGCTTACTGGGGTGTAGCCTATCATGGTGGCCTGCAATGGAATTTGCCCACCGTTTGTAAAACAGGCTGTTGCATTGTTTTTTAAATCCTGATTCCTGTGATTTGACTATTTAAGCTCTGAATATCAGCTACCCAACTTTATCAGGAGGAGTTATCACGAGCCTATTTGCAATGTGTTTACATAGCGGGAAATGCTATAATCAGCTCGTCAAAAATGTACGGATTCAAACTTGAAACCACAGATCATGACAATTTAGCCCACGAGATAAGTCTCCTGGGCAGCAGTTATGAGTAATCTGATTGTCCATTCCATATTGTTCATTTTACTTTGACCTGTACTGTTTTTAGGATATGTTGTTTGTTAACCATGTCAGATCATTTTTTATTTGACTGGGAACCATTTAGGTCAGGCTATTTGATCAGAGAAACCTCCATGATGTAAAAAGTTTCTGTCTCATTACATCGTCATACATTTTATCTCCAGTCTGTAGGCTACAGAAAAGACCATGTTTTCTCTACCATTCTATATCTGCTACATTATTTATGTTAGATGATTCTTTTGGACGGAATGTTAGTGGAGCTCCGCAGCAATGAGTCTCTCCAACAGCACCCTGGAAAGGCATGCTGGGAATGGATGAGATACATATTTTGCTTCCCTGCCTTTGACAGAGTGGGCACTGCTTACCACAGGGCGGCATCAGCGCTCACGTAAAAAGCCCATATGCCACTGGTTGAGAGAAATTGTCATTGTTTTGGGGGAGAATTATATGAGGTTTTATGTGTTGCTGGAGGTGCATCTTGGTCAGCACATGCTTCTCTGTCTCCTCTCACTCACGTGACTCAGCTGCCTTCTGCAGCGCTTTCTCAACACTACACCCCTCCGGACCTCTCCAGTCATGGCTAGAAGGCTTCAGTCCTCCCTGCCTGATCGTCAGCAGCAACAGATCGCATTGAAATAGATTTTCTTAAATGCCATGGTGGCGCAATTTAGAAGTAGTTCAAAAACCCACGACAGATACATTTTCACCCAGGAAAACCACAGACATGTCAACCCTGCGTGGCACAGGAGAACATTGCTGTGGTTGAGGACAATTTTGAAGTGAGTAACAATCAGGAGCCTATTGAGAAATGAAAAATGGCTGGAATTATTGGAAACACCAGACAGTTTAATGAAAGTGCTGAGCAGTGGAGCTCATTTACAGAAGGGGTATAAAAAAATGTTTTTGCAAATGAGGACAAATTGTGCCCACATTTTTTTGTGTAATAGGGCCAAATACATTTAATTTACAAATCAGCTTGCTACAGCCAGACAGGCCAGGTGATAAGAGAGATATTGTGAAAATACACTTTCTGTCAAAACCACTAGTTATTGCTTAAAGATTCCACAGAAGAAATCAGGAGAGAATCATTTACAATGTTTTTTTGCTGCATTAAAGATATTCTCCGGTACTATTGCATACTTTTTAGCCAGTAGTTCTGAAAGTAGTGCTCACGAGCCAAAAGTGGTCCCCAAAAATTAGGTACTACGTCACATATGTGCAGTACTTTATTGCTCCCTCTCTCTCCCTCTGCTGTGTGTTCATCTTGCTAGCTGTCACTCAAATGGCAAGGCGCTAAAGCACATTGGCTGGAATTTAAATTGCTAAGGGGTTGGCCCATGGGGAGAAAATGGCGCAGCACGGCTAATTGAGGGAAGACAGTAATTGTGCTCATAGATTATGCATGTATGAACTACACATTGATACATCCAGCCAAACGCTGCAGGTTTAAAAAATACTTACTGTTCGCCAAAGTTCTGGAGCATGTCTTTAAAGAAATTATCAGAGCACTGTGTTTAATGATGTTCTAAATTACAACAGAGACAGACTAGTATGTGGGCTACAGAGTGAAGCTACACAGAAGAGACTGTTAATTGAATGTAATCTGACCTTGGCAAAGGCTATTGAAATCAGTGTGGCTATGGAACTAACTGATAAAGAAGCTGAGCAATTGAGTTTATCAGGAAGTGTGGAAACTGAAAATCAGAGACAGAGAAATCAAGGCAAATGCTTCTCCGTCTACATGCTGGAGTAAGGACATGGATTGCAGAGAATTTGGTTAAAAGAGGCATATTTAACGGCCTGCAGAAACGAAAAGAGCTCAGAGAAAATTTGACTGAAAACAAGAACGAGACATTCCATCAAAAGAAAAAGGGACATGTTCACGCTGTTGAGCAAGCGAATACAGAGGTGAGTGACTCAAGACAAAGTGACACTGAAAATATGAGTGACGAGAGTGTGAAGTAACACAAGCGTAGACCAAAATTGATCTTTCTCCAGGGAACCGACCCAGGACTTTTATTCAGGGAAAGAAACAACAGAATGCGCCACAGTGCTGGATAACAATAAAACCAAACCAAAACCAAACTCGTCTTTGAGCCTTTCTAGACAGGTCTTCCGGTCTCTCTCTGCTCCCGTATCCAACAAAAGAAAACATAAATCCAACAGGCTAGTCCTTAATGGGGTCAGGTCTAAGGCCAAATAGCGTCCGGTAGGTTCCTGTCAAGTTCGGTTCAATATCCCTTCCAGCGTTGGAGGGCTCTGCATGTCAGCTAATGCTGCTCCAGATCTGGCCAAAGCCAGGCTAAAACAGCCACCACCTAACCTCCAAGCGAATTATATTCAGGCGTGTTTAATTAGGTTCTTACCCTTCCGGGCCACCCTCTCTCCTGGCCAGCAGATGTAGCCAACGAGCAGTAATATACAGGCCTTCACACACCCACCCTCTCACTCCATCACACACACCCCTCCTCAGCTCCGGGCAGGGCGGCCATCCTCGACAGAGCGTTGTGGGGGGGACAAGGCATCTGCATTTCCGTGTTTCGACCTGGACCTGTGGACAACAGAGAAACAATACTGTTGGAGTGAGAGAAACCACCGTCACTCTATTGTTGGTCTCCTTGTTCCTGGACATCCAGACTAGAGGAGCATGGTCCGTGACCAGAGTGAAGTGTTGTCCCAGGAGGTAGTACTTTAACGTCTTCAATGCCCACTGCCTAGGTACTCTTTCTCCACTGTTGAGTTTTTGATTTCTCGGTGCAACAGCTTCTGGCTGACATATAGGATGGGATGCTCCTCCCCTCGTATTTCTGTGGACAAGACCGCTCCCACCCTTGTGTCAGAGGCATCAGTCTGGACCACCATCTCTCTCCCAAAGTCCGGCATCACCAAGACCGGTCCAGAGCACAGGGCCTCCTTCAGATTCTGGAAAGCTTTTCCACTTTGACCTCGTTTGGCTGGGTCTTTTTGGTCAGGACTGTGAGAGGACAAGCTACATTTACATAGTTAGGAATTAACCTCTTTACCTGAGACTTGGCTTGAACTTTCTTCTCTTGCAGTTTGACATTGCTCCTTCCAATGGTAAACCCAGGTACACAGCTTCCTCAAGTCTTAGTCTGCATTTTTTTGCATTTGTGTTTAGACCTGATCTGCGAAGAGCCTCCAAGACATTGTTGAGCTGCTTCAGGTAAGATTCACAGTTATGGTTGTACACAATCATGTCATACAAATATAATGCCGTGTACTCACTGTGTAGGTTCAGGACCCTGTCCATTAGCCTCTGAAAAGTAGGCGGAGCTCCATGCAGGCCAAAGGGTAGAACCATGTAATGGTACAGCCCTGTAGGCATGGCAAAGGCCAACTTCTCCCTCACCAATGGAGCCAGGGCAACCTGCCAGTACCCCTTAGTAAGATCCAGGGTGCTGATATACCGGGCATTACCCAGACGGTCAATCAGCTCATCTACACAGGGCAAAGGATAAGTGTCAAATGAATAATCCCCATCGTCAGCATCTGGTCCTCCTTCTTTTTGATGGGATCCTATAAGGCTGTAATGTTACCTTATTTCTGGGTTTTGTGTGGATATGGTGGTGCATTAAGGTTGTGCGACCTTGGAGGGCTAGAGAAGATGTCCCTGCTCTGGTCCGCTAGTTCCCCCATCTCTTGCAGCTGTAGTTTTGTAAGCGGGGTGCTGATGGAAACCTCCCCTTGAGCAGCTTCTGTGGGAACAGGGGACAGAGCAACACCAAGCAACGCCTCTCAGACATGCCACTTTTTGAGAAAGTTATGTGGTATATTTGCAACGGCTTCTGGCGCCCTGGCTGACAAACTTTGTAGTTCACTGGTTTCATCTTCTCCAGGATCTTGTATGGCCCATTCCAAGTGACCAGGAGCATATTCTCTGTTGTGGGCACCTGTACCAGAACTATCTCCCCATTCTGGAATTCTCTGGGTTGAGCTCCCCAATTGTAGACCCTCCTCTGCTTTTCTTGGGCTTGAGCCATATGATCTCTTACCATTGGCCACAACTTCTGCATCCGATCACCCATTTCAGCCACATGGTCAATGAAGATGTGATGTGGGCTTGGCTCAGTCTCCCAGGTCTCCTTTGCAATGTCCAGGAGGCCCCGGGGTCGTCGCCCATAAAGGAGCTTGAACGGGGAGAATCCAGTAGACGCCTTGGGTACCTCCCTTATGGAAAAGAGAAAATATGGAAACAACTGGTCCCAGTTCCTTCCATCCTGGTCTACTACCTTACAGAGCATGCTCTTTAAGGTTTTATTCAATCTTTCAACGGGCCCATCTGTCTGAGGATTGTGGGGGAAAATGACAAAATTAGTCATGCTATCCTGTGTTTTACTGCTTAAAGAATTGTAAATTGTTATATGCTAGTGTTTTTTTCTAACCTGATACAAACTTGTCTTTGTGTGACTTAGTCATAAGACTGGGTGTATAGCTAAGATCCCTTTGGGTGCAGGAAGTCAGCGGTATGGAAACTTGCAGGAAGAAGCACATTATAGTGTGAACTGTGATAAATGCAGTTATGGGGTTGAGCCCTCGTGCTATCAACCTTGGACTATCTTAATCTGCACAGACAAACCAATCTCCCTTAACACACTATGTTCCGCCCCTGTTTCCACACATCTGCTAACTGCGACCTAGACAAAACAGTTTGTACTTTTTATATAAAAGCTGAGACCCAACTATGTTGGTTGGGCTTTTAACCCTGCACTATTTGAGTGATTGTTGATTGCTCCATTTTTGCAAATCTTATAATAAAGTTGCTTTCTGAGGAATGTACAGTCTCTCTCTCTTCATTTTGGTTAGAATTTCCACTACAGGGTGGAACACCAAGTTCTGCAGACTCTAGTTTTGTGTAATCTTGATTATTGTCCAGTACTGTGGTCCAGTGCTGCAAGGAAATACCTGGTTAAGCTGCATCTGGCCCAGAACAGAGAGACACGTTTTGCTCTTAAATTGTAATCAGAGGGCTAATATTAATACAATGCATGCCAGTCTCTCTTGGCTAAGAGTTGAGGAGAGACTGACTGCATTACTTATTTTAATAAGAAACATTAATGTGTTGAAAATCCCAAATTGTTTGCATAGTCAACTTACACACAGCTCTGACACACACACTTATCCCACCAGACATGCCACCAGGGATCTTTTCATAGTCCCCAAATCCAGAACAAATTCAAGAAAATGTACAGCACTGTATAGAGCCCTTATTGCATGGAACTTCCTTCCATCTCATATTGCTCAAATAAACAGATAAAGCAACACCTCGTGGCACAACGCCTCTCCCTTATTTTACTAGATAGTTTGTGTGTATGCATTGATATGTAGGCTACGGGTGCCTTTTTTAAAAGTATGTTGTTCTGTCCTTGAGCTGTTCTTGTCTAATGATGTTCTGTATTATATCATTCTGTATTATGTTTCATGTTTTGTGTGGACCACAGGAAGAGTAGCTGCTGCTTTTGCAACAGCTAATGGGGATCCATCTATCACAGTGCCATCGGTTTTGTAACCAAAGCCTCATATACTACCCACCACTGCAACATGTATGCTCTCGTTGGCTGGCTCTCGCTTCATATTCGTCGCCAAACCCACTGGCTCCAGGCCATCTATAAGTCTTTGCTAGGTAATGCCCTGCCTTATCTCAGCTCACTGGTCACCATAGCAGCACCCACCATAGTAGCACACGCTCCAGCAGGTATATTTCACTGGTCACCCCTAAAGCCAATTGCTCCTTTGGCCGCCTTTCCTTCCAGTTCTCTGCTGCCAATGACTGGAACGAATTGCAAAAATACCTTTAAGTACCAGCTGTCAGAGCAGCTCACAGATCCCTACACCTGTACATAGCCTATCTGTAAATACCCCATCCAACTACCTCATCCCCATACTGTTCTTTTTTTTTTGCTCCTTTGAACCCCAGTATCTCTAGATCTTCTGCACATCTATCACTCCCGTTTAATTGCAACATTGTAATTATTTCGCCACTATGGCCTATTTATTGCCTTACCTACCTTATCTTACCTCATTTGCACACACTGTATATATACTTTTTCTATTGTGTTATTGACTGTATATTTGTTTATTCCATGTGTAACTCTGTGTTGTTTGGGTCGCACTGCTTTGCTTTAACTAGCCTACCTGTTTAAATAAAGGTGAATAAAATAAGAAAAATCCTAATAAAATACCAAATCCGAAGTGCAGATATGTTTTATCTTCAGGAGCCCAGGTGGGCTCCAAGGACATGTGATTGGGCTAACTGCAATACGGTGGGGACATACCATTTTGGGACCAACAACAATTAGTTAACTTTAGAATTGACTTCTTTAGCGTAATACAACAGTTGCCTCATAATCACAAAGCAAGGCCATCTAAATTCACGCCCCAGGGACCATCTTTCCATCTACTTTGGTGACCTAGGTCACTTTGGTGACCTACTTTGGTGACCTGGCGCTTGGGTGAGATTGGGGTCCTTCAGCTGGGCCGTTCTGAACTGGCCTTTGAGGTTGAGAACGAGGGGCACCTCCCCGAGATCTTCCTCTGACAGCTCCCAGTCTGGGAATGGATCAAAAGGTCCTGCTAACCCCATCCGGGTTCCCCTGGGCAGTGCAAATATTGGGTTTTGTCTACTGTTGGAGGGGTTCTTATATGGCCTGTTTGGTTTTCCTCCGAGCCACAGATAGGATTTTTTCTTACAGTTGCACCAGACCTCCTGCTTCCCCGACAGTTTAGAAAACAGAGGACAAACACGACCCACAAGAAGGGGTCCCGGGATGTTGGGGACTAGGCCTACTTGAAGTTGACAGTTCCCTTGAGGGGTTGTAAGCTTCACCACTGCTGTGGGATATTCCTTAGTGTCCCCGTGAATGCAGGACACTGCCACGGGATTCTCTGGGGTACGATTTGGCTGTATCAATGACACCATACTGCCGGAGTCCAACAGGGCTTCCGCATCTCTTCCATCTACTTTGGTTGGGATTGTGGGGGCTGTTGTCTCCTTAATTGCCCAACAGGAGGTCATTAAGTGAAGGGCCTCCCCCCAACTGGATCCGTGGAGTGTGCAGTGGGCCTGGGTTCATCTCTACTGGGGAAGTTCCAGGCCATGTGTCCCACCTCACCACACTCATAACACCTTCTTCAGTCGGGGTCTAGTCCAAACCTATGTTGTTGGGGCGGTTCCACCTCAGGGAATTTGGCAGACCTCTCGGGTGGCAGGAGTCTCTCTGGTTGTTTCCTTAGCTTACTCTCCGTCTTGTCCGTCTTACCAGACTTCAGCAGATCCATTGGTCTGGTGGCTCTCCACTAAGAGGACTAGTTGGTCCACGGACTGTGGATTGCACTGGCTGGCCACCTTCTTGCCATCATAGGGAAGGGGCCGTAGGAAGTGGTACATTTACCACTCTCTCCACCACGATGGGCCCTGCGGGGTCACTCTGAAACCAGGTCTTCGCCAGCCGGATAAGGTCGTGCATCTGGGCCCTAACTGACTGGGTGGGAACAAAGGTCCATTCCTGGAACTTCAAGGCCCAGGTCATTAACTTCTTGCGTCGAGCACTCCCGTATCTGGGAGCGTAATCATAGCCTCAAGCTCATTACCATAACGCAACGTTAACTATTCATAAAAATCGCAAATGAAATGAAAGAAATATATACACTCACGAGCTTAGCCTTTTGTTAACAACACTGTCATCTCAGATTTTCAAAATATGCTTTTCAACCATAGCTACACAAGCATTTGTGTAAGAGTATTGATAGCTAGCATAGCATTAAGCCTAGCATTCAGCAGGCAACATTTTCACAAAAACAAGAAAAGCATTCAAATAAAATCATTTACCTTTGAAGAACTTCGGATGTTTTCAATGAGGAGACTCTCAGGTAGATAGCAAATGTTCAGTTTTTCCAAAAATATTATTTGTGTAGGAGAAATCGCTCCGTTTTGTTCATCACGTTTGGCTAAGAAAAAAAAAACGAAAATTCAGTCATTACAACGCCAAACTTTTTTCCAAATTAACTCCATAATATCGACAGAAACATGGCAAACGTTGTTTAGAATCAATCCTCAAGGTGTTTTTCACATATCTATTCGATGATAAATCATTCGTGGCAGTTGGGTTTCTCCTCGGAAGCAAATGGAAAAATACACGCAGCTGGAGATTACGCAATAATTGCGACGGAGGACACGAAGCGAGCACCTGGTAGATGTAGTGTAAAATGGTCAATCTTCCAATGATATGCATACAAAAACGTCACAATGCTGCAGACACCTTGGGGAAACGACAGAAAGTGTAAGCTCATTCCCTGGCGCATTCACAGCCATATAAGGAGACATTGGAACACAGCGCCTTCAAAATCTGGGGCATTTCCTGTTTGAAATTTCATCTTGGTTTCGCCTGTAGCATCAGTTCTGTGGCACTCACAGATAACATCTTTGCAGTTTTGGAAATGTCAGAGTCTTTTCTTTCCAAAGCTGTCAATTATATGCATAGTCGAGCATCTTTTCGTGACAAAATATCTTGTTTAAAACGGGAACGTTTTTTATCCAAAAATTAAAAGAGCGCCCCCTATATCGAAGAAGTTAACGTGTAGCCATACTGGGCCAGAACCGCTGCCTTAACCAGCTTGTAGTCTTTAGCCTGGTCATCTGATAGGTCATAAACTCAGCAAAAAAAGAAACGTCCTCTCACTGTCAACTGCGTTTATTTTCAGCAAACTTAACATGTGTAAATATTTGTATGAACAAAACAACATTCAACAACTGAGACATAAACTGAACAAGTACCACAGACATGTGACTAACAGAAATTGAATAATGTGTCCCTGAACATAGGGGGGGGTCAAAAGTAACAGTCAGCATCTGGTGTGGTCACCAGCTGCATTAAGTACTGCAGTGCATCTCCTCCTCATGGACTGCACCAGATTTGCCAGGTCTTGCTTTGAGATGTTACCCCACTCTTCCACCAAGGCACCGGCAAGTTCCCAGACATTTCTGGGGGGAATGGCCCTAGCCCTCACCCTCCGATCCAACAGGTCTCAGACGTGCTCAATGGGATTAAGATCCGGGCTCTTCGCTGGCCATGGTAGAACACTGACGTTCCTGTCTTGCAGGAAATCACGCACAGAACGAGCAGTATGGCTGGTGGCAATGTCATGCTGGAGGGTCATGTCAGGATGAGCCTGCAGGAAGGGTACCACATGAGGGAGGAGGATGTATTCCCTGTAATGCACAGTGTTGAGAATGGCTGCAATGACAACAAGCTCAGTCCGATGATGCAGTGACACACCGCCCCAGACCATGATGGACCCTCCACCTCCAAATCGATCCCGCTACAGAGTACAGTCCTCGGTGTAAAGCTCATTATTTCGACGATAAAAGCAAATCCAACCATCACCCCTGGTGAGACAAATCCGTGACTCATCAGTGAAGAGCACTTTTTGCCAGTCCTGTCTGGTCCAGCGATGGTGGGTTTGTGCCCATAGGCGATGTTGTTGCCGGTCTGGTGAGGACCTGCCTTGCAACAGGCCTACAAGCCCTCAGTCCAGCCTCTCTCAGCCTATTGCGGACAGTCTGAGCACTGATGGAGGGATTGTGCATTCCTGGTGTAACTCAGGCAGTTGTTGTTGCCATCCTGTACCTGTCCCACAGGTGTGATGTTCGGATGTACCGATCATGTGCAGGTGTTGTTACACGTGGTCTGCCACTGCGAGGACGATAACCTGTCTCCCTGTAGCGCTGTCTTAGGCATCTCTCAGTATGAACATTGCAATTTCTTGCCCTGGTCACATCTGCAGTCCTCATGCCTCCTTGCAGCATGCCTGAGGCACGTTCACGCAGATGAGCAGGGACCCTGGGCATCTTTCTGTTGGAGTTTTTCAGAGTCAGTAGAAAGGCCTCTTTAGTGTCCCAAGTTTTCATAACAGTGACCTTAATTGCCTACCATCTGTAAGCTGTTAGTGTCTTAACAATCGTTCCACAGGTGCATGTTCATTAATTGTTTATGCTTCATTGAACAAGCATGGGAAACAATGTTTAAACCCTTTACAATGAAGATCTGTGACGTTATTTGGATTTTTATGAATTATCCGTTGGGCTTCTAATGCCAAGAAGGGTCCAAGCAGCCCAGCCCAGGTGCTCTCAAGCCGACCCTCCCGTGTTGCGGTTCTCTCAAAGGTTAAGAGGTAGGCCTCCACGTCATCCGCCTCTGTCATTTTCAAAAGGAACCTTCCCGGGTTGGGTCCACTGGCTGAGGTTTCCTGTGGAGCCCAAGCAGGGAGGGTCTGTAGGTTCGGCCAGCAACCTAGCATTTTGATTCCTTTGCTCTGTAATGATCTCCCTGTGCATGTCGAGGTGGACTGTCATCAGTCAGCTGCTTGGTGAGGTTCTCCATGTTCTGGTATTACAACAAGTGACAAGAGGTGTGAAGTAGCACAAGAAAACAGAAATACAACCCAGGTTAAAACATCCACCACCCAACCTTCAAGCAAATTATATTCAGGTGTGTATAATTAGGCTCTTACCATTCTGGGCCACCCTCTCTCCTGGCCAGTAGATGGAGCCACTCAATCACAATAAGTACTGGGACGTTCGTGGCTGGAGAAATTCACACTGGACTGGCCATTAGTGCGTACAATGACACATGGAGACACAGGCCTACCTGCCATCTTAAACAAACAAAGATAAGTCTTTATTGGAGAGCTGGGTTGTCACAATCGTCATAATGATTGGACCAAGGCGCAGCGTGCGTAGAATTCCACATGTTTAATAATTTATAAAATCACCAAACAAAACAGACGAAAAACGAAATGTGACGTTCTGGGCTGCTCACAGGCAGCTACACAAAAACAAGATCCCACAAAACACAAAGGGGAAATGGCTGCCTAAATATGATCCCCAATCAGAGACAACGATAAACAGCTGTCTCTGATTGGGAACCATACCAGGCCAACATAGAAATATAAATCACCTAGATGACCCACCCTAGTCACACCCCGACCTAACCAACATAGAGAATTAAAAGCTTTCTATGGTCAGGGCGTGACATGGGTAGCATGAAATACATTAAGCCAGACAGCAAACCAAAGTTTCTGAAAGCACGATTCGTACCTTATGCTATCAGATCAAAAGTCAAGGTTGACTTGGACCCTCCAGTCAAGAACAAAGTACTGGAGCTGGTTAAAGTGAGTGAATGGGCGACACCCATTGTACAGGTCCTTAAGAAGGCTGGTGGAATCAGGATATGTGGAGACTTTAAAAGGCATAGTTAACCCTGTGTTTTCTGCTGAGCAGTATCCGCTACCACATATCGACCACCTTAGCTGGGGTCTAAAGTTCAGCAAGATCGACCTCTGCCAGGCCTTCTTGCAGATGTATGTGGATGAAAAGTCAAAGGAACTGCTGACCGTTGTGACACACAAGGGGCTCTTTTTGTACTGCCATCTACCATTTGAAATCACAAGTGCGCCAGCACTGTTCCAGAGGGCGATAGACCAGATCTTGAGTGGATTGCCAGGAGTACAATGCTAACTGGATGACATTCTCGTTACTGGGTAAGACGAAAAGGACCTCCAGAACATGGACGCGACCTTACAGTGATTGAAGGACTACGGACTGCGAGTTCGTAAGGACAAATGTATATTCTTCCAATCATTGGTTCAATATCTCGGACACGTCATTGACGCCACGAGGCTCCGCCCAAGGTCAAGGCTATCTTAGATTCTCCTACTCCTCTTTCCTGGGGTTACTGAATTACTACGGACGCTTTATGCTGAGTTTAGCAATGAAGCTGGAGCTACTACATTAGTTGCTTTGTCAGGACAAAACATTCAAATGATGAAACAATCCAAGGAAGCATTCATGAAAACTAAGGAAACAGTCCTGAAATCTGAGGCACTGACACTGACTGATCATTGCCGATACAACTAGCTTGTGATGCTAGTCCCTATGGTCCCTATGGTGTGGCAGCAGTTGTGTCCCATATGCCTTTCGGTGAAGAGGAGCCGATCACTTTCACATCAAGTACATTGAACAAAGCAGGAAGTAACTATGCACGTATAGAGCGGGAAGCCTTAAGCCTAGTTTTTGGCGTGCGTACGTTTCACCAGTATGGAAGGAAATTCACCCTTCTTACTGGTCATCTTTGGACCGCATACTGGGATTCCGTCACTTGCTGCAAGCAGAATGCAAAGGTGGGCTTTGTTGTGGTCAGCACACATCGACGACATCAAGTAACGCAACTCAGAACTGCACTGCAATGTAGGTGAACTTTCCACGTTGCCATACCTGTGGTCAAGCAGGAGTCACAGCAAGTGGACATCTTCTACTTCAAATAAGTGGAGAACGCACCAGTCACTTCAACACAAGTGAGGAGAATCACCTTGAAATGACCCAGTGTTATCTGAAGTGATGGACAGGCTTGGGCTGTATATATTTGGAAATACCCACAGGATGGTTTTTCAATACGGTCAATACGGTCAATACCGTTGAAACTATTTCTTCGAATTTGAATATTTGTAGCTACGTTTTAAGTAAATACCTTCAGTCAACTTGTGCAATACGTTAGGAGATAAAGAAGGTCTCGTCCTTCATTTCACCTGTCACATACTGTAATAAAGCTTACCGGTAAGTCCCCAGTCATGTGGTGTTTGTTTACAAGCACACAACAAAGAGAGACCAGAACCTTGTGAGTCACTCACTGTTGTGCAGCACGTGCCAAGTGATCTAGTTACAGTATGGAATTTACAATTAAGTGTTTGCCAGCTAGATATCTTATAACTACATAGTTAACTGTCCAAAATGTGCTAAATGCTCTGCAGTTGTGCATTTGGTTTGCTAATTTGGTAGCTAGTTGGTAATCAAGCTTCACTTGGTAACAGCAGATAATCCTCCTGCGTCAAGAGCCTTGCTGTCACGTTCTGACCTTAGTTCTTCTGTTATGTCTTTGTTTTAGTATGGTCAGGGTGGGAGTTGGGTGGGTTGTCTATGTTCCCTTTTCTATGTTTTGGGATTTCTGTGTTTGGCCTGGTATGATTCTCAATCCGAGGCAGCTGTCAATCGTTGTCCCTGATTGAGAACCATACTTAGGTAGCCTGGTTTCACTTTTGAGTTGTGGGTGATTGTTTGTTCCACACGGAACTGTTTCGGTTTTGTTATTTCACGTTGTCGTTTATTGTTTTGTTCAGTGTTCATTATTCTTATTAAACAATATGGACACTTACCACGCTGCGCATTGGTCCTCCAATCCTTCCTACTACTCCTCAATCGTTACACTTGCTGTCTAATATTTGTTTTGTGCGTGCAGCAAACTGTGAATAGAGCATTGCTGAGTTACTTGTATAACTGTATGAGCTGGGATGTCTATCCTGCAAATAGTTGAGGTCAGAAACTAAATAAAATGTTTGTAATGCGCTCATTAGCATTTATGGGATTTACATGTACTTAGGCTGTGGGGTGTGGACATAGAGCCCCTTGTTTTTAGTGTCGGTATTACTGAATATCCCAGTATGGCACATGGTCAGTATGAAGGTATGACAATTTAGATACCGTCCAAGCCTAAAAGGCGCTGGAGATGCCCTGGAACTCAAACCTAAACTTTTCGAGGAGAACTGGGCTGTCAGAACAGTCTGATTGTCTGCTGTGGGGGAAGAGAGCTATCATTCCGCCTTCACTGAGGGAACACGTCTTGCACCAGCTATGCTCAAGATATTGTGGAATGATTTGCATGAAAGAAGTCGCACAAAGCTACTTCTGGCAACTTGGATTAGATGGAAGCATTGAAGAGAAAGCAAAAACAGTCCTCATGCCAGAAGGTTCACAACGTAACAGAACTTGCACCTCTTCATCTGTGGGATTGGCCGGAGGAGGCGTGGCAACACATACACATCAACTTCGCCATGAGGTCTACTACTACAGAGAAGACCATTGAGAAGCTTGGGGAAGTGTTTAGTTGGTTCGGATTGTCACTCCAACTCATTAGCAACAACAGACCGCAGCTAGTGTCCCAAGAAATGACCACCTTCCTACAGGTGAATGGTGTACAACAGCACATTAGGTCCACCCCATATTATCCATCTACCAAAGGGCTGGTGGAGAGGTTTGTACAGACCATGACACATGCCATAAAGGGTCAAGGGACACTGCACCAACGCTTGAACAACTTCCTGCTATCCTAAAGGAACACGGCACACGCAACCACCAAAGCTTCGCCTGCATTGCTACTCATGAAGAGGGAGCTATGCACATGCTTCGACCTATCAAACCTCCGAACGCAAAGGAGACAGTGCAATGTCAACAGGACAGCAAAGTCTAACGTTGTGAACCGAGAGCAAAGGACAGAATTTTCAATCCTGGAGTAACTGTCTTAGCAAGGAACTACCTCAAAGGACCAAAGTGGGTTCCTACTACAGTCATTGCTCAGACTGGTTCTACACTGTCCAGACTGCAGAGGACGTAATCTGGAACAGGCACATAGATCAGTTACTGTTGAGTAAATCAACGCCTACAGAACCACCAATCGTGGGTTGTTCAGAACTGTTACTGGCGCTCACCTAGGAGCTCACCTTCTCAGGATACTGACTCAGCCGCACCCACTCAAGTGTGTGACTAGACACATCCCTCGAGAATGTGAGGCAACTCACATTTTTACACCTGTGTCAATACCACAGCCTAGAGACGTTGTTGAGTGTCAAGTTGACCGCCATTACCCTATGAGCGATAGGCGGACACCGAGGCGCTTGAACTTGTGAGTAAACAGACTAACCCTTTCATCTGGGGCAGAATAATCCCCATGGGTATAGTCCAGGTTTGAGATAGTCTACTATCATTCCCAAATTTGAGTTATGGTTGAACATAAAAAGACAGAAAATACATCTTGAAAAGTTCAACATTAAAATGTTGTTTATTTCATGTGGGTTATTGAAAAAGCTGTGAAAAGAACATTAAAAAAAGTGTGTCCCCAATTATGTCCCCCACTGTTGTTTCATAATGGGGACAATTCATGTAAGAGTGGAGGAAATTTTATATATTAAGGTGGTACCTTTTGTACCTCCTCTTACCGTATTTGTATGCACAGGGCATCATGGGTAATGTTGTCTATAAGACACCCACTTTCTAGATAAATGATTGAACTGATTCCTGTCTCCCGTCTAATCATTATTGCATTTTTAAAAGAACGTGGTCATGAAACCCACGAGATATAACACTTTTATCTATAAAATGTCTTGCACAACTAGCTACATTTGTTTTTATCACTTTTCACATTTATTTTGGGATTCCAAGCTTGTAAATGTCAATTGCCTGATGTCACGCGAGTGTAGAAGTAGTCTCATTTCATGACAGCCATTTTCATCCATGTTCCCTCTCATCGCCGCCTCTCCTCAATGACCTTTGACCTTTTTCAAAAGGAGACGAGAGAGGACGGAGGAGAGAGGATGCAGGAGTTGAGCAAAACCACATTAGATTTTCCCAGAGTTTCATTTTCACAGTGGTTTGGGCCGATAGAAAACAATTTCAGCATTTTAGGTAACAACGCAGCTAGCTAGCTTAATGTTGCTAGGAATGGCTGTCATTTCTGAGCCTTGGATGATTAGGTAGATTACAAAACTCTGCGTTTCCGTGATAATCTTGATCTAAAACATTGTCTATCAATAGTTCTAAATAAAAAATATATTTTTTTTTAAAGCCAACCTTTCATGTTATGGTTGTTTTCCTCAATGCTACTCAAAAGTTCCCGCACAAAACAGTCAAACACGATCAATTTGTCCATGCTCAGTGTATATGCTTCCATATTTGACACGCTACATCACCATCACTGCCCATGCCAAACCCGAATGTTTTTACACACTCTCCTCATTTGCATATTTTCAGGTGTGCTGGGAGATGAAACCACATGAAACTCAGAATTATATTCAGATTCATAGGATCTCTGTGCGCTGATATCTGAGGAGCTATGTGTGAAACGTTGTAGTGTAAGTGTTGTGGTTTGGCGGTTTCAGTGTGAGGAGTGAGTCAACGCCCTCACACCTCATCCTCTAAGGCTGGAGGGGAAGGAAACTGACTGACAGATCTACAAGACAGGAGGAAACACATGCCAGGTGTCTTTGTCTGTTGATTGTGCAATGCCTTGTGTGTTGTTTGTGATGTAGCCTACCTAACCTAATTTTATAGGCTACATCTTTGAGACGGATTATAGTGCCTGTATAATGCCAGGTCTCCCTTGTGAAAGGTGTATTTTGACTTGGTTAAATAAAGGTTTAAATTAAAGTATTGTGTGCAAAAATAATGAATCACAATCACACACAGGGACACCTAACGTGTGTGTGCACTGTCCACATCAAATTCAAGTATTGTGGGTAACACTTTACTTGACACCCACTGTCATAACCATGTCATAACAGCTGACATAACGTGTAATAACCTGTCATAACACTAATGACGCATATATTTACACCTGTTGTGACATATATTGCATTATTTTATGGCTGGTTATGACACCTACAGAAGCGTGTCAAAACCCACATTTATTCAAATGGGTTTTTCCCTTCCTAGAACTTTCCTTCAGTTTTAAAGGTTGTTTCTTAAAACCTTTGTTGCTTTGTTGTTGATTGTAATGAATTCTTTACAGTCTTGTTTTTCCCCCCATCATTTTAAATAACTTGTAGAAAATACACTTTATTACACTCAAGAAGAATCATAACCATCTTATGACACTATCAAGAAGCATTATGATCATCATAATCATTAGGGTAGTTGCATGTCTGACATCAATGCGCTCACAAGTACAATGATAATTGAATATGGTACATTTAAAAAAAAAAAAGATGATATAACAAACATTCTATTTTATAGGCTATGGTGTAAAGCAATGTTTTGCCTTGTGTGGTAGGTTTTGTGGGTTAGTATACTCTTATTTAGGTGTCATAACCAGCTAGAAAATAACACAATTGATGTCACAACATATGCCATGACAGTGTTATGACCATATTCTAACAGGTTATGACAAGTTACGTGAGCTGTTATGACGTCATGATGCTGGGTGTCAAGTAAAGTGTTACCATCATCATGTATGGCATTTGTGTGGAGATGCAGAGATGGTATGCCTGCCTCTTATTTCTGGTGAGATTTTTCCTAAATTGTGTGATATGATAAAAAAAGGGTATCTTTGGCACCGTCTTCTGGCTAGACTGTGTCAGGATCATGTAGCTACAGCAGGCTTTCTCTCTCTCTCGTGACGTACCTGTGATGTCTACAGGCATAGGGAAGTCAGAATGTCATGTGTAACCCTAACCTCAACCCCAACAGCACGTGAGTGTGCCTGGATCGTCTGCTTGTCTGGGACATAAGCATGCTTGCTCCTGCTTGGTACCTCGCCCCTAGACCTTCACACCCAAGGCCCAAAGCAGTGAGCAGTAACTGATACGTATGCATGCACCGGACACACACTCATGCATGCACATGCATACATCTACCCACTCACTCTTAACACACACACACACAGTCAAAAGGTCTGGGGCAGACCCACAGTGCCAAGACAGAGGTACCTCCTGCACTCTGTGAAGAGGTATTCAGATTGATGATTAATGCTATGATAACCATTACATACAGTACATAGGATGCATACACAGAGCATGGTAGATCCCTATACACAGTCACATGGTCAGGAAATACTCAAGGCCCTTAACATTGGATGAACAATATTAACTGGATACAAGATAAAAGGATGATAACACAATAATCTGGTCAGTGGCTTCTAATGAAAAACGCTGAATGGTGCATTCAGATCAGGAAGTGGGTTTTAATGATCAGGGGATTAGAGTAAGGTTGCAAGAGCCAATGACGGGTTCTCTTGTCTGGCACTAACTGGGTGAATTAGCAGCCTCTACTGGATATTATATGCAGTGCAAGCCACTGCACGGTGACTCATCAAGGCCACGACTACTGCATGAATTTGGTACAGTTTACACACTCAATATTAAGCTTTCAGTTTGATCATAAGCCTTTAGTATGGTCGTTGATAATATCTATACCTACTTACACAATCAAATTGTTATGGAGATCCAGAGAACCCTCTTTAGGAACAATGTCCTCAGTATATCACCACTCTGTACAATAATTAAAAGCCATCTTCCCAAATTCTAAGGATATTTTAGAAAGCAAATGGACAAAAGGTCATAAGTAACCTACATCATTCTTATTTTATACAGTCTATGGGCAAGAATTTTGACGATTCAAAAACGTTACTGCACTTACGTTCTCTGTACACTAGGTGACAGGAGAGACCATAAAACAGCCATATACAACCAAATTGTTCATATTTAACCTAGCAATAGTGCTACTGGTTGTTCATCTACACACCTATCTAGCTAGTCACTGTATCGGCACACGTGATCCCCTTTCACATGCAAAAGCAATTCATCAAAAGCACATACAAACAAGCACAGGCACACCTAACATGTGTGTAAATATCCCTGCCCACACACTCACTACATTTGACTAAACAGTGAAATCTGCTATTTCCCTTCTGAAACCTGAATTGAGAGAATGAGCCCCACTAGGCTCCAGCTCTGGGGGAGCTGGGGGCTGTGTTGGGTCTGAATTGGTTCTGTGTGACACCAAGCTAATGTCAGCCAGCCCAGCACTACTGTCAGCCCACATAAAGCCACTTTAAATGTGAAAGGATATGCTTTGAGTTTGCTTTCTAGCCACGGTCAGAGTCATTGCAACAGGCCCAAGAATGGAGTTCCCCTCAGGTTACCCCCCCCCCTCACCCTTTCTTCCCCCTTCCTCCCTCTTTTGCCATCCCAAATAATCAGACAGACCCTGCTTATTTGTCCCGTTTGAGAAAACAAATCCTGAAATCCTGATGCTGTGCAAGAGATCAAAAAGCGACACAAGAATCAATTGGCTCTGCAAGTCTCAAGACTGCCATGCAGCAAATTGCCCCTGAAAGACGGCACTATGCGAAGGCTTTCTTTTTATAGCTCCTCTCTTCAAAAAATACAACTAATATTTTAGGAGGGAAGAACAGAGTTCAGAAGGTCTTTACTGAAATGCATTTGAATCATGTGGATGGAGGGACTCTTCATTCGAAGCAGAATACTGTCTGGTGCTATTTGCCACATCCAATATCCACATCCTAAAATGACCAAAAAAAGTGTACATTTAGGTAGAACTTGTCCAAATACCACAGATCTAGGATCAGATTACTCAACTCCCAAACCTAACCTCAACTATTACAAGTATGAATAAGAATCAGATCCTTTATTTCTATATGTGCAACCACACATATTCCCTGGAATCCAATGAGTTCTTCCAAGCAGAGCTGAACTTCTTTGGAGATAATCAAATTTGTCAGGACCCTGAAACTCCCTCTCCGCCCCTCCCTCTCACCCCCTCCTCCTCCATCCGCTCTGAAGGAAACAGACAAATTACTCCTAATCAATTAAGAGGCCTATGTTTTTGTGCATGCTCGTGGGAGACAGCCACATAAACTAGTGAGGGACAACTTCCCCCAACTTTGATCCTGCTGCTGTGTTGTAAGCATGGACTGGAGGGGGCTCACGGGGTGTGTTCACGCAGCCTCCCACCAGCACACCAGATGAACAAAGGGGAAACTCTGACATCCTCAAAAAGTCTTCAAAATAGATCTTCGGCAAGGGGACTAGCCTCACACATCGAGTGCAGAGATGGACAAAAGTTACAAATGACAAAACACAGATATCTTTATGGTATTTTGTATCAAAATATACTATACTGGACAAAAGTATAAATGCAACATGTAAAGTGTTGGTCCGATTTTTCATGAGCTAAAATAAAAGCTTATTTGTGTCAAATGTTATGAACAAATGTGTTTTACATCCCTTTGTCTGCCGCCATCACCTCACCAGCATAATAATGCACGGCCCCATGTTACAGGGATCTGTACACAATTCCTGGAAGCTTAAAATGTCCCAGTTCTTTCATGGCCTGCATACTCATCAGATATGTCACCCATTGAGCATGTTCGGGATGCTCTGGATCAACGTGTACGACAGCGTGTTCCAGCAACTTCACACAGCCATTGAAGAGCAGAGGGACAACATTCCACAGGCCACAATCAACAGCCTGATCAACTACATGCGAAGGAGATGTGTCTCGCTACATGAGGCAAATGGTGGTCACACCAGATATTGACTGGTTTTCTGATCTACACCCCTACCTCTTTTTATGGTATATGTGACCAACAGTATTCTGTATTCCAAATCATGTGAAATCCATAGATTAGGGCATAATGTGTACAAAGTACTTGTATTGTGTAATGTATTTTAATAAAATACATCTGCTAAATGACCTAAATGTATATGTGAAAATGAACATTGGGTATTACTTTTGGCCTTGTTACGGGCTAGAGCTTAATTGTTCATTTTTATATTAACGTTAGCTAGCTAGGTAAACAATGAACCATAATCACAACTGTGTGAACCATGATGTTACTAACCTGATGAATTTGCAGGTAGCTAACCAACCAGGTTCAATGTTAGCTCGCTAACATTAGGCTATAGCTAGCCAGGCAAATAGCTCTGAGATAAAAAAAAACATTAAGGTCATAGACATAACGTTAGCTAGCGAGCCAACCAGCTAACGTTAGCTAGCTAGGTAAACAATTAACCATAATCACAGCTCATGACGTTACTACCCTGCATCAATCTGCAGGTAACTAACCAACCAGGTTCAATGTTAGCTAGCTAACTTTAGGCTATAGCAAGCCAAGCTAATGGCTCTTTCTGTCAAATTACAAACATGAAACATGTAATATTTGAAACTGTAGCTAGCTAGACTATGCCTTGACTGTGCCTTGACTGTGCCTTTAAACCGCTTGGAAAATTCCAGAAAATTATGTCATGGATTTAGAAGCTTCCGATGAGCTACATAATTTGAGTCAATTGGAGGTGTACCTGTGGATGCATTTCAAGGCCTACCTTCAAACTCAGTGCCTCTTTGCTTGACATCATGGGAAAATCAAAAGAAATCTGCCTCCACAAGTCTGGTTCATCCTTGGGAGCAATTTCCAAATGCCTGAAGGTACCATGTTCATCTGTACAAACAATAGTATGCAAGTATAAACACCATGGGACCATGCAGCCGTCATACCGCTCAGGAAGGAGACGCGTTCTGTCTCCTAGAGGTGAACGTATTTTGGTGCGAAAAGTGCAAATCAATCCCAGAACAACAGCAAAGGACCTTGTGAAGATGCTGGGGGAAACAGATACAAAAGTATCTATATCCACAGTAAAACAAGTCCTATATGGACATAACATGAATGGCCGCTCAGCAAGGAAGAAGCCACTGGTCCAAAACCGCCATAAAAAAAGCCATACTACAGTTTGCAACTGCACATGGGGACAAAGATCATACTTTTTGGAGAAATGTCCTCTGTTTGGCCATAAAGACCATCGTTATGTTTGGAGGAAAAATGGGGAGGCTTGCAAGCCGAAGAACACCATCCCAACCGTGAAGCACGGGGGTGGCAGCATCATGTTGTGGGGGTGCTTTGCTGCAGGAGGGACTGGTGCAATTCACAAAATAGATGGCATCATGAGGAATGACAATTATGTGGAAATGTTGAAGCAACCTATCAAGACATCAGTCAGGAAGTTAAAGGTTGGTCTCAAATGGGTCTTCCAAATGGACAATGACCCCAAACATACTTCCAAAGTTGTGGCAAAATGGCTTATGGACAACAAAGGCAGGGTATTGGATTGGCCATCACAAAGCCCTGACCTCAATCCAATAGGAAATTTGTGGGCAGAACTGAAAAAGCGTGAGCGAGCAAAGAGGCCTACAAACCTGATTCGGTTACACCAGCTCTGTCAGGAGGAATGGGCCAAAATTTCCCCAACTTATTGTGGGAAGGTTGTGGAAGGCTACCCAAAATGTTTGACCTAAGTTTAAATTGTTTAAGGCAATGCAACCAAATACTAATTGAGTGTGTGTAAACTTCTGACCCAGTGGAAATGTGATGAAAGAAATAACATCTGAAAAAAAAAATTCTCTCTCTACTATTATTCTGACATTTCACATTCATAAAATAAAGTGGTGATCCTAACTGACCAAAGACAGGGAATTTTTACTATGATTAAATGTCAGGAATTGTGGAAAAACTGAGTTGAAATGTATTTGGCTAAGGTGTATGTAAACTTCCGACTTAAACTGTACATTGATATTTAGTTAGTTTAACAGATGGTCTTATTACACCATAGTGCTATCAAACTTCTGATACCAATGCAGGGTGAAAAGGGGTGCCACAAAATGTGAACCACTAAATAAAAACATTTGTTATAGAAAAGTATTTAGAAAATAAAAAAATACAGTACAAAAATACTCAGACGTAATTAAAATACGTATTTCAAATATGTCTGCCCGAGTGGAGATGGAAAATTATACTCTACCATGGGTATGGTTAAAGTACAACAGGGACTAAAACACACATCCAGGACTTGAATAGATTTTACCATATGGTTGTCATGCTGGAATATGTTTACTAGGGTTCTACAGCTAAGGGTTCTAAACTCAGCAAAAAAAGAAACGTCCTCCCACTGTCAACTGTGTTTATTTTCAGCAAACTTAACATGTGTAAATACAGTGGGGCAAAAAAGTATTTAGTCAGTCACCAATTGTGCAAGTTCTCCCACTTAAAAAGATGAGAGAAGCCTGTAATTTTCATCATAGGTACACTTCAACTATGACAGACAAAATGAGAAAAAAAAGCCAGAAAATCACATTGTAGGATTTTTAATGGATTTATTTGCAAATGATGGTGGAAAATAAGTATTTGGTCAATAACAAAAGTTTATCTCAATACTTTGTTATATACCCTTTGTTGGCAATGACAGAGGTCAAACGTTTTCTGTAAGTCTTCACAAGGTTTTCACACACTGTTGCTGGTATTTTGGCCCATTCCTCCATGCAGATCTCCTCTAGAGCAGTGATGTTTTGGGGCTGTTGCTGGGCAACACGGACTTTCAACTCCCTCTAAAGATTTTCTATGGGGTTGAGTTCTGGAGCCAGGACCTTGAAATGCTTCTTACGAAGCCACTCCTTCATTGCCCGGGCGGTGTGTTTGGGATCATTGTCATGCTGAAAGACCCAGCCACGTTTCATATTCAATGCCCTTGCATCAAAATCTCACGATACATGGCCCCATTCATTCTTTCATTTACACGCATCAGTCGTCCTGGTCCCTTTGCAGAAAAACAGCCCCAAAGCATGATGTTTCCACCCCCATGCTTCACTGTAGGTATGGCATTCTTTGTCCTCCAAACACGATGAGTTGAGTTTTTACCAAAAAGTTATATTTTGGTTTCATCTGACCATATGACATTCTCCCAATCTTCTTCTGGATCATCCAAATGCTCTCTAGCAAACTTCAGACGGGCCTGGACATGTACTGGCTTAAGCAGGGGGACACGTCTGGCACTGCAGGATTTGAGTCCCTGGCAGCGTAGTGTGTTACTGATGGTAGGCTTTGTTACTTTGGTCCCAGCTCTCTACAGGTCATTCACTAGGTCCCCCCGTGTGGTTCTGGGATTTTTGCTCACCGTTCTTGTGATCATTTTGACCCCATGGGATGAGATCTTGCGTGGAGCCCCCAGATCGAGGGAGATTATCAGTGGTCTTGTATGTCTTCCATTTCCTAATAATTGCTCCCACAGTTGATTTCTTCAAACCAAGCTGCTTACCTATTGCAGATTCAGTCTTCCCAGCCTGGTGCTGGTCTACAATTTTGTTTCTGGTGTCCTTTGACAGCTCTTTGGTCTTGGCCATAGTGGAGTTTGGAGTGTAACTGTTTTAGGTTGTGGACAGGTGTCTTTTATACCGATAACAAGTTCAAACAGGTGCCATTAATACAGGTAACGAATGGAGGACAGAGGAGCCTCTTAAAGAAGAAGTTACAGGTCTGTGAGAGCCAGAAATCTTGCTTGTTTGTAGGTGACCAAATACTTATTTTCCACCATAATTTGCAAATAAATTCATTAAAAATCCTACAATGTGATTTTCTGGATTGTTTTTCTTCTCATTTTGTCTGTCATAGTTGAAGTGTACCTATGATGACAATTACAGGCCTCTCTCATCTTTTTAAGTGGGAGACCTTGCACAATTGGTGGCAGACTAAATACTTTTTTGCCCCACTGTATTTGTATGAACATAACAATATTCATCAACTGAGACATAAACTGAACAAGTTCCACAGACATGTGACTAACAGAAATGGAATAATGTGTCCCTGAACAAAGGGGGGGTCAAAATAATTAAAAGTAACAGTCAGTATCTGGTGTGGCCACCACCTGCATTAAGTACTGATGTGCATCTCCTCTTCATGGACTGCACCAGATTTGCCAGTTCTTGCTGTGAGATGTTACCCCACTCTTCCACCAAGACAACTGCAAGTTCCCAGATATTTCTGGGGGTGGAATGGCCCTAGACCTCACCCTCCGATCCAACAGGTCATAGACGTGCTCAATGGGATTGATATCCGGGCTCTTCTCTGGCCATGGAAGAACACTGACATTCCTGCCTTACAGGAAATCACTCACGGAACGAGCAGTATGGCTGGTGGCATTGTCATGCTGGAGGGTCATGTCAGGATGAGCCTGCAGGAAGGGTACCATATGAGGGAGGAGGATGCCTTCCGTATAACACACAGAGTTGTGATTGCATGCAACGGTTTTGTCTTTGCATGCAAGACAAAACTGTGACTCATCAGTGAAGAGCACTTTTTGCCAGTCCTGTCTGGTCCAGCGACGGTGGATTTGTGCCCATAGGTGACGTTGTTGCCGGTGATGTCTGGTGAGGACCTGCCTTACAACAGGCCTACAAGCCCTCAGTCCAGCCTCTCTTAGCCTATTGCGGACAGTCTGAACACTGATGGAGGGATTGTGTGTTCCTGGTGTAACTCGGGCAGTTGTTGTTGCCATCCTGTATTGGTCCCGCAGGTGTGATGTTCGGATGTACCGATCCTGTGCAGGTGTTGTTACACGTGGTCTGCCACTGCGAGGACAATCAGCTGTCCGTCCTGTCTCCCTGTAGCGCTGTCTTAGGCGTCTCACAGTACGAACTTCCCAAATTATTGCCCTGGCCACATCTGCTGTCTTCATGCATTCTGCAAACCAAAAGGTTTCTAGCTGGAACCAAAAAGGGTTTTCATATGGGGACAGCTGAAGAGCCCTTTTTGTGACATGGTAAGGGTGGACCCAGGTACAGAGAAGAGACCAGACGAGGATTCAGTGGCTAAGGATAAACATAATACTTTACTGAGAAACGGTAGCCTCGGGATCACAGTACACTTGAAAAAACAAACACTAAGTCTCGAAAACTTATTCAGGAAACAAACGCACACAGTAAACAATTCAAGCTTCTGCAAAGGACCACAGAAAATACATATTTTTTAACAGGGACACAATCATGAAAACATAAGACACACCTGAGTCCAATGAAAGTCTCTCAGGCGAAGTCTGGCACCCTCTGGTGCCAGGAGGAACCATGACACTTTTAGGTTCTAGATAGCACCTTTTATTCTAAGAATGTATATTCTGTTACACTTAGTGCGTGCGCACACAGACACACACACACAACCACCGGGTCTAGAAAGTAGAGGCTGAGGGTAAGTGGAGTGGGGATTGAGGTTGAAGGACCAGGGAGAGAGATCTGGCAGTTTCAGTTTCTTCACTCTGTTGGTTGGAATTTGCAGCGCCATGGAACGATTTAATAACAATGCGTGAAGCAATAAAAATTACACAGCTTCTGCTCCAAAGGAAAAATTCATTGCTCTCAGGTTGCACTCCAGATACATTTGTTCATCCGAGCAAACACACGCACAGGCAGGCACGCAGGCACATTCGATCAGACACACCCAGTTTCTTTCTCTCTCTCTCTCTCTCACACACACACACACACACACACACACACACACACACACATACACACACACATACACACACAGGTGCATGTAGAGCCCTTGGCTGCATGCTGACCCTGGCCTAAGGACTATGAGATCTGATAGAAGTAAGTGCAACCGTGTGTGGGTGTGGGTGGGTGTACCTCAACCTGGAGCTCTGTTCAGTGTAGAGAAAGAGAGAGGGCCTGGGCCACATTCCAGCCTAGCCTCACTGGGTGAGAGACGGGCCAGCAGCATTCCACCGCCTTCCTGTCAGGCCAGGTGCATTCTGCTCTGTGAGGAGGGGGCCAGAACACACACATGCAAACACACATGCATGTATGCACAAGCACACACACACACACACACACACACAGAACATCCCCCAAACAAACACACACACAGAGACCACCCCACAAACACACATGTTCACATTCATGCTCAATCACACTTAAAACATGTACATACATGCTTATTCCCACCCCATGTGTAAACATCTATTGGTGAACATACACATATGTTCACCAATATATACACATACAAAAACAAATAGTACATCCTTTTTATTTTTCAAACTAAAATATTATTGCACTTGGTCGGTATAACATTAGCCATGAACATTCAACTCTGTATCATACAGTATACACAGCATACACACAATATCATGTAAAACACATTTAAGTACATCCACATACATACATACATACATACATACATTCATAGTTGCACACATACAGTCTGACTCATTCCCATGAGTCATACACATATGGTATGTAGGCAAGGGAGAGTCTGCCATTGTCTGTGCAGCGCTCCTTTGAGAGCTGCGTGAAAAAGTATATTTAATTCATGTATGGTTCAGTCATTTCGAATGCATGGATTTTTCTGTTCATAGGAGGCACAGCTATTTAGAGCAGGGTTTGAATACACTGTGAATGTACAGCCAGCTTCACGTTCTCACGGTGCTGCTGCTGTTGCTCTGTGAGTCACACACGGACAGTGCGGATGGGGGTGGAGTGTATGTGTGTGTGTGTGTGTGTGTGTGTGTGTGTGTGTGTGTGTGTGTGTGTGTGTGTGTGTGTGTGTGGCACCATCATCCGGGTCCTTTTTTCATTTGCTCTCTCATCATCAGGTTTGCTCCCTCCATCTCTGAGCTCTGCAGGAATCATATGGCAAAGGCCTGATATGTACTTCCTCTCCTCTCCTCCATATTTTCACAAATCCCTCCTTCTTTTCTCACTGGACAAACTCAGTCGCACTCTGAAGAGCCCAATGACACTATCCTCTTCTCAAGGGTGAGGAGGACAGGTAGAAAGGGTGAAGGGGAGAGAGGGGGGATGGAGGGAGGGAGTAGGAAGAGACCACGTTTTATTGGTCCTCTCATGCAAAGACAGTTGTATCTGCAGTCTCGGTCGAATGTAAAAAAACGCAACGACCCCGGAACAAAAGCGCCATTCAGCGTTAGCGAGCTGCTTCCCCTCCACACTACTCGACCATCACACACACACAGACAAAAAAAAGCTGCTGGTTACATGCTATTTGACAGGCACGGGACTCCATGCTTAAAAAGCCCTGAATCACACCCATTATTCCCTAGCATAGTGGACTATACCTTTCCCTTCGTGGTTCCGCTTGCTTCCCCCTATTCCTGCATCTCCCCACACCTTCCCCTCTTCTTCCACCCCTCCCCTCCTTCCATCCCTCCATCCCTGTTCACATCTGCTGGTAGAGCGGGCCAACACCCACCTCATCCCCAACCCTCAACTCTCACCCCTGCCTACTACTCATCCATTTCCATACGGCTACTTTTCATCCCTGAAGTGCCGCCGCCACCCAGCATCAAGCTTTTCTGAATGGATGTTGAAGAGAGCAGCCAGGAGGATTCCTTCCTTCGCTCTTCCCGTGCCACCCCTTTGGCTGCCTCGGCACTTGGTACGTTCCGAGCGAAAGGACTAGAAGAAGTTGTGTGAGAGCACATTGTGTGTAATCTTGCATCGCAGGGGTCACTTCCTGAGTCGTGTGTCCGCTCTCCTAGCCCGCCGCCGATCCCCCTGTGTCTCTCCATCTACCCCCACCATCCCCACCCCACCCACCCCTGGGGGCTAAGCAGCCCGAGAGGCTTTTCTGGACAGGCCCCTGTTCTTCCTCTTTTGTGTAGGAAAAGCTCTGACATCTGAAAACAATCAAATAATCTGGGCACAATGCGCCTCTTTATGGAGGGGGTACTGGTGGTTCCCAGATGAAGCGGGAAGGATTAAGGGGAGGATGGGGGAGGAAGGGGGGGTCACACAGCTGAAGTCGGGAGGGAGTGGGGACCATATTGTCACTGGTTGTGTGGGTGGGTGTCTGGGTGAGTGTTGGGGGATGCTCAACGGGAGAAAAAATATTCAAATATTCTTGCAAAGAGTAAGATGGGGAGTCATGTGTGACTCAGAGCATTCCATCAGTGATTCCTCTTCCGGCTTTGAGGGAGACTGGAAAAGTCTCCGGGCCAGGTTAGGCGATGGGGGACTGAAATTTAAAACAGTTTTCACAGAAACACACCACATTCATAACTCATTTCAGATTCATCTCTGCAGTGGTTGTCAATTCATTTGTCATATTGGCTGTCTGACTGCTTGAAAACCACATACACAGTGAGAGTTGTGAGACGACAATGGGTCAATCCACTGAGTACATTGTAGGAGTGTATACACTGAATATTCACATAGATAATCAATAAGGGGGGGTTTATCAATACAATTAGGGTAACCTTTAAACCTCTATGTGCCTCTCTCTCTCTGTCTCTCTCTGTCTGTCTGTCTGTCTGTCCGTCCGTCCGTCCGTCCGTCCGTCTGTCTGTCTGTCCTTCTCGTTCTCTGCTCTTTGAAACATCCCCATGAGAATAGTAAACAGTCATCTGTAACTTCCTTTCCAACGTGTTCATTAATCCCTTTTATCCTGTGGGGTCGGATGATTACAGGGAAGCCAATTCAACTGACGCTGCCCAAATACACCACCGCCCCCCCCACCCCCCACCCCAACACCCCCACCCCCAAGCAACAAAGGCCTGTCTACCTCACCCAAAACACAGTTCCCTGCTTTAACAGGATCAGGTTTAAATAACACTAACATACAACCACAGAAACTAGTCTGAAAGGACTAGAAAAGGCCCATTGTAAGTTAAAAAACGAAAACAAACAGTCCAAGTATCAATTTTAAGCCCACAGTGCAGTATGTTATTGAACTAAACAGGAGCTATTTCGATCTGGTCAAGCACATCCCTCAACTCTCTAAGCATGACACACTTTACCCATCCATTTAGCCAGATTCTCTAACTGGCCAATTTCCTAGATAAGTACACTCTCCTTAGGTGGGTCAACAACAGGTCCAACACATGGACTCATAGTCACATGTCACTACCTCAAAAGTACTTCAATATTACCATGCAGTGTTGTCTATGTCTACTCTAAACCAGTTTTAGTCACGTTCTGGTGAAAAAGTCCCACAGGCAGTCATAGGTCTACATACATATGCAGTAGTCAAATATGCCTGAAGGCCCCTAACACTTCCTCTCCTTGGAGCAGCTACACCTTTTCCGCTCGACACCCAGCAATTAGTGTGCCTGACAGCCACGAGCTTCCGAGGCTGGACCCGCACTAATCATAGGTATGCATTGTTGTGTTCAGCTGGCAGCCCTTTAAACAGTACCTCTTGTTCAACGCCCCACCTCTGTTGAGTTGGGTCCCAGCCTGTAGACTAGGCTAGTACATTGTCTGGTTAGATGGCAAATTGAAGTCAACAGGAACATAAAGGGAACCCAACCCGTTGTGGTTTAAACCAAATAAACAAGAGAGAGAGGGACACAATGTATATTTTTTTAAAAAGGCACAGGATCCTTAGATTGGTGTCTTTAAGATGTGTCTGTTTATCATCTACTCTTAACGGGCTCCAGGAGGTCTCCACAGACTGAACGTCTGATGATGTACACACATCCAGTTCTCGCCATAATGTTCGTACAAAGAGAGACCTTTGTGACCAGAGATTGTCTGTCTACTCTGCTGCTTATTATAGCGATCACCTGCGATCACCTGAGTTTGAGGTCGTCACCTAATTGCGGTCATACATGAGAGAAAAACTGGTGCTGCTACTACTTTGAATAGAACACAGCTTTGGACATGTTTCACCTTGAGCATCTTCCTTCAGTAGCCACGTTGTGTCCCTAGACTGTGTTTCAATGTGTGTCATAACTCACTTTCCTTGGAATGTTGAATTTTGGTGGGCATTTTTTGCAGTGTGAGTGAATTATTTGTCTAACAGAGATCTACTGCATCTATAAAAAATGTGTTGGTACATCTATGAAATGCGTTGCCATGAGTTGTTACTCCCTTAACCCTATCAGCCCTGAGACACCAGAAAAAAAATGGGCTTTTAATTTATCTGATTTTCATTTATCTGCATGTCCAGACCTTATATTTAGCCTCACAATGAAGTGGTTTACCATTTTCTTTTCAGAACAACCAGGGCTACAAGTAGAACACAAAACAATTTGACATAAACAGTTTTATTCATGAGTTTATTGACAAATGTCAATAAGAAAAACAAGATCTGCCAAAGCAAAAGCCAAATAAAAATGTATTTATATGAATGCTGTACAGAAATTGTTTGCTCACTGGGAATTGGCAACTGTGTGGAGTTTAACACCAACTACGTGAGCTTATTACAGTATTATAGACACTATGTCCAGGGATTTCCTATGATCTTCTATGTAGAAGAACACCTTACCTTCTAATGACTTGTGTGTAGCTTGTGAGTGGGAGAGTCGTAGCTTTCAAAAGTTTGTAGCTCAAACCATTCAGACTCTACAGACGTTTTTGGAAAAAAGACCCGCCCCCAGGGCACCTTCGGGATCCACCCTTGTCTCACAAACACCACTCTAGCTCAACCCATGTTAAACATACAGACTAATGGTATCTACTGATGCAGAAGAAATAGACAAATCCAACGGTACAACCCAGAAGTCTGTAGCTCAAACACACAATGTTTAGAAAGGCATTTCACTGTGCTTGTGCATGTGATATTAAAACTTGAAACGAGTTGAAAAGGGGTTAGAATCCTAAAATGCACCGTTATGGTGGGACTCATTGGGTTAAGACTTGAGTAGCTAACCCTGTTATAGGTCTAATCTTCAGGTACTGTAAGTAGGTCACCATTGAACATCTTATTGACTCATTATGTTATATATCTCCTTCAACAGTTGACCCTTATTGCTCGTTGTGAGGGAAGTAGCGCACTAAGGCTTCTCTCTGTGAGCTAAACATCCTGTTGCCCTTTTGCTCAGTACACTGTGTCGAGTGAACAACACAGGAAATGCAATATAGGCAATTCATATTTGCGAGATGAGAAAACAAACTGACTTCCTGAACTCTGAACACTCCAAAGGATAGAGGCATGCTAGTGGGAAAATTCAAAGATGGTCATTGTTTTTCTTCTCCAATGACACTTTATTTGGGCATGTGGACGTAAGCCTAAGCATGAGGATGCTTGATTCTATTTAAGAACGGAGGGGTGAAAAGTGCACTACTGTAGCCGACTTTTTATAATGAGTTCATTTTATGAATCCATTGCCACCAACATCTGTTTGATAACGTCGACATGCGTATAAGACTGTACATAATTGGTCCATCGAGACTGCACCATATTGTTGGAAAATGAACCTGAACAAAAAAACTCAACCTTTGTTCTAAGAATATCAGCAGCTACCCACCAAATCAGACCATTGTGTCACACTGATAAGCTCCACCCCCCACTGTCATGACAGATAGGAAATATTTTCAAACACCTGAGAGCAGTTCAATATGGGTTAAACTATGCATCTCATTAGATAGAGCAATGTACTGTATCTACTGATTGGGGCTGTTTTATACAGCTGCTACATAGGCCGTAGCACAAGCTGTATGGGAGCCAGTGAAATACAAAGAAACTTCTCACACAACATACTGTCACTATGACAACCGGGTAGAATCATTTAGCCTGATCTCTTGCCATTCCGCACAGCACAGAAATCCAATAGCATAAAGACTTATATAACCACCCCATTTGTTGCATATGACAAATCTTCAACTAGTCTAGTGAATAAGATCAATTCATACCATATGGATTTGCAGTTAACTTGTCAATTGGTATTGCATTTGTTTTCTAGCTGTCTTTATCTCACAAAATACATGAATGAAATCCAACAGGGAGAGCTCAGAGATATTTCCCAATTTCCAATGGTTGTCCGCGGAATGCCAATGTAATAGCACATTATGCTACATTCACACTATCTTCTGGAGAAACACGTAGCTAGAACAATACAATATTTATAATAAAGTTAAAGATCTGTAAACATGTTGAGTGGAGTAGGTTTTTTCAAAGGCCTGCACTTGCTGGTTAATGGAATTTCATTCAAGAATCTATTATTTTCTAAAGCAATGGCTGTGAAGGGCTTAAATACCTGGCTAACATTATTACCTGTCTTCAAATATAATTTAGATTAAAAAATCATATTATTGTGTATTATTATCACCTTTTTTACATCCAAGAACAAGAAAAAAAGGTAACAGTTTTGAGAAAATGATATTCTGGTCCCAGTAAATATACTCAGGATAATTTTCCTGGCCTGGCCATGAGGTCGCTGCAGATACAATGTTATTTGGAATTTCAACATGATACAATAATTGTATACAATTCAAAGTCAAACAAATTACAAGAATCACCATTCACATATCGGGCCTCAGACCTAAATTTAAGATCAAACCTACAGCCAATAAATGAGAAGCAGATTGAAGAATACAACTATAGCCTTCCTTCTCTGCTATTTGAAATCATGAAGGGAATCTGATGTAATTCCACGTGCTGCTCCATGTATTCGGCTCATACTGTATATCCAAACTATCTCCTCCATTTTAAAGCACAAGTCATCCAGAATTGAAAGTGCTTGTTTTTTGTGATATTAAATGCTTGAAATGCAACGCAAGTTAACATAATCTACACTTGATATTGGCGGTGCTATCACACAGTCACACACACACACAATCCTTCCTACATATTATTTTCTATTTTGCGTGCTATCACACAGACGCTTCCCTTTTCTGTGTATCAATGCGTGATTGAAAGGAAACTTCGTTCGGGAAGTGCAGGGACTACTTTAGGTCAACTTTGGATATAAATAATCACTGTATTATGCCAAATGACACAGGCATATTTGAACATGAAAACGAATGAAATATGTTTCGAGTAGATGTAAGCAATTGTATTGATAGTTGAGACCCCTTTGACATATATGTTTTTGCGGCCACGCGGAAGGATTTCATTCTTGAGCTGGGTCGACGCTTCCGCCCAGTTTTCCGATGTTCATTGCCCGAGTTGAAAATGGAATTCGATTAAAGCAGATGTCCAACAACTTCGAGAAAAATTTACTCACCGTTTTTGCCTAATGTACTTCAATTTCATCATTGAAATTAGTTTGTAGGCCTGTCTTTTTCCCCCAGTTGTGGAGGTTATAATTCAACGTACACCGACACATTGACGGATCAACGCTGCAGCGCTTTTCAAGTGTTGTCCTGGACCTGAAGTTGGCGAGGGAACGCTCGATAGCTAAAACACGAATAACGTGCCAAATGTCGGGTTTATTTTGTAAAAAATGTAGCATCTGAACACATTGGATTTCGTGTTGGCGAAGAGGATGTCGAAGCTGTGTATTTTATTCTGGTTGGATTTTACTTCCAGGGAAGATAAAATGAATCATCGGTTGTCATTCCTCCTGGCAATTTAGTTACAGCTAGCTAGGCTACTTGATTTTCCGAAATAAAGCTCACTTATGCATGCACCACTGTAAGTCCATTTACTTTTATCCAATATCTGGGTGTTTTATGCAAAAGAAAATGGTGATATTTGCGGTTTATTTCCCCGCCGTCACTGCGTCCTCGATGCTATTGCCAGGATTTGGATCCCCTTGAGGAAAGATGAGCGAAGATTCGACAAATCCAAACAACGAGTGAGTACATTTTACCCCACATTCTAGAATGCAACGATGTCCTTCATGTCTAATCTTCACTGCAATGATTTGCAGGATTCTAAATGACTACTCTGTTCCACTAGGATCATTGCTTCTACACATTGGTTCTACTCACGTTCATATTTAAATTGGATTACTATTGAAGTAATACAAAATACAAATATCTATTTAGTTTGTTGTGATAATATAAAATAAACCAATGTGTTTTGGGACTGGATTTAATAGAAATAGAGGCCTCTTATTATATTATGACGAGAGATGCTATAGGTCATTTTGACAACTGTACAGAAAATGGTATACAGTCCACTTGATAACAATAGCCTCATAATTAATGCAATATATGTTAGTTGTTTCATCAATATTGTCTTTGAAGAATACCTTTATGGTTTGACTGCAATTGGATAATATCTGTTGCTATTTCAGACTAATAAATTACACGATGTAGTCACACACAGTCACTGTGGCTAGATTATTTGTTTGTACATAGGATTTAAGACCCTATGCTTATCCGCTATAAAATGATCTTGTCATAAGATTCAATATTATATACGATAGTGTTTTCTTAGCATTTGATAACAGGTTAACGCTAACTCCTCTACATGAACTAAGAGAGTATCATAAAATAGTAATGTGGTTTAAAAAAATATTCCCTCAATATTATAATTATTCAATGTTAAAGTGGCTGTAAACTGGTTGCTGCAATGTCAGAATCCAGAAGTAGAAGACGCCATATTTTTTTCTCAATCACACTCATTTGCATATTACAATCTCATTCATATATATATATTTTTTAATGGACGTAATGCGTTCCAAATGCACTGGCCTGAACCCGGAAAGCAGTATTTATGTGATTGTGAACTTGAAATAGGGTCATTTGTGTACATTTCAATTATTTATCGCTGTAAATCCGTGTTGTTTTAATGGACTGATCGCTTGCGTGCGCTTGTTGACAGTCAGTGAGAAATATCTGGTCGGGAGGTGGTGCGGTCATGTGACCACTTCCATTCATAAAGTACCTGGGTGCCCATTCACAGTACGATGTGCAGTACAGTGTCTTGCAACGCATTGGCGATTACGCAAACATTTTATCTGCATTTGGAATCAGCTTAATCCAGATGGCCATTCATTTAAAAACAAATAGATAATGCAAGGATGCTTTGCTCTTATTGCAGTCTTCCAATGCTCTCAAAAGAATGGCGTCCATATTTCTTATTCTAGACGGTTGAAATGCGTTCAAATGCTGACATTTCCACAGTTTTGTGCCCCAAGACGGCGATGTTCTCCATTCAATCTATCTGCCTAGCACACCTCGGGTTGATTGATATATTGCAGGGAGGCTTTGTCCTTGAACTTGGCATGTGTTTCATATTCAATATATTACATAAGCGAGGACCATGATGTATGTGGTTCTGTGTTTGTTCTTCCTAGTGACAGCAGCAGCACAGCGCATAAGATGGCCAACATATGATCAATGAATAATTACCAAATACATTGGAAGGTAAAGGAAGATGGTAGGAACGGACCCGCCTGATCCCTTTTTATGTTCATGCTGGCTGGAATTAGCCATCAGTCGAGCCCAACAATGGACTAAAGGAAAGGGATCGGGGAGGATACCTAGTCAGTTGTACAACTGAATGCATTCTACTGATATGTGTCTTCCGCATTTAACCCAACCCCTCTGAATCAGAGAGGTGTGGAGGGCTGCCTTAATCAACATCCACGTCTTTGGCGCCCGGTGAACAGTGGGTTAACTGCCTTGCTCAGGGGCAGAACGACACATTTTTTTTTACCTTGTCAGCTCAGGGATTCGATCCAGCAACCTTTTGGTTACTGACCCAATGCTCCTACCCGCCAGGAGCCTAATGTTATTCCTTATTGTCCATGGACCTTCCATGTTCTGTGTAGAGGCGAATTGGCTCTGGCAGTCAAAACGGCCAAATTCTCCATCAAACCGAGTATCGATTTTCAATTGCGGTACTACTTTCATGTATACAAAATAAAAAAACACATGCTAAATCTACACTTACTGTAAACTGTTTTACCTGCTTTTAACACAGTTGCAGCCGACAGTATTTTTCAGTGGCAACACGTTTGCGGCGCCTGTCTTTTGTTTACTCCCAAGTGTTCACAGACACAGATAGCTAATTAGCACAGGTACACCCCTGTCTTATGTCTGTTTTCCGTGTGGGAACCCTAACCCTATATATTGTTTCCCATTGATGTCATCTGTTATGGATCTGATCAGTGTATTCATACATCTTCCCACAATCTGACAGTCCAATTTTGTTATTTGTCCACATTTTCATATATTTTACAGTTTGTTTTCTATTAGTGGTGTTTTGTTTGAATTGAGAGGATGGGGAGAATTTTGGATGCAATCGCACCGTGAAAAGGAATTGCACAACACGACCCTGTGTTTTTGTATCAGGATGGGTGGGTGGATTTTTAGGTTATAAGCATGTATACCTTACTGTTTCTCCTCACAGTAGCGTTATAGTAAACCATGTCAATGCGTCGGACAGGGATCATCAACTGCATTCAGCCCTGGGACGATACATTTCTTTTTTCTTAAAGGATGTTCTGGGGGCCGGAACATAATTTGACAGCAAATTGACAGCAAGAATCCCAAACAGATATAACATTTGACTGAAACATAGTAATTTCAAACATTGTTTACATTTGTATACGATCACATATCTCTATTACGTGTGGGAATACTTTGAAATAATAGATTTACCAAATGTAAATCACTTGGAGCTGATTTGCCGACCCTTCTCTGTTAGCATCATGGGTCACGTGTGATGAATATGCTTTTATTTCGCATAGCAAATGTATAAAGTTCCACAGCTTTTTCCTTCATCAAAATAGCACAAAGCTGTCTGACGAAAAACATGTGGTTGAATAGGAAGATGTGCGCTACTCAGTGACAACCTGCAAAGACTCACTCGTACAGGTTATTAATCCCTAAAAGTCTAAACCGTTGGGGTTATTGTAGTTATTTGATTTAGATTTTCAGGACCATTGTAGGTATAAATAATATATTTAACAATGTGTGGATATAATATTGAGTTTGGCCTTTACTACTGTTGCCCATAGAAACGCATTGAATAACTAATTCAGAAATGGCAGAACAGAGCTTCAAAAAATGTTAAGTAATAAGGTTTTGAAGTGTCTGTCGTATATCTAGAAGATATAAGAACACTCAGGAAATGTATATATACTGAACAAAAATATAAATGCAACAATTTCAAAGATGTTGCCGAGTTACAGTTCATAAAAGGAAATAAATACATTTAAATAAATTCATTAGGTCCTATTCTATGGATTTCACGTGACTGTCCACCCACTGGGGACCTGGACCCATCCAATCAGAATGAGTTTTTCCCCACAAAAGGGCTTTATTACAGAGAAATACTCCTCAGCGCCAACCCTCCCCCTCAGACGATCCCGCAGGTGACTGGCTTGGTCTGTGTTTGTGAGGCCGGTTGGACATACTGCCAAATTCTCTAAAACGACGTTGGACTTATGGTAGACAAATTTAATTCTCTGGCAACCGCTCTGGTGGACATTCCAGCAGTCATCATGACAATTGCACGCACCCTCAACTTGTTGTGGCCTTTTATTGATCCCAGCACAAGGTGCGCCTGTGTAATGGTCATGCTGTTTAATTAGCTTCTTGATATGTCACATCTGTCAGGTGGATGGATTATCTTGACAAAGGAGAAATGCTCACTAACAGGGAGGTAAACAAATTTGTGAGAAATAAGCTTTTTGTGCGTATAGAACATTTCAGCTCATGAAACATGGGACCAACACTTTACATGTTATGTTTATGTTTTTGTTCAGTGTATATACGTTTTAGACACATTTAACTCCCTTTTTTTGGGTACAAAACTACTTCCATACTTCTAAAAAATGTAATGGTTAAATGGTACTGGGCTACCTTCAGTCCCGTGGGGTTGTGGGGGTCATAGAGCAACATGGAAAACGCCATTGTGTTCGTGAGAGTCTCGTCTTTTACACCAAACCGATCAGATGCCTTTTGTGAGAAGGCTGATTTTCGGGATGTCTCCTTGGTCTGACAAACAGAGCTATAACTGGGTTGCGTCAATCGACTCTTAAGGATTAACATCTTTTATTTCTGAGTGTGAAATACATACCACCGTGTTCAATATCCGGTCTGCATGTTGCACTGAAAAGAGGAAGGACTAGTTATAACGTGTGTTTGAAGAAGGTAGCCTAGTTATCCACAAAACGCAAAATTTAATCAACCATAGGGAAGGACATGAATCAGGGTGTGTCTAACTGTCTTGGACTTGATTATATTTCTTTGATTTTATTAGGATCCCATTAGCCGATGCAATGGCGACAGCTAGTCTTACTGGGGTCCAAGACATTACAGACAAGACTTTACAGTTTACGTACATTTAAAAACCTTAACATGTAGTGTGTGTTTGCTTTTATCAGTTGCACAGCCTTGTCAGTACATACACACAAAAAGTAGGTCACGTGTAAGCCGTTGTGTCTCCTATAGCTGTACAATAGCATTCATTCATATCCTTATGAGGGAGTATCTAGGTCTGTGTACTACTGTGCTGAACATTCATTCACTAAGTTATTTTCCTTTTTTTAACAATTGTAACAATTGTAACTCAACAAATAGTCCTACAGGCTATACACCTACAAACTGTAAATTTACTGTTAGCCAAAATATTTTACTAAGTTTAGCCATTTGATGTAATTTGTTTTATGTCTGGTATTGGTAAAGTCATTGAATGATTAGGGTTAGTCTAATATTTCGATTGTTTAGTGTAGTTCGCCAGTCAAGTGATTCCTCAGTCTTTTTTTCTATCAGGGTGAATTATTTGACAGCTCAGCGTTTGTCTGTCAATGTGGGTTGTTGTGATCTTATCACCTGGGGGTCTGTTCTGCCCCTCATTCTATTCCTCTTTCAGGCGTTCCAAAACACATTCAACCCAAACGACCACTGATTTGAATGTGAGTATCTTGTCTTGACAACAGCGTATAGCTACTCCAACTGTTTGGCAAATAGTTTATGGTTGGAATTGCTCTGTGAAATAATGCTTATCTTTTTAGGCAAATATTTAAGTTGCCGATACTATGTGGATTGCGACTCGATACTGCGATTTTAATGCTATTGTATGTTGCAAACACATTTCTCACTAGAGAGCATGAGAACGAGTTTAGATCAGCCAGGGAAATAAACGTCCTGAATGTTTTCTCACTATTTAAAAAGAGCATGGATAATTAAGCTATAGGATGAAAAAAACAGAAGTTTTGGCGCAGCCGACTAGTGCCAACTAACGCTACCTACAGTAGCAAAAACAGTATAATGTCGTCACAAAATAATATTGCGATAGCCTACGTAACACCACCTTTCGTTCTATAGCCATGGTGTATGAGCCTAATATCCATTGGTGTGTAGTGGTCAGGCTCAGTAGAGGTTCTCAGTTGTTTGTAGTTTTGCTTCTGTAATCTTTTTAGGAAGTAGCCCTTTTGAATGCTTTTGGCCACTGCCCTGTATTGACTGAATTGGAACTTGTCTCTGTAAACCATGTCGAAAGGAAGTTTTAGTCTTACGTAAAGACTTGACTTTGGATTCAGTCAGAGCTAATTGTTCTTTTGTAACTATGTCAGCTGGCTGTCCTAGTAGATTGTCAAACGATCACTGATACTAGCTAGGGCTGCACAACATGAGCAAAAAAATCAAATAGTGATTTTTTTTTGTATCATTTATATTGCGTTTTTACTTGCGATTTATAGATCGGAACACTTGGGTAAACTGATGGAGTCATAAATACAATGATCATTCTAATTTTATGGTTAGAATACAGTGGACACTTGGAATGTAGTTTTGTTTGGCGTGACAACGAATGGAAAAGTAAGGGAGGAGATGTTTGTGACAGAGAATGAATCAAAGTGTTGGTCAGTGTTTCCCATGGGACCCTAATTAGGTTTAAATAAATTATTTAAATGCATTTTAAATAGTACATTCATATTTTTCTCTCTGATTTAAGAACAAGCTGTTTCACAAACAGTGCTGATATACTTTCACTGGTACTGGCCTGTATTCAAAGGTTTGCTAGCAATATTTGCCCTAGCTCAGTGGATTTAGATAGCTAGCAATTAGCATTAGGAGCTAACAAGCTAACACTCTTTTTAGGCACATTTAGAGCTTAAGAGCGACTAACTAGCATTTTGCAGAGGGCAAGTTACAAAAACTAATCATATAATATAGAAAACGTGGATTTGTATTAACAAGCAAAGTGGAAAGCTGCGTCGTTCTGTTGACTGCATGCTGTTTGGTCCATGCATGCGGTCATCCCCCTCTTCAAAGGGGGAGACACTCTAGATCCAAACGGTTAGACTTATATCCATCCTGCCCTGCCTTTCTAAAGTCTTCGAAAGCCAGGTGAACAAACAGATCATCGACCATCTCGAATCCCACCATACCTTCTCCGCTATGCAATCTGGTTTCCGAGCTGGTCATGGGTGCATCGCAGCCACGCTCAAGATCCTAAACGGTATCATAACTACTATTGATAAAAAAACAGTACTGTGCAGTCGTCTTCATCGACCTGGCCAAGGCTTTCGACTCTGTCAATCACCGTATTCTTATCGGCAGACTCAACAGCCTTGGTTTCTCTAATGACTGCCTTGCCTGGTTCAGTAACATTTTTACATTTAAGTCATTTAGCAGACGCTCTTATCCAGAGCGACTTACAAATTGGTGCATTCACCTTATGACATCCAGTGGAACAGTAGTGCATCTAAATCTTTTAAGGGGGGTGAGAAGGATTACTTTATCCTATCCTAGGTATTCCTTAAAGAGGTGGGGTTTCAGGTGTCTCCGGAAGGTGGTGATTGACTCCGCTGTCCTGGCGTCGTGAGGGAGTTTGTTCCACCATTGGGGGGCCAGAGCAGCGAACAGTTTTGACTGGGCTGAGCGGGAACTGTACTTCCTCAGTGGTAGGGAGGCGAGCAGGCCAGAGGTGGATGAACGCAGTGCCCTTGTTTGGGTGTAGGGCCTGATCAGAGCCTGGAGGTACTGAGGTGCCGTTCCCCTCACAGCTCCGTAGGCAAGCACCATGGTCTTGTAGCGGATGCGAGCTTCAACTGGAAGCCAGTGGAGAGAGCGGAGGAGCGGGGTGACGTGAGAGAACTTGGGAAGGTTGAACACCAGACGGGCTGCGGCGTTCTGGATGAGTTGTAGGGGTTTAATGGCACAGGCAGGGAGCCCAGCCAACAGCGAGTTGCAGTAATCCAGACGGGAGATGACAAGTGCCTGGATTAGGACCTGCGCCGCTTCCTGTGTGAGGCAGGGTCGTACTCTGCGGATGTTGTAGAGCATGAACCTACAGGAACGGGCCACCGCCTTGATTTTAGTTGAGAACGACAGGGTGTTGTCCAGGATCACGCCAAGGTTCTTAGCGCTCTGGGAGGAGGACACAATGGAGTTGTCAACCGTGATGGCGAGATCATGGAACGGGCAGTCCTTCCCCGGGAGGAAGAGCAGCTCCGTCTTGCCGAGGTTCAGCTTGAGGTGGTGATCCGCCATCCACACTGATATGTCTGCCAGACATGCAGAGATGCGATGCGCCACCTGGTCATCAGAAGGGGGAAAGGAGAAGATTAATTGTGTGTCGTCTGCATAGCAATGATAGGAGAGACCATGTGAGGTTATGACAGAGCCAAGTGACATGGTGTATAGCGAGAATAGGAGAGGGCCTAGAACAGAGCCCTGGGGGACACCAGTGGTGAGAGCACGTGGTGTGGAGACGGATTCTCGCCACGCCACCTGGTAGGAGCGACCTGTCAGGTAGGACGCAATCCAAGCGTGGGCCGCGCCAGAGATGCCCAACTCGGAGAGGGTGGAGAGGAGGATCTGATGGTTCACAGTATCGAAGGCAGCCGATAGGTCTAGAAGGATGAGAGCAGAGGAGAGAGAGTTAGCTTTAGCAGTGCGGAGCGCCTCCGTGATACAGAGAAGAGCAGTCTCAGTTGAATGACTAGTCTTGAAACCTGACTGATTTGGATCAAGAAGGTCATTCTGAGAGAGATAGCGGGAGAGCTGGCCAAGGACGGCACGTTCAAGAGTTTTGGAGAGAAAAGAAAGAAGGGATACTGGTCTGTAGTTGTTGACATCGGAGGGATCGAGTGTAGGTTTTTCAGAAGGGGTGCAACTCTCGCTCTCTTGAAGACGGAAGGGACGTAGCCAGCGGTCAGGGATGAGTTGATGAGCGAGGTGAGGTAAGGGAGAAGGTCTCCGGAAATGGTCTGGAGAAGAGAGGAGGGGATAGGGTCAAGCGGGCAGGTTGTTGGGCGGCCGGCCGTCACAAGACGCGAGATTTCATCTGGAGAGAGAGGGAGAAAGAGGTCAGAGCACAGGGTAGGGCAGTGTGAGCAGAACCAGCGGTGTCGTTTGACTTAGCAAACGAGGATCGGATGTCGTCGACCTTCTTTTCAAAATGGTTGACGAAGTCATCTGCAGAGAGGGAGGAGGGGGAGGAGGATTCAGGAGGGAGGAGAAGGTTGCAAAGAGCTTCCTAGGGTTAGAGGCAGATGCTTGGAATTTAGAGTGGTAGAAAGTGGCTTTAGCAGCAGAGAGAGAAGAGGAAAATGTAGAGAGGAGGGAGTGAAAGGATGTCAGGTCCGCAGGGAGGCGAGTTTTCCTCCATTTCCGCTCGGCTGCCCGGAGCCCTGTTCTGTGAGCTCGCAATGAGTCATCGAGCCACGGAGCGGGAGGGAGGACCGAGCCGGCCTGGAGGATAGGGGACATAGAGAGTCAAAGGATGCAGAAAGGGAGGAGGAGGGTTGAGGAGGCAGAATCAGGAGATAGGTTGGAGAAGGTTTGAGCAGAGGGAAGAGATGATAGGATGGAAGAGGAGAGAGTAGCGGGGGAGAGAGAGCGAAGGTTGGGACGGCGCGATACCATCCGAGTAGGGGCAGTGTGGGAAGTGTTGGATGAGAGCGAGAGGGAAAAGGATACAAGGTAGTGGTCGGAGACTTGGAGGGGAGTTGCAATGAGGTTAGTGGAAGAACAGCATCTAGTAAAGATGAGGTCGAGCGTATTTCCTGCCTTGTGAGTAGGGGGGAAGGTGAGAGGGTGAGGTCAAAAGAGGAGAGGAGTGGAAAGGAGGAGGCAGAGAGGAATGAGTCAAAGGTAGACGTGGGGAGGTTAAAGTCGCCCAGAACTGTGAGAGGTGAGCCGTCCTCAGGAAAGGAGCTTATCAAGGCATCAAGCTCATTGATGAACTCTCCGAGGGAACCTGGAGGGCGATAAATGATAAGGATGTTAAGCTTGAAATGGCTGGTAACTGTGACAGCATGGAATTCAAAGGAGGCGATAGACAGATGGGTAAGGGGAGAAAGAGAGAATGACCACTTGGGAGAGATGAGGATCCCGGTGCCACCACCCCGCTGACCAGAAGCTCTCGGGGTGTGCGAGAACACGTGGGCAGACGAAGAGAGCAGTAGGAGTAGCAGTGTTGTCTGTGGTGATCCATGTTTCCGTCAGTGCCAAGAAGTCGAGGGACTGGAGGGAGGCATAGGCTGAGATAAACTCTGCCTTGTTGGCCGCAGATCGGCAGTTCCAGAGGCTACCGGAGACCTGGAACTCCACGTGGGTCATGCGCGCTGGGACCACCAGATTAGGGTGGCCGCGGCCACGTGGTGTGGAGCGTTTGTATGGTCTGTGCAGAGAGGAGAGAACAGGGATAGACAGACACATAGTTGACAGGCTACACAAGAGGCTACGCTAATGCAAAGGAGATTGGAATGACAAGTGGACTACACGTCTCGAGTGTTCAGAAAGTTAAGCTTACGTAGCAAGAATCTTATTGACTAAAATGATTAAAATGATACAGTACTGCTGAAGTAGGCTAGCTGGCAGAGGCTGCGTTGTTGACTATGTAGGCTAGCTGGCAGTGGCTGCGTTGTTGACACTACACTAATCAAGTCGTTCCGTTGAGTGTAATAGTTTCTACTGTGCTGCTATTCGGGGCTAGCTGGCTAGCTAGCAGTGTTGATTACGTTACGTTGCGTTAAAAGAACGACAATAGCTGGCTAGCTAACCTAGGAAATCGCTCTAGACTACACAATTATCTTTGATACAAAGACGGCTATGTAGCTAGCTATGTAGCTAGCTACGATCAAACAAATCAAGCCGTTGTGCTGTAATGAAATGAAATGAAAAATGTGATACTACCTGTGGAGCGAAGCGAAATGCGACCGGATTGTTGAGTGCGGAAGTTCTGTTCGGTAGACGTTGGCTAGCTGTTGGCTAGCTAGCAGTGTCTCCTACGTTAAGGACGACAAATAGCTGGCTAGCTAACCTCGGTAAATTAAGATAATCACTCTAAAACTACACACTCTAAACTACACAATTATCTTGGATACGAAGACAGCAAAGACAACTATGTAGCTAGCTAACACTACACTAATCAAGTCGTTCAGTTGAGTGTAATAGTTGTGCTGCTAATCGGTAGACGGTGGACTAGCTAACGGTGGACGTTAGCTAGCTGGCTAGCTGCAGGGCAGTGTAGACTGCGTTAGGACGACGAAATACGATAATTACGCAATTATCTATGATACAAAGACGGCTATGTAGCTAGCTAAGATTAGACAAATCAAACCGTTGTACTATAATGAAATGTAATGAAATGTAATACTACCTGCGGACCGAGTGCAGATGCGACCGCTCGCTCCAACCCGGAAGTAACTACTTCTCAGATTTCAGTGTGTCAAATCAGAGGGCCTATTGTCTGTACCTCTGGTTGTCTCTATGGGGGTGCCACAGGGTTCAATTCTTGGGCCAACCCTCTTCTTTGTATATATCAATAATGTCGCTCTTGCTGCGGGTGATTCTTTGATCCACCTCTATGCAGGCGACGCCATTCTGTATACATCTGTCCCTTCTTTGGACACTGCTAACAAACCTCCAAACAAGCTTCAACTCCATACAACATTCCTTCCGTGGCCTACAACTGCTTAAACGCTAGTAAAACTAAGTGCATGCTCTTCAACCGATCGCTGCCTGCACCCGCCCGCCTAGCATCACTACTCTGGACGGTTCTGACTAAGAATATGTGGACAACTATAAATGCCTAGGTGTCTGGCTAGACTGTAAACTCTCCTTCCAGACTCACACTAAGCATCTCCAATCCAAAGTTAAATCTAGAATCGGCTTATTTCGCAACAAAGCCTCCTTCACTCATGCTGCCAAACATACCCCCGTAAAACTGACTATTCTGTCGATGTCATTTACAAAATAGCCTCCACTCTACTCAGCAAATTGGATGCAGTCTATCACAGTGCCATCCGTTTTGTCACCAAAGACACATATACTACCCACCATTGCGACCTGTTGGCTGGTCCTCTCTACATATTCGTCGCCAAACCCACTGGCTCCAGATCATCTATAATTCTTTGCTAGGTAAAGCTCCGCCTTATCTAAGCTCACTGGTCACCATAGCAACACCCACCCGTAGCGCGCGCTCCAGCAGGTATATTTCACTGGTCATCCCCAAAGGCAACACCTGTTTTGGCCGCCTTTCCTTACAGTTCTCTGCTGCCAATGACTGGAACGAATTGCAATAATCACTGAAGTTGGAGACCTATATCTCCCTCACTAACTTCAAGCGTCGGCTGTCAGAGCAGCTTACCGATTGCTGCAGCTGTACACATCCCATCTGTAAATATCCCATCCAACCAACTCCAACTGCATTTTTTTCTGCTCTTTTGCTCACCAGTATTCATACCCGTATTTATACTTACACATCTTCATCTGCACATCTATCACTCCAGTGTTAATTGCTAAAATGAAATTACTTCTCCACTATGGCCTATTTATTGCCGTACCTCCTTACTTCATTTGCACACACCATACAGATTTTCTATTGTGTTATTGACTGTACGTTTGTTTATCCCATGTGTAACTCTGTGTTGTTTTTGTCGCACTGCTTTGCTTTATCTTGACCAGGTCGCAGTTGTAAATGAGAACTTGTTCTCAAATGGCCTACCTGGTTAAGTAAAGGTGAAATAAAATAAAAATGCAAAGAGAATGTTGCGCACTAGGAACTGTCTGCTTGAGTGGCGGGGATTGGTATGTGTGTAGGATTGGGAAGCGGACAAATAGAAGACGTACTGAGAGAGAACTCTGTCAACTCAAGGAATAAATCAATAGTAAAAAACAAACAAACAGGCTTTACAGACGGCTTAGTGGCGTTTTGAAACTGTCACTGCCTCTTACGATATGGGTATTGCGCATGTCGATATTGCAATTTAGATTAAAAAAATTATTAACCGTGCAGCCGTAAAACTAGCTCACACTTACAGTTGAAGTCGGAAGTATACATACACTTAGGTTGGAGTCATTAAAACTAGTTTTTCAACCACTACACAAATTTCTTGTTAACTTCTTCGGGCTAGGGGGCAGTATTCGGAAGTTTGGATGAATGAGGTGCCCAAAGTAAACTGCCTGTTACTCAGGCCCAGAAGCTAGGATATGCATATAATTAGTATTGGATAGAAAACACTATAAAGGTTCCAAAACTTTTAAAATAATGTCTGTGAGTATAACAGAACTGATATGGCAGGTGAAAACCTGAGGACAATCCATCCAGAATAGTTTTTTTTCTTCCCCAGCTCACCTTTGATTACAATGGCTGGGAATGGGAATATAAAATGAAAACCTCCCAGATTTCAGTTCCAAGGGCTTCCACTAGATATCAACAGTCTTTAGAAAGAGTTTCGGGCTTGTTTTTGAAAAATGAGCTAGAATTTGTAGTTTTTCTAAGTGGCTCCCATTTTGGCTGTAGCGTTTGTTGCGCGTTCCGGTGAGGGCGTGCACTTCGTTGTTTATCTCCGGTAATGGTCTCCGGTATTCTCAGTCTTATATTTTATAGTTTATTTACATATTACGGTACCTGAGGATTGATTAGGAACATTGTTTGATATGTTTGGAAGAAGTTTATTGGTACAGGATTCATTTGTATGCATTTTGAATGAGGGAAACCTGTGGATTACTGAGTTAAGTGCGCCATTGAAACATACTTTTTGGGAATCTAAAGGACTTTATCGAACAAAAGTACCATTTGTTATATAGCTGGGACCCTTGTGATTGCAACCAGATGAAGATCTTCAAAGGTAAGTGATTGATTTTTATCGCTATTTCTGACTTTCGTGATGCCTCTGCTTGGTTGGAAAATGTATGTAATGCTTTTGTGTGCCGGGCGCTGTCCTCGGATAATCGCATGCTGTGCTTTCGCCGTAAAGCCTTTTTGAAATCTGACAAAGCGCCTGAATTAACAAGAAGTTACTCTTTTAAATGATGTATGACACTTGTATTTTCATGAATTTGTAATGTTACGATTTCTGTCATTTGAATTTGGCGCTCTGCAATTTCACCGGATGTTGTCGAGATGGGACATAACTTCTTACGGATCATTGGGAAGCTAAACAAACTAGTTTTGCCAAGTAGATTAGGACATCTACTGTGTGCATGACACACACAAGTAATTGTTTACAGACAGATTAATTCACTGTATCACAATTCCAGTGGGTCAGAAGTTTAATACACTAAGTTGACTGTGCCTTTAAACAGCTTGGAAAATTCCAGAAAAATATGTCAAGGCTTTAGATGCTTCTGATAGGTTAATTAACATAATTTGAGTCAATTGGGGGTGTACCTGTGGATGTATTTCAAGGCCTACCTTCAAACTCAGTGCCTATTTGCTTGACATTATGGAAAAATCTAAAGAAATCAGCCAAGACGAAGAAGAAGCCACTGCTCCAAAACCGCCATTAAAAAAAAGACTACGACTTGTAACTACACATGGGGACAAAAATCATACTTTTTGGAGAAATATTCTCTGGTATGATGAAACAAAAATAGAGCTGTTGGCAATAATGACCATTTTATGTTTGGAGGGAAAAGGGGGAGGCTTGCAAGCCAAAGAACACCATCCCAACCGTGAAGCACGTGGGTGGCACATCATGTTGTGGGGGTGCTTTGCTGCAGGAGGGACTGGAGCACTTCACAAAATAGATGGCATCATGAAGAAGTTAATTATTATGTGGATATATTGAAGCAACATCTCTAGACATAAGTTAGGAATTAAAGCTTGGTCGCAAATGGATCTTCCAAGTGGAAAATGACCCCAAGCATACTTCCAAAGTTGTGTCAAAATGGCTTAAGGACAACAAAGTCAGGTTTTGGAGTGGCCATCACTAAGCCCTGACCTCAATCCTATAGAAAATTTGTGGGCAGAACTGAAAAAGCTTGTGCGAGCAAGGAGGCCTACAAACCTGACTCAATTACACCAGCTCTGTCAGGAGGAATGGGCCAAAATTCACCCAACTTGTTGTGGAAGGATACCCAAAACCTTTTGACCCAAGTTAAACAATTTGAAGGCAATGCTACCAAATACTAATTAAGTGTATGTTAATGGCTGACCCACTGGGAATGTGATGAAAGAAATTAAAGCTGAAATAGATCATTCTCTCTACATTTATTCTGACATTTCACATTCTTAAATTAAAGTGGTTATCCTAGCTGACCGAAGACAGGGAATTTTTACTAGGATTAACTGTCAGGAATTGTGAATAACTGAGTTTAAATGTATTTGGCTAAGGTGTATGTAAACTTCCGACTTAAACTGTCTCAAGATCTCTTTTGTCAAATGTCGAACATTTTTGTCATTCTTTCCTGCCACAATATCATCCTTCGTTCTTTACCAATTCTTAACATATGGTAATTAGTTATGGAGGATGAGCAGTTTCATAATCTGTGAAATGAACCCATGTACAGGCTATTTATGGTTTAGTTTGTTTGTTCTTTTAGAGGGTGTTGAATTGTTTGCATGATTAATGACAATCCTCTAACTCTCTGGCAAATGGGATGGTTTGTTACTGACCATGTGTTACTGTGTAACTGAGCAGGCCCTGTACAGTATAAATGTTCTCTTCCCGTGGCCAGAGTTATAATGCAGTATATTTTAAACCTGAGCCACTTCCCTCTTGTAATTCTCATTTCCTCTTAAAAGTATTTTAGCAGCAGACCTATTACTAAACTTGTAAATGTCTCCCAGTGTATTTGGAGGATTTTTATTTTCTTAAAGCACAGTTTTCCTTCAAATAAAATTGTGCAGTGAAATATGTTTTAGCCTATTTAGTTGGTCACAACATTGAAGACAAATTATAGGTAACACATATGAAATGCCCATTTTCCCTTTGAAAATGCTACTGATTAGGCTATGTTGTGTCGTAGACTAAAAAAATCCTCCATTTTTTTTGTTAGAATATCTGGAAAAAATCCCGCCAACATCTTATGTTCAGTGCCAAAATGACACTTTCCTGGAATTTGGCATTGTATGATTTGACTTATCATTGTGTTAATATTGAGGCGCTTAGTTTTCAGATTTTTAAGAAGCTTTTAATAGTTAAAATGGTGAATGAGGGTTGCACCTTTTTCCTTTTCAATTAGCAAATGTTTTGTTTGCGCCTCGACTTTTGTTGGTTGAGTGCCCTCCACTTCTTTCGTAATTACTTGTAGCAATATTTAAGTGCTTTATTTGTGTGTGTGTGCATTGCTTTTTTATACAGTTATTCCAAAGAATAATCGCATGTGGAAAATGTCCCCCCCTGCCATTAACCTGCCCCTGCCGTTAACCTTAACCTGCCCCTGCCGTTAACCTTTTCTTTTTTTTGTTCTTTTTTTTGTCCATTTTCCCCGTAAGAATATAGTTGAATATCCCTGGCCTACATTGTTACGTCTTTTTTCAAGGAGCCCGTCTCTCATTAATTTGCCCTGGCCATATCTCATTGCTTCTAAGAATTGATTTGAGCAGTATAATGTCTGAATTGTACATATTGTTTTCAGTTGTACTGCTGCATGCAGGAGCATGAAGGCTAAGCCTTGTTGGATGGTGCTGCAGCTGGGTTACGACGGTTCTTTCCTGCGAGGCCACAGACCTAAATCCCTGTCTTTGAGTTACCAATCTCTTTGAAACAGGAAGGGGTTGGGGCCTGTGTGTGGGTTTGTGTAGGCCTGTGTTCGTGTTTGTGCTCAACTATATATGTAAGTGTGTTTGTGTCTATAAAAGATAAGTAGGTATAGGCTAGATGAGGGGATTTAAGCAAACACATCATCATCTTATAAAATGAATATTTTATGAACCAAACTCTTAACAGGGTATGTAGCCTATTAAAGGAAACGTTGACCCAAAATTCAGAAACTCCCAAGTGATTCCATACATTGAAACTAGTTTGCCCTCTCACCCTCTCTCTCTCTGTAGCGCTGTCATGAAACAGCTGCAAAAACGGGTCACGTGACTGGTGACGTTGCTGGATGCCGTCCTCGCTCTGCTCCATTGCCAGTGAATCCATGATTCAGAAATCTGCCAAGTGTGGACATTTGGTTTTTATTGAAAGCATATGGCCGAATTAGCTATTTTGAGCAAAGTAGGATCCGTTTTGAGTCAGGAAATGTGTACTCTTCCACCTAAAACATTTGCGAGTACAGCAGCGAAGATGGTTAACAACTGTGCATGTGGGGGAATCCCTGCTACATAGAAACTGCACGTTATGCCGTTATTCATAGATGCTAGGTTTAACTTTACACATTATTTTACAGTAAACAACAACCTATAAATATATCTGGTGACAAATTCAAGAGTCATGAAGAAAACAATGGGAGGGGAGCCCATTGTGTCATCAAACATATTTATTTGAGCCGGAGTATTGAAACAAAGATTTGTGGAAAATGAAGCTTTGGATGGCCCACCGCAGCAGTAGCTAATAAAGGCCTTCAGGGGTCCAAAATGGACCTGGGGCTTTTCAACCTGTACCCGATATGCATAAATACATTTTGTTTTAAAATCGAGACCCGTTCTGAACAGTTCCGAGGACAACCAGACCCAATCCGAGTGAGGGAAACGACAGAAAATAATATATTTTTAAAATCTGCTTTATTAACCGTGGCTGATAAAGGGAGAGGTAGAGAGAAGTCCCGGATAACGTCTGAGGTATTCTGGTAGCTGGATAACACCCACAACCCATCACCAGGATCAACACAGACTAGATTGGTGGTGCAGTTGTGGCAATTGCACTCCAATGCCACGAAGGAGGAATGTTTTTGCGTGACTACAGTTCTTACAGAAATGGAAGAATGTAATGATGAGCAATTAGTTTTACAAAAATCTGTAATACAAAAACTAATTGAAGATGCCTTCTAGCTGGGCCTAATGGACACTTCTCTAACAAGTAAGTTGCTAAACTTTACTTTATTCGCTTATCATAAACCTCTATGAACTAGCTATTTTAGTTGGTTTATGCTTTCACATTAGCCTATGTTTATATGTCACAATGTTTTGGGGATATTCTATTCTGCAATGTTAGGTGACAACATGTCTATTGTCTCTCAACTATGGCTGTGGTGGTCATGAAATGTTGTCAGCCGGTTAGTGTCATGCAAAAGACTGTCTCATGGTAATTGACCGTTAGTTCATATAAACACATTTAGTAAAATATCTCGAGGCCTGCTGATGCTGTGTGCGTCATCTGTATGCACTCTAATAGCGAATTGAATCTGCGCGTCCATTTTTCAATGATGCCAGGAGGCTACTTTGGTTTCATCGCAGATCATGCACTTGATATAAGCAAAAATACATATAAGAACACTTATTTTACTCCACCCATCAACCACTGTTTGAGGAGCATTCTCTCGCTGAGTGACAGGTGATATTATGCCCAACCTATGTATGCCATGGGCTCTCCAACCCTGGTCCTGCAGCTGCCTAGTGCTTAATTTGCAAAACCAAGTGAAATCTGTCCGGACCCCATGACTCTTTCCACATTTTGTTACTTTACAGCCTTATTCTAAAATGTGTTAAATCATTTTTCCCCCTCATCAATCTACACACAATAACCCATAATGACAAAGCAAAAACAGGTTTTTAGAATATATATATAAATCTATATAAAAAAAGAGGAAATATCACATTTACATAAGTATTCAGAGCCTTTACTCAGTACTTTGTTGAAGCACCTTTAGCAGCGACTACAACCTTGAGTCTTCTTGGGTGTGACGCTACAAGCATGGCACACCGGTATTTGGGGAATGTCAAAGCAAAAACCAAGCCATGATGTCGAAGGAATTGTCTGTAAGGCTCCGGGACAGGATTGTGTCGAGGCACAGATCTGGGTAAGGGTACCAAAACGTTTCTGCAGCATTGAAGGTCCCCAAGAACACAGTAGCCTTCATCATTCTAAAATGGAAGAACTTTGGAACCACAAAGACTCTTTCTAGAGCTGGTCGCACGGCCAAACCTAGCAATCGTCGGTGAAGGGCTTTGGTCAGGGAGGTGACCTGACAGAGCTCCAGAGTTCTCTGTGAAGAGGAGTGAACCTTCCAGAAGGACAACCATCTTTGCAGCACTCCACCAATCAGGCCTTTATGGCCAGAAGTAAGCCACTCCTCAGTAAAAGGCACATGACATCCCACTTGGAGTTTACCAAAAGGCACCTAAAGGACTCTCAGACCATGAGAAACAAGATTCTCTGTTCTTATGAAGCCAAGATTGAACTCTTTGGCCTGACTGAGGCACATCTGCAGGAAACCTGGCACCATCCCCACAGTGAAGCATGCTGGTGGCAGCATCATGCTGTGGGGATGTTTTTCAATGGCAGGAACTGGAAGACTAGTCAGTATCGAGGGAAAGATGACCGGAGAAAAGTACAGTGAGATCCTTGATGAAAACATGCTCCAGAGCGCTCAGGACCTCGGACTGGGGCGAAGGTTCACCTTCCAACAGGACATCAACCCTAAGCACACAGCCAAAACAATGCAGGCGCGGCTTCAAGAAGAGTCTCTGAATGTCCTTGAGTGGCCCAGCCAGAGCCTGGATTTGAACCTGATCGAACATCTCTGGAGAGACCTGAAAATCGCTGTGCAGAAATGCTCCTCATCCAACCTGACAGAGCTTGAGAGGATCTGCAGAGAAGTATGGGAGAAACTTCCCAAATACAGGTGTGCCACGCTTGTAGCGTCATACCCTAGAAGGCTCAAGGCTGTAATCGCTGCCCATGTGTTTCAACAAAGTACTGAGTAAGGGGTCTGAATACTTATGTACATTCTATAAGCCTATTTTTTTTTCTTTGTCCATTATGTGGTATTGTGTGTAGATTGAGGATTTAAAAAAAAGCAAGTTAATCCATTTTAGAACGAGGCTGTAACGTAACAAAATGTGGAAAAAGTCCAGGGGTCTGAATACTTTTTGAATGCACTAATGCATGCATACATACTCACTCACTCACATACTCCAACATTGCTCATCCTAATATTTATATATATTTCTTAATTCCATTCTTTTACTTTTAGATTTGTGTGTATTGTTCAATATTATTGCACTAGGAACACAAGCATTTCTCTACACACACATCTAAATATGTGTATGTGACCATCAAAATTGTATTTTGATTTTAGACCGATAGTACTTACGACAAAAAAGATAATTCGGCCATACATTTTCAATAAAACAAAGAATTTGTGTACAATTTTACATCAGGAGATGTCACAAAATGCTATACCGAAACCAAGCCCAAAATACCAAACAGCAAGCAATGCAGATGTAGAAGCACGGTGACTAGGAAAAACTCCCTAAATAGACAGGAATCTAGGAGGAAACCTAGAGGGGAACCAGGCTCTGAGGGGTGGCCAGTCATCTTCTGGCTGTGCTGGGTGGAGATTATAAGTGTACATGGCAATTTAAGGCTAGATTGAACATCTTGAAGAACAAACATTAATAGATGACCAGCAGGGTCAAATAATAATCAGTGGTTGTAGATGGTGCAACAGGTCAGTACCTCAGGAGTAAATGTCAGTTGGCTTTTCAGTGGCGACGCATTCAGAGGTCGAGACAGCAGGTGCGAGGGAGAGAGATTCGGAAACAGCAGGTTCGGGACAAGGTAGCACATCTGGTGAACACGTCAGGGTTCTCTAGTCACAGGCAGAACAGTTGAAACCGGAGCAGCAGCACGACCAGGTGGACTGGGCCAGGAGGAGTCATCAGGCCAGCTAGTCCTGAGGCATGATCTGGAATAGGAGGGAGAAAGGGAATTAGAGGGAGCATACTTAAGTTTACACAGGACACCAGATATGACAGGAGAATTAAACCATATGTAACAGACTGAACCTAGCTCCCCGGCACATAGACTATTGCAGCATAGATACTGCAGACAGACCGAGGTGGGTCGGGGGACACTGTGGCCCCGTCTGACAATACTTCCGGACAGGGCCTACCAGGCAGGATATAACCCCACCCACTTTGCCAAAGCACAGCCCTCACACCACTGGAGGGGTATCAACCGACCACCAACTTACTACCCTTAGACAAAGCTGAGTATAGCCCACGAAGATCTCCTTCACTGCAAGAGCCCGATGGGACGCAAAACCGGACAGGAAGATCACGTCTGTGACTCAACCCACTCAAGTGATGCACCCCTCCTAGGGACGGCATGGAAGAGCATTAGTAAGCCAGTGACTTAGCCCCCGTCAGAGGCAGAGAATCACAGTGGAGAGCCGTCCAGGCAGAGACCGCAAGGGCAGTTTGTCCCTCCAGTGCCTTTCACCTTCGCACCCCTGAGCCAGACTACACTCTATCATAGGACCTACTGAAGATGAGACTTCAGTAAAGACTTAAGTTTGAGACCGAGTCTGCCTCTCTCACATGGATAGACAGATCATTTCATCAAAATTGAGATCTATAGGAGAAAGCCCTGCCTCCAGCTGTTTGCTTAGAAATGATAGGGACAAGGAGGCCTGTGTCTTGTGAGTGTAGTGTAGGTATGTACGGCAGGACCAAATCGGAGAGATGGGTAGGAGCAATCACATGTAATGCTTTGTAGGTTAGCGGTAAAACCTTGAAATCAGACCTAGCCTTAACAGGAAGCCAATGTAGAGAGGCTAGCAGTGGAGTAATATGATCACATTTTTTGGTTCTAGTCAGGATTCTAGCAGCCTTGTTTAGGACTAACTGAAGTTGATTTTGTGCTTTTATCCAGGTTCCGGAGAGTAGAGTATTGCAGTAGTCTAATCTAGAAGTGACAAAAGCATGGATTATCTTTTCTGCATCCATTTATTTTACAAAAATATTCAGAATAATGCAATGTTACAAAAAATGGAAAAAAGCTGTCCTTGAAATATTCTTGATACTGTATGTTGGTCAAAAGAGATCAGGGTCCAGAGTAACGCAGAGATCCTTCGCAGTTTTATTTGAGACTACTGTACAACCAAGATTAGTTGTCAGATCCAACACCAGATCTCTTTGTTTCTTGGGACTTAGAACTAGCATCTCTGTTTTGTCTGAGTTTAAAACACTTGCCGAACTCCACTTCCGTTAAACATTTAGATCCACAATATTTATTCCACGGGACAAAACTAGAACCAGGGTATGACTGTGGCAATGAATAGGTCCGGAGACATGTTGGACAAAACCCACTGTGTCAATGATGGCTCCGAACGCCTTTTGGAGTGGGTCTGTGGACTTTTCCAAGTGAATATTAAAGTCACTAAAAATCTGAATATTATCTGCCATGACTACAAGGTCTTCAAAAAGAATGGAGGACCAAGGCACTCTTCATATATTTCATCAAAATGCCTTTATTTGTATTAGAGGTCGACCGATTAATCGGAATGGCCGATTTAATTAGGGCCGTTTTCATAACAATCAGAAATCGGTATTTTTGGGCGCCGATTTAAAAAGAAATCATTTAAAACATTTTTTTTAACACCTTTATTTAATCTTTATTTAACTAGGCAAGTCAGTTAAGAACACATTCTTATTTTTAATGACGACCTAGAAACAGTGGGTTAACTGCCTTGTTCAGGGGCAGATTTTCACCTTGTCAGCTCGGGGGATCCAATCTTGCAACCTTAACTAGTCCAACGCAATAACGACCTGCCTCTTTCTCGTTGCACTCCACAAGGAGGCTGCCTGTTATGCGAATGCAGTAAGCCAAGGTAAGTTGCTAGCTAGCATTAAACTTATTTTATAAAAAGCAATCAATCATAATCACTAGTTAACTACACATGGTTGATGATATTACTAGATATTATCTAGTATCTGACTGAGCGGTGGTAGGCAGAAGCAGGCGCGTAAACATTAATTCAAACAGCACTTTCGTGCGTTTTGCCAGCAGCTCTTCGTTGTGCGTCAAGCATTGCGCTGTTTATGAAATCAAGCCTATCAACTCCCGAGATGAGGCTGGTGTAACCGAAGTGAAATGGCTGGCTAGTTAGCACGCGCTAATTGTCGTTGTGTTGCTGGTTCGATCCCAGGGAGGAGCGAGGAAAGGGACGGAAGATATACTGTTACACAGGCAATACTAAAGTGCCTATAAGAACATCCAATAGTCAAAGGTATATGAAATACAAATGGTATAAAGGGAAATAGTCCTATAATTCCTTTAATAACTACAACCTAAAACTTCTTACCTGGGAATATTGAAGACTCATGTTAAAAGGAACCACCAGCTTTCATATGTTCTCATGTTCTGAGCAAGGAACTGAAACGTTAGCATTCTTACATGGCACATATTTTACATGGAACATATTGCACTTTTACTTTCTTCTCCAACACTTTGTTTTTGCATTATTTAAACCAAATTGAACATGTTTCATTATGTACTTGAGGCTAAATTGATTTTATTAATGTATTATATTAAGTTAAAATAAGTGTTCATTCAGTAATGTTGTAATTGTCATTATTACAAATAAAATAAATTGTCCGATTAATCGGTATCGGCTTTTTTGGTCCTCCAATAATCGGTATCGGTGTTGAAAAATCATTATCGGTCGACCTCTAATTTGTATTGCATGTTTAATAGAAACAAAGATTTAAAAATCTGCCGCGTTTCGGCTGCATGGCCTTCGTCAGGGAGTACAAAGATGTGATAATACAATGTCCTCTTTTGAAGAGGGAGTGGTTACATAATTGATTGGACATTACCTAGTCAGCAATACTATACACATTCAAAAGTGAAATACTGTAAATGCAACTCGAGGCTAGAAGAATCAGAACCCATAGAAAGGTAGTTCTAACCTTGAATATTTACTCCTGGGGTACTGACCTGTTGCACCCTCGACAACCACTGAGATTAATATTATTATTATTTGACCCTGCTGGTCATCTATGAACATTTGAACATCTTGGCCATGTTCTGTTATAAACTCCACCCGGCACAGCCAGAAGAGAACTGGCCACCCCTCATAGCCTGGTTCCTCTCTAGGTTTCTTCCTGGGTTCTGGCCTTTCCAGGGAGTTTTTCCTAGCAACCGTGCTTCTACATCTGCATTGCTCGCTGTTTTGGGGTTTTAGGCTGGGTTTCTGTACAGTACTTTGAGATATCAGCTGATGTAAGGGCTTTATAAATTAGATTTGAATATGACTGGGCAAAGTGCTAAGAATAGGGGCACCATCTATTGTATTGTACACTAGAACGCAGCAAACGTGGACCAAAACTGTCTAAACATAGCTGAGGGCAATAGAGCAAAAAGTCCACTAGATGACAGCAAATGGACCTCTCGCGACCCTACAGGAAAGGTGAGAAATCCATATCTTCATTTAAACCAGGGTATTTAGTGGCCTGTAGTTTGTAAATCTCAAAACTTTCCCTTTGGTTTAGCTGTTTAAGATGGTCCCCTTTTCTAATTGTGGCCGGAACATGATCAATACCCATAGCTTGTAGGGAGGCAGGGTTGCCTTGTTGTAAGGACAATTCCAATAGGAATTCAGGGAACTCGGTGAGGAACGCTGTATACGGCCCAGGAGGCCTGTAAACAGTAGCTATAAAAAGTGATTGAGTAGGCTGCATAGATTTCATGACTAGAAGCTCAAATTGTAAATACAAATTTGCTGTCATAAATGTTAGCAACACCTCTGCCTTTGCAGGATGCGTGGGGGATATGGTCACTAGTGTAACCAGGAGGAGAGGCCTCATTTAACATGGTAAATTCATCAGGCTTGGGCCATGTTTGTCAGGCCAATCACATCAAGATTATGATCAGTGGTTAGTTCATTGACTATGACTGCCTTGGAAGTGAGGGATCTAACATTAAGTAGCTCTCTTTTATGATGAGATATCACAATCTCTTTCAATAATGACAGGAATGGACGAGGTCTTTATTCCAGTGAGATTGCTAAGGCGAACACCGCCATGTTTTGTTTTGCTCAACCCAGACACAGTCTCAATGGGGATAGCTGAGCTGACCACGCTGACTGTGCAAGTGGCAGACTCAACTAAGCTGGCAGGCTGGCTAACAGCCTTCTGCCTGGCCTGCACCCTATCGTTGTGGAGCTAGAGCAGTTAGAGCCCTGTCTATGTTCATAGATAAGATGAGAGCACCCCTCCAGCTAGGATGGAGTCTGTCACTCCTCAGCAGGCCAGGCTTGGTCCTGTTTGTGGGTGAGTCTCAGAAAGAGGGCCAATTATCTACAACTTCTATATTTTGGGAGGGGCAGAAAACAGTTTTCAACCAGTGGTTGAGTTGTGAGACTCTGCTGTAGAGCTCATCACTCCCCCTAACTGGGAGGGGGCCAGAGACAATTACTCAATGCCGACATCTTTCTAGCTGATTTACATGCTGAAGCTATGTTGTGCTTGGTGACCTCTGACTGTTTCATCCTAACATTGTTGGTGCCAACGTGGATAACAATATCCCTATACTCCCTATACTCTCTACACTCACCAGTTTTAGCCTTATCCAGCACCATCTTCAGATTAGCCTTAACGTCGGTAGCCCTGCCCCCTGGTAGTGTATGATAGCTGGATGATTCTTTTTCAGTCCAATATTGCGGGTAGTGGAGTCACCAATGAATAGGATTTTCAATTTGTCCAAGCTAATGGTGGGAGGCTTCGGTTGGTCAGACCCCGTAACGGGAGGAGGAGAGACCCGAGAAGGCTCGGCCTCTGACTCCGACTTGTTGCTTAATGGAGAGAACCGGTTGAAAGTTTCTGTCGGCTGAATGAGTGACACAGGTTGAGCATGCTGACAGCATTTCTTTCCCGAAGACTTGAGGAAAATTGTCCGACTGCGGGGACTATGCGGAGGGGGGGGATTTAAACTCCTCCCTGTACTTACAGACGCTGTTCCATCCTTTCCTGCACTTACATTACCCTTGCCTAACAATTGCATCTGAAGCTGTGCTTGCAACATGGCTATCCTCACCATAAGGCGATAGTTCTCCTGTATATTATGAGTACAGTGACTGCAATTGGATGGCATCATGTTAATGTTACTACCTAGCTTTTTTGGCTGGTGGAGGTTTTGTAGAACCATATCCAGATAAAGCGTTTGGGGTGAAAAAGTTGAATGTATAAATTAGAGCGATGAAAAAACTAAGACATTGGTAAATGTATTAAAAGTAAAATTAGAAAACTTTGGCAGTTAGCCAAGTAGCAACAAACCGCACAACAGCACAGAGACCAGTCCGGAAGTTGAGGGTGGAGCGAATGGCTGGAACAGTCTGGATTACAGGGATAGTTTACAACCTAGATAGTTTAAATGCTAAATTTCTGTGATTTTACAGCCATGGTGGATGGTGGATGGCTTCTTTACAGCATGGTGGATTCCTTGTAATGATGGCTTCTTCTCAGCCTTGTCCTGGTACTCTTTCCCAACAGTCCCCAGTCTTGAGATTCAGACTGACTATGACGATTAGAAGCAGTGTCTCCAGAGACTACTTTCACATCAAAGCCGCCCCGGAGACGCCGCAGCAGTCCAAATTTGCGGTTCCTCTTTTTTTGTAATGGTGAGTGCAAGGTTTTCATTTTCCAAATGCTTGCGGTTCGAATGAAGATCATCTCAATATGTGGGGCTTTGATTGATGTTTGACAAATAGTTTTGGGGCTTCTGATACACATGTGGGATTATTTTTGATTTATTACACTACCCTGGCGCTGCGGTACCCAGAACATTGTTGTTGGGGTTACAGTCCCAATCCTGCAATGAAAGGTTGGTTAGCGTCGGCGCAAGGCATAAAATCAATGTTACAAAAAACGTTGCCTGTGTAGCTTAACATGGCGCTCTAGTTATTTTTTTTATTCTTTAGCTGTTTTTCTGTGATTAGGCATAAACAAAGGGTGGCCTTCAACCACTCTCTTTCCTTGTTACTCTTCTAGCCTATTTATACCCACCTTGATGGGTAGATTTGCTCTTGTGCGGAAGGCACGTTGCATTTTTTTGTCTCTGCTAAGCAGTGTTGTAGTGACGGAGATGAGTCGCCACTAGCACCAGGCTGAGGTAGCTATTTACTTATTTTTAATTTAAAAATTTTTATTTCACCTTTATTTAACCAGGTAGGCTAGTTGAGAACAAGTTCTCATTTGCAACTGCGACCTGGCCAAGATAAAGCATAGCAGTGTGAACAGACAACACAGAGTTACACATGGAGTAAACAATTAACAAGTCAATAACACAGTAGAAAAAAAGGGGAGTCTATATACATTGTGTGCAAAAGGCATGAGGAGGTAGGCGAATAATTACAATTTTGCAGATCAGATGGTCATGTACAGGTAGAGATATTGGTGTGCAAAAGAGCAGAAAAGTAAATAAATTAAAACAGTATGGGGATGAGGTAGGTAAAAATGGGTGGGCTATTTACCGATAGACTATGTACAGCTGCAGCGATCGGTTAGCTGCTCAGATAGCAGATGTTTGAAGTTGGTGAGGGAGATAAAAGTCTCCAACTTCAGCGATTTTTGCAATTCGTTCCAGTCACAGGCAGCAGAGAACTGGAACGAAAGGCGGCCAAATGAGGTGTTGGCTTTAGGGATGATCAGTGAGATACACCTGCTGGAGCGCGTGCTACGGATGGGTGTTGCCATCGTGACCAGTGAACTGAGATAAGGCGGAGCTTTACCTAGCATGGACTTGTAGATGACCTGGAGCCAGTGGGTTTGGCGACAAATATGTAGCGTGGGCCAGCCGACTAGAGCATACAGGTCGCAGTGGTGGGTGGTATAAGGTGCTTTAGTGACAAAACGGATGGCACTGTGATAAACTGCATCCAGTTTGCTGAGTAGAGTGTTGGAAGCAATTTTGTAGATGACATCGCCGAAGTCGAGGATCGGTAGGATAGTCAGTTTTACTAGGGTAAGTTTGGCGTCGTGAGTGAAGGAGGCTTTGTTGCGGAATAGATTGATTTTCGATTGGAGATGTTTGATATGAGTCTGGAAGGAGAGTTTACAGTCTAGCCAGACACCTAGGTACTTATAGATGTCCACATATTCAAGGTCGGAACCATCCAGAGTGGTGATGCTGGTCAGGCGTGCTGGTGCAGGCAGCGAACGGTTGAAAAGCATGCATTTGGTTTTACTAGCGTTTAAGTGCAGTTGGAGGCCACGGAAGGAGTGTTGTATGGCATTGAATCTCATTTGGAGGTTAGATAGCACAGTGTCCAAGGACGGGCCGGAAGTATATAGAATGGTGTCGTCTGCGTAGAGGTGGATCAGGGAATCGCCCGCAGCAAGAGCAACATCATTGATATATACAGAGAAAAGAGTCGGCCAGTTGAACCCTGTGGCACCCCCATAGAGACTGCCAGAGGACCGGACAGCATGCCCTCCGATTTGACACACTGAACTCTGTCTGCAAAGTAGTTGGTGAACCAGGCAAGGCAGTCATCCGAAAAACCGAGGCTACGGAGTCTGCCGATAAGAATATGGTGATTGACAGAGTCGAAAGCCTTGGCAAGGTCGATGAAGACGGCTGCACAGTACTGTCTTTTATCGATGGCGGTTATGATATCGTTTAGTACCTTGAGCGTGGCTGAGGTGCACCTGTGACCGGCTCGGAAACCAGATTGCACAGCGGAGAAGGTACGGTGGGATTCGAGATGGTCAGTGACCTGTTTGTTGACTTGGCTTTCGAAGACCTTAGATAGGCAGGGCAGGATGGATATAGGTCTGTAACAGTTTGGGTCCAGGGTGTCTCCCCCTTTGAAGAGGGGGATGACTGCGGCAGCTTTCCAATCCTTGGGGATCTCAGACGATATGAAAGAGAGGTTGAACAGGCTGGTAATAGGGCTTGCGACAATGGCGGCGGATAGTTTCAGAAATAGAGGGTCCAGATTGTCAAGCCTAGCTGATTTGTACGGGTCCAGGTTTTGCAGCTCTTTCAGAACATCTGCTAGCTAGCTACCATGTTGAGAGAATATGTGGCTAGGACACCTCTTTCATTATCCCTTTTTTTAGGATAGCTAGGCTCATTGCTAACTAACCTGATACTTGCTGTACATAGATGTCTGTAGGCCTATTTGATATTAACGCCAAATAGAACCCTTAGTTTAGAAGGTCATGGTGGAATTCAGTAGGCTAGATATGTCTTTTGGAAGCATAAAGATGTGTGATATATATTTGTCCTTTAACGGTTGCTTGGCTTGTGTGGAAGAAGGTAGACGATTCAGCCACAAAAAAAGAATGAGTCACTGTGAAAAGCAAAAAAATAAAAAATCTAGATTTTTTTTTTTCTCCTGCTAGCGGTTTGTTTCCCACTCTGCAGAAGGATAATCTATAGAATCCGATTGGGGTAAGTAGCTTGTTTATTTAGCAAATTATTATTTTTATTTTACCCAAAGTGGACTGCTGGAGCTTGACGGCCTTCCTCCGGTTTGGGCACAAGGGAGGTAGAAAAGGGGCAATTTGGGGAGGGTCATCTCTCCCCTTTTCTGATGCTAATGAAAAGAGGAACGGTTTTCTGCCTTTAGCTTGCAGAGTGTGTCTCTCCTGCAGCATGCTCCACTGCCTGGACATTGTGAGAGTACAAAACTTCAGGCCCGGGATCCAATAACGTGAAATTTCAGCAGAGAAGCGGCCATTGTGTAGAGAGAGGCAGCCGGGGGAGGGTGATGGATAGGGGTGGGAGGGGATGGTGACTTGGCGAGCACCCAGGGCTCAGGCCACATCGTCCCTCTCCTCCTCCCCCACTCTTCCTCCACTCTCCCTCTCCTGTCTTTCACCCCCCTCCTCTCCCCTCAGGGGCTGGGAAGCCAGAGGGCTGAGGCAGAAGCAAAGCATGATGCCATGCTGGAGCTCTGTGAGCCACGGGCCGGGGCCACAGACAAACGGACACTTTGTCAGGCCAGGAAATGGCTGTCCCAGGATCCCCCTTCTCCACCACACACTGAAGCAGCCAGGCCCTCTGGACACAGGCCTGGCCAGCACGTGCTTGCTCTCAAGTACAGCCCTAGCCTACAGAAGTTCATAATGTAGGCCTTCCTGAGTACCCTACCACCAAAAACATTGGAGAAAATGCATGCCATGACTTTTTAACATGGAAATAACTATTGAAATGGCTGTTCTATGATGCAGCCTGCAGTATCAGCCAATGTGTGGTGGTCAATGTGGGCCTATGTTCCATGAGATTTCTGAAAACATGCAGGTCTTGACATTAACATGTTTAGCCACTTGTCCTTCAGACAAGGAGGTGACTGAAAATGTTGTTTGATGCAAGAAACCAACATCAACAATTCCCTGTATGTTATGAGTGCTTGCAAATTTCACCAATCACTTCACTATTTCCACATACAACAGGCAAATCAAAGCAAAATTATTGCATAAAACTGACCTATCACCGCAGTACAAAAAGAGGGTTCGCAATTTCTACAAATCAATGCACATTTACCATTGTGGTTAAATCAAGCCACAAAGAAAAATCCCTCTTCAGTGCATTTTCCTGACTCGCTTTTCAAAGATGGCTAGAATAAAACCAGTTTTGTGCTCTTGTAGGAGGCAATCATTCCCTCGTTGCTGACCAGAAATTATAGGGCTAATGACTCATTAACTAGCAAAGATTATAAAGAATTGAGCACAAGCGGCTGCATGTGACTTTCACGCTGAGATCTCACCACTGCTCAATTGTGTTTGCCAATGCAAAATAAGTATGAAAAAAGACTTAACGTTTTCAGTGTAACTTAAACCAAATATTTAGAAAAAATAATATAGAAATATAATGGAACAATATACTTTTCCATAACATTAACGGTCGTGACTGGGAGACCAATGAGATGGCTCACAATTGGCACAGCATCGTCTGGGTTAGAGGAGGGTTTGTCCGTCTGGGATGTTCTTGTCCCATCGCACTCTAGCGACTCCTTGTGGTGGGCCGGGCACATGCACTCTGACTTCGAGCGCCAGTTATGCGGTGTTTCCTCCGACACGTTAGTGGAGGACGCATGGCTCTTGACCTTTGCCTCTCCCTAGCCCGTACGGGAGTTGCAGACTGTAACTACCAATCTGGATATCACAAAATTGGGGAGAGAAGGGGGTAAAAAAAAAAAACTAGACAGTCTGGGAGAATCTAACATTCAAAAAATGTCATACCATTGATTTTATATTGGAGTCACTCAGATTGCATAAGAACACAGCATAAGCCATGCAGGAAACTGATTTTAAATCTGCAAACATGCTCATGACCTATGGATGTAAGGCCCTACTGACAGTACATGAGATCTACATATTTTGAAGTTATGCATTTTTTTGTTGACAAATACATAGTTTCCAAACCTTGGAGTAAAATAACCTTATTTTGGGTTTCAAATCTCACATCCAACAAGATTGTTTTGAGGTGTTTGAGCGAACGTTCTCAATGACCTGACTCCACAAACCTGTTTGGCTAGCCTATATTGAGGAAGATGATATAATCCTGAAATGCACATGTATGCCCTCACATGAGAAGAGGAGACCCATGTCCTAGTTTGGTGATGAACTTGAGGGGTTTTAAATCCGGAAGAGAGCTGAAGACTCTCTCCCCACCCACACCCTCTTTCTACCCCGGGCTCACTCACTCCCTCTGTTTTGTTCTTCTCCTTTTTGTCGGAAATGAAGTCAGTCATCCAGCAGAAAATTTGGAATGGGGGGCTCCTCTCTCTTTCTCTCTCTCCCTCTCTCTCTCCTTGCAGGCCTGAGCCAGCTGATCTGCTTCCGCTCTCATTGTATGTCCAGTGGACTGTGTGCACCCAGTGAGGAGCACGGCGCCCAACCTTTGTCTCCACAGGCCGTCCCGCTCTGGACAGGAGGGTTGTGTGTGTGTGTGTGTGTGTGTGTGTGTGTGAGGACAGTGGAGCAGTTGGTGTCTAGGCTTAACACGCGCTTTTTAGCAGATTGTGGGTTTCTCTTTTTGAGGGTTGTAGGAGTTGTCGCATGAGAGGAGAAATATGAATTGAATTGGAATGAAAGGAACTGAATCAATTTGTAGATCTTTTAATGTCTGTGGACAGTGCAAGGCCTATTTTTCCAGACAAATGCTGCTCATTGTCATGTTGCTTTAGGGCCGTTCCATTTGATTTCAATCACTTTTTGACCACACCCCTTTTGCTTTGAACAAAACTTTCTATACATATTTGCCCACGATAGAAGTGGTCAGAGTAACTTTTTGGACCTGAATGCCCAAACATTTAAAGGGGAGAGGTGCTCTAAGTTTGCCCATTTGTATATACCCCACGCTACCATCACTGTAAAACAGGGATGGGTGTGACCCACTTCTGCAGGCCCACGGATCAGTCAGTCTCAACTTAATGTTGTAACATTGTAGAATACAGAAGGTGCCATTTTGAAATGTGGTTGTGTATCAGCAGTTGTTCTCTTATGTCAGTCACTGACATTCAATCAATTAGCCCATGCCAGCAAAAAAAGGTGAGTCTAGCGGCCAGCTATTTAAACGTATAGTAATCATGGTCGAGGGGGCCTCCATTGATTTTGTTAGCCAGTCTGACTCAAATCTGCAAATATTTCTCTCTACCCTATGGCAAAATGTGTTCAATTGCAGGAAATGAGCTATAAAAACTGCTAAATGTTCTCTACGACCCATGACAAAATGTGTAGAATTGCAGTCCGCTAAAATGTTTTGCTCACAAGGTATGAGAGGGGGAAACACATTTTTGCCTAGGGCCCCATAGAACCCTAGAGCCGGCTCTGACTGCATGTGTGGGTATGGATGTGGGTACGCAGACCCACGAGCCACTGCGGCCCCTCATGATCATTTCAGATTTTGTGGCCCCTGCCCCATCAAAGTTGCCCTTCCCTGCTGTAAAAGATAAACAGTGGTGGTTGGAGGTCCACACATCAGAGAATGTTGACTTGGATGAGAACATCAACTGTTTTAAATTATACTGTCAATCTTCCATAGGAAGCCGATTGAAGTCATAGAAAAATATATAATAGAATAGGCATTCCCCTTTTTTTTTTTTGACATTTGACGGTAGGTGGACTGGTGGCCATCTTTGTGGTAGTAATTGGAAGTGAACATTTCAGTTCAATGTACATTTCAATGATGTACCAGCTAAATTGCAGTGGTCTGAAATAGAGTTGGGCGGTATCCTGAATTTAATATCGTAATACAGTCCTTCTCACATCCTGGGATTTACAGTATTACTGGCTTAGTACTACACAAGGGGGCACCAAAAAAAAAAAGATAAGGCCATTGGCTGTCTACCAGAATGCTAACAAAAGTAATAGCACATTTGCATGGACGCTGGTACCTAAATATGCCAAAGAGCGCAAACGAAAATAATCAAATTGCAAAGACCGGCAAACCAGCTCATAAAGCTATACATGTATAGGTAGGAGCTACCGAATGCGAATGTCATTTTTGATGCGTTTGGACATTTACAAGCAAATGTGAACGAGAGACATTGTGCAAATGAAAAAAGTTGAGACGCATGCTAGTCTGAAGGACCAACAGTACAGGCTCTGAAGCAGCATGTGTACATGCTGTGTCTGTGTGGCGTCTGGAGTTGCTAGGGCAATGGGCCTACCTGCTCTGCTTGGAGAAGAGGGGGAGGAGCAGACGGGAGAAAAATGCAAGGAAATCAAGCATTGGCAGCTGTACAGATAACTCATCCAAAGGGCTTGGCCTTCTCAACCACGGCAGAAAGCGAACAATATACACTGCTCAAAAAAAGAAAGGGAACACTACAATAACACATCCTAGATCTGAATGAATGAAATATTCTTATTAAATACTTTTTTCTTTACATAGCTGAATGTGCTGACACCAAAATCACACTAAAATGATCAATGGAAATAAAATTGATCAACCCATGGAGGTCTGGATTTGGAGTCACACTCAAAATTAAAGTGGAAAACCACACTACAGGCTGATCCAACTTTGATGTAATGTCCTTAAAACAAGTCAAAATGAGGCTCAGTAGTGTGTGTGACCTCCACGTGCCTGTATGACCTCCCTACAACGCTTGGGCATGCTCCTGATGAGGTGGTGGATGGTCTCCTGAGGGATCTCCTTCCAGACCTGAACTAATGATGTCCCAGATGTGCTCAATTGGATTCAGGTCTGGGGAACGGGCGGGCCAGTCCATAGCATCAATGCCTTCCTCTTGCAGGAACTGCTGACACACTCCAGCCACATGAGGTCTAGCATTGTCTTGCATTAGGAGGAACCCAGGGCCAACCGCACCAGCATATGGTCTCACAAGGGGTCTGAGGATCTCATCTCGGTACCTAATGGCAGTCAGGCTACCTCTGGCGAGCACATGGAGGGCTGTGCGGCCCCCCAAAGAAATGCCACCCCACACCATGACTGACCCACCGTCAAACTGGTCATGCTGGAGGATGTTGCAGGCAGCAGAACGTTCTCCACTGCGTCTCCAGACTGTCACGTCTGTCACGTGCTCAGTGTGAACCTGCTTTCATCTGTGAAGAGCACAGGGCACCAGTGGCGAATTTGCTAATCTTAGTGTTCTCTGACAAATGCCAAACGTCCTGCACGGTGTTGGGCTTGTAAGCACAACCCCCACCTGTGGACGTCGGGCCCTCATACCACCCTCATGGAGTCTGTTTCTGCACATTTGTAGCCTGCTGGAGGTCATTTTGCAGGGCTCTGGCAGTGCTACTCCTGCTCCTCCTTGCACAAAGGCGGAGGTAGCTGTCCTGCTGCTGGGTTGTTGCCCTCCTACGGCCTCCTCCACGTCTCCTGATGTACTGGCTCTGTCACTACGCTGACAGACACAGCAAACCTTCTTGCCACATTTCGCATTGATGTACCATCCCTGATGAGCTGCACTACCTGAGCCACTTGTGTGGGTTGTAGACTCCTTCTCATGCTACCACTAGAGTGAAAGCACTGCCAGCATTCAAAAGTGACCAAAACATCAGCCAGGAAGCATAGGAACTGAGAAGTGGTGTGTGGTCACCACCTAATTGCCTATAATTTTCTATAATGTCCACCTGTTGTCTATTCCATTTGCACAACAGCATGTGAACAGACAGAAGTGTGATTGACTTGGAGGTACATTGTGTTGTTTAAGTGTTCCCTTTATTTTTTTGAGTAATGTATGATGCCCTGTCACCTTGTTAACCTTTTCACGCATGAATTCCAAATATCTCTAACGGTCTCCCCAGCACTCGCTGTTCCAATATATGATTGTTACTCAACAGGAAAGTTAACCTGCGCTGCCCTCAAACCAAGATACGCTACCTGCTAATGATCTATAGGCTACCTGCTAATGATCTATAGGCTATGTTTCAACTTGTCAATTTCAAATTATTCTCAAACAAGTTATTTTCTAACAATAGTTTGAACTGAGGTGTGTTCTGCCTCATTAATTCAAATGGAAGTAGCCCATTTCACTGTTGTGGACAATTTTATGTTTGAGGCTTTTCTGAGCCGGACAAACTTCTCTTCAATGAGAGCCCAAGCACTTCCCCAGTGTTTCCCCAGATCAAGTATGTAGGTATTTCCTCAGTCTTGTACAAACTTTTTACGCAGGGCACATTTTCTGGCCTGCGCTCGCATTGCCTTCATTGTTGTTTTCCTTACAAATAATAACTCTGGACATATATACACAAGTATATTATTTTTAAACCTGCATATTTAGTTAAAATAAATTCATGAGGGGCCACCCGGGTGGCGCAGTGGTTAAGGGTGCTGTACTGCAGCGCCTGCTGTGCCACCAGAGACTCTGGGTTCGCGCCCAGGCTCTGTCGTAAACGGTCGCGACTGGGAGGTCCGTGGGGCGACGCACAATTGGCCTTGCGTCGTCCGGGTTAGGGAGGGGTTGGCCGGTAGGGATATCCTTGTCTCATTGTGCACCAGCGACTCCTGTGGCGGGCCGGACGCAGTGCGCTAACCAAGGTTGCCAGGTGCACGGTCTTTCCTCTGACACATTGGTGCGGCTGGCTTCCTGGTTGGATGCGCTGTGTTAACCTCTTGCCTCTACTTGGGACGCTTGCGTCCCAACTAGAGCTCTGGAAATGCAAATGCGCTACGCTAAATGCTAATAGTATTAGTTAAAACTCAAAAGTTCATTAAAATACACATGCAGGGTATCAAATTAAAGCTACACTCGTTGTGAATCCAGGCAACAAGTCAGATTTTTAAAATGCTTTTCGGCGACAGCATGAGAAGCTATTATCTGATAGCATGCACCAATACACTACAACAGAAAAGCACAGCAGGGGACGTAAACAAAATAATTAGCATTTCGGCGTTACACAAACCGCACAATAAAATAGAAAACAGTCATTACCTTTCACCATCTTCTTTGTTGGCACTCCTAGATGTCCCATAAACACTATTGGGTCTTTATTTCGATTAAATCGGGCCATATAAAGCCAAGATATCGTTATATGTAGACTGTGTGATAAACGAAAAAAACAGCGATTTCACAACGTAACGTCATTTTTAAAATTCAAAAAGTAGACGATAAACTTTCACAAAACACTTCGAAATACGTTTGTAATGCTACTTTAGGTATTAGTAAATGTTAATAAGCGATAAAAATCATCCATAGGCGATGTAGAAATCATTAGCTGTCGTCTTGGAAAAAATTTCAGGAGAGAGCTCTTCCGGAATGATCTGGGCGGAGACCGGAGGTAAGTCGTGCCCCTCTTTCGGTTCAACCAAGAATCAAAGATGATTCAATTCACAAGACTCTAGACAACATGGGGATGCTGTGGGAGTTGAATGCTCGGTCTTATCTAATTCGGCTCACTGTTAACAATTGCTGGAAGTGGCGCAAGGATATTTATTTCCATTTTCTGTGATCAGGTTTTCCTGCGCTTTCCGATGTAACGCACGTTATGTAATAGCCACAGTCGTGATTTAACCAGTTTTAAAAACGTCAGAGGGTTTCCTATCCACACATTCTAACCATATGAACGTACTATATTCCTGGCATGAGTAGCAGGGCGCTGAAATGTTGCGCGATTTTTAACAAAATGTTCAAAAAAGTAGAGGGTCGACTGAAGAGGTTAAGAAGCAGTGCGGCTTGGTTGGGTTGTGTATCGGAGGACGCATGACCTTCAACCTTCGTCTCTCCCGAGCTGGTACGGGAGTTGTAGCGATGAGACAAGATAGTAGCTACTACAACAATTGGATACCACGAAATTGGGGAGAAAAACGGGGTAAAATTCAAAAAAAAGTTAATGTTAGCAGGCAATATTAACTAGAGAATTTGCGTCACTGCTCTTGTGTTCTGTGCAAGCAGAGTCGGGGTATATGCAGCAGTTTGGGCCGCCTGGCTCATTGCGAACTGTGTGAAGACCATTTTTTCCTAACAGACTGTAATTAATTTGCCAGAATTGTACATAATTATGACATAACATTGAAGGTTGTGCGGTTCCGTATTTCACTGAAAGAATAAACATTTTGTTTTCGAAATGATAGTTTCCGGATTTTACCATATTAATGACCTAAGGCTCGTATTTCTCTGAGTTTATTATAATTAAGTCTATGATTTGATAGAGCAGTCGAACTGGGCAGTGGTAAGCAGCAGCAGGCTCGTAAGCATTCATTCAAACAGCACTTTCCTGCGTTGGCCAGCAGCTCTTCGCAATGCTTGAAACACAGCGCTGTTTATGACTTCAAGCCTATCAACAACCGAGATTAGGCTGGCCAGCCTATAGTCAAAGGTAAATTAAATACAAATGGTATAGACAGAAATATTCCTATAATAACTACAACCTAAAACTTCTTAACTGGGAATATTGAAGACTCATGTTAAAAGGAACCACCAGCTTTCATATGTTCTCATGTTCTGAGCAAGGAACTTAAACGTTAGCTTTATTACATGGCACATATTGCACTTTTACTTCCCCGACACTGTGTTTTTGCATTATTTAAACCAAATTGAACATGTTTAATTATTTATTTGAGACTTAAGTAGATTTTATTTATGTATTATATTAAGTTAAAATAAAAGTTAATTCAGTATTGTTGTAATTGTCGTTATTATAAAAATCGGCCATTAATCGGTAGCGTTTTTTTTTGGTCCTCCGGTAATCGGTATTAGAGTTGAAAAATCATAATCGGTCATCCTCTAATTACAACCTTTATTCTAAAATGGATCAAATACATGTTTCCCATCAATCTACACACAATACCCCATAATGACAAAGCAAAAACAGCTTTTTAGAAAAATGTGGCACATTTTCAGGTCTCTCCAGAGGTGTTCGATCAGGTTCAAGTCTGGGCTCTGGCAGGGCCACTCAAGGACATTCAGAGAAGCCACTCCTGCATTGTCTTGGTAGGGTTGTTGTCCTGTCGGAAGGTGAACCGTTGCCCTAGTCCGAGATCCTGAGTACTATGGAGCAGATTTTTTATCAAGGATCTCTCTGTACGTTGCTCTGTTAATATTTCCCTCAAACCTGACTAGTTTCCCAGTCCCTGCCGCTGAAAAACCACCCCACAGCATGATGCTGCCACCAGCATAATTCACAGTAGGGATGGTGCCAGGTTTCCTCCAGACGTGACGCTTGGCATTTAGGCCAAATGGTTAAGTCTTAGTTTCATCAGACCAGAGAGTCTTGTTTCTCATAGTCTGAGAGTCCTTTAGGTGCCTTTTGGCCAATGCCTTTTACTGAGGAGTGGCTTCCGTCTGGCCACTCTACCATAAAGGCCTGTTTGGTGGAGTGTTGCTGAGATGGTTGTCCTTCTGGAAGGTTCTCCCATCTCCACAGAGGAACTCTGGAGCTCTGTTAGTGACCATCGGGTTCGTGGTCACCTCTCTGACCAAGGCCCTTTTCTCCCTATTGCATTTACATTACATTTAAGTCATTTAGCAGACGCTCTTATCCAGAGCGACTTACAAATTGGTGCATTCACCTTATGACATCCAGTGGAACAGTAGTGCATCTAAATCTTTTAAGGGGGGGTGAGAGGATTACTTTATCCTATCCTAGGTATTCCTTAAAGAGGTGGGGTTTCAGGTGTCTCCGGAAGGTGGTGATTGACTCCGCTGTCCTGGCGTCGTGAGGGAGTTTGTTCCACCATTGGGGGGCCAGAGCAGCGAACAGTTTTGACTGGGCTGAGCGGGAACTGTACTTCCTCAGTGGTAGGGAGGCGAGCAGGCCAGAGGTGGATGAACGCAGTGCCCTTGTTTGGGTGTAGGGCCTGATCAGAGCCTGGAGGTACTGAGGTGCCGTTCCCCTCACAGCTCCGTAGGCAAGCACCATGGTCTTGTAGCGGATGCGAGCTTCAACTGGAAGCCAGTGGAGAGAGCGGAGGAGCGGGGTGACGTGAGAGAACTTGGGAAGGTTGAACACCAGACGGGCTGCGGCGTTCTGGATGAGTTGTAGGGTTTAATGGCACAGGCAGGAGCCCAGCCAACAGCGAGTTGCAGTAATCCAGACTGGAGATGACAAGTGCCTGGGTTAGGACCTGCGCCGCTTCCTGTGTGAGGCAGGGTCGTACTCTGCGGATGTTGTAGAGCATGAACCTACAGGAACGGGCCACCGCCTTGATGTTAGTTGAGAACGACAGGGTGTTGTCCAGGATCACGCCAAGGTTCTTAACGCTCTGGGAGGAGGACACAGTGGAGTTGTCAACCGTGATGGCGAGATCATGGAGCGGGCAGTCCTTCCCGGGAGGAAGAGCAGCTCCGTCTTGCCGAGGTTCAGCTTGAGGTGGTGATCCGTCGTCCACACTGATATGTCTGCCAGACATGCAGAGATGCGATTCGCCACCTGGTCATCAGAAGGGGAAAGGAGAAGATTAATTGTGTGTCGTCTGCATAGCAATGATAGGAGAGACCATGTGAGGTTATGACAGAGCCAAGTGACTTGGTGTATAGCGAGAATAGGAGAGGGCCTAGAACAGAGCCCTGGGGGACACCAGTGGTGAGAGCACGTGGTGTGGAGACGGATTCTCGCCACGCCACCTGGTAGGAGCGACCTGTCAGGTAGGACGCAATCCAAGCGTGGGCCGCGCCGGAGATGCCCAACTCGGAGAGGGTGGAGAGGAGGATCTGATGGTTCACAGTATCGAAGGCAGCCGATAGGTCTAGAAGGATGAGAGCAGAGGAGAGAGAGTTAGCTTTAGCAGTGCGGAGCGCCTCCGTGATACAGAGAAGAGCCGTCTCAGTTGAATGACTAGTCTTGAAACCTGACTGATATGGATCAAGAAGGTCATTCTGAGTGAGATAGCGGGAGAGCTGGCCAAGGACGGCACGTTCAAGAGTTTTGGAGAGAAAAGAAAGAAGGGATACTGGTCTGTAGTTGTTGACATCGGAGGGATCGAGTGTAGGTTTTTTCAGAAGGGGTGCAACTCTCGCTCTCTTGAAGACGGAAGGGACGTAGCCAGCGGTCAGGGATGAGTTGATGAGCGAGGTGAGGTAAGGGAGAAGGTCTCCGGATATGGTCTGGAGAAGAGAGGAGGGGATAGGGTCAAGCGGGCAGGTTGTTGGGCGGCCGGCCGTCACAAGACGCGAGATCTCATCTGGAGAGAGAGGGGAGAAAGAGGTCAGACCACAGGGTAGGGCAGTGTGAGCAGAACCAGCGGTGTCGTTTGACTTAGCAAACGAGGATCGGATGTCGTCGACCTTCTTTTCAAAATGGTTGACGAAGTCATCTGCAGAGAGGGAGGAGGGGGAGGAGGATTCAGGAGGGAGGAGAAGGTGGCAAAGAGCTTCCTAGGGTTAGAGGCAGATGCTTGGAATTTAGAGTGGTAGAAAGTGGCTTTAGCAGCAGTGAGAGAAGAGGAGAATGTAGAGAGGAGGGAGTGAAAGGATGCCAGGTCCGCAGGGAGGCGAGTTTTCCTTCATTTCCGCTCGGCTGCCCGGAGCCCTGTTCTGTGAGCTCGCAATGAGTCGTCGAGCCACGGAGCGGGAGGGGAGGACCGAGCCGGCCTGGAGGATAGGTGACATAGAGAGTCAAAGGATGCAGAAAGGGAGGAGAGGAGGGTTGAGGAGGCAGAATCAGGAGATAGGTTGGAGAAGGTTTGAGCAGAGGGAAGAGATGATAGGATGGAAGAGGAGAGAGTAGCGGGGGAGAGAGAGCGAAGGTTGGGACGGCGCGATACCATCCGAGTAGGGGCAGTGTGGGAAGTGTTGGATGAGAGCTAGAGGGAAAAGGATACAAGGTAGTGGTCGGAGACTTGGAGGAGTTGCAATGAGGTTAGTGGAAGAACAGCATCTAGTAAAGATGAGGTCGAGCGTATTTCCTGCCTTGTGAGTAGGGGGAAGGTGAGAGGGTGAGGTCAAAAGAGGAGAGGAGTGGAAAGAAGGAGGCAGAGAGGAATGAGTCAAAGGTAGACGTGGGGAGGTTAAAGTCGCCCAGAACTGTGAGAGGTGAGCCGTCCTCAGGAAAGGAGCTTATCAAGGCATCAAGCTCATTGATGAACTCTCCGAGGGAACCTGGAGGGCGATAAATGATAAGGATGTTAAGCTTGAAAGGGCTGGTAACTGTGACAGCATGGAATTCAAAGGAGGCGATAGACAGATGGGTAAGGGGAGAAAGAGAGAATGACCACTTGGGAGAGATGAGGATCCCGGTGCCACCACCCCCGCTGACCAGAAGCTCTCGGGGTGTGCGAGAACACGTGGGCAGACGAAGAGAGAGCAGTAGGAGTAGCAGTGTTGTCTGTGGTGATCCATGTTTCCGTCAGTGCCAAGAAGTCGAGGGACTGGAGGGCGGCATAGGCTGAGATGAACTCTGCCTTGTTGGCCGCAGATCGGCAGTTCCAGAGGCTACTGGAGACCTGGAACTCCACGTGGGTCGTGCGCTGGGACCACCAGAGTAGGGTGGCCGCGGCCACGCGGTGTGGAGCGTTTGTATGGTCTGTGCAGAGAGGAGAGAACAGGGATAGACAGACACATAGTTGACAGGCTACACAAGAGGCTACGCTAATGCAAAGGAGATTGGAATGACAAGTGGACTACACGTCTCGAGTGTTCAGAAAGTTAAGCTTTACGTAGCAAGAATCTTATTGACTAAAATGATTAAAATGATACAGTACTGCTGAAGTAGGCTAGCTGGCAGAGGCTGCGTTGTTGACTATGTAGGCTAGCTGGCAGTGGCTGCGTTGTTGACACTACACTAATCAAGTCGTTCCGTTGAGTGTAATAGTTTCTACTCTGCTGCTATTCGGGGCTAGCTGGCTAGCTAGCAGTGTTGATTACGTTACGTTGCGTTAAAGAACGACAATAGCTGGCTAGCTAACCTAGGAAATCGCTCTAGACTACACAATTATCTTTGATACAAAGACGGCTATGTAGCTAGCTACGATCAAACAAATCAAGCCGTTGTACTGTAATGAAATGAAATGAAAAATGTGATACTACCTGTGGAGCGAAGCGAAATGCGACCGGGTTGTTGAGTGCGGAAGTCTGTTCGGTAGACGTTGGCTAGCTGTTGGCTAGCTAGCAGTGTCTCCTACGTTAAGGACGACAAATAGCTGGCTAGCTAACCTCGGTAAATTAAGATAATCACTCTAAAACTACACACTCTAAACTACACAATTATCTTGGATACGAAGACAGCAAAGACAACTATGTAGCTAGCTAACACTACACTAATCAAGTCGTTCAGTTGAGTGTAATAGTTGTGCTGCTAATCGGTAGACGGTGGACGTTAGCTAGCTGGCTAGCTGCAGGGCAGATAGCAGTGTAGACTGCGTTAGGACGACGAAATACGATAATTACGCAATTATCTATGATACAAAGACGGCTATGTAGCTAGCTAAGAAGAAATTGCTAAGATTAGACAAATCAAACCGTTGTACTATAATGAAATGTAATACTATCTGCGGACCGAGTGCGGATGCGACCGCTCGCTCCAACCCGGAACTATTGCTGAGTTTGGCCTGGCGGCCAGCTCTAGGATGCTTCTTGATGGTTCCAAACTTCTTCCATTTAATAATGATGGAAGCCAATGTGTTCTTGGACCTTCAATGCTGCAGAAATGTTTTTGTACCCTTCCCCAGATCTGTTCCTCGACACAATCCTGTCTCGGAGCTCTACGGCCTTTCTTTCAACCTCAAGGCATAGTTTTTGCTCTGACATGCACTGTCAACTGTGGGACCTTATATAATTTGTCCCTTTCCAATCAATTGAATTTGACTCCACTCAAGTTGACAGGCACAACACAAACACCTCAGATGTCAAATAGGGTCTAATTAACAAAGTGAAAAACAGAGTTGACACGTTTTTAGCGAATTGATGTTAAAATAATGATATTTTCTTTATTTAAACAAATAATAATTCAAGGAATTGTTAGTGTTTGTAAGCTTTTAAATTATATCAAAATCAATTGTGTATATTTTCCAGTGATGAAGACATAGATGTCTCATGGTAGAGTGGGGTATGCAAAATGGGTAAACTTTAAGCACCTCAATCTTAGGGCTGGGTGGTATATCGTGTTTTACTATATTCCGATATTGATGCACGGACCGGTTTGGGTTTTTACTAGATGTTCTATAACAGTATTTTAATGTTTGGTTTATTAAATGTGATATGCGATGTGTATCGTATATTTTTATAGTTATCCCTCTCCGCACTCTCTCGCCATGCCGCTTTCCAGACCTAGCCCCGCTCCCTGTCACTCAAGAAGTGCATTTGTTCTTGCTTGACTACGAGACACTTGCGTTCAGTCTGCATGGTCAATGCAGCTGATGCAACAATGTTGATAACAATGATGCTGTTTCCACTTTGCTTCTTATTAATATAAATCCACAAGCATTCTAAAATTACACTTAATTTGTGTTTCTTGCCTCTACAATCTGCTAGTTTTTCTTTTCTTAGCAAGTTTTAGCTAAATCGTGTTAGCCGCTAATGCTAATTGGTAGTTAGTTTGCTAGCTAATAAATATACTGAGTCATAGCAAATGTATCTAGCTAATACAGCCTAATAGCTGTGATGGTGTTGGCCTAAATCAGCATGTTTGTGCAACAGTATCTTCTAAATTAAATAGGAATATGTTGGCTAAATGAAAACATTTCATGGGGCCAAAGATTATAGGTTCCCCTATGAAACACTGACCAACACTGCTTCCGACCCTGTCACAATAACTCCTCCCTGGCATTTTCATTTGTATTCAAAGTGCCCACTATTATTTATATTCTAACTATTCATGGGTTGCATGTTTCATCACAATATTGTTTTGATGCTAATGATGCATCGACATTACATTTTTGGCCGATATCCGAAATCATTTCCATGCCAAAAAAACGAAACCGATGACCAATATTAAAAATGTTATTGGCCTTTTAAGCATTCTAGTACAGTTAAATAGTTAACACACAAACATGGACGCAGTGGTCTAAAGCACTGCATCTCAGTGCAAGAGGTGTCACTACAGTGCCTGGTTTGAATCCAGGCTGTATCACATCCAGGCTGTGATTGGGAGTCCCACATGGCGGCGAACAATTGGCCCAGTGTCATCTGGGCCGTCATTGTAAATAAGAATTTGTTCTTAACTGACTTGCCTAGTTAAATAAAGGTTACACACACGCACACCACACTGAACAAAAAGTTATTTTTTTGGCATTTACGTATGTTCCCAGTACCAGTAAGACATAATCAAAAACTATTTATTTGACTTATTTGCTGTTCTGTTTCTTTGTTCATTTGGTCAGTAGTTTCATTCTCAACCAGGATTTCTATGGAACGCCGTTTGGGTCTTTGCTATGGAACGCCGTTTGGGTCTTTGCTATGGAACGCCGTTTGGGTCTTTGCTATGGAACGCTGTTTGTGTCTTTGCGTGTCAAAATATATACTATTTGACATGTCTATTTGACCAATCAGGACCTGAATATGACTGCACGTCGCATAATAATTGAACGCGTTCATAATTTTAACGTAGTTATTACACATTGATTACACTATCACTCGTATTTCATATGTCACAACGATTCATCGATGCATATGCTATGATGCTGGTAAAGTTGTCTAGCGCACCTACAGTGCTGGTCATAAAGAAAAGCTAGCTAGCTCATGGATGCAAACAATGATCTTCCCCCAAAACATAGCAAAACGATATCTGTTTCAGTAGCTACAGCTGTTTCAGTAGCTAACTATATAGCTAGGTGTCATCATCTAAAATAATTTATAAGACGGTTCTTATTTGATTGATGGTAGTCAGACCAATCTGTGAAGTGAGCCCCGATGATTAGCCACAAGAGTGGAATTTGCGGTTAGCCTTCAAAATAAAAGTATGGCACAATTCTGCTATTTGTATTCATTTGCGTCAATGTCATACTTTTATTTTGAAGGCAACCCGCAAATTCCACTATTGTGCCTAATCCTTATTGTGGCTAGCTTCGCAACACATAACCCGGTCCGGTTGAGCCTCACTAACTGGCTGCATATAACCTTAGTTTTGGGTAACAGGGTTAAGTAGCAGGCTAGCTATTTATTTTCATGAACTGTAGTTAAATTTCAATAGGCAAACAACACGTGGCAACCTAGCTAATACTTACTGTCAAGGATTCCTAAATCATTGCTATGTATAATGAAAATGACTGCAAAAACGGCGTTCCATAGTATGCATGTCGTGAAGCTAATAGCAGTGACACGATTACTGTGTAACTCCGGTAGGGCAACATCTGAAAAGTAGCGCACTTGGTAGTGTGTACTGGTACTCGACCAGTCGGCGAAAGCCAACATCACCCACGGCAGAACGGTTGTCAAGGGTAATGAATTCTATTATATTGGCTTTAATGGATTTCGCCTTTCACTTGTCTCGCTGAAACTTTCTTACTCTTTCAAATGACTGATCGACTTGTTGACTGCTCGATCCACACAGCAGACATTGTGGGCTAAGTTAGGAATGCTGTGTAGTGCAACATTTTACGTTGCGTCATTACGTCATGTACGTACGTTATATAGGTATGCACGTCAGCTTTGACATCGGTTTTCCACATTGCCGTTAAACTAGACATCGGGTCGATGTTGGCATTTTTTTTATAGCTAATATCAGCCGGTTCCGATATGTTCACCGATATATCTTGCATCCCTAATTGATGCCCAACTGAGCATTCTACTCAATGCATTGTCAATGAGCACTGAAGATTTCATTAAAAGTGCGCTACATTTGTTTGGAAATACAATGCCAGTGTGTAAATGATCTCAAATGAGTGCAGGAAATGCAGAAATTTATATTTTTGTTTTATACTGTTCAATTCAACATGAACCAATCAAAATGGAGATAGACCCATTGAAATCACTTTGTTTCCACCCTAGGGTCACGCACTACTCAAAGCAAATTTGTTCCAAAGCATAAAATACTGTCATACTGTCAAAAATTTGAAAAATACAGTGCTATATTTTGTCCATATCGTCTAGCCCTACTCAATCTCCTAAAATGTTTTGCCATTCAGGTACAAACAGTAACTTTTGGACTACTTCTACCAAGGGCAAATATGTATGGCAAGTTTCGTTCAAATCAAAAGGGCTGCGGTCAAAAAGTGATTGAAATGAAATGGAACGGCACTTTAGTAAGCTGTTGAAGGGCAGAGTGGGTGTATGTGTAGCACCTGATTGTGATACCTCCAGAAATATGGGCGTTCTTCGGTTTATGAAACCGTCTGCATTCAATGATATTGCCTTACCAGGTTTCCGGCATAACTCAAATGGTCATGTGTGACCAGCAAAAAATGTGACCAATTTTTTTTTTTTTTTTTTCATTGGATAGAAGCAAAGACTCAGAATGGTATATCATAGACTGCAGTTGAGGAACAATGGGAAAGTCATTCTGCTTTCATAGTTGATAAACTTGTAACCCCACTTTTGAGAAAATGGTACACCTACTGGAGAGCTCTTTGTCTACACCCTTTCAGCATCATTCACACCCTCTTAAGCCTTAGTCCCACTCATCTCTTTAAGGGTTCACATGTGAGGTCATGTGCTAAACAGAGTGAAAAGTGTAGTAAACAACCAAAGATTAAGACTAAAAATAGTAGCCTACAAAAAGAAACTCCAGGTAGAAATAAACGATCTAGTACTTGGCCTATATCCTAATCTAACTTTGGTGCTGGTCATGTTGTTGTTCACATTACTGTCTCTGGTATATAAAAAAACACAAATCAAAGTATTTGTCACATGCACAGGTTACAGAAAGTGTCAACTGTACAGTTGAATGGTTACTTGCATAGTAGCAATATCAAAAAGTGTCCAGATAAACATATTTTATAGATATTAGATGACGCTTACCCAGACACACTTGTCTAAATTGATGGGTCATGTGAAGGAAATGATGTAACCCCCAGCCACATCTTGTTCAGGGAAATGGGTCACTACAGAAGGTTTAAATGGTACAGTGAAATGATTACTAGCCATATCAAGAATAGAAAGTGTCAATTTAAAAAAATATAAAACAGTGTCAATGCCAGTAGAGAAAGAACAAAATAATATACAGTATGTACAATAACAATATCAATAATGATATCAGTGAAACTTGAGACAAGTTAAGTTATATGCATACATTAAGAGGTCAAGTGGATGAGCAGCAGGATATTACAAATATTATCAGCAACGTATGACTTATGTGTGTTAGGAGAGATTCATGTTAATTTGCATAGAGGCACTGAAGATAGTCCGGATGACTGGGAACTTGCCTCCGTCCGTTCACACCACGTATGAACAAGGGAATCTATATTCGGAGAGCCTGTTTCTGTTCTGCCCTTGACTTTGCTGCAGGGTATGTGATGTCCATGGCCTCTTTTGTCGCACAACTCCCCGATCTTCTCAAAAAGATAAGTTTGTCTAGTTGTGTCCAGTCCAGGTGGTGCTTGTACAGGCAGATCATCTATGGAAGGAAAGACATCAGCTATACGCAGCAGCTGAAACCTGGTACTGACTGACACCGAACGCTCCTTGGCAACAACAGGAAATAGACAAAAAAATAGAAGACATTACAACCTTGCATAACATCAATTGACCTCCCAAGTTTATATAATAAGAATAACCTTATACGATGGAATGAAAATTATATTCACCTGAAGTGCTGGTACTGCTTGTTCTGTGGCAGAGGAGTCAGGTGTTGGTGCCAGCCAAAGCTTTCCACCAGCACCTTACCATCCTCCAGTCCATCCAGCTGTGGAATGTTGACCCCTGTCACAGTGCTGTCCTTCACTACACCAGCAGTGTCTTCACAGATTCCTGAAGGAAGACAGCCTGACTACACAAATCATTTGAGATCTAGAAAAGTATTGCCAATCATGTTGGAGGTAAAATAATCAAAATATTTGTTTATGCTTTATGCAAGTGTTGTCATCGATCCCTTGTAGACACTACACCGCTGATTTTGTCACATGAGATAGCAGCAGCTTTCCACCAAAGTGTTTGCTTCCTGGGTGGTGTCCTGGTAATGCAATAGTATTATCTTCTGCGTAGTTGTTGATGAAGTTCACAACTCACTGCAAGTCCTCATGCTTTAGGTGGGACCTGTGCTTGCTTGGGCTGGCTCTATTGATGGGAGGCATTAGACCATTCTCCTTGTATGAATGATTGAGGAGAGTCGGGCGTGTTCTATTGATGCTGCAAGACAAATTCCAGGTGCAAATATATTAGCATTATTATACAATAAATGGCCGTAATCACCGCCAGACACTCCTGGCTAATTTGATGGGTTATGTCATCTGGCGAAGTGGAGTCTTTTTTTGTTTAGACATGTAGCTAGCTAGCGAGCGAGCTAAACAATGAACCATAATCCCAACCCATAGAGTACTAGCAATACAAACCGATTGTCATAACTAGCTAAAGCTACCCAACTAGGTTCAATGTTAGTTAGCTAGCTAACATTAGGCTATAACTAGCAATGTGAATGGTTTCCTGAGATAAAAATCATATTGCTCCACAGATCACACATGTAACATCAGCTAGTGTGTCAGCCAGCTAATTTTAGCTAGCAAGCTAACTATACGCTTTAAGTTGGAGTCTTTTTGTTTAGACAGCTAGCTAGCTAGCTAAATAATGAACTATAATCCCAATCCATGGAGTAGTAGCAATACAAACCGATTTTTATAGCTTTCTGGCAAAATGAGAAACTTTATATCTGAAAATGTAGCTAGACTCTTACCTGTATACATGGATGAACGCTTCACAGCAGACTGCAACCCTTTTCATTAAATATCACGTACTTTGTCATTTCCGTTTTGATTGTACAGCTTTCTTGTACAAGTCACTCTGGTTCACACTGACCGTGTGCAATGCCATCTGATTTTTCTCCCTCTTTGTCACGGATGCCATGGTTGCCTTTAGTTTGAAGATGTAATCCAGAAAAACACTTTTGCAGTTCTCCATATCATCTTTCAAGAAAGCTGCAGTAGAAAGGATTATCTACATGTACAGAGCAGATCATGTTATAAACAGAAGGTGCTACAAGGCTGACCAATCTGAACTCATCTCTCGGCATGTCCAGTCCATTCATTAGCGGGAAGGTTTCTGTTTTACTAGAATCGTAATTTAACAATTGTATTCGTATTTACAGATGGTATACATGTTTGTTATTAAGGCACATGAAAGTTCACATGTTCCAGAAGGCATTTCTGCCCAAAAACGCATTTTGATCAACAGCAAACAAAAGTTCACGTTCAAATGGCTCTCCTGTGAAGTAGTAACCTGCGACGAAATATCACATTTTATTTGTCACATGCGCCGAATACAATAGTGAACTTTACAGTGAAATGCTTACTTACAAGCCCTTATGCAGTTTTAAGAAAAATATTAACACAAAAATAAATAATAATAATAATAATTCAAGAGCAGCAGTGAAATAACAATAGCGAGACTATATATACAGGGGATACCGGTACAGTCAATGTGTAGGGGCACCGGTTAGTCGAGGTACTATGTAGGTGGAGTTATTAGAGTGACTATGTATAGATACTAACAGAGAGTAGCAGCAGCATAAAGGGGGGGACTACTTGTTTCAATATTTGTATTAAAGAATTGCCTGCACGTTTGGTTAGATTTTGTCTTGGCTACTTTGAACCAAGGTAAGACATGCATCATAATATGTAGTAAAACATTCAGGTTTAAAAAAATTATGTATATGTTTTCAAAATGCATACTGCCTCCAGCTCATTGCAAAGTGGTGTGTGACACGCTGAAGCCTGTCTAGTTGTCTCTGCACTTGAATGGTGAATGGGAAGTGTCAATTACCAGTTTAAAAATAAAAAATAGTACCGCTTAATCGTGGCCATAGTTAAAAAAAAATATATATATTATTTTTTTTTTACGCGTGCAATTGCCTTTAGAATGGTTTTACTCAATGATTGGGCCTATTAAAGCACATTTTACTCCAGCAGTAACAACCATTGTTTTGAGCTGTATCAGCAGCTCTCGTGCTACATTGACATATTTCAGTCAATGAACAGGCTAAAGTGCCATATATTGCACGTTTTTTGTTCTTCTCCCAGACAATTGGCTGGGGGCAATTTTATTACCAGCTAATGGAAACACTGGTATACTGGTATACAAATATTACTGTATTGTAAAGAAGCAAATCTTGATTCATATCTCACGTCACGTACACTACCCCCCTAGATTTGAACCCCCTCCGAGCAGTGGAATGTAAAGAGAATTGTCTCTTCAAGCCAGATGCTCGCACAGGAAAAATCTTAGCTCACATCTCTCCTGTTTGTTTCAAGCCCTACTGTTTGTATGAATCCATCTTCCTAGGAAGGAAGTCTACTTTTGATTAGCATGACCAGGAGTGTGTTACGACATTATGTGCACAGTAATGCAGTAGGCCTTCTCCCACCTCTCATCCCTCCTTCCACCGGGAACAGAATTGACTGTGTGGCTTCAATGCTGCTTAAACCAACTTTCCTATTTTGTTAGTTAATTTATTTTGGAGTTATTAACTTTGGTCATTGATCCTGGAAGGAACTTTGGTCAACTATTACCAGGGCTGGCTAGCATTTGTATGCAGGTCTACCTAAGTTTGGATGCAAGGAAAAAATATGTTTAAGCTCGATTACTAAAATGGATTAATTGATAACTAATAACCTTGGTATAAAGGTTTGCCAAGAGTTGTGGCTGCAGAGCAAAGGGCACCTGTTTGAGTTGTTGCTGCAGTGGAGAGACTTTACACTAGTATGAGTGGAGAAAACGGAACTCGGACAGGAACTGTCTTTTGACGGAGACCATTAGCCTATTTGACATTACTTGAATAGGCAGTCTCTTTGTAAACGTTTTGTAAATTTTCAGTCATCAAGCGTCATTTAGCATTTCCTCTCTCATTCCGGGCTCACTGACTACTACAATTGATCACAATTAACAGGAGGGGGGTAAATACATGTTCGCAACCAAACCCAGTGGCGCTGGCTATGGAGGATCAAACCTGCCATAATTATAAATAAATAAATGCACACACACATAGATGAATAAATGCACACCAATAGATCAATAATTATTTAAAAAATGTAATCCCACTAATTCATTTTATTAATTGATATTATTCATTGCCTTATTTCTTCTTCCAATATGATAATAAGGGGGTGTCAAGAAAACAGACTACATGACCAAAAGTGTGTGGGCACCTCGTCGGCCAGCTCATTTCAAAATCATGGGCATTAACATGGAGTTGGTCCCCCCCTTAGTTGCTAACAGGCTTCACTCTTCTGGGAAGGCTTTCCACTAGATGTTGGAACATTGCTGCAGGGATTTGCTTTCATTCAGCCAGAATCTGAATTCCTCGGGCAACTTCCTTCAAATTGTTAAGAATTAACGCGTTCACTTTTGTCTGTTGTAGCAGCTAGCTGACCCAATTTTTTTATGCATGCCTCCACACTGAAAAGCAGTTGATCTGGAGAGGCAATGTTTTCAGCAGTGTTAGCCAGCACCGCCAAGTCTCTGGTTACCGCTCGTCTGATTGCAGCCATACTACAGGCCAGAAGAACTTGGCTACTGTAGTTTTACTTTGTGGACCATCAGAGCCAGGCAAAAGCAATCTAGCAACACGCCGTGACAACCAATGGTGTGTTAGATACCACCCACAGACATTTGTCACCCTGTCATTATCATACAGAAATGAAAAGTGTAAATAATTGGATAATAGATCAATAATTGAATACATACAGGTATGTAGAGAGATGCATTTAATTTGGGTCAGTTTTCGTATTTCGTTGCTCTGTGTCAATTTTTTCATTGTTTGTTTATTTTTAATTATGGCAGGTTTGGTCCTCCATACTGGCGTCATCATTTGGTGAGGGTGCGCCGTGCCACAGAGAAAGACGTCTCGCGGTCAAACTCCCTCCTTTCTCTCTTCCTCCTAGCCTTTAATATGTTACTAGTAGGATCTGTGAAGTGCTACCCTCAGCACACTTTGACCTTTGTCGTTTCCGGTGGCCCAGTGGAATGTTCTTATCTAATCAGAGAGCCATCAGACTGCAGCCATAGAGCACAGGGAGAGGGCTGGATACATTTACTACACTACAGTAACTACCTGGCTGGCCTGCTGTAGGGGAAAGGTGAGGCCACAGCATGAGCCTGGTACTGTAGCCTGCCCACGTGGTCACTCACCCACTGTTTGACCTGAAAGAGGCGGGACACATCATATGCACTGACTGCACCCCCCCCCCCCAACACACACACACACATACCGCACACCACACACAAAAGACCGACTTTCTGCCTCTGTCATATGTAGGGGCCTTTTTAATGTGGTGCTAGTTAGTTATAACCATAGTGCGTTTTAGTTTATGGTAACCTGGGATTGAGTTTTCAGTTGGTATCTTTACAGACTCTTAACAGATTTGCATTTTATGCTTCATTTTATGCTTCTCTCCAATACCTTTTGATTGTGGTTGGGTATCCTTGGCTATTGCCATTTGTTCAACTCTAACCAGTAGGATAAGTCCTGCCAAAATCATCTGTCAGTGAAGCCCATTGGGATATGGAGGTTGTAAATGGTTATTCAAGAGTTTAATATCCTGTTGTTTTTGGGGTGTGTTGGGTTCCCAGGCCCTCCTGCCATTGTCTTTTATCAATCAAATGTATTTGTAAAGCCCTGTCACAAAGTGCTAAACAGAAACCCAACCTAAAACCCCAAACAGCAAGCAATGCAGATGTAGAAGCACAGTGGCTAGGAAAAACTCCCTAGAAAGGCATGAACCCAGGATGAAACATAGAGGTGGAACCAGGTTCTGAGGGGTGGCCAGTCCTCTTCTGGCTGTGCCAGGTCGAGATTATAACAATAGATGGCCAAGATGTTCAAACGTTTGTTTTTATGACCCGTCTGCTCAAATGATTTTGTCTTTTTCTGACACCTCAAACTCTGTCTTCCTGTCTCTGGTTCTCTCTTTCCCCCTCTCACTTACTGACAGTTGTGAGAGAGTCACATAACTGTCGGTTATAAAATGTGTGTTCAAGCAGTGGTCATGGAATGTGTTGCAGTCATTATGTCTAACCATGTTCTGTCTGTGTGCAATGGCACCCCTATATTCATGAGGCAACATGGTTGTGTTCAACATCTCTCTATATGTGGAGGTAGTTGATGCCATGGTCTTGTTGTGGTCCCCACCCTAACTATGTCTCTCTCTCTCTCTGCAGTGACAGTTATGCGCGTGTGAGAGCAGTGGTCATGACTCGGGATGACTCCAGTGGTGGGTGGCTGCCTCTGGGAGGCGGGGGCCTCAGCTGCGTTACCGTCTACAAAGTCAGCCAGACAGCGGACAGCAACAGCAGCACCACAGACCCAAACACCACCACCACCAACCCCACAGCAGACTTCCTCATCAAGGGGGAGAGGCTGAAAGACAAATCGGTAAAGGTCCAACTGGCTTTCTAAACACACACACCAAGCACAATTCTCCCCATTTAAGATGTATGACATGTAGCCTATGATTCTTATAAAACTATACCAACCTTCCACTCAAGGGGTTACACATTCTTTATACACACCTCACACTCCTCACCTTGTAACTCTTGCTCACTCTGAGGACCTCACCCACGCCTAACACTCGTCACTCACAATGGAGTGCAAGTATGTTCGCTATGTACTATGCACCGACTCAGCCTGTGACGCAACAACCACTGAGGGGGTCGTGGGATGAGATCAACACGCGCACACACACACACACAGGAAGTGATTGTTTGTCTTTCTTCCACTGCAAGGCAGGTATCTGTAAATAGGAGCAGGGCTGACTGAGTGTGTGATACATGCTGACATCATCAGAGAGAAGAGAAGGACAGACTGCTCAGGAGAAGAGAATGGGGGATGTAGGAAATTAAATGTTAAACTATATCAGAGGGAAAAGAATGAAGGAAAGAAATGAACGAATGGATAGTCATGCTCTGAGCACTGCTTTAATTCATGAATATATATATGAACATCTATCTATCTATATACCTATATATACCTATGCTCTTGCCCTAAAACTCTGATACCGTTTTCTCTTTTTTCATGTAAAAAAATATATTTCCCTTGACAAGAATTAAGAGATGACTGTATTAATTCATTTTTGCGGATACGTGGCTCCTCCCTGCCATGTCACTTCAAGTGTAACTGTCTATTCTGAGCCTGGGCCACTGTGCAACATGGTGCGTGAATATGGTGATGTCACCAATCCCAGTGGCTTGTTAAAGCGGGAGGTCCAACCCGCCGTTTTACTAGAGACAATCCTTCCACCTCAGACTGACACTCATAGTTCCCACCCCGTGTGTGTTTACGCGGTGGGACAGGGCGTGCTCTCGGAGTGTTGTACAGTCAAGACCTACAGCACGTCTTCAGTTCAGATGTTTGGGTGGCTCATGTAGTAAAACATGGCTTCCCCGGCCACCACAACAAACACCCCACCATATGTAGGCTGTATGGGGCATGCCACCCAGTGCCAGGGTGTCAGCTGGCATTACCCACTGTGCCACCAGCAGATTGAGGACACCAGAGAGAGAGGGGCACAGAGAAATGCATCGAGGGAAGGAAGAGGGTGAAACATGGGAAGAGTTGGAGCCAGAGAACAAGAGAAAGAGATGGAGAGGAGGGAAAAAGAGAGAAGGATGAGAGCGAAATGGCCAGTCAAATTGCAAGAGGTAGTGGAACAAAACATTTGACGGAAAGAGAGAGGGAGTGGGAAAGAGGGAGAAGAGGTGGTGACTGCAATGTTGGAGGGGGATCTGGCTATCAGTGCAGTGATGCGGCACAGAGTGTACTGATGAGTCAGCGGGCTCCTGATATAGCCACCAATGGGCCTCCTCTCTCTCTGTTCTCTCTGGTTTCTCTCTGTCTTTGTGTGTGTGTTAAAGAACACAGCTTTAATTGGCTGCTGAATTAGCAGGTCTCAGATTATAACAGCGCTCTCTTTTTAACTACCCACATGTACATACTACCTCAATCAGCCGAACTAACCGGTGTCTGTATGTAGCCTTGCTACTCTTATTTTCAAATGTCTTTCTACTGTTTTATTTCTTTACTTACCTACACACACACACACTTTTTTTCCTCCGCACTATTGGTTAGAGCCTGTAAGTAAGCATTTCACTGTAAGGTCTACTACACCTGTTGTTGTCGGCGCATGTGACAAATGAACTTTGATTTGATGTGCGACAAGAAGCTGTCACCTTCCCTCCCTGTAATTGGGCAACTTTGGGGGCATACTGTAAATAAGAGGACCATGTGTTTTGAAAGATGTGACGCTGTGGATTATAATAAATACAGTTTTGATGTCATACGAGCAAGCCAAACACCTGTGAGTCCAAATGGGCTCTTCACATTTCCAAATCATAAAACCCATGTCATATATAGTGTCAACGTTTATGATCACTATGTTTGTACAGTTACAAGATGACGTGTTGTCAAACCCTGGGTTGTTCTGAACAGAGTTGAGCCTATGTTTGTTTATTGTGAAGAATATTTGGCGCGGCACACACACCTGAATACACTCATGACCCCTTTCTATATACACACCAACATTACGGTGTGTTTCTCTGAACTGCCTTGTCCAAGCCTAGCACTGTCAGATCCTATTTTAAAACTTAGCTAGTCATGTTGGCAATAGAAAAAGCTTTGAAATCATGCTCGCCTGACCCAGATTGAGATTTTTACTTGAGGTGTGTGCCACTTGGAGACTCCAGTTAGCCCTCTCACTCAAACCTTTATAAATGTTATGTTGCACCTACCCCACATTTTCCATGAATAGTCTTATGTTATCCAGAGTATTTTCAGATTTTGTTATCAACAAATGTTGCAAGAAGTACAATAAATAATCAAATCAACAGAGTAATGTTTTGATTCAAGTGAAATGTTGCGTACTCACCTTTTGGTCTAATAATGTTCCCATTATCTCCAAATTGTTCCCTTTCAATTGCTACAATGGTTATGCATATGCTTTTCATATTTCTTCTGTAAGAAATGTTTCAATTCCCACGAATGTAAAGGGTTTTAAGCTTTTTGACTCTTAATACAACATTTCTATCTCCACTGCTAGATTTAACCGAACTTCCTATTTCTGTCTACTATTTGTGTAGCCTGTCTAATAGGCTACTTTTGTATTGGAGTGTTTTAAGAAAGATAAAAAGTCAATCTTGCTTAACCAACGTAGTTCTTAAAGCTAGAATACTTAGTTAATACTTAGACTTATGAATTAATGTTATTGGGTGTATAGTTATATTCTCCAAGAATCAATGGGTATATATACACCCCTGCCCCAATATATACAGTGGGGAAAAAAAGGATTTAGTCAGCCACCAATTGTGCAAGTTCTCCCACTTAAAAAGATGAGAGGTCTGTAATTTTCATCATAGGTACACTTCAACTATGACAGACAAAATGAGAAATAAAATCCAGAAAATCACATTGTAGGATTTTTTTAAATGAATTTATTTGCAAATTATGGTGGAAAATAAGTTTTTGGTCACCTACAAACAAGCAAGATTTCTGGCTCTCACAGACCCGTAACTTCTTCTTTAAGAGGCTCCTCTGTGCTCCACTAGTTACCTGTATTAATGGCACCTGTTTGAACTTGTTATCAGTATAAAAGACACCTGTCCACAACCTCAAACAGTTACACTCCAAACTCCACTATGGCCAAGACCAAAGAGCTGTCAAAGGACACCAGAAACAAAATTGTAGACCAGCACCAGGCTGGGAAGACTGAATCTGCAATAGGTAAGCAGCTTGGTTTGAAGAAATCAAATATGGGAGCAATTATTAGGAAATGGAAGACATACAAGACGGTGAGCAAAATCCCAGAACCACGCGGGGGGACCTAGTAAATGACCTGTAGAGAGCTGGGACCAAAGTAACAAAGCCTACCATCAGTAACACACTACGCTGCCAGGGACTCAAATCCTGCAGTGCTTAAGCCAGTACATGTCCAGGCCCGTCTGAAGTTTGCTAGAGAGCATTTGGATGATCCAGAAGAAGATTGGGAGAATGTCATATGGTCAGATGAAACCAAAATATAACTTTTTGGTAAAAACTCAACTTGTCGTGTTTGGAGGACAAAGAATGCTGAGTTGCATCCAAAGAACACCATACCTACTGTGAAGCATGGGGGTGGAAACATCATGCTTTGGGGCTGTTTTTCTGCAAAGGGACCAGGACGACTGATCCGTGTAAAGGAAAGAATGAATGGGGCCATGTATCGTGAGATTTTGATGCAAGGGCATTGAATATGAAACGTGGCTGGGTCTTTCAGCATGACAATGATCCCAAACACACCACCCGGGCAACGAAGGAGTGGCTTCATAAGAAGCATTTCAAGGTCATGGAGTGGCCTTGCCAATCTCCAGATCTCAACCCCATAGAAAATCTTTGGAAGGAGTTGAAAGTCCGTGTTGCCCAGCAACAGCCCCAAAACATCACTGCTCTAGAGGAGATCTGCATGGAGAAATACCAGCAATAGTGTGTGAAAACCTTGTGAAGACTTACAGAAAACGTTTGACCTCTGTCATTGCCAACAAAGGGTATATAACAAAGTATTGAGAAACTTTTGTTATTGACCAAATACTTATTTTCCACCATAATTTGCAAATAAATTCATTAAAAATCCTACAATGTGATTTTCTGGATTTTTCTTCTCATTTCGTCTGTCATAGTTGATGTGTACCTATGATGAAAATTACAGGCCTCATCTTTTTAAGTGGGAGAACTTGCACAATTGGTGGCTGACTAAATACTTTTTTGCCCCACTGTACACTACCGTTCAAAAGTTTGGGGTCACTTAGAAATGTCCTTGTTTTTGAAAGAAAAGCACATTTTCTTGGTCCATTTAAAATAGCATAAAATTGATCAGAAATACAGTGTAGACATTGTTAATGTTGTAAATGACTATTGTAACTGGAAACAGCAGATTTTTTTTATTAAAAAACAAAAACAAATCGTGGAATATCTACGTAGGCGTACAGAGGCCCATTATCAGCAACCATCACTCACTTTAACTGATAAATTAATACAAATAATAGATCATACGATCTGAGAGGACTCAGCCCCAGGTACTCTGTGCATCGGAAGTTGTTTTTGGAATTCGTTTTTAGATAGCATTGCTGCTTGGTAGATTACCAAAGGGATACCTGAATGGATGGATGTGGTATCTATCCATCTCTGTGTGGTGTGTGTCTGCTGTTTGGTGTCTGCTCTCACACAGAGAAACAGTCCTGTCCTTTTGATAACATCCCAGAGTGGAATCAGTCCCCCTCCTCCTGTCACAAAAGCCAGAGTGCAACTCTAAACTCCCCAAATCTGTTTAGACGATCTTAATTCCATGAATCCTCTCGCTCCTTACTTATCTCTCACTGTCTTTCCTAATCCTGCTCTCTCTCGCTTCCTGTCTCCTATTTTTTTTTTTTTTCTCCTCACCTCTCTTCCTCTCGCTCTACCTCCCATGTGTAGAATGCGTTGTCGTCATTCCTCCTAGTGGAGATACTTCCTCCTCCTCCCGGGCCCACCGCTCACCTTACCCACTCCGGCTCCGCTCAGTCTCGCCTCCCACAATCAGCCCCAGAGGCAGACACCCCTTGCCCCTCTTCTCCCCCCTCTCTATCCCTCAGCAAGGGCTTAACCCTTACCCCTGTCTTTCTTACTCCTCTCTTTCTCTGGGAGCGACACACACACACCTTGTCTGTTACACACCTGCTAGGCCTGTTGGGAATGTGTTCATACACTAATGTCATACTCCCTCACTCACAAACTCACCAAATGTTTCCTAGCCTACTCATGTGACCACAGTCACACACCAGGTATATCACACATCCACACGCCCTCACATACAGCTGCCACGTATGCACTCTTATCAAACATCGACAAAGGTGCACACGTCGACAGTGATTTAGATAGCGACTGTCATGGTGCAATTAGGGCTAGACTTTCTTTGAATGTTGATTTGTTTTAGGGGTTTCGTTAGTATTGTTCTTGCATTGGTAAGACTATTTCACTTGTTTGTTTTATTGATTCATCTCATTTACTAAATACCATCAACACAGATTACCATGTTATAGACTGCCCCCAAATAAGGGATTCAAACATGCACATCAAACAGAATGCACAAGTTACCAAGTGTCGTCCCTCCCTGATCCAACCCCAGGTGCACGCGCCCCGTCTCACTCACTTGGCCCTCTTCGTTGTGCACGCTCACACACAACCTCAGACCAATGGCCACCTCTCATTTCATTTAATCTGCCTTGGGTAGTGGTCACCAACCTTTTCTGTGTCAAGGTCACTTTCCCAGTAAACCGAGATCTACCACTCAGATTATTTATTTGAACAATACTTTTAACAAAAAATGTAACATTAACCTAATATAACCAGTTCTGTATGAATAATGTTTGTGCAGCAGGCCTAATACATTATCACAGCATATTGGCTATATGCCTGGCCTGCCAATATTGTTATTCTCAGACCATATTATATATAAAAACTTGAGCTTTGACAACAAAATAGATCAGTTGGTGTAGCACTTGCGAGGCACTGTGGAGCATACATGTAAATAATTAGCGTTCTTATTTTACTGTACTGATGGTACCTGCATCTGATGCCACACGGTGCTTTCAAGACAACTGGGAACTTGGGGGGGACTAGGTCAAATCGTGACGTCAGTGATCTTCAGGTCAGAAAGTTGGAGCTCTATAAAGATGACTGAGTTTCCTACGTGGAATTCCAAGTTGGATGATTGTTCAAAACAATTTTTTTGCAGTCTGATCTCGTTTTCTTAAGAGTTCCCAGTTGTCTTGAATGCAGCGTAGTCTGAAGTCTGAGATTTCAGAGTTTCCAGTTGTTTTGAACACTGCATTAGTCTCAATGCAGGGATCAACAGAGGTTCACGACGGGCCCTGCCCTCTACTTCCTTTCCTCCGGTGAGACTGACCAGAGAGAGGGGACACAGTCTTCCACCTGATGGCGAATCTCGAGTCGCACCGCATCTGCCTCATGCACAAATTCATGTTGTTCCTATGACCAGAGAAAGTGAAATATTCCTCGATATTAAAATAGCTGCTAATAAAAATAACGCAGGGCTATCTACACTTGGCTACTCGTTTTATGTTTTGTAATAAATTAAATTAAAACTTAAAGTAACTTGTAAAAACAGCAGCTCTTTTCTGTATTCTTTGTCAGTCTCTCTGTGATCATGGTTTTAAGATGAATTCAATCTTACATAGACTAGTATCAAACTTTGCTGTGGCCAGGTTGTGGAAGCTCTGTATGCATGGAGGTTTGAGCTATCCGATTTGGCCAGTGAAACGTCTGCCTTCTTGAAGGCCAACATAGTCACAGCTCCAAATACAAGCAGTAGTCTTCCCACGGTCTAGCCAGTCAGAGATACAGTTGCCCTTTTGTACAACAAGCCATTTGCCTCATGGGCCTGCCATCATTCACTTTGAACTGGACTGTGTGTTTACAGGCAGTTGCAACAGTGTGACTTTAGATCACTTGAAACCATTTGCCAAAAGCCACAAAATACTTCTGAATGGATTTCTGCAAATATGTAAACACCACCAGAGTCCTCTTACATTTGGGAACTTTACAGTCCTATTGATCAAGCAAGCATGAAAAGGTAGGCTCTCTCTCCCTCAGTTATGCAAATAAACAACAAGATCAACAACTAATGCTAGCCAGAGCAAGCTAAAATCTAACGAAGGAACATTATATTAAACCCTCACTTTTTCAGCTAGTTGGCCGTCAAAATTGCATTGATAAACGATAGGGAATTGTAGCCGCCTCATTCTTCTGCAGCTTGCTTGCCAATGCATGCTTGTCCCAACCAAGCGAACTGGCTAAAGTTGGTTAGCTTGCTAGCTAGCTACTTCCAGACACAAATGAGAGCACACATCACTGACAATTTTACTCTCCGTAACAGAGCTGGTTAGGATGTTTACATATTATCTAGAGCATTCTTGACTAACTATATAAATGTTTTTGTATAGTTAGTCTACCTATACACCTTTTGTATAGTTGTATACCTCCACTACACTACTTTGATATGCATCAGTAGGAATTAAGAAGTGAAAATACACAATACCCACTGAAAGAAAGTGAGTGTAGGGCCTATACGTGTGTATATAGCCTCCACTACATCCCTGGCCCTTTGTGTTGTACAAAAAGTGCATTCTACATGAGTGCTGGTATTAGGGTTGCTGTCCTTTCAGAATCACCAACCTATCACACACCGAAGGTCATAGGTACGCCACTGTACTAACCTGTCACACACCGAAGGTCATAGGTACGCCACTGTACTAACCTGTCACACACCGAAGGTCATAGGTACGCCACTGTACTAACCTGTCACACACCGAAGGTCATAGGTACGCCACTGTACTAACCTGTCACACACCGAAGGTCATAGGTACGCCACTGTACTAACCTGTCACACACTGAAGGCCTATAGGTTCACCACTGTGCAAACATGTTTACAATAGATATAAAGGCTGTTAAGAATACTTTATTAATGTTTAAAGAAATGAGTGTATATATTTGGCCTCGCAAAGTGATTTTATGTGCTTTCTGAATGGAAGCTGACCATTTGTTTTTTACTCCTCTGGTCTCTGGAAGAAATTACGAGTCCTCACTGTCCTACACAGAGACCAGACGAAGACATGTCTCAAGTACTACAACACTGGTTATTGTCCTGCTGGAAGGTGAATTTGTCTCCCAGTGTCTGTTGGAAATCAGACTGAACCAGGTCTTCCAGGATTTTGCCTTTGCTTAGCTCTATTCTGAATTTAAAAAATAAAAACAATTAAAAAAGTAACTCCCTAAGCTTCCGGATGACGAAGTATACGCATACCATGCTGCAGCCACCACCATGCTTGAAAATATGAAGAGTGGTACTCAGTGATGTGTTGGATTTCCCCCCCCAAAAAACATTTTATATTCAAGACATAAAGTACATTTCTTTGACACATTTTTGTACTTTAGTGACTTATTGTAAACAGGATGTATGTTTTATACTGTACAGGCTTCTTTTCACTCTGTCATTTATTGTGAAGTAACTACAATGTTGTTGATCCATACTCGGTTGTCTCCTATCACAGCCATTCAACTCTTAACTGTTTTAAAATCACCATTTGCCTCATGGTGAAATCCCTGAGCGGTTTCCTTCCTCTCTGGCAACTGAGTTAGGAAGGATGCCTACATTTTTGCCGTGACTGGGTGTATTGATACACCATCCGAAGTGTAATTAGTAACTTCACCATGCTCAAAGGAATATTCAATGTGTGCTTTTAATTTTTTTTACCCATCTACCAATAGGCACCGCCCTTTGTGAGGCATTGGAAAACCTCCCTGATCTTTGTGATTGGATCTGTGTTTGGAATTCAATGCTCGACTGAGGGACCTTACAATTATCTGTATTGTGTGGGATACAGAGATGAGGTAGTCATAAAAAAGATGTTAAACAAAAATATCAAGACTTGTGAATACTTTCTGAAGGCTCTGTAGTTTCTGTGGATGCCTGCAAAACTTACCCCCCTCTACTGCTTTATCATCATTTGTCATTAAACCCCATTATGTTATGTGTTTTACACATTTATGAGGAGGGGGGGTGGATGTCTAAAATGTTTGTGTTGGACTTGTTTATATTTTTCCAAAGTTTCATAACCAGTGTCGGGACAGGACTGGGGCTTTTCTTTCTCCACTTGTTTCGTTTTTCGGTGTTTTATTTGAACGAGACAATTATACGTCTTCGGGTGAGGAGTAAGATGGAGGTTAAGAGACTGCAAGATTCTGGCAATTCAGACATTTTTCTACTAACCTCGAGTCAGGTGAACTTGTGGATACTGTTTTCTTTGCCCATGTGTGTAGTGAGATGGTAGAGGTCGTTTTGCAAGCCAATGCTAATTAGCGTTAGCGCAATGACGAAGTCCACGGGTACCCGTGCAGTAGCATAAAACCTTAGAATCTTGCAGTATCCCTTTAACCATGAATGGCTTTGCTTATTGGGTATATACATTATTTTGGGGTTTTCTTCTGCTTCTGGAGAGAGCTAGACTAGATTGTGATCTGTGTGCTTCTGTATCATATTTTTTGCATTAAAGTTGTGGGACCAACTTTTTACTATCTGGGAACTTCAAGTCACTAACAGAGATTTTCGTCTCTGTGTCTGTGTGGTCAGGTTGTTCTGGAGTGTATTCTAAAGAAGGACCTGGTCTACAACAAGGTCAACCCCATATTCCACCATTGGAGGATCAACGACAAGAAGTTTGGCCTGACCTTCCAGAGTCCTGCCGATGCCAGGGCCTTTGATAGAGGGATCCGCAGGGCCATCGAGGACATCAACCAAGGTGGGTTAGGAAGAATCCCCAAGCTTTTGTTCACCTCAGTTCAGTACAGTCTCACCTCACGGAACTTGTGCTTTTGTAGACTCCTTTCCTCTGACATTATGCATGTGTCTGTATGAATTTGTGTGTGTGTGTGTGAGTGAAAGTGTAAATTTCTGCGTGTGATTCTATGTTGGTTTATATCTGGTGTGTAATGGTTGACCTGTTCTCCAGGTGGTTGATGCATAGCATTGATTAGCTGTGACAACTTCCCCTGCTCCCTGCTCATTCACCCATGATTGGCCCTCCTATCTTTGCCAGTTGTGGAGGAGATAAGGGCAGCACTTCCTGTACAGACGGGCAGCCTAGACAGTTGAGTTAGAGGATAGGGGCAGTCTCAAAATTGCAGCAGTCTGTGTCTGGTGAAATTTGGAGTTTTAAGCTTTAAGATAGGTGTAGTTTGGGCTTTAAGATAGGTGGAGTTTGGAATAGCGGAGTCCCCACTTCCAGAAGTTAGGTTGAAAATATCCCTAAAAAACGGTAACCACTTTCTACCCGACTGGCTTGCATTGTTAGAGATGGGCTGAGGATAGGTTAGGTTACCATGGTTGTTGATGTGCTGAACCTGGGATAGGCTAGATTAACATGGTTGTTAATGGGCAGGAGCTGGACTAGGCTAACCTGGTTGTTGGTGGGCAGAAGTTGGGCTAGGCTAACCTGGTTGTTGGTGGGCAGAAGTTGGGCTAGGCTAACCTGGTTGTTGGTGGGCAGAAGCTGGGCTAGGCTAACCTGGTTGTTGCTAGGCCAACCTGGTTACAGATTGGCTGAGGCTAGTGTAGGCCGGGCTAAGTGTTTGGAGATGGGCAGAGGTTAATACAGCAGCTCGGGGCTCTGATAAGAGTTTCCAGTAGAGGTAGTGCCAGAGGTAGCAATGGCATCCAATTAGCAGGAGAGGCGCCAGCTCAGCAATCTGAAATCCAGCCTCCTGGCCTGTGTTACTCAAGACTCAAACCTGGCTTGGGTGCTATGGATACCACCTCCTGGCCCTGTAGACCGGGGGGACTGATGGGGTCTAACAATATGAAAAAGGGTCGCTAGCCTATACCAAAATGTGTATGTAACTCTATCTCAAAATGTCTTAGGTACTGATAAACCAGTAGAAGTAACAGTCAATACTAGTGTATTAGCATAAATATCATTGCTGTAAATTAGCACACATGCCTATACCTTTGGTCTTGTCAGGAATGGCTGTATAATAAGAGTGCTGCCTGGCTCCCAGTGCCTGTTCTACTCTGCTCCTCTCCTCCCTGTATCCTCTGTTGTGTAATGCCTCTCCTCCACACAGGCAGGTTCCTCTGTATTCCTCCAGTGTTGTGTAATGCCTCTCCTCCACACAGGCAGGTGCCTCTGTATTCCTCCAGTGTTGTGTAATGCCTCTCCTCCACACAGGCAGGTTCCTCTGTATTCCTCCAGTGTTGTGTAATGCCTCTCCTCCACACAGGCAGGTTCCTCTGTATTCCTCCAGTGTTGTGTAATGCCTCTCCTCCACACAGGCAGGATCCTCTGTATTCCCGTTGCATCGCTCTGTTGCCGGACTGCAGTGTGTGTGTGTGTGTCTCAACCTTGCAGTCCTCTGTTGCCATGGCAACGGTGGGTACATGGTTCAGGCAGCTCCATGGCCCAGCACTGACAGAGTCGTGCTGCAGAAAGTCTCTGTCTCAATGTGCTACAGACAGACGTTTGGCCAAGCCATCAATGTAAATAAGAATTTGTTGTTAATAGACGTGCCTGGAAAAATAAAGGTTAGGGAAAAAATAACATTAACAATGGACAGAGACTGACACAAAGATACACGCACACTGTTGAATGCTTCCGCAGTTTGATTCTGCTACGTTTCCACCCGACAGTCTTCTCTAAACTAGAGACGGAGAGACAGACAGATGCCTGGTTTCTCCTGCTGCTTGCCTGGCTTCTCCTGCTGCTTGCCTGGTTTGTTTTAAATGAGATCTTGGTGATCCTAATTAAGTGAACTGGGAGTCTTAAAAGAGCCTCTTGATGCCGTAGGTACAAACAGTTTCCTCTTCGTCCGTCCCAGTGGAAAGGAGCTAATCTCTGTTTTCTAGACTACTGCCAACATTTAACTTTGGACTCTAAAATGTGCAGTTTTTCACAACACAATGCCACAAATGTCTCAAGTTTCGAGTGACCGTCCAATTGACATGCTGACTGCAGGTATGTCCACCAGAGCTGTTGCCTGAGAATTTCATGTTAATTTCTCTACCATAAGCCGCCTCCAACATCACTTCAGAGAATTTGGCAGTACGTCCAACTGGCCTCACAACTGCAGACCACGTATAACCACGCCAGCCCAGGACCTCCACATTCTGCTTCTTCACCTGCGGGATCTTGTGAGACCAGCCAACTTGACAGCTGATGCGGCTTGACAAGTGTGGGGCTGGCACAAGCAAGTCATTTCTGTACAAACTGTCAAATTGTCTCAGGGAAGCTCATCTGCATGCTCAGTGTCCTCACCAGGGTTTTGACCTGACTGCAGTTAGGTGTCATAACTGACTTCAGTGGACAAATTCTCACCTTCGATGGCCACTGGCACGCTGTAGAAGTGTGCTCTTTACGGATGAATCCCGGTATCATCTGTACCGGGCAGATGGCAGACCACGTGTATGGCGTTGTGTGGGCGAGCGGTTTTCTGATGTCAACGTTGTGAAACAAGTGCCCGCGGTGGGGTTATGGTATGGGCAGGCATAAAACAATTGCATCTTCTCGATGGCAATTTGAATGCACATATCAACTGTGACAAGATCCTGAGGCCCATTGTTGTGCCATTCATCTGCTGCCATCACGTCATGTTTCAGCATGATAATGCACGGCCCCATGTCTCAAGAATCTGTATACAATTCCTGGAAGCTGAAAATGGACATTCCGATTAATCGGTCGACCTCTAATCTGTATTCCCAGTCGTGAAATCCATAGATTATGAATGAATTTATTTAAATTGAAATTGTTGCATGTTGCGATTTTATATTTTTGTTTAATGTAGTATTCTTATAAGTCTACTTTCTTCAAAATCGTCAAGGCTTTTTATCCCCGGTCCAAGTTGTACTTATACATGAAGAGAGCAGATTTCATTAGGCCATGTGCCTTACTAACACAGAGTAGCTTTCATTTCCCCATTTAGCTGTGATGGTCAATGTAAGTCTGGGCCTACCATACTTCCCTCAATGGCTTCCCTCTTCCCATCTATCACCGATGGCATGCTTGTGGGGATGTGTGACGTCAGGGGACTTGTAACATTTTAGGGACTTTTGATATAAAGGGATGTGGGGATGTACAGTATGTTATGTGAACTGTCTGTTGTGTCTGTGTAGCTACATGCTGGAATTCTTATTGAATTTCTGACTTTAATCAATCTTCTCTTTTTAGGCTGTCCTGCGTTTGGTGACTCTGACTCCCTGGATGGATTACAGGTGAGTCCAGGGACAAGGGTCCTCGTATATTCTCCATGGCTTTATTTGGTAGCACTACGGATTTCTGTCGGACTGACCTGACTTCCCACCAGTCTAGTGTAATTCAGTTCTGTTGCCTGGGCTTGATTCAAGGATGCAGGGCCGAGGTAAATCTGAGCAGTGGCTCAACACGACACTCTATCCCAGTACTGCTTCAGGCCCTTTGTCTTCTCCTCTGACAGTTGTCTTTAGGATATGGGTCTGTTGTAACAGCCAGGGTCTTGCCTTACCTTTCATTGCTGGGGAGTTGTCGAGTGTGCCCACGGCTTAGGTGTGCATATCTGTCACCCGGGTCAAAACTGATACCTGGGAACCAAGTTTCGTAAAAAAAAAAAATATTAAAGTCAACATGGTACATTTCTCCAGTTTGTCTTTGTGGGTTATCTGAAACCACTCGTATTTCCTCATCTCTTGATAGATTGAGCTGTGCTCAGGTGTAGTGTGTTGGTAAGTTGATAAAGGAGTTGGCTCTCTTTGTCCTCCTTAGTATGACCTTTTACAAGCTACTGGTACTGTTCGGCAGTGTAGATAGCAAAGTTTTCTCAATCTCATCAACAAGGAGTGAAGGTAAAGGCCTGCACACCCAAGCTGATTTTGCTTTAGATATGGAGTGTGCTGTAAAAACACCACTGCTCCTTGCTCAAGTTTTGCTTATGAAACACCACAAGTAGACAAACCTATCAGATTTGTGACACGAAGGGCCAATGTGTTGTATTTGTGAAAGTATACATGGCAAACTGAACCTCTTTCCAAAAGGCATTGTTTCAGATGACCTGCTAAGCTAATGATTTAGTATCCCCTGCTGCTCTTTAATTCCCAGTATCTGGGGGTTTTGTGTCCACCAGTGACCTGGTGGCTGGGCTGCAATCACCTTTGACCCCACAGTATCTGACCTGATTCACAGAGTGGAGTAGAGAAGGTCAGAGGGCGTGAGAGAAACGAGAGGATCTGTTCCTGTTCCTGTGGAGAGCAGCTTCCTCTTTAAGAAATCAACCGTACAGGAAGTCCAGTGACAGCTGTTGCCAGGCAGCAAAGGAGCCGGCGGGCGGGCGGTGGGTGGGTGGGTGGAGCAGGGGGGTTCAGTAAGTGAGCAACCGAGGGTGTCGCCATGGTAATTTGGCATCAGAGTGTTGCGGTCTGAGACCTGGGAGTGGGCTACACGGGCGAGAAACTGTGAGGCGAGTCACACTCTCACACCAAGCCACGCAGCCAAAGAGATGGAGCTAACTAACGCTAGGCAAGCTTCGACTGACCCAGGTTTATTTGACAAAAGCAATGTAAAAAAATAATTTTAAAATGTTTTTGCAGTATGTGTAATGGAAACGGCAGATACAGGAGAAACGTTCTAAAGATCTACAACATATTTATCCTTGCCGAATCATTTTGAAGGTACGCTCGTGATGTCACCGCATAACTATAAATCTCCACTCCACATTTAATTCTGTCTACTGCCTGCAAAAACATTTTTTAGTATAACAATCATGTTCCTTTGCAGGACAAGGATTGTCCTGACTTTCAAGAATGCCAGAATTGCTTCTCCTTGCTTTTCTGGTTGGCTGGAAAGTTTCACCATCCAATTATTTCAGCTCTACAGGCGTGCAGGTTTCACCAAGACATCGACCGTGGCGACACAATTATTAGAACATGTCAAATATTAGTCAATTATTGCAATCTATCCATGCTGGCTTTCGCGGGCTACCTGAGACGTGAAACAGATAGGTGGAAGGGCAAACAGGCTGTTGCCAATTTATTAATGCGCAATTTGCCTAAATAGCTAATGGAAGCACTTCGACCACTGCATTTTTATTTGGCACTAGTTTTGTCATTATTTTCTTTCCTACTGTTTTTATTTTTTTGTAGGTGTGATGTCATTACGTCCAGCTGTATTCATCGACACAAGATTGAATGGAAATGCTCCCTAGCAGGCAATTGTCACATCTATTTTCTGCGCAAACTTTTTAAAAGTTAAAAATAAATCACTGGACAAGTTACTGGAAACATATCTACTGTGTGACGTTAGCCTGCACCTCTTCATAACTGAACACGTTTCAGCCATCACTATGTGCTGTGCTCCATCCCAGAATTTAACTCGGACGGCGAGAACTGTGTGTGTGCAGACTAAGAAGGCCATAGAAATAAGTTGGGTTTTGTCCAGTTTAATTTCTTTGTCGAAAGTCTGACATTAATTGATTTAGCTGAAAGTGACCTTGTGCTGTAGCCCAGCCAAGATCCTTGAGACGAGTCACTTTGACACGGGAGGTAGGGCACTTTGACACGGGAGGTAGGGCACTTTGACACGGGGGGTAGGGCACTTTGACACGGGGGGTAGGGCACTTTGACACGGGGGGTAGGGCACTTTGACACGGGGGGTAGGGCACTTTGGCACGGGGGTAGGGCACTTTGGCACGGGGGGTAGGGCACTTTGGCACGGGAGGTAGGGCACTTTGGCACGGGAGGTAGGGCACTTTGGCACGGGAGGTAGGGCACTTTGGCACGGGAGGTAGGGCACTTTGGCGGGCAGGGAGGTAGGGCACTTTGGCACGGGAGGTAGGGCACTTTGGCACGGGAGGTAGGGCACTTTGGCACGGGAGGTAGGGCACTTTGGCACGGGAGGTAGGGCACTTTGGCACGGGAGGTAGGGCACTTTGGCACGGGAGGTAGGGCACTTTGGCACGGGAGGTAGGGCACTTTGGCACGGGAGGTAGGGCACTTTGGCACGGGAGGTAGGGCACTTTGGAGGCTTGTTTGGCCTTTTATTGGATTTAGCCTAGTCACTCTGTATGAGCTTGACGGGACTTGTAACATGTCTGCCATGTAGAGCGTTTTAGGATGTCTGGTTTTCCCCTGATACTCTGAAACTCCGAGCATATGCAGACATCAATGGCCATCCAGGTCTCTTGGTATCTGGAACCTCTTAACCCCCAGTCCAGATGTGTGTGTGTAATGCTCGGCTCTGTATCTTGTGTGTGCCTGTGTGTGGTGTAGGGCCCTCATCAGCCCACATCCTGCCCTCCCTCACCCTGACACCTCACACCCACTGCCAGTCTCTCTCACACACACACATGCACAGTCGACACTGTCAAAGGCTGACATACTGCAAAAATGCCCCCCCACCCACACACACACACACACTCTCATAGCCATTCACACACTTCATTGACAAGATGCTGCTGTCCTTGACTTAGCCTTTGCAGAACCTTGTTTAGATGCAACATTTGACAGATGTATGAAGAAGAAAAACCACATCTACTGCATGACCTCAGCTGAGGGGGATGGATGAGCCTTTCCTTATCTCAAATGGATGTAGAAGATAGGACTTGTGGGAGATGTAGTTTGTGTTTGCAGAGATTTTGATGTAGCCAAGTATTTGAGAGGAGGTGGGGGGTGATATAGTTCAAGAGAGATTAAAGAAGCAAACCCCAGTGGTGGGTGGTCAAACGGTGCATGTTTTAGTCCAAGTAAGGTAGTTTGGTTGAGGAGAAAGCTTCCTGAAGAGAAGCCCCCCCATAGAATCTGTGTAGAGCAGGGCTGAGCAGCGTTTACGAGGATTCATACTAGGAATGAGTCATCGTCTGTGACACTGAAGAACTCGTCATACACAATCCCACTCTCTCCCCCTCTGCTTCTCTCTCTAACACACATCTGAATGCTTTTTGCTTGGGATGTTTCACAATGAAATACTGTGAACCGAGGATCCAGATATTTCAGAGGTCGTCATGCAGATGCCTGGACCTGTGACTCCTTATTAGTCGCTGATTCAACACACCTGTGCCTTATGGGGTTTCCAGCGTGTGGAGCAGCCAAGCCCCTTCCCCCGTGTGTGTGCCTGGGAGGGTGGGAGCGCTTGAAGCTCTGATGTTGGTCCTGCGCCAGGTTGCTCCCCGCCATCTCCCCCTCGACATCTCTGGGGTCAGATCAGAACCAGATTGGCCCCCACGCATGCCTTTGAATGGTGGGGCTCAGCCCTGTGCTTTAAAAGGAAGCCCAAATCTGGTTCCCATTTCACTCCCCTAAAACACACACACACACACACACACAGCTGTCATCTGTCTTTTTAAGTTATGGGCTGCATTTCTCCAGCTGGAGCTGGTTTATGACATTCTCTCGGCAGACTCGTTGGCCGTGCTCTCTCTCTCTCTCACACACACACACACACACACACATACATACATACATACATACGTATACATATGTTCTCGTACACACACTTATTTTATCCTGTTCTGTTCTTTCTCTTCTTTCCACTCCTCTTCTTAGTCTGTCCTTCCTGCTCAGACGTCTAACACACTTGGGTGTGTGTGACACAGTATTTTAGCATTCAGAGAAGCAGAGAGGAAACAAGACGCACACACTTTGTTGAGAGAGAGAGGCATCTCTTAGCAACCACAGGACAGTAATTACTGTAACAGCAGCTGGGCGCAAACCAGATTTCCGCTGTGCGTTAAAACACTGGCGTGGGCTACTTTACACAGTGCACTGACTAACCAGCAGCCTCCTCCACACGCAGGGAGAGAGAGAGAGGGAGGGAGGGAGAGATGGACAAGCCTGGATGGAGCCAGGGAGTGTATGCTTATGTGTGTGAGAATATGTATCTTTGTGTGACTGCGTGTAAGGTTGCGTACTAATATATATATATATATTGTGTGTGTGTGTGTGTGAGAATTTGTGTGCCTGTGTCTGCATGCGTGTACTGGCATGTGCACAGATGGGACACCATGCTTGTGTGAGTGCTGAAATGTGCTGGCCATAAGGCCTCTCTCTGTCATGGCTGCCTATCCATCTCCTCTCCTCCATACCTTTCTGCCTCTCCTGCTGGGGTTGGGCTCATACTCCATTGTCACCTAACAGGTGTGTGTCTGAACATGTATGAATGTATTTAGTGTGTGGATGTTACATAGTTATTAACAGTCTTTGTCAGTATTTTCAGTTGACTAGGAGCTGTCTGGATGATGCCGTTAATACCTTCTGAGACTATTTTCAAAGGGAAAAAAAGACTCCTTTGAGGACACATTTAGCCTTAAAGAGGAGGGAATGTTTTACATTTTAATTTAGCAGACGCACTTATCCACAGTGACTTAGAGTAGTGAGTGCATATATTTTGGTACTGGTCCCCCTGTGGAGGTTGAACCCACAACCTTGGCATTGCAAGCGCTGTGCTCTACCTACTGAGCCACATGGGACTGCGAAACTGGCTACAGGGTTGAAAAGTGGCTATGTGTCAATCAGGCCCATGTTTGTAGATCTCACAGCAATAAAAATGCCTGTGGGAACACATGGGCGGCTGATAGGAACTCTGAGTTCTCAACAGACGGGGCTTGAGTCATCTCAGGCAGAAGCACAGGGAGAAATGTGGGCTCTGGCTGCCACCTGGTGGACAAATGTTGGAATTCATATAGTTAGGATATCAGTGGCATCTGTAGCTAATGTGAGTCAGTGTTACGCTTCTTATTTAGAAGTATAATAAAGACGCCTTGTATAAGTTGGAATAAGATGTGTTGAATATAAACTCAGCAAAAAAAGAAACGTCCTCTCACTGTCAACTGTGTTTATTTTCAGCAAACTTAATGTGTAATTATTTGTATGAACATAAGATTCAACAACTGAGACATAAACTGAACAAGTTCCACAGACATGTGACTAACAGAAATGGAATCATGTGTCCCTGAACAAAGGGGGGGTCGAAATCAAAAGTAACAGTCAGTATCTGGTGTGGCCACCAGCTGCATTAAGTACTGCAGTGCATCTCCTCCTTATGGGCTGCACCAGATTTGCCAGTTCTTGCTGTGAGATGTTACCCCACTCTTCCACCAAGGCATCTCTGGGGGGGAATGGCTCTAGTCCTCACCCTCTGATCCAACAGGTCCCAGACGTGCTCAATGGGATTGAGATCTGGGCTCTTCTCTGGCCATGGCAGAACACTGACATTCCTGTTTCGGAGGAAATCACGCACAGAACGATCAGTATGGCTGGTGGCATTGTCATGCTGGAGGGCAATGTTAGGATAAGCCTGCAGGAAGGGTACCACATAGTGTTGAGATTGGCTGTAATGACAACAAGCTCAGTCCGATGATGCTGTGACACACCGCCCCAGACCATGACGGACCCTCCACCTCCAAATCTATCTCGCTCCAGAGTACAGGCCTAGGTGTAACGCTCATTCCTCCGATGATAAACGCGAATCCGACCATCACCCCTGGTGAGACAAAACTGCGACTCCTCATCGGTGAAGAGCACTTTTTGCCAGTCCTGTCTGGTCCGGCGATGGTGGGTTTGTGCCCATAGGCAACGTTGTTGCCGGTGATGTCTGCTGAGGACCTGCCTTACAACAGGCCTACAAGCCCTCAGTCCAGCCTCTCTCAGCCTATTGTGGACTGTCTGAGCACTGTTGGAGGGATTGTGCATTCCTGGTGTAACTCGGGCAGTTGTTGTTGCCATCCTGTACCTGTCCCACACAGGCACATTCACGCAGATGAGCAGGGACCCTGGGCATTTTTCTTTTGTTTTTCAGAATCAGTAGAAAGGCCTCTTAGTGTCCCAAGTTTTCATAACTGTGACCTTAATTGCCTACCGCCTGTAAGCTGTTAGTGTGTTAACGACCGTTCCACAGGTGCATGTTGATGAATTGTTTATGGTTCATTGAACAAGCATGGGAAACAGTGTTCAAACCCTTTACAATGAAGATCTGTGAAGTTATTTGGATTTTTACGAATTATCTTTGGAAGACAGGGTCCTGAAAAAGGGCAGTTTCTTTTTTTGCTGAGTTTAGAAGTTGATAAATGTGGCCGACGTCTGACTGGTTGTGTGTGGTTGTGTTGCAGCCCCTGTGTGAGGAGCCGCCCTCCATCTGTACACCCATGAAGGAGCCCTTCTCCCCCCTGAGTGTCCACAGTGTGGTGTCCACTGAGCCCTGCCGAGGCTGCTATGTCCGCGCTCAGCCTTTTGACGACTTCCCCTCCAGCAACCGGCGCTACCTGCCTCCTCAGGTCAGTATCAAACGTCTCTAGACTTACTCTATATTATTGTATATCATTCGCCCTTTATCACTGATGGAGATTAAACCTAGTTAAGTATACTATTTCTGAAGCATTTTTTTTTACATGACATGGAAGAACAGTAAAGATCAGTCAAGATGCATACTAAAATCGACTTTAATATATGCTGACAACATGCTAAAATGTCTGTGCGCCCTCCTGAACTGAATATACAAATACTATAATAACTGTCTCCACTAGGTCTCCTTCAAGTCGACGCGCCACGTGAGCTTTCACATGGACGAGGAGGAGATCGTTAGGATCAACCCTCGTAAGGACGTTCTGATCCGCGGTTACGAGGACTACCGCCACCCCTTCATGTGGAAGCATGATGTGGAGCGAGAGGACCCCGACTTCCCCGCCTCCTTCCACAAACTGGACACCAAGAAGTGTGAGTACCTCTTCCCCGAGGGGCCGGGCATGGAGTCCCACTCGGGCCCTGGGAGTATGGGTATGGACACAGGGCGAGGGCTGGGTAAAGACTCCTCCATCAAGACCCAGCCCTCGCCGCTGCTCAAGTCCAAAAAAGGGCGGCGGCGGCGGGAGGACGGTGAGCGTTCACGCTGTATCTACTGTCGGGAAATGTTCAATCATGAGGACAACCGGCGGGGGCAGTGCCAGGACGCTCCAGACCCCATCAAGCAGTGCATCTATAAAGTCAGCTGCATGCTGTGTGCCGAGAGCATGCTGTACCACTGCATGTCCGACTCTGAGGGAGACTTCTCGGACCCGTGTTCGTGTGACACGGCCGACGAGCAGTTCTGCCTGCGCTGGCTGGCCCTGACGGCACTGTCCTTCATCGCACCCTGTATGTGCTGCTACCTGCCGCTAAGAGCCTGCCACCACTGTGGGGAGGCCTGCCGATGCTGCGGGGGCAAGCACAAGGCCGCCGGGTGACCTGACTGAACTCTGACCCCCCCCTCACCCGGGACGACCTACCCACAACACAGCTAGCTAACACAGGAAAGCGGAAGCTTGTTTTTCCATTCACCTCTCAAAGGGGGGTGACATGTTGTTATAGACCCCTGGCTCTGGATGTCTTTTGGAGATGTTTGTGTCCTCCGACGCAGAGAGCAACGGAAGACCGACCTCGTGCTTTACGGGGCTCTGAGTGTGAAGTTAAGTTCAGGAGCTGAACGCGAGGAGAAGGCATTGTGATTAACAGACATGGTGATATTACTAAACACACACTCACACTCGTACATAATACACACAGGCAGGCCACCATGTCAGACTCTCTCTAGAAGTAATGTGTAACTTTATGAAGGAATAACAAATGACGACAAAAAGAAAAGGAAACAATTGTGCGGAAAGAAAACATACTTAGTGTTCCAGTATGCTGAAAGGGATATTTTCTTGCATTTTTGTGAAATTGCGTTTGGGTAACAGTGGCCTTTCCTATGACTCGAGCATTGGCCGACAGTGTAATTATTAGACCGAGAAAGTGCACCAGACATGTTTTATCCTCCCCCCATAAAGGTAAACTTCACACAATTCTAATGGTACGATAAACCATAAGACCATTCTTACAGAGTCATTTAACAGTTCAGAGATGTTGCTGTGGTGGATGTGTACGTGTTTCCTTATTTTGTACTATTCATCGAATGTTGAACAAAAAAAGAGCGTAACACCTTTATCTTTTGACGGGTACAGTATGACATAGCTTTTGACGTTCACCATAGATAATGTTAGAATTATTTCCTTGTTTTGGTAAGGCGATTTGGACCACTTATTTGCATTCCAACATAAAGGGATCGATTCCATGAGCAGAAGGGGAAACATGGTAATGTATTTTGAACCCCCCCCCCCCCCAAAAAAAATGTTTTTCCCAAGTTAATGTTAACACTCCTTGAATCACCTTACACGAATGAGACCAATACTTCACAATTCCATGTACTTTACCAGATTTTCAATTTTGACTCAATCAAATGTTTGCTTCATGGTGAAACTGGTGTTTGTCTTCTTTTTTCTTGCTCATTTTATGTTTTGAATTTATAAAGCTGAAATTTGACTCAACCAGCAAGTTTTTACATGTAATTTTGGTGACTAAAATTAGGCTAGTTTTGGGAAAAACTAAATATTTTTGAATTAGTCGGCAACAAGAAATCACCAATTTTAAAACAAAAATGTTGCGTGAGGAAAAACCCACCTTGAAAGCACTGGACTCCAAGCTTTGGTTACAGCACCATCTCCAAGTTTCAAAAGTACTGTATGTCTGTCCCCTTGTGATGGAAGCATTTGTAAGAATGAGTCTAATGTACTGCTGTTATTAGGTCATTTTGCAGCTTGTTCACGGTAACTCCTAGAATACATCATGTAACATTTGCCCAGTCGTGAATTAATGGATGCATCGTTTTAAAGGTCACAGAAAGAAAGTACATTTGGCTATAGGTTATTAAAGCATATGAGTATGATTGGTGCATAAGCACAGGGATCGTAGAAACTCCTCTGTTTTGACTAGTTGTAACAAAACAGACTTTGTTGAAGCCTGATTGGTAGATATGAAGGTCCTTGTTCAAATCCATATTTCACACAGAAGAACAATAGCCACGATAACAACCAATGAATGACTAGACAGACCCCCAGTTGTATTCATTTGATACTGTGTCTCAAAAAGACCGTATGATATTGCTAATTCCACACAACAGCATCAACTGTTGATTTTAGACTGTCTGCCTGTGCACCTGAATAATGTTTGAGAACAAAGAGTCGTCTTTGATCATTTAGATCAAACTGATTAGAAAATCGCCCTTCCCAATTTGAAAACCATGTCATTACCGCCCTGTACCTTGGCCAGTAGATACGAACCCCATCCCTCGGCCCGCCACTCCTCGAGAAAAGGAAGTGGCAACTCTGTCTTGTCTCCAGACTGGACGGGGGCAGTCAACTTCTTCCAAATCCCACCCTTATGCCCCATGCTGGGCACTCTTTACTTTCTATGCAAACTCTTGACCATGGGAAACATATAGACCTCTCTCCACACTGAGTCAGTGACAGGACACTTTAATAATGCTATATAGATGTTACCCAGGTACCAAAATCCAAATGCCTGTAAATATGTAACACTATATTTAAATACCTGATAATAATCCTGTTTTGGTTTTTTTGGGAAATGAAGATAGAGCTGTATTTATCACTGCTGTCAGCATATACTGTAGCTTCAATTGACAGCATTATGTACATAGGTCACCTTTTAGTATTATTTCACATTGAAAAGTAGAGGGCGTTGAGGATTGAAGTGACTATTGCGCGTTGAATAGAGTTTCTTTCTAGTTTTGTACCGAGGAAGGAAGGCTAGAGTGCTAACAATGTCAAAGTAGTGGCAGTCCACTTATTTTTAAAAAGTTTATATATAAAGCTGCTAGATACAATCACTAATGTTATTGTGTTGGGAGGGAGAGAAAGATCTGCTCTGAAAGACTGTTAAAACAATATCTAGTTCTCTGACAGCATATAACCATGACCACGAGTGTGTGTTCTTGTGTGTTAGGCGTGTGTTCACCCGTTTTGGTTTGTTTGTCCATTTCCTTTCTGTTCTCATCCCATATTGTAATTTGGATTGCCCTGCATATTGCAAGCTGAACCAAGGTTTGATGAACCTGATTTAAAAACTTGCTGGCTGAGAAGCAAAATGTAGGATGTACATTTTTCTTTTTTACAAGTATAGCTGAGAGATACTGAAATAGCCTGTTTCATTCTGCATTAACCAGCACAGTGCAACTCGCTATCATGTACTGTGTTATATATATGCAACGTCTGTCTGCTTTAATATATATCTTTTACCTGTCAGTTAACTTTGCAAATGTAAGACTTCAGTTTTTAACCACTGCTGCTAGTCTTATGATTCTTTCCTTCAATCTTAAAGTGTGGATATCTTTGGAATGCATACAAAATGTACGTTCTCCACTTTGTCTCGGTTCAAATGAAACGCCTATATAAACGTGTTTCTTCAGTGTGTTGCTTAGAAAGGTTACTTTTCACAGCAGTTGAGTGGTCACTTTTACATTCTCCGATGCTTTGGTGCACTGATATATGTAGACTTTTTTTGTCTTCTTACAGCGCTTGATGATGTAACATTTTATGTGATTAGTTCTAAATAGTGGGAAACATTTGTGATTTTTTTTTGAAAATTGCAGTAACAATGGTACTCTAGTTGTTCTGTAAACACTGCCTGTTTATTTTCTTTCTCGTGCATCTTTTCTTTCGTTTTCTTAGTGCCATTGGCTTCACACCCTGACAACCATCGGGGGGGGGGGGGGAGTGCCTCACGTCCATCATAGTTTCCATCTAAAACTTAACAGCTCTTGTCCTGGTTATATTGGTTTATATATGTCTAGCTATTTCTATCATGGTTTGAAAATTCCAAGTATATGATGTAAAATGTATGGTTCAATAACTCATGTCATAGTTGTATTTTCTTCATACAGATGTAGCTTGTTACTTTTCATAAATATATCATGTAAATATGCATACATATGTTTGTAACTGTTTTTGTTACATCATACACTTGTAATTTGACATATCAAATAACATTATCATAATAAAATGGTGAGTTTTAATCTTGTTGTTGTCTTGTGGGATTCTTTTCAAGACTTCTATCATTATCTTGCCACCTCGGGTAATATAATTATATTTCTATGGTGGAGATGCCACCTTGCATATCTACATCCAAATTCTACGTAACGTTGCAGGAGTATTTCTCACGTATTATCTCTAGCTAGTGGTATCTAGTGCGAATGTTATTTTTCAATGAGAAAATATCAAGACGCTCATCAGCAGGATGAGTTTATGACGGCACCTTCCATTTGAGCTTCTCCGGGACCAAGTGAAATTCATCCCAGAATGTTTTCCCCATGTGAATGTCACATATACTATAATAGTATTCTGTTGAATCACTTGACATATAATTATGGTTAGACTACATAGAAGATTAATAACATTATCCATAGGTCATGGCTGTACACAAATTACACGTTTCATTCACATACTTGAATGGTAAGAATAACATTTCAGAATGTCATGTAACTCTTTTCAAAGAGTGTTTTTTGATGATTTTATTATGCTTTTCAGTCCACGGAAGATATGAAGATAAAACCCGGGAGGCTCCTGAGGGGAAGACAGCTCATAATAATGGCCGGAACAGTGCAAATGGAATGGCATCAAACGCATGGAAACCATGTGTTTGATGGATTTGATACCATTCCGCTCCAGCCGTTACCACTAGCCCGTCCTCCCAGTTAAGGTGCCACCAACCTCCTGTGCCGGGAGGTTATTAGCGGGAACCATACTTAGACATCACATCATTATAGATTTTCCATTATGGCGTCTGTGAGGACATGAGCAACGCCATTGAGGCCGTCTCCATTTTAAAGTAGACAATTTTCTAAAATGTTCTACTACTAAATTTCCTCTATGACAACATACTCGTCAACAACCTATTTTTCCTGACTATGACGATAATGGGAAGAGAAGCCCTGGAAAATAATAACTATTACAATTTACTTTTCATTTTAGTCTATGAAAATGTGAGGCGAGAATTTCACGAGACTAATGGACATTTAATTTGACAAGAAGCTTCTTTTCGTCTGTTTTTTTCCAATCATAAGAATGAATGCATGCAGAATATTGCATGCACTCCTCTCATTGGAAGAATTGACATCGTTCAGTTGCAAGGTCTGATTGAACTATAGTGAATGATAAAGGCCTCTACTGGCCAAAATGTGGTTTTCGCATGGGCAGAGCCATTGAGGGCTTCCACCATCCTTCCACCTTTTTAAAGTAGTCAACTGGGTGGGGAGTCCTATGGGTTGTAGCCTCAAGGGCACTGCCCATGCTGTCACTGACGCTATAATGGCACAGACAAAAAGATGAGTCCTCTATCTATCTCTATGGATTGATCTGCCTGGCTCTCCCAGGCGGTCACTTCAGTCACTCGACAATCTGAACTGATGCTAAACCAGGCCGCTTCACTTGTAAGCCTAAATAACATCAACTATAAATAATAATAGTACTTTCTCTCTTACTTTCATGTATAGGCTATTTTGGCTTTGATCACATCAGAAGCTCTATTTTCCCATATGCGTTGTGTTGCTGCTCTCGCACTGCAGTCCGCATATGCGAGTTGCAGTTGCTTTTTTCCTATGTGAAAAGCTTATGCTATTTGTTGCACATTGTGAGTAAAGTAATACTTCTGGCATTTTTTGGGAAGATCAAATTCTCCCCTTTTCAAAGAAACTACTTATTTACCCCCATTGATGGTTATGATCGAGAGAAAATCAGAGCTGTAAATTGTTCAACCTGTGGCCAAGGCTTTATAACGTGTATGGTTCTGTATGGAGCAGTATTTTTTACATTTAAATTTAGTCCAGGGGAGGGTCATGTAATTTGTAATCAATTAAATGTCATGTTCATCAGGGTTTAAGAATGAGTTGCTTATTATAGTATTTCATCTTTTCCCGATGATACCCCTCGTCCCTGATTCTCTGCTGGGCTCAAAGTATAATGCGCCTAGTGTGGTCTCAATCAAATGATCCTGTAGGCTATAGACCTAGGCTATATGAAGAGCATGCTCAGAGAAGCACAGGGCAAAGTTATATTTCGAAGAAAATGTACTTCCAGAGTTTTTGCGATGGTGTATTTAAACCAGACAAAACTGCATTACACACCGCAATGGATATGAGTTCCCAATCATGAGCCGCAGCCTGCCCTGCTCTTGCTGATGTAAATATACCCTTTTGTACTGCCTAACCAATGACTGTGCTGTATACGGTGGCACTTCACGAGGCAAGTCGATTTGTTCAAAAATGCTATATCTGTGTGCGTGGACTGGGCCTACTGATGTCTTGTTCAGTTTAAGAAGGAGAGCATGAAGATGGTATTTTATTCCGGATACCCATTAGTTCTTCCTGGGGTCCTAAGCTTCCTACTGCTATAATTCATTTTAAGAAAAACAATATGTTTCGTTGCCCATAATGAAGCTATTTGTCAGAATGATTGACCTCACAATAAGCCATACTCGAGTAATCTACATAATTTGCATTACTATGACACAGCAACCATGGAGATGGACAGCGCATGGGTGCTGAAAGTAGGCTAATTCCAGAAGGCCAAATTAATTTAAACAAACGTCATTTTAATTTGACTTCAGGCTACTAACAACAAGAGTGATTTGTGTTGGAGCCTATTTCTTCGTATTCAAGAAATAAGTGATAGGCCTCTCTGTTTGACAGACAGAACTATAGTCTACTGTCAGCTTTTATTTCAGCCTTTCATTTCCTTGCACTTAACCTGTGGAATGATCTACTTTAAAATTGGAGGAATTGGTGCCTCTAGGACATTTTAGATGGTTGTTAGGGAAACTCTTTACTGAGTAATGTGTCTGTTTTTCATGATTGTGCTTTGCTTTTCGAGTATTGTCGTGTATAATAATGTGTATTTTATTGTGTAGTTTAATGTGTTTATTGTATTTCAATGTATCCAACGTGTGGTTCTAATCCTGGACACTGATTCGTAAAAAACGCATTCCAGTCGATGTCTATTCCACAATGTACCACCGGCGAACACTATGACATTGAAATGCCTATTGACTCTGTTCCATCTCACAGCGCAATCCACTGTCTCTTCAACCCAGCCAGACAATTTATAAACTTGATTTCCACTGTAAAAAGCATCTAGACTTCTCCCATTTATTTTAGACTAGGAATGAGTTTTCAATAGTGGAGATTTGTATAAACCTTGCTGTCTGTCTCTGACATCTGCAAAATTGTTTCAGTATTGAAATTCGATCTCCAGCTGATCCATAGTAATGAATGTGTAGGGGTTGGAAGTCTGGATGAGACAGACAGCCAGGCATTTTTTCTCAACCAGTCAAAATCATGAATCAGCATGATTTGTCTGAATATTTACAAAGAAATGTCAATAGATAACAGGTCAAACGAAACGAAGTGCAGCTAGTTTGGAGTCTTTCCAGCTCCAGTGTGACGTGATTGTGTTAGCTGTGTTGTTGGCTAGCTCCTCTGGACAACAGTGTTCTGACAAGAGAGCACATTTTCTATGCCAAGTGAATTTGTGCATCATTAGCTCAATGTTATGGATGTAACCAAATAAAATGTCACTAGAAAACAGCTTAAACAAATACAAACGCAAATACTTTGTTGTTATTATGGCTGCACTGTTTGACGTGACTGTAAATTAGCCGTAGTTGGCTAGCTAGTGAGCAAGGAATAAGCACAGTGCCAGATGGGTCGCGTCAATTAGATACAGAACAAAAATAATTAACGACTGGATCGAGTCTCTGGCAACCGAATAATCGAACGACCGACCAGCTGGCTTGGGAAGCAACCCTGGATTTGTGCCAGGACTATATATTGTGGAAGAATGAAATACGAATACATTAATCAAAATAACGTTTTTAATGAAAATATGTAAAACAGTATTTGAATAAGTTGATAACCTATTGTATAAAAGTGATACTGGCCTCAAAGCCGGTGTTTTGAGGATATATTGGCACGGTTTGCCGACCCTCGACTTCATCTTGGGCCTAACAACACTCGTGCTAATATATCCTCCCAAACTAAAATGTATTGTGGCGCTATACAGGGCTCATCTGGAGAGAAAAAAAAGACAGCAATAACCCACTGTCAAAATAAAGGTAAAATAAAAAGATACAAATAAACGAGTACCATTGTGTGATGTGATAATCTGCTATTTGTTATACTAATAACAACAATAATAATAATAAGTGATGAGTTGGACTAATTAGACATAGGCAACACCTTAAAGGTTATTTTGAGTGACGTGAGCGCCCTTCGAATTGTGGTGCTGAAAGGACAGCAGCGGTCACGTGTCGTTCTGGGTTCCACTGCGTAAGGTGGTCGGTGGAGTTTTATGAACATCATGGCAAAAACGAGTGGATTTGGAGCCTAGATCTCGTTGGTGTGATGGTAAGGTCAATGCAGTATGATCAGATAGTCTGCATGTACAATAGAGGTTGTACGTTTCTGTAAACTAAGCTCTCGGAAAATGTAAGTGCGTCGCACAAGACTGTTTTGAGGACAGCCGTTTTCGCCACCCTTTGGTAGAGTTTTCTGTCTGTGGCTATTCTTGTTATGTCGGATTTGGCCCATTCAAAGTAGTCACGCCACCGAGCGACGCGCCTCTGCACACACGCCAACAGTTAGTTCATCATTCATGCCACCGCCATAGAGAAAGAATAAAGGGAAGAAACCACCATTTAGGCTACCTACCTCTAGGCTGCTATATACTACGTATTCATTTAGAATGTAATTGTATCGTTTTCATGGAATGTTACTGGTAATTAGCCCTAAATATCATGTATTTAGAATTTATCTGAATTAATTTTACAGAAATAATTTGACCATTCACCAAGGTCTCGGCTTGTCTCATATTGGGAAAAAAAGTGCGGGAGCGTCGTAACAGGCTATCATTGCAACTCCCCTCCAAGTCTCCGACCACTACCTTGTATCCTTTTCCCTCTCGCTCTCATCCAACACTTCCCACACTGCCCCTACTCGGATGGTATCGCGCCGTCCCAACCTTCGCTCTCTCTCCCCCGCTACTCTCTCCTCTTCCATCCTATCATCTCTTCCCTCTGCTCAAACCTTCTCCAACCTATCTCCTGATTCTGCCTCCTCAACCCTCCTCTCCTCCCTTTCTGCATCCTTTGACTCTCTATGGAGGAAAACTCACCTCCCTGCGGACCTGGCATCCTTTCACTCCCTCCTCTCTACATTCTCCTCTTCTCTCTCTGCTGCTAAAGCCACTTTCTACCACTCTAAATTCCAAGCATCTGCCTCTAACCCTTGGAAGCTCTTTGCCACCTTCTCCTCCCTCCTGAATCCTCCTCCCCCCTCCCTCTCTGCAGATGACTTCGTCAACCATTTTGAAAAGAAGGTCGACGACATCCGATCCTCGTTTGCTAAGTCAAACGACACCGCTGGTTCTGCTCACACTGCCCTACCCTGTGCTCTGACCTCTTTCTCCCCTCTCTCTCCAGATGAAATCTCGCGTCTTGTGACAGCCGGCCGCCCAACAACCTGCCCGCTTGACCCTATCCCCTCCTCTCTTCTCCAGACCATATCCGGAGACCTTCTCCCTTACCTCACCTCGCTCATCAACTCATCCCTGACCGCTGGCTACGTCCCTTCCGTCTTCAAGAGAGCGAGAGTTGCACCCCTTCTGAAAAAACCTACACTCGATCCCTCCGATGTCAACAACTACAGACCAGTATCCCTTCTTTCTTTTCTCTCCAAAACTCTTGAACGTGCCGTCCTTGGCCAGCTCTCCCGCTATCTCGCTCAGAATGACCTTCTTGATCCATATCAGTCAGGTTTCAAGACTAGTCATTCAACTGAGACTGCTCTTCTCTGTATCACGGAGGCGCTCCGCACTGCTAAAGCTAACTCTCTCTCCTCTGCTCTCATCCTTCTAGACCTATCGGCTGCCTTCGATACTGTGAACCATCAGATCCTCCTCTCCACCCTCTCCGAGTTGGGCATCTCCGGCGCGGCCCACGCTTGGATTGCGTCCTACCTGACAGGTCGCTCCTACCAGGTGGCGTGGCGAGAATCCATCTCCACACCACGTGCTCTCACCACTGGTGTCCCCCAGGGCTCTGTTCTAGGCCCTCTCCTATTCTCGCTATACACCAAGTCACTTGGCTCTGTCATAACCTCACATGGTCTCTCCTATCATTGCTATGCAGACGACACACAATTAATCTTCTCCTTTCCCCTTCTGATGACCAGGTGGCGAATCGCATCTCTGCATGTCTGGCAGACATATCAGTGTGGATGACGGATCACCACCTCAAGCTGAACCTCGGCAAGACGGAGCTGCTCTTCCTCCCGGGGAAGGACTGCCCGTTCCATGATCTCGCCATCACGGTTGACAACTCCACTGTGTCCTCCTCCCAGAGCGCTAAGAACCTTGGCGTGATCCTGGACAACACCCTGTCGTTCTCAACTAACATCAAGGCGGTGGCCCGTTCCTGTAGGTTCATGCTCTACAACATCCGCAGAGTACGACCCTGCCTCACACAGGAAGCGGCGCAGGTCCTAATCCAGGCACTTGTCATCTCCCGTCTGGATTACTGCAACTCGCTGTTGGCTGGGCTCCCTGCCTGTGCCATTAAACCCCTACAACTCATCCAGAACGCCGCAGCCCGTCTGGTGTTCAACCTTCCCAAGTTCTCTCACGTCACCCCGCTCCTCCGCTCTCTCCACTGGCTTCCAGTTGAAGCTCGCATCCGCTACAAGACCATGGTGCTTGCCTACGGAGCTGTGAGGGGAACGGCACCTCAGTACCTCCAGGCTCTGATCAGGCCCTACACCCAAACAAGGGCACTGCGTTCATCCACCTCTGGCCTGCTCGCCTCCCTACCACTGAGGAAGTACAGTTCCCGCTCAGCCCAGTCAAAACTGTTCGCTGCTCTGGCCCCCCAATGGTGGAACAAACTCCCTCACGACGCCAGGACAGCGGAGTCAATCACCACCTTCCGGAGACACCTGAAACCCCACCTCTTTAAGGAATACCTAGGATAGGATAAAGTAATCCTTCTCACCCCCCTTAAAAGATTTAGATGCACTATTGTAAAGTGGCTGCTCCACTGGATGTCATAAGGTGAATGCACCAATTTGTAAGTCGCTCTGGATAAGAGCGTCTGCTAAATGACTTAAATGTAAATGTAATACTAAGTCTAAATAAGTCAGGACCAAGCCAGGTAACCTAAGAAGGAAATTATTATTATTATTTCAAGGATATAGTCTGCCATTTAAGAAACCAATTGTGAAGCATTTGTGACACAGTACAGGCTGGCAGGAGCGCTTAGTATTTCAACAACTTATTAAGAACAGCACTTCAACAACATGCCTATGCATTTAGCATTGAGGCTGTATAACATTACATACTTAGAATGACATAATAATGAAATGAAAATGCCTTATTAGGCCATACGGTCATTCTACAGTGCCTTTGAATTCACTTTTAGAAACACGAGTGTGGCCATCCTGGTTTGAGTATCATGTGGTGAGCTATGCATACCTAGTTTGTTAATTTAGCCTAGCAGGTGCTCTTATATTCCCATGCCCTAATCACAGTCAACACAAATCTATTTTGTAACAACAATATAGTGGAATAAAATATAATAAATTAGAAAATGATAGTTTCCCAAATGTTTTTTTCCCCCCACAAGTGCATGTAGGCCTATCTGAGGATATGCGGCTGCTGTGTTAAACAATGAATGTCCTTTTCTAGAATTCATTGATGATCAGATGCCTCAGTTGTAACTGGTTCTGTTGCCTACATTTTTACAGTTGATAGACAACTTTAGCACTGTTAAGACTATCCTCTTTTTTAACAATAGCCAATGGCCATCCATTTTCATTTCAGAGAGATCCGATTTTCTCCAGGTATCCCTCATTATAAATAATGCACAGTCCTTTAGACTACTAAGTATTTTTTAATCCTCCCGCTTTGGGCTTGATGTGTCAATGTATAGTTCATACATGCATAATCTATGATCAGAATTACTGTGTTACCTTTAATTAGTTTGAAAGCGACTGTTTTTCTGAAAGCTTACATTTTACCCCAGTTGGGCCAGCCCCCAATTCGAGTTCTAGTCAATGAGCTTCAGCCCCTCGTCATTTGAGTGACAGCTAGCAAGAAGCACACACAGCAGAGCGAGACAGAGAGCACTGACGTGGTGCACATATCTGCACATATGTGATGTAGTATGCAATTTTCAGGCACAAATTTTGTCTCGTCAGACTATTTTCAGAACTACTGGCTAAAAAGTATACAAAAGTATCAGAGAATCTCTTTAACCCATAGGAAGTTCAACCCAGATGAACATGTGTCGTGAACTACATTAGCATGAGCAACAATAGTGGAATCGGCAGTTCGCCTTCCAAATAAAAAAATTGTGAAAACATGCCACAATTGGATTAGATCATGTTCTAAACAAGGTTGGAATGTTGCTATATAAATTCAAAAAAAGACAATTAGGCCTATTAGGGACAGAACAAGGGAAGTGCTTTTTTCTCTGGTTTACATTGGGGGGGGGGGGGGGGGGGGAGTTCTGTTTGTTGAGATTTACATAGTCTATTTATTGTGGTGTTGAAAACCCAAAACATGACATTGAAGTGTCCAAAGTCGGTATGTTTTCTTTATTAGTTGTGTGGTGCATTGGCACGGAATGTTTTTGTTGGAAAATTCATTGCATATATTTTATACAATTATAAATATGGCATCAAAATGTTGAAAATCTGATTTCCCCCTAGCTGATCAATGTCTGCAGCTGGCTATGATCGAAGTGTAAGGAAAGAGGCAGGGAGCGTGAGCTCGTATGTGGAGGCCGGCGAACCCTCAACTTTCTGGCCTGTATCCCTGTGTAGCATCAACTGTGCCACAAAAGCATGCTGAAGAATTCCACGTTTATAAACACAGGATTGCTACAGTTATTGCTATTTTTGGTCATAAACATTCTTTTGAGTTAATTATATGAGGGGGGAGGGTGTTCAATTTATGTTACAGTACAAGGGGGAGGGTCATTTTAAAGCACAAGGAGAGTTGGACCAGTAGGCTAATATCCCATTTCATGAGTGCACAATCCATAGGTTACGCTATACAGTGCATACAAGTAAGCCTCCAATGCAATTCTGAAGCCAAATACATCCACAGTGCGATTTAAACAGATTTTCTTTGGTCAGATTAACTAATAATTGTATTTTCTTTACTTTATATAACAACATTCCAGTCTTGTTTAGCTTTATCTTGTCCAACTGTGGCATGTGTTAATCTGCAAAATTGTAATTATTCGCCTACCTCCTCATGCCTTTTGCACACAATGTATATAGACTCCCTTATTGACTTGTTAATTGTTTACTCCATGTGTAACTCTGTGTTGTCTGTTCAGACTGCTATGCTTTATCTTGGCCAGGGCGCAGTTGCAAATGAGAACTTGTTCTCAACTAGCCTACCTGGTTAAATAAAGGTGAATTTTTTTTTTTTTTTTTTTAATGTTTCCATCAGTTTGCGTCAGTTTCAATGGGGGACTTTTATTTTAACGGCAAATCAGCGATTCCCCTATTGTTGCTCATGCTCACGCTAATGTTATTTATAACACACTGGTCCCACTTGACTACTTCAAAATCCTTCCCATGCTAAAGTAGGCTTTTGGGCAGTAGAGTCCTCTATCTATCTCTATGAAGGGAACACACTGAGCGGAACAAAAGTAACCAACATGAATGTTCCACTACGGATTTAATTTCCGTTACTTCTGACTCTCGGGATGGTTTTAGCTAGCCGATGAATTAAGCTAATAATGTATGTTTGTGTCTCACAATGTCAATACACTCACGTTTATATCGGTTACATGTATAACTTTGAAGGAATCTGCTGATATTGTTGTCTGCCACAATGGAACGTGATATTTTAGATGTTCTGGAACAAATCGGGTAAGCAAACCACACTCCGTCATCTCATGGCATCACGGGTTACGCTGCTCAATCAGCGATTAACCGCTAGCTAGCAAATGTACATGGGTGTTGTCAATATAGTGTATTCGTCCTAGACAGTGGTATTCAACGTATATGCTCATTAGTTCGCAAATGCATCCATGCAAAATCCAAGTCCTATCATGATTCGATGCTAGCTTGCTTTCATACATGTTCGGTATGCTAATACTAGCGCATTACGACGTAAATTACGTATGTATGCCGCCCTGGGTTCTCGAGCTAAATTTGTCTTTTGGTGCGCAGGTATGACGGACCTCTGCAGGATGAGGAGACGCTTGTCAAAGCATGTGAAGGTGGACTGTCATCACCTGAGTATATCAACCTTTGCATGTGGTTTAAATCCCGTCTGACACCGTTATGTGACCTGGAAGAGAGCAGTACATCAGGTTATGGTGAGCCAAAATACCATCAGACATCATCACCTCTCACTGCCTCTCAATGTTTTGTTAAATCACATACTACCAAGTTAATGTAACCAATGGGCCAGGCTTCCGGTCTAGAAGCATGGTTTCGACTGCACATACGGTCTTGCTCAGTACTGCAGTTTAACTGAAGTTCGACCCAGAAAGACAATTTCCATAGACGACCACATAGAGAAGTCGGGTTTGAAAATTCCAAATTAAACACTTTAGTCATTACCTTTGTGCACTAAACATCCATTAATTTTATTTTTTTAATTCCCCTGTCATTCACAGCCAAAGATATACCATTTTTATATTCATTCATTCCAGGTGGAATTGATAAACACCAACAAATAGGGTACTGTCAGTGTAGCTAGCATGCTAACCTTATCTAGCTAGCTAATGTAGTCAATGAACAGCGTTCTTACATTGGAATTCCTTTTGTCCAGATGGGATAGGGCAGTGGACAAGAGGGATACCTATGTAAGAATGCTGTTCATTGCCTACAGCCCAATATTCAACACCATAGTACCCTCCAAACTCCTCATTAAGCTTGAGACCCTGGGTCTTGACGGGGGTAAAACATAACACTCATGTAGTAACCAAAAAAGTGTTTAAATAATTTAACTTAGAGATTCTTCAAAGTAGCCACCTTTTGTCTTGATGGCAGCTTTGCACACTCCAAGATTTGAAAGACACACGCACATTATCTGGCAACTCCTTTTTTCTATATTTAAAATGTAGGTCCGCTTATGCTGGTGTATGGAGTCTTTTGGGAAACCCAACTACTAAACCATCTAATGATGGGATTTCAAACTAAATTATCTGGGCTCCGAAAAGGACTGATCTCTAATATATAAACAACTTTTGAAAATATCATATTCTGACCAAAAGTATGGTCCACAGATCTAAGTGAATATGAACAACCCTTTAACTGGACCAGAAAAATCAGAAAATATGACCTTGGCATCCCGTAATCCGAAAAATCAACTCACAGCTCCCAACTGTTCACTGCATCTACTATGTTACTGAACAATGACAGTTTATTGAATCTCTCACGATTACTGCTGGCAGGCAGCACTGCAGCAAAACATATATATGGGGGGTTGGACGGAGACATTTTGGGCTTGGGGAAATGTGATGGGGAGTTTATATACCAATTTTATTATTACAAAATCCTGTGTGGTCAAAATTATAATTTCTATATGTAGAATAACAGTCAAAAGTTTGTACACAGCAACTATTTCAAGGGTTTTCTTTATTTAGACTATTTTCTACTTTAGTAGTAACCAAAAAAGTGTTAAACAAATCTAAATAGATTTTATGTTTGAGCCACATTTTGCCTTCTCTGAAAAGAACTGAAAATAGCTGTGCGGCGACGATAACCAAGCTATCTTTTCTTGTTGGCTTACAGCTGAAGCTATCATCAATTCACTACCCTGGTACTTTGTGCAAACCATAATGCAAAATACGCTGATTTCAAAGCTGATTGCCACCAAACTTTATTAATTCACTTAATCTGTCTCTCTCTGACGTCTCTCCCAAAGATGATCTATTGCCTCAGCAAACTGACTCCGTGCCACCCCCCCCTCTCGCCCCATGAATGACGTCATTGCTGTTTTAAGTTTAGCTACTTCTATATACAGTTGAAGTCAGAAGTTTACATACACTTTAGCCAAATACATTTCAACTCAACTTTTATTTCTTTCATCACATTCCCAGTGGGTCAGAAGTTTACACTCAATTAGTATTTGGTGGCATGGCCTTTAAATTGTTTAACTTTGGTCAAACATTTCCTTCCACAAGCTTCCCGCAATAAATTGGGTGAATTTTGGCCCATTCCTCCTGATAGAGCTGGTGTAACTGAGTCAGGTTTGTAGGCCTCCTTGCTAGTACACGCTTTTTCAGTTCTGCCCACAAATGTTTTATAGGATTGTGGTCAGGGTTTGTGATGTCCACTCCAATACCTTGACTTTGTTATCCTTAAGCCATTTTGCCACAACTTTGGATGTTTTTAATTTTTTTATTTAACTAGGCAAGTCAGTTAAGAACAAATTCGTATTTTCAATGACGGCCTAGGAACAGGGGGTTAACTGCCTGTTCAGGGGCAGAACGACAGATTTGTACCTTGTCAGTTCGGGGATTCGAACTTGCAACCTTTCGGTTACTAGTCCAACGCTCTAACCACTAGGCTACCATGCCGCCACGGATGTATGCTTGTGGTCATTGTCCATTTGGAAGACCCATTTGCAACCAAGCTTTAACTTCCTGACTGATGTCTTGGGATGTTGCTTCAATATATCCACATCATTTTCCTTCCTCATGAAGCCATCTATTTTGTGAAGTGCACCAGTCCCTCCTGCAGTAAAGCACCCCCACAACATGATGCTGCCACTCCTGTGCTTCACGGTTGGTATGGTGTTCTTCGGCTCTTTTTCCTCCAAACAATATAGCCAAACAGTTCTGTTTTTGTTTCATCGGACCACAATACATTTCTCCAAAAAGTACAATCTTTGTCCCCATGTGCAGTTGCAAACCGTAGTCTGGCTTTTTTTTATGGCGGTTTTGGAGCCGTGGCTTCTTCCTTGCTGAGCGGCCTTTCAGGTATGTCGATATAGGACTTGATCTACTGTGGATATAGAAACATTTGTATCTGTTTCCTCCAGCATCTTCACAAGGTCCTTTGCTGTTCTGGGATTGATTTGCACTTTTCGCACCAAAGTACGTTCATCTCAAGGAGACAGAACACGTCTTCTTCCTGAGCGGTATGACGGCTGCGTGGTTTCATGATGTTTATACTTGCGTACTATTGCTTGTACAGATGAACGTGGTACCTTCAGGCGTTTGGAAATTGCTCCCAAGGATGAACCTGACTTGTGGGGGTCTACAGTTTTTTTTCTGAGGTCTTGGCAGATTTTTTTTGATATTCCCATGATGTCAAGCAAAGATGACTGAGTTTGAAGGTAGGCCTTGAAATACATCCACAGGTACACCTCCAATTGATTCAAATGATGTCAATTAGCCTAACAAGCTTCTAAAGCCATGACATCATTTTCTGGAATTGTCCAAGCTGTATGTAAACTTCTGACCCACTGGAATTGTGATACAGTGAAATAATCTGTCTTTAAACAATTGTTGGTAAAATTACTTGTCATGCACAAAGTAGATGTCCTAACTGACTTGCCAAAACTATAGTTTGTTAAAAAGACAAAATACAGTTTTAATGACTCCAACTTAAGTGTATGTAAAATTCCGACTTCAACTGTAAATGCTGTTGATCCGTTCAATAAAATAAGTCCCAAATGGACGCAATGCATGCACACACTCCTATTAAATATGCAATCATATAATATGCAATCATAAATATGCAATCATAATAGGCCTAGGTTACAACTTGATTTACCCAGTTTATCAATAGAGATCTACCATTCAAATAAATTATTACGATGTTATGTAGTTCATTTGGTAAAAACTAGGAATATGCAATATATCGGAATCAAATTCTAGCTAGCTAAGTCAGCCATTGGCTAGGACATCAGAAACATCCCCACTGTATTTGGGTTAGTGGCTCTATTTTCCCTCAGCATGCATTTTTTAACCTTTCTGAATGTCTAAACAATCCATATGTTCTGAAATATGAACACTGACATACTGGACATTTTGAACTCTTATTATGGTGGTGATTTGACAAAATTACAATTATGGTCTTGAATTAGTCTCGGACCCCTCTCGGTCTTAAATCGCTCTCGGCTCCCCCCTCCGTTCTTGGCTCGGACTCGATTTGCTCTGGTCTTGGTATGGAATCGGTCTGGATTTAGGTGGTCTCCAACACAACACTGCTTATTGGCTCATCTCAGCCGCAAATAGGAATAACGTTACAGCTGTTTCTGATTATTAAACAATGCCATGCTAGTGCGTGGTAACATTTAAATAAAACCCAGCCCTGAAACGAAATATAGGCTGAAAACAATTTGTAATATCATAGGAAAAGACACCACATTCACAGATTTGCACCAAGTGATCAGTTCAGATTTGTCACTTCAAGCTCAAATATATCATACTTTGACTACAACTCAGACTTATTGACTTATATTGTTGTGCAATCATGGGTAAGCTCTGGCCATCGTCTTTCAGCTCGAAAAAGTGGATTTCTTCTAAATGCCCACAACATTTCACGTTGTGTTTAGGTGATACTGATGGCCTTCGGTTTGAGATGAGTGGTATGCTGAAGGAGTTGGAGTGCCCCTATCAAGGCCTTGTCTCCGGGATTCTACAGGGAGGGCTGCAGAATAAAAAAGACCATCTAAAGCTAGTATGTAAGTACTGACGTGACCATTTGTTCAGAAAACGGGTCTGAGTACCCTCATGTTATGATACCCTTTTGGTGTGTTGCTGATCTGCCATGGTTCTGACATATATATTTTACAGTTTCCATTTTACATTGAATGCGATTTTTACCTGTGGCTCACATCTTTATTCTGCAGTGTTTTTAAGCTCAGAGGTACAAGCTGCACAGATTGTGAAGAGCCGACTTGTTGAGGACAAACAACACAAAGACCGAAACGATCTCCAGGCAATCTGTGAAACACTGAAGCTCCCACAGCCAAGAGGGCAGGAAGTAGTAGAGCTGTTCTGCGGGATAGAAAAAAAGGTGTGTCTAAGTTAGTCTTGCACACCCGATACTTCCTCCCTAGGCTCAGGTCTGGTATAAAAATGGCCTTCATTAACCCAATAGAAAGTCTGTGAGAAAGTGCCGAATGCATAGCCTTTGATTGTATCATTATCTTTGTATTCAACAAATGCATTGTATATCTGTATTTCCAGATAAACGCAGTGCTTCAAGAGATTCCAAAGGATCACATTGGAAAGCCAGTGCTGAAGAACAATCTCGACAGTGAACAGTGGGTAAGCAGACTGCATTCAGACTTTAACCCATTTTCGTGCAGGCAAAATTCAGAATTCCTGCTACGGCATGAGGAGATGTCAAGTGTGTCCATTGACTCTGGGCCTTGTCTATATCCACAGGAAAGGCTGGAGCAGATCAACACGGTCCTGTCCTCACAGTATGAGTGTCGGCGGAGGCTGCTGATCAAACGTCTGGACGTCACTGTGCAGTCTTTCGGCTGGTCAGACAGAGCCAAGGCAGGTGGAGTCTTTGGGTGCATCTCATGGTCAACATTGATGGGGATGGGGGCCACAAAAAATCTGAAGTCATACCCACACATGAATATGTGGACAACTACAAATACCTAGGTGTCTGGTTAGACTGTAAACTCTCCTTCCAGACTCACATCAAACATCTCTAATCCGAAGTTAAATCTAGAATTGGCTTCCTATTTCGCAACTCATGCTGCCAAACATACCCTCGTAAAACTGACCATCCTACCGATCCTCGACTTCGGCGATGTAATTTACAAAATAGCCTCCATTACCCATCTCAATAAATTGCATGCAGTCTATCACAGTGCCATCCGTTTTGTCACCTAAGCCCCATATACTACCCACCACTGCGACCTGTACGCTCTCGTTGGCTGGCCCTCGCTTCATACTCGTTGCCAAACCCACTGGCTCCAGGTCATCCACAAGACCCTGCTAGGTAAAGTCCCCCCTTATCTCAGCTCGCTGGTCACCATAGCAGCACCCACCTGTAGCACGCACTCCAGCAGGTAAATCTCTCTGGTCACCCCAAAAAACAATTCTTCCTTTGGCCGCCTCTCCTTCCAGTTCTCTGCTGCCAATGACTGGAACAAACTACAAAAATCTCAACTGGAAACACTTATCTCCCTCACTAGCTTTAAGCACCAGCTGTCAGAGCAGCTCACAGATTACTGCACCTGTACATTAGCCCATCTATAATTTAGCCCAAACAACTACCTCCTCCCCTACTGTATTTATTTATTTAGCTCCTTTGCACCCCATTATTTATATCTCTACTTTGCCCATTCTTCTACTGCAAATCTACCATTTTAGTGTTTTACTTGCTATATTGTATTTACTTTGCCACCATGGCCTTTTTTTTGCCTTTACCTCCCTTATCTCACCTCATTTGCTCACATTGTATATAGACTTATTTTTCTATTGTATTATTGACTGTATGGTTGTTTTACTCCATGTGTAACTCTGTGTTGTATGTGTCAAACTGCTTGGCTTTATCTTGGCCAGGTCGCAATTGTAAATGAGAACTTGTTCTCAAGTTGCCTACCTGTTTAAATAAAGGTGAAATAAATAAAAATGCAGTCAGAGCCGGCCCTAGCCTATTGGGGACCCTAGGCAAAATTGCTGCTACCCCCCCTCCACTGCCTTCTGAGCAAAGCATTTTTAACGGCCCCCCTCTTGACAGCGGCAAGAACAAACAAAAGCATGTTTTCCACTTAATTTCCTGTAATTTTACACATTTTGCCGTGGTGTGTAGAGAAAATTTTAGATTTAAAACAAGTTTCTGCAATTCTACACTTTGCCATGGGGTGGAGAGAAGATTTTGTAATTTTATAACTAATTGACTGCAATTATACACATTTTGCTAAAGGATGGAGAACAATGTTTGCAGTTTTTAATATAGCTGAGTGACCATGACTAAGAAAACCAATGGTGCCCCCCCTCCCCCAGTCAGTAATTTGACCATGATTACTACAAGTTTAGCTAATACCGTGGGCCAGCTAACTTAACAATCTACAAAATGTTAGCTGAAATGGGCTAATACATTTTCCCAAATTGTGTTACATTACAGCCTTATTCTAAAATGTATTAAATAAAACAATGTCCTCATCAATCTACACCCAATACCCCATAATGACAAAGTGAAGTTTTTTTGCAAATATATAAATAATAATAAACATCTTATTTACATAAGTATTCAGACCCTTTACTATGAAACTTGAAATTGAGCTCAAGTGCATCCTGTTTCCATTGATCCTCCTTGAGAAGTTTCTACAACTGGAGGATTGAGGGAAAGATGAACGGAGCAAAGTACAGAGAGATGCTTGATGAAAACCTGCTCCAGAATGCTCAGGACCTCAGACTGGGGTGAAGGTTCACCTTCCATCAGGACAACGACCCTAAGCACACAGTCAAGACAACGCAGGAGTGGCTTCAGGACAAGTCTCTGAATGTCCTTGAGTGGCCCAACCAGAGCCCGGACTTGAACCCGATCTAACACCTCTGGAGAGACCTGAAAATAGCTGTGCAGCGACTCTCCCCTTCCAACCTGACAGTGCTTGAGAGGATCTGCAGAGAAAAATGGGAGAACCCCCCCCCCAAATACAGGTGTGCCAAGCTTGTAGGGTCATACCCAAGAAGACTTGAGGCTGCAATCACTGCCAAAGATGCTTCAACAAAGTACTGAGTAAAGGGTCTGAATACTTGCACTACCAGTCAACAGTTTGGAGTGGACACACCTACTCACTTTATTTGTACTATTTTCTGCATTGTAGAATAATAGTGAAGACATCAGAACTATGAAATAACACACAGAATCATGTAGTAACTAACAAATCAAAATATATTTGAGATTCTTCAAAATAGCCATTCTTTGCCTTGATGACAGCTTTGCACACTCTTAGCATTCTCTCAACCAGCTTTACCTGGAATGCTTTTCCAACAATCTTGGAGTTCCCACATATGCTGAGCACTTGTTGGTTGTTTTTCCTTCACTCTGCGGTCCAATTCATCCCAAACCATCTCAATTGGGCTGAGGTTGGGTGATTTTGTAGGCCAGGTCATCTGATGCAACACTCCATCACTCTCCTTGGTATCGCTGCAGAATGCTGTGGTAGCCATGCTGGTTAAATCAGACATTGTCACCAGCAAAGCACTCCCACACCATCACACCACCTCCATGCTTCAAGGTGGGAACCACACATGCGGAAATCATCTGTTCACCTACTCTGCCTCACACAAAGACACATCGGTTGGAACGAAAAATCTCAAATTGGACTCACAAGACCAAAGGACAGATTTCCCCTGATCTAATGTCCATTGCTCGTGTTTGTTGGTCCAAGAAAGTATCTTATTATAATTGGTGTCCTTTAGTAGTGGTTTCTTTGCAGCAAGTCAACCATGAAAGCCTGATTCACGCTGTATCATCAGAACAGTTGATGTTGAGATGTCTGCTACATGAATTTATTTAGGCTGCAATCTAAAGTGCAGTTAACTCTAATGAACTTATCCTCTGCAGCAGAGGTAACGCAGGGTCTTTCTTTCCTGTGGCAGTCCTCATGAGAACCAGTTTCATCATAGCGCTTGATGGTTTTTGCGATTGCACTTGAAGAAACTTTCAAAAGCCTTCCAGGTGAAGCTGGTTGAGAGATTGCTAAGAGTGTGCAAAGTTGTCATCAAGGCAAAGGATGGCTACTTTGAAGAATCTAAAATATATTTTGATTTGTTTAACACTTGGTTACTACATGATTCTATATGTGTTATTTCATAGTTTTGATGTCTACACTATTATTGTACAATGTAGACAATAGTAAAATAAAGAAAAACCCTTGAATGAGTAGGTGTGAAATCCCCCCCCCCCCCTCAAAAGTTTGATCTTCAGGCCAAAAGGGGTGCCTTCTGCACATCCCTGGTCTAAAGTGACGCCCTTTCCTCATCAGGACACAGTGCTACTCGTGATACTGTCCTTAATCGGCAGGCTACACCCTTTCTGCTCTCTGAAGAATCTCATTGTGCATGTCCTATGCTCAACAAACTTACCCATCTGTCTTTTCTGTTAGGAGAGAGTTGACTGTATGGCCAGGGCCTACCAGCCTAAGAGACACTCCCTGGCCCAGATGTCATCTGTGGGCATGGCTCACCTGCTGGCAGCCAGGGAGGACATATGCAACGTGGTGAAGACCAGCAGTGGCTCAAGCAGAAAGAATACTGCCTGTGCCGTCAATAAGGTACTGTGGAATGGGACCCAAAGTTCATTGTGTGCAAATGTCTGAGTGTTGTCTTTAGGACAAAGCATTGTAACTGACCAAATGAGGGTCCATGGTCCCCAGCCATTGTCCTGTCATTGACCTACCATTTGTATTTCACTTCTATAGATCCTGATGGGAAGGGTGCCAGATCGCGGTGGTCGGCCCTCTGAGATAGATGCCCCCCTCCCTGAGATGCCAGCCTGGCAGAAGAGACAAGACGGAGGTTTTGGCGGTCGTGGTGGTGGTGGTGGTCGAGGAGGTGGTGGTAGTTGGGGAGGTGGTGGTAGTTGGGGAGGTGGTGGTAGTTGGGGAGGTGGTGGTAGTTGGGGAGGTGGTGGTAGTTTGGGAGGTGGTAAGGGTGGCTGGCGAGGAGGGGGTGGAGTAGGAGGGGGCGTTGGTTGGGGTCACGGAGGAAAGAGAGGACGTTATCAATACTAACAATGATTTATTTTTGACTGAAAAGCCAAACAGTGTTAACTGAAACCTACTCATGTGTACCTGCTTCGCTAAGGGCAACACTAAGGCATTGTTTATTTGGAGTGATGTGGACTTGACTGAGATTTACAGAGTGCTACTGTAGGAACACTCCAAAATATTTGTCTTTTTTTTTGTGTTCATTTTCAATGCTGTTATGAACTGTGCTGCTGAGGATCGTTGTAGAAGCAACGAGTCAAACTCACTGACCATTTCTTTAATAGATTTATTCTATTATTCTGGTACCACTTTACTTGATACCCAGTGTTAACACGTTATGACATGGTCATAACCTGTTATAATACTGTCATGATGCATATATTTACACCGGTTGTGACATTGCGCTATTTTATTGCTGGTTATGACACCTACATAAGTGTCAACCCACATTTATTCAAATGAGATTTTCCCTGCCAAGAAATGTCCTTTCATTTGAAAGTTTCTCTTTAAATCCTTTGTTTTTGTTTAGTCATGTATTTTTGTAAATACTCTTTATGACAGTCATGAAGATTTAGGACCATCCTGTTTTTTAAAACTTGGACTAAGAAAATACACTTTATGACACTGTCAAGAAGCATTATGACCATATTATCATACAAGCCAGATAGGCCAATCACGTACATGCCCTTATATCAGTCAAAAGGAGGGTGTCTTGTCCTGCTCCTGAAGTCATCAGCAACCGAGCATGGGGCTAGGTGCATGTCTGACGTCAATGTGTGCACAATTACAATGATAATTTAACATGGTAAATATAAAATAATATACATCATAAACATACTGTTACATACAGCACCAGTCAAAAGTCTGGACACGCCTACTCATTCAAGGGTTTTTATTCTTACTATTTTCTACATTGTACAATAATAGTGAAGACATCACAACTATGAAATGACACATGGAATCATGCAGTAATCAATTAAAGTGTATATATTTTAGATTCTTCAAAGAAGCCACCATTTGCCTTGATGACAGCTTTGCACACGGTTGGCATTCTCTCAACCAGCTTCACCTGGAATGCTTTTCCAACGATCTTGAAGTAGTTTCCACATATGCTGAGCACATGTTGGCTGCTTTTTCTTCACTCTGTGGTCCATTCTAAATAAATCACAAGACAGTATCACTAGCAAAGCACCAAAACACCTCCTCCTCCATGCTTCAAGGTGGGAACAACACATGCAGAGATCATCCGTTCACCTACTCTGCGTTTCACAAAGGCACAGTGGTTGTAACGAAAATCTCAAATTTGGACACATGAAACCAAAGGACAGATTTCCACCGGTCTAATGTCCATTGCTCGTGTTTCTTTGCACAAGTAAGTCCCTTATAGGTGAGCTTTAGTAGTAGTTTCTTTGCAGCAATTCGACCATGAAGGCCTTATTCACACTGTGTCCTCTGAACAGTTTATGTTGAGATGTCTGTTACTTGGACTGTGAAGCATTTATTTGGGCAGAAATCGGAGGTGCAGTTTACTAATGAAGCAGAGGTAACTCGGTCTTCCTTTCCTGTGGCGTTCCTCATGAGAGCCTGTTTCATCACAATGCCCATTTTTGAGACCGCACTTGAAGAAACTTCTTGTTCTGTATTGACTGACATGTCTTAAAGTAATGATGAACTGTTGTTTCTCTTTGCTTATTTGAGCTGTTCTTGCCATAATATGGACTTGGTCTTTTACCAAATAGGGCTCTCTTCTGTATACCACCCCTACCTTATCACAACATAACTGATTGGCCCGAACTCATTCAAAAGGAAAGAAATTCCACAAATGAACTTTTAACAAGGCACACCTGTTAATTGAAATGCAATCCAGGTGACTACCTCTTGAAGCTGGTTGAGAGAATACCAAGAGTGTCCAAAGCTATCATCAAGGCAAAGGGTGGCTATTTTGAAGAATCTCAAATATAACATATATTTTGATTTGTTTAACCCTTTTTGGGTTACTACATGATTCCATATGTGTTATTTCATAGTTTTGATGTCTTCACTACTATTCTACAATGTAGAAAATAGTAAAAATAAAGAAACTCCCTGGATTGAGTAGGTGTGTCCAAACTTTTGACTGGTACTGTACACGTGGACTATAGTGTAATGGAATGTGCGCAATTACAATCATAATTGAATCTGGTAAATAAAATAAAAATATATACATAAACATACTGTTACATAGGCTATGGTGTAATGCAATGTTTTGCCTTGTGTGGTAGGTTGTGAGTTTTTACACATGTCATAACCAGCCATAAAATAACGCAATATATGTCACGACAGTGTTATGACCAACTATAACAGGCTATGAGAAGTTGTCACCTGTTGAGACATATTATGACATGGTTATGATCGTGTCATAACATGTTATGATGCTGGGTGTCAATTAAAGTGTTACCCATATTTTCTATACTGATGGTATGTTGGTAGATTAAGCGAATTAAAATTGTTGGAAATTTGAATCATGGTAATTATTTTTTTGATTTGACGACTTGGTGCTCAATTCAATCCATAATCGCAGAAGTTCAGCACTACAGTGTCATTGAAATTGAAAGATAATTTCAGATTGAGCTGACATACAGTAAACCTATGCAGCATTTACTGTGAATGCAGTCTCCACGAACACAGGAACATGGCCTTTAGCATCTTAATCGTGCTATAGCACTGTACTTCCGCAATCAAATTGAATCTAGCCCTTAATCTGATTGATTTGAAAAATAAAATGTTTATCAGTTTGAAATGTCTAGGTTCCCTGTGGGGGGGGGGGGGCGACTATGGATCTGTCTTTGTACGTTAGTCACACACGATATCTCAGACAGCGCCAGCCCGATTTTGACAAAACGTGGGTGTATGAAGTGTCTTGTCATAGAAATCGGGCATTTACAAAACGACACTGATTGGCCCAATGGGGGTGCTGTAGTAATCAACTGAAATTCCAAACTTTGAACAAGTATATCTCCTGTCCTGTTTGAGCTACAGTCATGACATTTTGTACATACCACCAATTGGCCTGGGGGGGGGAGACATGTTTAAGGTTACCTTGTTTACTTTAAACCAGAGAATGTACAGTATGAGTAATGATATACTGTACTGACTCACGATAGAGAGGGTCCAAAATCCCCAAGACCAAGTGTGCTAAAGGCGCCTGCAGATTAGGTTCTTACTGCTCCTAGTAGAACTCAAATAGGCAAAAGCTGGGATACTCCCTTAAAAGACCTTTGATTGAAAAGCAAGAAAAAATCTCTCTATCCTTCAGAAAGACACCATAGCAACAACATAGCCAGAACACTTCCTCAAAATAGTCAGAATAATCTGTAATTTTGACATTTTTGCAAAGGAGGTCTTAGTCGTGCAATTTTATATATAAGATATTTGGTGCAGTATTTCTCAAGTGAAAGAATTTGCATGAAAACAAGTCCTCTCTCATTGAATGACAACAACACTATGGATGGGATTCTGATATTAGAAACAGCGTCACAAAATGTCATAATTATAGGCCTATGTGCAAACCTTTTAGACTTGGAAGCATACAGTAAACTTTAGGGAGTTTTGTAATGAGCCAAGAAAGCCAGATGGGTATACTACAAAGCAGGAACAATGAGTTTGCCTGCTAACTTTGATAAACAACCAGAAATACCAGTTGATTTTCTGGTTCCTTAAGAAAGCTAAACATAGGTATGTGTGTTTGGTTGTTAAGTCAATTAGAACATTCTCATTTCAAGCTTATCTTTCTAAAAAACTAAAAAGTTATTTCAGAATATTCAGGCAAGTTAGCTTGCTAACCTTGATCTTCCCCTCTGCTCCCTGGGAAACCAAACACATGAAGCCCCGGAGTTAAACTGCATGAGAGCGGTAGGACACCAAGAGCAATGGAAAGTGTTAGGGACAGTTTAACATTTACTGAGGGGTGGGCTTTAGCCAACAAACACCTACAATTGTCACAAAAACTGTTGCGTTAAATAGCAAATGTGCCTACCATGGTCTTGGCACACGCGCTCTAGCCAACAGCTCGCAGGTACAGTGGGTAGGCTGTGCTGGTGTAACACAATCTCACACTCAATTCATGCAAATATGTACAAGTATTTCAGCAGATTTTGTGTGAAAATACACACATTTTAGTACAATTTAATTCGTAGGAAAATACACACATTTTTGTGCAATTTCATTCTTTTTGTGCAACACATTTTTGTGCAACTTCATAGGAAAACATTTTTGGGGGGTCAATGTAACGGTTTTCTTGTGTCGAAAGAGAGGCGGACCAAAACGCAGCGTGGTTATTATTCATGGTTCTTTAATAAAGAAACTATACATGAATAGACTAACAAAACCAAGAAATGTGAAAAACCAAAACAGCCCTATCTGGTGCAAACACAGAGACAGGAACAATCACCCACAAAACCCAACAGGCTACCTAAATATGGTTCCCAATCAGAGACAATGACTAACACCTGCCTCTGATTGAGAACCATATCAGGCCAAACACAGAAACAGACAAACTAGACACACAACATAGAATGCCCACTCAGATCACACCCTGACCAAACAAAACATAGAAACATACAAAGCAGACTATGGTCAGGGTGTGACAGTCAAACTTCAGAACAATCTTTTGAAAGTTATTGGAGCAATGCATTTTGGGCAACGGTGTTCTACACTGCTTTTTTTTTGTGTCCCACTTTTATTTATATTAAATAACAAATTTGTCAACATCCCAATATTGTTAATCAAACAGAAGATAACAAAGTTATAACATTTATGCAACTGTTTGAGGGGCTGAATCAAGATTATAATCATCGTTTTAATCGTCTGAAGTCAATGGCACGCAAATCCCTCAAATTGTCTAATCCACCTCTCCATTGTTACAGCCTGGCTCAACTGAGATCATGGTCTTTACCCTGAGTTATCAGTGATCTGCACTGGTCTGCTGTACTCTATAAACTGGTGTTAATGCAATGTCACAGTTCTTTACCATCTGGTGGGGGGGTTCAGGGTTGGACTGACACCCATGATAATGTGATGTATCGTAGAATAAGTATTGTAACTGTGTATTGCAACAGTGAGTTGTTTTGTGAACAAGAAAACTGCCATATTGAATGAGAGACAAATGTACTTTTATTTTTCTTCTAAAGGACATCATACCACTTTCCCCCAATCTGGCATTCATTTATGCCTGGCTTAAACTCAGGACCTATGCCTTGCAAACACACGTAACCTGAAGCTACCAACCCATAGCACCACAGAAAAAGGCATATTTCAATGGCGAGACGGGCGACACTTCAGGCTGGGGAGTATGGGCTTGTTTCAATTAGTCGGGCTGAAGATCACCGTTGTAGCGTGATTGACATTTGAAGGCAATGATCCTGCGTTAGCGGAGACTGTATTCACGGTAAAAGCTGCTTATGTCGGCTCAATTGAAAATTTGCTTTGTATTTAAATTGCGCTATAATGCTGAACTTCAGCGATACAGATTGAATCAAGCCCTAAGTTTCACAGATCTGCAACATATGCATAAAATCCATTTTGGACAGTTTGTTGAAGACACACTTATATCAGTGCAGTTGACATGGAAATGTTGAGTATGCTGGAAAGACCAAAAATCATTTCTGATGAGATGTTTGTCAACACACATATTACATTATGTGGAGCACTCAAAGCGTGTCTGTTGCCCAAACTCAGTTTCCTTGTTTCCGTAATGATGCCAGGATGAGTTTGCACTTTCAGGGTACATGTAAAACACTTCATTGTGAGACTAAATATAAGGGCTGGACATGCAGATAAATGAACGTCAGATAAATAAAAAGTAGATTTGTCTGGGGTCTCTGGACTGATATGGTTAACCGTTTGACCGTGGCCAAAAGGCGATGGGATTGTAGTGCTAGGGGTTATACGGTGAAGGTGAATCATGGTTAATAAATCATGTTTGTTGATGTGGAGTGTCCACTATACCTGAATATGTCAAATATTAGAGCTGCGCTCTATTTTGAGTTTCCCCAGTCGTCAACTTTCAGGTATTTGACATATTTGACCCAGGTCTGGTGTGCATATGGCACAATGAACACTTTTAGGGTTAGTGCTGTGATTGGTGGAGGCTATAAGATCCAAGTTGATGCAACAAGCCACGGGTAGACAATGAAGTTACGCTGTTTGTTTTACGTTTTTTGCCTTGAAGGTTACCAGGCCACCTGTTGTCTTTCCTCAGGACCCATCAATAACCCCCATGATGCTTCACTTCTCTTTTTAGGTCAACAGAAAGACTTGTCACAGTTTCCATAAAGTGGACTATATTGTCACAACAAGGTTACCACAGATGTCATCTCAGCGAAAGTTGTGGCATTCAACTTCTGTGTTATGTGACATAGCCAGAAAGGCCCCTATTAACTTTTTGTACCTTGGTTGTTGGTGGTGGTGGAACCACCTACTAGCATATTTCAAGGTGCTTCATGGTCATTCTTTAACTGATCTAGCTAGCGACTGCATATTTGTTTTTAGTTTGAATTTGAGCAGAGGAAATGAGGGGTTGGACTGTAAATACTGGCGTGACAGGAATATGGAACAAATAAAGAAAGGCCTTTGAAAACGTCTCAGGCTGAAATATTGATAGTAAATGGGCAGAGGTAAAATCGCATGTACGGGAGTTATCTTTTCTACAATATCAATGTTGGGTCTAACTCCCTACAGCACAACAAAGGAAAGCATGGTAGTGTGTCTGTTAACGCTTCACTTCTGGAGAGGAGAAGTGGACTTGAAGATGTTCAGTACTGGCTCACTGCAAATGTGTTCATCTGTACACTTTCCTCATTCACTTCGCTGTTATGTTCAAGGAAAAGGGATGGGTGATACAGAAACACATTCAGGTTGACTGATTTGTGACACAATAAGATGCATCGCAATTCAGTTCACTCACCTGATTAAATCACTATTTCGAAATCAGTGAATTCCCTATTATTTCCAATGAGAATATTCTCAATATAACGATTGATTTTCCAATTAATTCCCTGAATAAAATGGCCTCAGCCCTGGTACAGTATTGTACCATGTACAGTACACTTCGGATGCATAGAATGGTGGCTGTCTCAAACTCATACAATACCAACACACGCATAATGCTTGGGAAAAAACCTTGCTACCTGTAAGGGGAATCTTTTCAATAGATTTGTCAGAAATTACTTTTAGAGGGAAACAAAGAGGGTCACAGAAAAACAATGTGTACAGTGGGGCAAAAAAGTATTCAGTCAGCCACCAATTGTGCAAGTTCTCCCACTTAAAAAGATGAGCGAGGCCTGTAATTTTCATCATAGGTACACTTCAACTATGACAGACAAAATGAGATGAAGAAAAATCCAGAAAATCACATTGTAGGATTTTTTATGAATTTATTTGCAAATGATGGTGGAAAATAAGTATTTGGTCACCTACAAACAAGCAAGATTTCTGGCTCTCACAGACCTGTAACTTCTTTAAGAGGCTCCTCTGTCCTCCACTAGTTACCTGTTACCTTCTCTCATTCGTTAGAGGTTATCTAGCAATTTGAGCAACTTTAGTAATTTGACTTTAAACAATACACTTTTGTTACAAAGTTTGTATGATTCGCTATAGCGATAGCCTACTCTGGGTGCGCTCTTAGAACATGGCGGTACAACACACCCTCCCTTATCCATTTTACACCATTTAGCAGATACTCTTTTCCAGAGCGATTTACACTAGTGAGTGCATACACTTCTCACACTTTTTCTAACTGGTCCCACGTGGCTATCGATCCCACAACTCACGGCGTTGCATACGCCATGCTCTACCAACTGAGCAACGCGTGGTACATTACAATAGGCTCTATAGATTAGATATCTATCACCGATCTATAGATTAGATATCTATCACCGATCTATAGATAGATAGGAAACATGATCACAGATTACAGCAATGGAAAACCAATGATCTTGCCCTCGTGACAACCAACGGTTCTAGAGCGTTTGACTTGGAAAGACGGAGAACGAACAGGTCTATCGGGATGGGGAGCGTCTTTTACGGGTGTCTGTATGGCACGGGTTGAAGAAGTTTGCACCGGGTGATAAGTGATTGCATTCGTTTTGGAACCTCCCAGCCATGAGCCAGGTGCCCCACTCATGGCCAACCGCGATGTCGGCTCAAAACAAAAGTTACTTAGGTTAAGTACATGGAGTAATAAGTAGGATTCTGTTTTCACCTGCGAAAAGTGATTGCTTTTGAAAAACGCTTCATCTGTCTTCCGAATAAAAACTTGTTTGGAATTTCGAACAAATATGGTATGGAAAATAGATGTGTGTTTCTTCATGACAACATGACCGACCAGATTACTGTTTATTTTGAGAAGGGCGCCTGTCCCTCCCCGCTACCAGTCAAAAGTTTGGACACACCTACTCATTCAAGGGTGTTTCTTTATTTGTACTGTTTTCTACATTGTAGAATAATAGTGAAGACATTAAAATGATGAAATAAGTGTTAAACAAATCAAAATACATTTTAGATTCTTCAAAGTAGCCACTCTTTGCCTTGACAGCTTTGCACACTCCTGGCATTCTCTCAACGAGTTTCATGACGAATGTTTTTCCAATAGTCTTGAAGGAGTTCCCACATATGCTGTTCACTTGTTGGCTGCTTTTCCTTCACTCTGCGGTCCAACTCATCCCAAACCATCTCAATTGGGTTGAGGTCGGGTGATTGTGGAGGCCAGGTCATCTGATACAGCTCTCCATCACTCTCCTTATTGGTCAAATAACCCTTACACAGCCTGGAGGTGTGTTGGGTCATTGTCCTGTTGAAAAACAAAATGATAGTCTTACTAAGCACAAACCAGATGGGAGGACGTATCGCTGCAGAATGCTGTGGTAGCTATGCTGGTCCTGTGGCGGTCCTCATGAGAGCCCGTTTCACCATAGCGCTTGATGGTTTTTGCGACTGCACTTGAAGAAACTTTTAAGTTCTTGAAATGTTCCGTATCGACTGACCTTCATGTCTTAAAGTAATGATGGATTGTTGTTTCTCTTTGCTTATTTGATCTGTTCTTGCCATAATATGGACTTGGTCTTTTACCAAATAGGGCTATCTTCTGTATACCACCCCTACCTTAACACAACTGATTGGCTCAAACACATTAAGACGGAAAGAAATTCCACAAATGGACTTTTAACAAGGCACACCTGTTAATTGAAATGCATTCCAGGTGACTACCTCATGAAGCTGGTTGAGAGAATGCCAAGCGTGTGCAAAGCTGTCATCAAGGCAAATGTTGGCTACTTTGAACAATCTCAAATATATTTTGATTTGTTGAAAAAAAAATGGGTTACTACATGATTCCATATGTGTTATTTCATAGTTTTGTTGTCTTCACTATTATTCTACAATGTAGAACATTGTAAAAAAAAAAATTAAAAATGGAATGAGAAGGTGTGTCCAAACGTTTGACTGGTACTTTATAGAGATATATATATATAGGAGAGGAGTGAAGGCAGGGATGAGTACAAAAGTATAAACACTAAACAGAACAGGCTGTTGTGGTGGGCATGGAAACAATGGAAGTCTACAAAGCACTATGTTTGATGAATCTACTAGTTGCATTCCTTTCAAAAGGTAAGAGACACGATTCCCATTATTTCACTGCTTTACGTCTATGGACAGTTCTACAGGTGACTCTGGAGTTAAAGGGATAGTGTGATTATGCTAGTTGTAGGGGAGACCATGCTAGCTGTTCAGCATCACTCCATCATGGAAAAAAATAATAGGCCTATTCTTTAAAAAAAAAACTATATCTACGTATATATCAGATAGTTGTGTATCCCTGGAAATAAGTGGAATGCATGTAATCTCGAACACAAATTAATTTGACTTGTTGAAAATCAATTTTCTTTATACCTAACTTGCTTACCACTTTTTCCATGTGGTTTCTTCCTTCACTGACTTTTAGAAACAAGGGTAGCTGAACTTACCCCTTTGGCTCAATTTACCCCACTCTCCCCTACCTGTAGACTTCCAGTCATTGTGCTAACCTAGTGGCTTGCAAAACGACCTACAACTTCTTTCAAACTGCAGAGACATAAAAACGGTATCCGTGAGTTAATCTGACGCTTGGTAAAATCGTGCACTATCCCTTTAAGGAGTTGGTCAGGTTATGGAATGGTGATGGTGGTGAGCATAGCCAAAAAAAACAGTCAAAGTCAATACAATGTCATGTGCCTTGTGACACAGGAGAGAGACCTGTTAGACTGTTTTGGGCCTTGAGGGTGCTGCAGTGCGTGTAATGAGGCAGAACGTTTACATTTGTCTAACATGAGCATCATAGCAACACAACAGAAATGGTATTGAACATGACTGAAGAACACTGCAAAAGGTTCAGTGTGTATAGTGTTGAAGTGGACCAGCTGAAGTCATCTTTCAAAGCAGTTAAAGGGACAGAATTAGATATTTAATGAGATGAAAGTTGAATCGTACAAGGAACTTAAGTTAGGGACAGAAAAAAATACAAACCAGTGAGTAACAGAGTAACTTGGCCAGGTCTTCCTCGTAAAAGAAGACTGACTTCAATGGGACTTCTTGGATAAAAAAAAGGTTTAAAAAAAACAAAAAGACCTCCAGTAAAACATTTTAAAAGCATTCCTCATTTAAGTAATGAGACTCATTAAACTACAATCTGACGCTAAGTCAAATGTTTATGAGAGCGAGAAAGAAAGAAATGAAAGGAAACGGGTCTGCATGAAACCTCACTTTGATTATAGGGTGTCATGACAACTGATGATGGCATAAAGGAGATCCATGAACGCAATCCATGAAATAAAAAAGACCACAGGCAATGTTCCTTTACATGTCATGTGTATATCTTTATACAAACTAAGATTCTCCCAGCCAGCCAGACAAATGCTGTAAAAAAAAAGCTAAACCACTGTCAAGTAGAGACACCTACAGTTGAAGTCGGAAGTTTACATACACCTTAGCCAACTACATTTAAACTCAGTTTTTCACAATTCCTGACATTGAATCCTTGTAAAAATGCCCTGTCTTAGGTCAGGATCACCACTTTATTTTAAGAATGTGCAATGTCAGAATAATAGTAGAGAGAATGATTTATTTCAGCTTTGATTTCTTTCATCACATTCCCAGTGGGTCAGAAGTCTACATACACTCAATTAGTATTTGGTAGCATTGCCTTTAAATTGTTTAACTTGGGTCAAACGTTTCAGGTAGCCATCCACAAGCTTCCCATAATAAGTTGGGTGAATTTTGGCCCATTCCTCCTGACAGAGCTGGTGTAACTGAGTCAGGTTTGTTGGCCTCCTTGCTTGTATACGCTTTTTCAGTTCTGCCCACAAATGTTCTATAGGATTGAGGTCAGGGTTTGTGATGGCCACTCCAATACCTTGACTTTGTTGTCCTTAAGCCATTTTGCCACAACTTTGGAAGCATGCTTGGGGTCATTTGGGTCCATTTGGAAGACCCATTTGCGACCAAGCTGATGTCTTGAGATGTTGCATCAATATATCCACATAATTTTCCTGCCTCATGATGCCATCTATTTTGTGAAGTGCACCAGTCCCTCCTGCAGCAAAGCACCCCCACAACATGATGCTGCCACCTCCGTGATTCACGGTTGGGATGGTGTTCTTTGGCTTGCAAGCCTCCCCCTTTTTCCTCCCCCTTTTTTTATGTCGTTTTTTGAGCAGTGTCTTCTTCCTTGTCGAGCGAGAGGACTTGTTTTATGGTGGATATATATATTTTTGTACCTGTTTCCTCCAGCATCTTCACAAGATCCTTTGCTGTTGTTCTGGGATTGATTTGCACTTTTCGCACCAAAGTACGTTCATCTCTAGGAGACAGAACGCGTCTCCATCTTGAGCAGTATGACGGCTACGTGGTCCCATGGTGTTTATACTTGCGTAATATTGTTTGTACAGATGAACATGGTACCTTCAAGCGTTTGGAAATTGCTCCCAAGGATGAACCATAATTCTGGAGGTCTACAATTTTTTTTTCTGAGGTCTTGGCTGATTTCTTTTGATTTTCCCATGATGTCAAGCAAAGAGGCACTGAGTTTGAAGGTAGGCCTTGAAATACATCCACAGGTAGATCTCCAATGGACTCAAATGATGTCAATTAGCCTATCAGAAGCTTCTAAAGCCATGACATCAATTTCTGGAATTTTCCAAGCTGTTTAAAGGCACAGTTAACTTAGTGTTTGTAAACTTCTGACCCACTGGAATTGTGATACAGTGAATTATGAGTGAAATAATCTGTCTGTAAACAATTTTTGGAAAAATGTCTGTGTCATGCAAGTAGATGTCCTAACCGACTTGCCAAAACTATAGTTTGTTAACAAGACATTTTTGGAGTGGTTGAAAAACGAGTATATGACTCCAACCTAAATGTATGTAAACTTCTGACTTCAACTGTACATTCTAAAAAAAAATACATATATGTATATTGACACTTGCACCACATATGTGGCCTGTATGACGGTGGTTAGTTCTTAGATCTAATACAGCTGTAAAGCCAGTGCACCTGTAAAATGATGGACTCTTCTTCCTGTTTGTGCCACTGGAACTGATGTGAAAAAGGCACCTTTAATTAATTAGGCCTATCACTGATGTGTGTGTGTGTGTGTGTGTGTATGCAACATTCCCTCTGAAGTGTAATGGAGAGTTGAATCAAGACCATAGAATGGCTTTTCAACACGTCAAGGAAATGTTTCACCTTCAGCTGACAATTCCATCTTACTGGAAACAGTTAGCTTGAGTCACCAATGTAATCAATGCAATGTCGTACAGGGAGGAAATTGAGGTTCCAAAGTGTATCAAAATTGGTGTCGACAGGAAAGTTGTGTCAAATCAAAGTGTTTGTCCTCACACACAACAGTTGGATGGAATACAATGTTTCATATGTTCATTATGTAATGCAATATTTCATGCAATGAATTTGTAGAAATGTATAATTTTGCAATAGAGAAGTCTGATTTGTCGATTGTTATTTGCCTCTTTGTGTGTTGTATGCATTTATTTATTTTTTAAAAACATTACCTGATTTGAATATAGTGGGTGGGGACTGAATGTGAAGCCAGCCAGCCAGACACGCCCACAGAGCACACAGAACTAGGGTGCTTATCAGTAGTCCACTAGTCTCTCACGGTTCTGGTTGCCAATATCAGCAGTCCAGTGGATCCCTCACCTGGTCTGTTCTCCTTTAGTTGCACTGGTATGAAAAGACAGAGTAGTTGAAAGTGTTGTTAAGGCTTGCTTTCACATTGTCCAGGTCTTTCAGATCCCAGGAGACGAAGCCACTTGAGAAGATTCAAAACATCAGAGGCAATAGAAGGGCAATTTGGGTTACCTTCTTTGTATTCTTTTGGGTGAAATCCCCATATAGTCCTACAGCCACGATGACTCTGTTGTGACCACAACGCTTCCTTTGTTGGATGATTGTGATTTATTTTTTTCTTGTTATTGTTTTGTTTGAAATGTTTCCAGACGAAAAACCTGAATGGACAGTTTGGCACAAAGTTAACCATAACAATTAAAACCACTTTGAAAATATATATATTTATCCTCCTAAAATGTATATACAGTGCATTCGTACACAGACCCTTTGACTTTTTCCACATTTTGTTACGTTACAGCCTTATTCTAAAATTGATTACATTGTTTTTTCCCTCATCAATCTTCACATAATACCCCATGATGACTAAGCAAAAACATTATTTGTATATATTTTTTTGCAAATGTATTAAAAAACAAAACTGAAATATCACATTTACATAACTATTCAGACCCTTTACTCAGTCCTTTTTGATGCACCTTTAAGCTGGGCACACCTGTATTTGGGGAGTTTCACCCAGTCTTCTCTGCAGATCCTCGCAAGCTCTGTCAGGTTGGATGGGGAGGGTCACTGCACAGCTATTTTCAGGTCTCCCCAGAGATGTTTGATCGGGTTCAATTACGGGCTCTGGCTGGGCAATTCAAGGACATTCAAAGACTTGTCCCGAAGCCACTCCTGCGTCGTCTTGGCTGTGTGCTTAGAGTTGCTGTCCTGTTGGAAGGTGAACCTTCACTTCAGGCTGGGGTCCTGAGCCCTCCGGAGCAGGTTTTCATCAAGGATCTTTCTGCTCCGTTCATCTCTCCCTCGATCCTGACAAGTCTTCCAATCCCTGCCGCTGAAAAACACCCCCACGGTATGATGCTGCCACCACCATGCTTCACCGTAGAGATGGTGCCAGGTTTCCTCCAGACGTGACGCTTGGCATTCAGGCCAAACAATTCAATCTTAGTTTCATCAGACCAGAGAATCTCGCTTCTCATATGTTCTTCTGCATTGACTTATTATTACGCACATCTGCACCTGCTTCCCGACTCACGGTGTATTCCGTTACAAACGCACATTCGGGATAATGTTAAGTGTACAGTAATGTTCGGTAACATACGCAGTGATTAAATCAGTTTTGACAGATGGCCTTTTGTCAAACAATCCACAGACTCATGACAAGCATCCAGCATACAAAGTTCGCTCACATGGAAACTATGGAACAACACTAAATACACAGACTAATTGATTGACTGGCTTGCTGGCTGTGCTCTAAGACTCTATGTTACTACCATAGAGATCCTGTTCAATTATTCTAATTCCTTATGTGGTTGCTATTGTAAAACCAGTAGGGTGCAAAGAGTTAAGTTACATGTTTTCCCACAGTGTGCCAAAACCAAACTGTTCAACTGTTTTTCTCCTCTCCTGTTTTTAGGATCTCACTCTCAGTTGGATGGTGAGTATTTTTCTCATTGAATGACATTACCATGCACCTATTCACTAACTAGTGAGGTTTCAATCTCTTCACTTCCTTTGTGTGCTCCATTTCTAAAACCTTCATCCATTTGTGTCTCTGTTAGTGTGCGGAACCCCTCTCAACACTAGGATTGTGGGGGGCCAGGATGCTCTTGCAGGGAGTTGGCCATGGCAGGCCAGTCTGCACAGATCTGGCAGGCATTTTTGTGGGGGATCCCTCATCAACAAAGAGTGGGTGCTGACTGCTGCTCACTGCTTCTCCAGGTGAGGAATTGCAGGATTGCTAGAATCCTAACATTTAACTCTTACACCAAACCTAATCATAACTCAATTGAGCCTCCTTTTACAGCATTTCTGTTATCTTTTTTTATATATATGTATATTATCTCAGCCCCAGTACATCAAATTTGGTGGTCTACGTTGGTCGTCAGAACCAGAAGGGCTCTAACCCCAACGAGGTGGACCGCGGGGTCACTCAGATCATGTCCCACCCCAACTACACCAGAAGTACTAATGACAACGACATGTGTCTTCTCAAGCTCTCCTCCCCTGTGACTTTTACCAACTACATCCGGCCAGTCTGCCTAGCTGCACCAGGCAGCTCTTTTCATGCCGGCACTACTAGCTGGGTCACTGGCTGGGGTACCATCCGCAGTGGAGGTGAGATCTGATGGGAGAGATTAAATCTAATGCATTGGCAATAGTCAATATGTAAAATATATTTGTAATATAATAGGAGTGATCAATTATAAGAAAATACATTTTCCTCAAATAAACCTTCAAAATGAATCGATCAAGTAATGCATTTCAAATCATGTTGTACAAACTTTACTTGTCTGAATGTGTTTCCCATCTCCTCAGTGTCCCTGCCCTCACCAAAGACCCTACAGGAGGTGGATGTGCCAGTAGTGGGAAACAGGCTGTGTAACTTTAACTATGGAGTAGGTTCAATCACAGACAACATGATCTGTGCTGGTCTAGCAGCAGGAGGAAAGGATTCCTGTCAGGTAAAATCTCTTGGTTATCCTTTTTGTTTATTACATTGTGGGTCAATTACATATTGGTCCGATTCCCCGGACACAGGTTATACCTAATCCTAGTCTAAAAAGCATGTTCACATTGTAAATGGTTCCTCATCTGAGACTGTGCTTCATCTGGGAAACCGACTGTTTCATAATCCTGTGAAAATGCAATCTCAGTGACACTGTAAATCTGTCTATGCATAGGGGGACTCCGGAGGTCCGATGGTAACCAATCAGGGTACTCGCTGGATCCAGTCTGGTGTTGTGAGTTTCGGCAAAGGCTGTGCCCTGGCAAAATTCCCAGGAGTGTACACCAGAGTGTCCCAGTACCAGACCTGGATCAACAGCCAGATCAGCAGTGACCAGCCTGGCTTTGTCACCTTCTCCTCCAGTGGGACTGACTCTGACCTCAGTGTCTTCTGTACTGGTCTTTCAGCCCCTACAACCACCACTACCACTACAACCATCACTACCACTACAACCACCACTACAACTGCCCCTACAACCACCCCTACAACTGCCCCTACAACCACCACTACAACTGCCCCTACAACCACCACTACAACTGCCCCTACAACCACCACTACAACTGCCCCTACAACCACCCCTACAACCACCCCTACAACTGCCCCTACAACTGCCCCTACAACCACCCCTACAACTGCCCCTACAACTGCCCCTACAACAACCACTACAACCGCCCCTACAACAACCACTACAACTGCCCCTACAACAGGCCCTACAACAACCACTACAACTGCCCCTACAACCACCACTACAACTGCCCCTACAACCACCCTACAACCACCCCTACAACTGCCCCTACAACAACCACTACAACCGCCCCTACAACCGCCCCTACAACCACCCCTACAACACTACAACTGCCCTACAACAACCACTACAACCGCCCCTACAACCGCCCTACAACAACCACTACAACCGCCCCTACAACCGCCCCTACAACAACCACTACAACCGCCCCTACAACCGCCCCTACAACCACCCCTACCACTGCCCCTACAACAACCACTACAACCGCCCCTACAACCGCCCCTACAACCGCCCCTACCACTGCCCCTACAACAACCACTACAACCGCCCCTCCAACCGCCCCTACCACTGCCCCTACAACAACCACTACAACCGCCCCTACAACCGCCCCTACAACCGCCCCTACCACTGCCCTACAACAACCACTACAACCGCCCCTACAACCGCCCCTACAACCGCCTCTACAACAACCACTACAACTGCCTCTACAACCGCCCTACCACTGCCCCTACAACAACCACTACAACCGCCCCTACAACCGCCCCTACAACAACCACCACTACTGCCCCTACAACCACCACAACTGCCCCTACAACCACCACAACTGCCCCTACAACAGCATGTACATACCTACAGTGCCTTCGGAAAGTATTCAGACCCCTTGACATTTTCCACATTTTGTTACGTTACAGCCTTATTCTAAAAAAAAAAAAATTCTCCCTCAATCAACCCCATAATGACAAAGCAAAAACAGGTTTTTGGACATTTTTAAATAAAAAACGGAAATATCATATTTACATAAGTATTCAGACCCTTAGTACTTTGAAGCACCTTTGGCAGCAATTACAGCCTTGAGTCTTCTTTGTTATGACGGTACAAGCTTTGCACACCTGTATTTGGGAAGTTTCTCCCATTCTTTGCAGATCCTCTCAAGCTCTGTCAGGTTGCTGCTATTTTTAGGTCTCTCCAGAGATGTTCGATCAGGTTCAAGTCCAGGCTCGGATGGGTCACTCAAGGGCATTCAGAGTCTTGTCCCGAAGTCACTCCTGTGTTGTCTTGGCTGTGTGCTTAGGGTCATTGTTCTGTTGGAAGGTGAACCTTAGTCCCAGTCTGAGGTCCTGAGCGTTCTGGAGCAGGTTTTCATCAAGGATCTCTCTGTACCTTGCTCCGTTCATCTTTCTCTCCATGTCTCCCAGTCCCTGCCGCTGAAAAACATCCCCACAGCATGATGCTGCCACCACCATGCTTCACCGTAGGGATGGTGCCAGGATTCCTCCAGACATGATACTTGGCATTCAGGCCAAAGAGTTCAACCTTGGTTTCATCAGAGCAGAGAATCTTGTTTCTCATGATCTGAAAGTCTTTAGGTGCCTTTTGGCAAACTCCAAGAGGGCTGTCATATGCCCTTTACTAAGGAATGGCTTCCGTCTGGCCACTCTACCATAAAGGCCTGATTGATGGAGTACTGCAGAGATGCTTGTCCTTCTGGAAGTTTCTCCCGTTCCACAGAGGAACTCTGGAGCTCTGTCAGAGTGACAATCCGGTTCTTGGTCACCACCCTGACCAAGGCCCTTCTCCCCCGATAGCTCAATTTGTCCAGGCAGCCGGCTCTAGGAAGAGTATTGGTGGTTCCAAACTTCTTCCATTTAAGAACGATGGAGGCCAGTGTGTTCTTGGGGACCTTCAATGCTGCTGAAATGTTTTGGTACCCATCCCCAGATCTGTGCCTCGACACAATCCTGTCTCGGCGCTCTACGGACAATTCCTTCGACCTCATGGCTTGGTTTTTTGCTCTTACATGCACTGTCAACTGTGGGACCTTATATAGACAGGTGTGTGCCTTTCCAAATCTTGTCCAATCAATTGAATTTACCACAAGTTGGCTCCAATCAAGTTGTAGAAACATCTCAAGGATGATCATTGGAAACAGGATGCACTTGAGCTCTATTTCGATGTCATAGCAAAGGGTCTGAATACTTATGTAAATGAAGTGTTTCTGTTTTTTGAAAACCTGTTTTCACTTTGTCATTATGGGGTATTGTGTGTAGATTGCTGAGGGGAAAACATGTATTTAATAAATTTTGAAATAAGGCTGTAACATAACGTGGAAAAGGTCAAGGTGTCTGAATACTTTCCGAAGGCACTGTATAGACTAACTTGTGCTTATGGCTACAACTTAATGTGAATCTTTACTTTCGTAACATATCTGATGACTGAATTATTCCCTTTTATTTGTCTCTCAAATGTTTCTGTCTCTCCCTCCCTCTGCAGCTGTGGTGTGTGGCAGCGCTAGCTCCTCTTTGAACTCCCATGTTGGTGGCGGAAGCTCGTTGGCGACAGCAGGTTTGTGGCCCTGGATAGCCAGCATACAGACTAACGGAGCACACGTCTGCGGGGGCACTTTAGTGGCGGTAGACTCTGTCATGAGTGATGCCAGCTGCTTTTCTAGGTAAGTGAACTCTACCTGTATGTCAAAGTGGGAGAGTTAGTAGCTGGATTGAAATGTCAATTCCTTACATGATTCTAAGGAAATCTAGTCATAGAACCTACATTTTGATTGGATGTTGATTTTATTTTATTTTTTACAGTGCCATGACATTAACAGTTAGTGACGCATAGAAACGTTTCCTTTTCAACCCTAATGCAAAGGTTAACCAAGATTAATACGTATGACATTTGTACAATCACTGTGCTCCTGAAAATTCTAGGAGGGGTAGCTGTCTATAAACAACACCCATGTTTTACACAACCGTGGCTTCAGAAAGCATGGTTATGGTGTCATCGTCATGTCAACCAGTGTCTGGGTGACTCCATGGGCTCAACAGGCACTTACTGTAGTAGTTACTCTAGTGTACCAGAGGGGGGAGCCACCAGCCAACATCTCTTCCACACTACTGTTTTACCATCCTAATCAGCTGGACAGTTTAACGTTTTGCTACCTTCACAAGGAATTTAGTGGCCCATTCAGACTTAGGATATCTATGACTTTTTACGTGTTTTGATTTAAGCACTTCTCAGTAGTTGGTACTCAGACTTACACTACATGGCCAAAAGTATGAGGATTCGACTGACACGTGTATAACAGAGCACACAGCAATGCAATATCCATACAGTAGAATGGCCTGTACTGAAGAGCTCAGTGACTTTCAACGTGGCACCGTAATAGGATGCCACCTTTCCAACAAGTCAGTTCATAACATTTCTACCCTGCTAGAACAGCCCCGGTCAACTGTAAGTGCTGTTATTGTGAAATGTCAAGGAGCAACAACAGCTCAGCCGCGAAGTTGTAGGACACACAAGCTCCCAGAACGGGACCTCCAACTGCTGAAGCGCATAAAGATCATCTGTCCTCAGTTGCGACACTCACTACCAAGTTTCAAACTGCTTCTGGAAGCAACATCAGCACAATAACCGTTCGTCGGGAGTGACACGAAATGGGTTTCCATGGCCAGGCAGCCGCACACAAGCCTAAGATCACCACGCGCAATGCCAAGCGTCGGCTGGAGTGGTGTAAAGCTAAATGATGTCAGGAGAACGCTACTTGCCTGAATGCATAGTGCCAACTGTAAAGTTTGGTGGAGGAATAATGGTCTTGGGCTGTTTTTCATGGTTCGGGCTAGGCCCGAAGGGAAAATCTTAAAGCTACAGCATAAAATTACTTTCAAGGAGATTCTGTGCTTCCAACTGTGTGACAACAGTTTGGGCAAGGCCTTTTCCTGTTTCAGCATGACAATGCCCCCGTGCACAAAGCGAGTTCCATACAGAAATGGTTTGTCAAGATCTGTGTGGAAGAACTTGACTGGCCTGCACAGAGACCTGACCTCAACCCCATTGAACAGCTTTGGGATGAATTGGAAAGCCGACTGCGAGCCAGGCCTAATCACCCAACATTAGTGCTCGACCTGAATAATGCCCTTGTTGCTGAATGGTGGCAAGTCCCCACAGTAATGTTCACATCTAGTGGAAAGCCTTAACAGAAGAGTGGAGGCTGTTATAGCAGCAAAGGGGGGGACCAACTCCATGTTAATGCCCATGATTTCTTTGAACGAGATGTTCGACGAGCAGGTGTCCACATAGTTGTGCAGGTGGGTAGTGAGCTCTGCTGGTGTGGCTCCCTTGTTCGCACTGAATAAATGTAATTCAATTAAAAAGTTTTGGTTCAATTAGTTTTTCTGTTTATCTCAAACAAATCCCTTTAAATATTGTGCAGCTTTAATTTAATTAGATCAGCACAAGACTAATTCAGGTCTGAATTTCCCTTTAATGAATAATTACGTCAACTTCAAGACAAAGAAAAGATCAACTTAGTACAATAATGAATTATGTCAAATGATGATAACATGAATGAAGAGTTGAGTATGAAGGGTGCCTACCTAGGGCATAACACATACATAACCCATACACATTACATAAGCAGTAAATAAACATTTAATAAGACAATTGTAATGAAGAGTTTAGTATCCCTCACTAAAGTAGCAGGGTGAGGCCGCTTGATGTACACCCCTTGGACAGGACGCTAGTCTGTCACAGGCAGTGGATGCTCCACAGAGAAGGGAGGGGAGGACCATCCTCATCAGTAAATTTCATAAAAATGTAAATTGTAAAACATTAAAGTTGTATAATTTTTAGATGAAACTATACTAAATATAATCAATAACTATAATAAATATAATCACGTCACGTTCCCACCCCCTTTCCATGCACAGTAATTATGACAGGCTGGAGGACACCCTCCTGAAGTTATCAGAGCTCTTGCAACATGATCTGCCATGTTTTCCCACCCAATCAAAGGATCAGATAATTAATCTAGTACTGAAACCATGATCTACAGTTTGCTAGCACTGCAGTGTATAAAATGTGGTGAGTAGTTAACTCAGAGAAAGGCAATAGTTGAACAGTTATTTTAACAAATGAATTTATTCTTAAATGAAGGAAGAGAAAGAGATTGAAAAAGACAGCTTCACTTACTTAGCTAGCTAGTTTAGCCTACTGAAACACCCTGCTCAAACAGAGGGATGCTACGTTAGCTAGCTGGCTATGACTATCCAACACAACACTGGAACTCTTCCAAGTCAAGGTAAGCTTTTGGTATTACTAATTTATTGTCACCGGGACCTGTCGGTGTAACTGCTTACTAACTTCACTGCATGATAGTAGCAGCTATACGAACGCATTAGTTCTATTAACTATGACGTTACTTTTGCTAATATGGTGACAACGAAGTAGGCTGTGTGTAGAGTATTGGCTTGTAAACTCTTGTTTGCAACTGTTGGAACCTCTTTGGACTAGGGGGCAGTATTTTGACGTCTGGATAAAAAGCGTGCCCACAGTAAACTGTTACTCAGATATGCATACAGTGAGGGAAAAAAGTATTTGATCCCCTGCTGATTTTGTACGTTTGCCCACTGACAAAGAAATTATCAGTCTATAATTTTAATGGTAGGTTTATTTGAACAGTGAGAGACGGAATAACAACAACAAAAAAATCCAGAAAAAAAGCATGTCAAAAACGTATTAGGGTACCGGAGGTTTGATTATAAATGTTGTTTGACTTGTTTGGAGAAGTTTATTGATAACGTTTGTGATTAATTTTGTATGCATTTTGAAGGAGGGAAACCGGTGGATAGCCCTCCCTCATTTTGAATGCCTTTTTGAAATCTGACACAGCGGCTGGATTAACAAGAAGTTAAGCTTTTTTCTGATGTATGACACTTGTATTTTCATGAATATTAAATATGACTATCTGCCATTTGAATTTCGCACTCTGCAATTTCACCAGATGTTGTTGAGGTGGGTCGCTAGCACCACGTCTAGCCATAACAGGTTTTAATGATTGCACCGAATATCAGCTAGGTGCAGGTAAGCGTGTGAAAGGCGGTATTGAATGTCACTGTCTGTCACCTCAAATTGTCTCTCGACCTGTGTGCACCTAAGTTGTAAACTTTCATTCATGAACTAGGTTGAAGCAACCTCATGATGGGTATAGGGAAAATTCCAGTATCGTGTGCAGTTGAAGTCGCAAGTTTGCATATACCTTAGCCAAATACATTTAAACTCAGTTTTTCACAATTCCCTGTCTTAGGTCAGTTAGGATCACCACTTTATTTTAAGAATGTGAAATAAGAGATTTCAGCTTTTATTTATTTCATCGCATTCCCTGTGGGTCAGAAGTTTACATACACTCAATTAGTATTTGGTAGCATTGCTTTTAAATTGTTTAACTTGGGTCAAACATTTCTGGTAGCCTTCCACAACAAGTTGGGTGAATTTTGACCCATACCTCTTGACAGAGCTGATGTAACAGAGTCAGGCTTGTAGGCCTCCTTGCTCGCACATGCTTTTTCAGTTCTGCCCACATATTTTCTATAGGATTGAAGTCAGGGCTTTGTGATGGCCACTCCAATCCCTTGACTTTGTTGTCCGTAAGCCATTTTGCCACAACTTTGGAAGTATGCTTGGGGTCATTGTCCATTTGGAAGACCCATTTGTGACCAAGCTTTAACTTCCTGACTGATGTCTTGAGATGTTGCTTCAATATATCCACATAATTTTCCTTCTCATGATGCAATCTATTTTCTGAAGTGCACCAGTCCCTCCTGCAGCAAAGCACTCCCACAACATGATGCGGCCATCTCCGTGCTTCATGGTTGGGATGATGTTCTTCGGCTTGCAAGCCTCCCCCTTTTTCCTCCAAACATAACGATGGTCATTATGGCCAAACAGTTCTATTTTTGTTTCATCAGACCAGAGGACATTTCTCCAAAAAGTATGATCTTTGTCCCCATGTGCAGTTGCAAAACGTAGTCTGACTTTATTATGGTGGTTTTGGAGCAGTGGCTTCTTCCTTGCTGAGCGGCCTTTCAGATTATGTCGATATGTGACTCTTTTTACTGTGTATATAGATACTTTTGTTCCTGTTTCCTCCAGCATCTTCACAAGGTCCTTTGCTGTTCTGGGATTGATTTTCAGTTTTCGCACCAAAGTACGTTCATCTCTAGGAGACAGAACGCGTCTTCTTCCTGAGCGGTATGACGGGCTGGGTGGTCCCAAGGTTTTTATACTTGCTTACTATTGTTTGTACAGATGTACGTGGTACCTTCAGGTGTTTGGAAATTGCTCCCAAGGATGAAACAGACTTGTGGAGGTCTACAATCTTTTTTCTGAGGTCTTGGCTGATTTATTTTGATTTTCCCATGATGTCAAGCAAAGAGGCACTGAGTTTGAAGGTAGACCTTTAAATTCATCCACAGGTACACTTCAAATTATGTCAATTAGCTTATCAGAAGCTTCTAAAGCCATGACATAATTTTCTGGAATTTTCCAAGCTGTTTAAAGGCACAGTCAACTTAGTGTATGTAAACTTCTGAACCACTGGAATTGTGATAGATTATTACACTGTCTGTAAACAATTGTTGGAAAAATGTCTTGTCATGCAATGTAGATGTCCTGACCAACTTGCCAAAACTATAGTTTGTTAACAGGAAATTTGTGGAGTGGTTGAAAAATGAGTTTTAATGACTCCAACCTAAGTGTGTCATCTTCTGACTTCAACAGTAGTAGCCCTAACCTATCGCTGTTACATTGAACTGGGTGAATGGAATATGAATGAGTCATCCAATATGCTGTAATAGAAAAATAAGGCCATGCTCATGAAAATAAAATAGCCCTCTCTCATTTTAAAGGGCACTGACCGCCAATGATCACAGGACATCACTAAACAGAGATGCAAATCATTATCTCTCCAGCCAGGCCAACGCTTCTGAGTGGACCGTGATTCTGGGTCGTCTGAAGCAGAGCGGCTCCAATCCCCACGAGGTAACCCAGAACGTCATCAACATCACCATGAGCAATGTGACAGGCAACAACGTGGCCATCCTCCGACTGGCCAGCCAACCCACATTGTCTGACTACATCCAGCCTATCTGTGTGGACAAGGGAACCAGAACCTTCAGCACAGGGACTCCGTGTTGGGTAGCTGGCTGGGCAACAGGTCAGGGTGGCGGTGAGTGGAAGGACTCTGGTCTTTGTGTGTTAGTGAGAAATGTTCCCTGTTCAGAAACAAACGCTATAGCACCAAGGCATTTGTGTAGATCTGAAATAATTGGGTAAGCAATGGTAATAGGTCCACCGGTCTTCTGATAGAATAGGTGATATTTTCACCATATTGCTTATAACCTATCCAGGCCTCTCAGATCTACACAAATGCCTAGGGTAGGAGCTGGCTGCACTGTAAGACGTTTCTGTAATTTCAACAGTAAAACACTGTAGAATAATACACAGTAATTATCGTGCATTGTGGGAAAATGTTGTGGGCAGGGAAAGTGTCTTTGGCTCATAAATATATGGAAGGTGTGCATTGTAAGAGACTATATTTGTTGCACCTGTGAGTGAGAATGCTGCACACAGAATACAGTAATATACTCAATTTTAGGAATTTTACAAATCTTGTCCTGAAAATGGACAGTTATTTACTGTAATTCAGAATCCTGTACCATACATCATTTTTGGAGCGCCAAAAACCTTTTGAACAATAGTGGGTGGATGGTATTGTGTTTCTGACTAACATATTTTTAGGCGTGTCTTGTAAGAGCTATATTTGTTGCACCCGTTAGGCTGAACGAATTTAACTGTATGTCTTAGTGGTCCCCTAACAATTTCATTTATATAGGGGACAAATCAGTGGCAGCAAGTCTCAAACCTTTAATAGTTGAATGACTAGCCATGTCCTTTTGATCGGTTTTGGCCTGTAGTTACTGTCGGCATAAAGTGCAAGTGACATAAAACACCAAATATAGTGTTTTGTGTTTATTAGGTACACCAATCTAGTACCGGGTCAGACCCCTATTTGCCTCCAGAACAGCCTGAATTATTTGGGGAATGGATTCTACAAGGTGGGGAGTTCAAACGTTGCTCAATTGGCGTCAAGGAACCGAACGTGCCAGGAAATAACATTCCCCACACCAGAGCCATCAGCCTGTAATGTTGACACCAGGCAGGATGTGGCCATGAACTTATGCTGCTTACGCCAAATCCTGACTCTCCCATCAGCATGACGCAACAGGAACTGGGATTTGTCAGACCAGGCAATGCACTCAATTGTCCAGTGTTGGTGATCATGTGCCTACTGGAGCCGCTTCGTCTTGTTTTTAGCTGATAGGAGTGAAACCCGTTATGGTCATCTGCTGCAATCGCCCATCCGTGACAAGGACAGACGCGTTGTCCGTTCCGAGATGCCGTTCTGCACATTACTGTTGTACTGCGCCATTTTATGCCTGTTTGTGGCCTGCCTGTTAGCTTACACGATTCTTGCCATTCTCCTTCGACCTCTCATCCACAAGCTGTTTTCACCCACATTACTGCCGCTGACTGGATGTTTTTTGTTTTGTTACCCTATTCTTGATAAACCCTAGACACTGTCGTGTGTGAAAAGCCAAGGCCTGTATCCCTTCAATACTGTGAACCATCAGATCCTCGTCTCCACCCTCTCCGAGTTGGGCATCTCCGGCGCGGCCCATGCTTGGATTGCGTCCTACCTGACAGGTCGCTCCTACCAGGTGGCGTGGTGGGAATCCGTCTCCACACCACGTGCTCTCACCACTGGTGTCCCCCAGGGCTCTGTTCTAGGCCCTCTCCTATTCTCGCTATACACCAAGTCACTTGGCTCTGTCATAACCTCACATGGTCTCTCCTATCATTGCTATGCAGACGACACACAATTAATCTTCTCCTTTCCCCCTTCTGATGACCAGGTGGCGAATCGCATCTCTGCATGTCTGGCAGACATATCAGTGTGGATGACGGATCACCACCTCAAGCTGAACCTCGGCAAGACGGAGCTGCTCTTCCTCCCGGGAAGGACTGCCCGTTCCATGATCTCGCCATCACGGTTGACAACTCCATTGTGTCCTCCTCCCAGAGCGCTAAGAACCTTGGCGTGATCCTGGACAACACCCTGTCGTTCTCAACTAACATCAAGGCGGTGGCCCGTTCCTGTAGGTTCATGCTCTACAACATCCGCAGAGTACGACCCTGCCTCACACAGGAAGCGGCGCAGGTCCTAATCCAGGCACTTGTCATCTCCCGTCTGGATTACTGCAACTCGCTGTTGGCTGGGCTCCTGCCTGTGCCATTAAACCCCTACAACTCATCCAGAACGCCGCAGCCCGTCTGGTGTTCAACCTTCCCAAGTTCTCTCACGTCACCCCGCTCCTCCGCTCTCTCCACTGGCTTCCAGTTGAAGCTCGCATCCGCTACAAGACCATGGTGCTTGCCTACGGAGCTGTGAGGGGAACGGCACCTCAGTACCTCCAGGCTCTGATCAGGCCCTACACCCAAACAAGGGCACTGCGTTCATCCACCTCTGGCCTGCTCGCCTCCCTACCACTGAGGAAGTACAGTTCCCGCTCAGCCCAGTCAAAACTGTTCGCTGCTCTGGCCCCCCAATGGTGGAACAAACTCCCTCACGACGCCAGGACAGCGGAGTCAATCACCACCTTCCGGAGACACCTGAAACCCCACCTCTTTAAGGAATACCTAGGATAGGATAAAGTAATCCCTCTCACCCCCCTTAAAAGATTTAGATGCACTACCGTTCCACTGGATGTCATAAGGTGAATGCACCAATTTGTAAGTCGCTCTGGATAAGAGCGTCTGCTAAATGACTTAAATGTAATGTTAAATGGGTGGTGTACCTAATAAACTGTAAGTTCATATGCTGTAATATCACTGGATTCACTATTAGCAATTGCAGTTTTTCAATACAATTTAACAAATTACTGTATTGCTGTATATTTAATGCAGCACACTGGTAGTGATGGTGCGTTGCATCCAGGTCTTGGACCCTCCACGTTACTTGCGGTGTCCCACAAGGATCTATTCTTGGACCCATGCTGCTCATCCTGTACATGGTCATGTCATTAGCCGGAACGGAATCTCATTCCACTGCTAAGCTGATGACACCCAGCTGTATGTAAAAACTACCCCAAGTCCGTCTGATGCATATGTCTCATCCGTGCCTTTATCTCCTCAAGCCTGGACTACTATAACACACTCTTCATTGTGATCCCTGGCAGGAGTCTCCAAAAGCCCCACTACATACAGAACAGCACTGTCAGGATCCTGGTGAGAGTGAAGAAACATCACCCCCATCCTGGCATCTCTGCGCTGGCTCCCCGTCTCACTACGGATTTCATTTTAAAACCCTCTTGCTGACTTTCCAGCGTAGTCATGGATATCCCACTCCTTATCTCAAATACCATAACCCCACCCGCACCCTCAGGTCAAGCGATGGCCTGCTCCTCCACGCCCCCAGGACCAAGCTCTGCTCCTTGGGGGAAAATCGGGCTTTCAGCTCAACCATCCCGAGCCTCTAGAATACCCTCCTGGACCACCTGAAGGCACCACAGACTCTGAGCTCCTTTGAAAGGGCCCCAAAGACTGTTTAGGAAGGTCATTCTGTTGATAGCTGTGCTCCTTGGTGTCCTTGTCCCTTGTAGCGTCAGCTGGGTTCTTTGTACCAGTTGCCCTGTCATTTTGTTTTTTATTTGAAGGCAATTTGAGATTATTCTGTATAATGAAATGCGCATTATTATTCATTGCTGGAGGGGAATGAATCACTGTCTCATGAACATATTTTAAGGCGTGCCTTGTAAGTGGCTATAATTGTTTCACCCATTAGTGAGAGTCCTGTACTAATTTAAGTGATATGTGGTAGTAGTTCCCTAACATACCTTAAAGGTATATTGAGGACAGATCAGTGACAACAGATCTTAAACCTTTAATGGTTGAATATTTAACCATGTCCATTTGATCTGTTGCCCTGTAATCACAGCCAGTTTGGAAGCCTTTTGTTTAGGCCTCTGGGCCTCATTTAATATGCTGTAATATACAATTGCCTAGCAGCCAATCTACTTACTCTAATCCCTTGTAATTACAGTAAAATACTGTAAAAATGTCTTTCCTACAATTCGTTACATTATTGTACTGTGTTTTTTTTACTGCTTTGACGTTTTAGTAATTTACAGGAAGCTGGCATCAAGTTACCGTGAATATCTCAGTAATGTATTGCTACTATCCAGAGATATATCATCATAAGATATCTTGTTGTAATTACAATTATTTTAAAGACCAGTATATCCTTAACTACAACAACATTTTCAGTAATGGTTATAGAAACGTTTACATGTTATGACTGTGATATATATATATTTTTATCAACCTTGGTTGACTGCACCGATTAAAGAGCGCCACTAAATGACCAAAATGAAAACACTGGGTAATATGCAGTGATTATAATTGATACTGTAAATTAGTAACTGACTTGGTACTGTAAATTAGATTTAAGTAACATTTTTGGTACCGTTAAATGAATTACAGTAGCTGTAAAATAAATTACAGTACCTTTCTGGCCTATTGCTGCCAGTAAGTTTCTGTTCATTTTACAGGAAATGTTTTACAGTGTCTGTATTGTTTCCGGACAGGACCGTGGGGGTGGGTATGATAAGTAATAAACCCATCTCTCTTTGTCCTTAGCTGAGGAAGTTCTGCAGGAGTTCCAGACCTCTGTGGTGGAATGTGTGAATGTTTCGTCTACAGACAACATTTGCACCGGAGCTGTGACACTACTGCAGGTTTAGTAAATATCTGTCATACTATTTAGCTTGCAACATGTTGTTATAAGCACATAACATTATAACCATATTAAACCTAGTGTACTTCCACCCACAGGGTAATGCCGGTGGTCATTTGATGTGTAAGCATGGCAACTCATGGTTCCAGACTGCTGTGTTGACTGTCGACAGCAGCACCAACAAAGCACGTTGGAGCAGGGATCCCCGCACCTCCCCTATCCAAGTCTTCACCAAAACCTCCCACTTCCAAAACTTCCTGACTGCCAATTTGGGAACCTTCCTATCCCCTGCCACCTCAGCTGGTGGCAGCAGTGGAGCTTCCCTGGCCCACTCCTCTCTCCTCCTCGTCTCCCTCTCCTCTGTCCTACTGTTGGGTTGGTACTAGGAAACTCCACAGCTACCATTGACAAGCCCTCTCTAACTTCCAACCAAAAGTATATATTTTTCGAGGAATTAATCCATTTTTGTCAGTGACTGGTAGTGTGTCAAAGCCAGGATTCTAGTTTTGAACTCAGGGAGCCTTCATTTCCAGTCATTTGAATGATGAATGTTTCCAACTTCCTTTGTCTTTTTACTATTTTTGCTGTCAATGTTTTTGTATCAGTAGCATTTTCTGGATACTATTTTGTAATGACACTTACAGCATTGCTGTTTGAGACGCAATATGCAAGATTTTCTGTTAACTGTCTGGGTATGTGTAACATTGTAACATGACAATATCCAGACACCATGTAAAACAATGGAACATAAATGTTGCCAGAGTTGACCCTTTCTAGCCCGAGCGAAATGTTCCATTTCTTGCAGGATCAAGACCTCTGCATATATTAATGGGTATACTTTGCTGGTGTAAAACATGATAGGCATTTTGAAAGCTGAGAAACAGCCCCTTGACTGATTGCTATCGTATGTCACATTTCAAGAAATAACCTGTGAAAATATGCTTCTTATACAAAAATCTATGCTTTCTCCCAAACTGCCATTCCCACAACTTTTTAATGAAGACGAGGAAAGAGAGCATATTGTCTTTGTTTGAGAAGTGTTGAACATTTGAAATCAGAATAGAAATACCTTTTTACTGATGTTATTTTTCAAAAATTTTATGGAATATTCCTTGATCAGACACTATCTGGTTAGTAAATAAATAAAAATCTGCATCAAAACAAATTACAACCAGCATTTAGTCTTACATAAGGAAATAAGTAATATAATATTAAAACAACCGTATTCTTTCAACGAAGTTATGGGGAATAGATTGTCTGTCATGGCCATAACATTCATCTCAGTGATTTTTACCATAAAAATTGATCTGGAATTACAGTGCCTATAGAAAGACTACGCTCCCTTAACTTTTTCAAAATGTTGTGAGAAAATAAGTATATATTAAAAATACAAAACTGAAATATCATAAGTGGATAAGTCTCCATCCCCCTGATTTAATACTTGGCAGAAACACCTTCGGCAGCAATTTCAGCTGTGAATGCTGAAATAAGTTTCTACCAACTTCGTATTTAGAACTCTTGACTTTTTCCACATTTTGTTACATTACAGCCTTATTTTAAAATTCATTAAATTCCTCAACTATACACAATAACCCATAATGACAAAGTGAAAGATTTTTTAAAATTCTTGTAAATGTATTAAAAATTAAAAACAAATTCCTTATTTACATAAGTATTCAGACCCTTTGCGAAATTGAGCTCAGGTGCATCCTGTTCCCATTGATCATCCTTTTGATGTTCCTACAACTGGATTGGACTCCCTATGTGGTCAATTCAATGGATTGGACATGATTTAGAAAGGCACACATCTGTCTATACAAGGCCCCACAGTTGACAGTGCATGTCAGAGCAGAAATGAAGCCATGAGGTTGAAGGAATTATCAGTAGGGCTCAGACAGGATTGTGTGGAGGCACAGGTCTGTGGAAGGGTACCAAAACATTTCTGCAGCATTGAAGGTTCCCAAGAATACAGTGGTCTCATTTTTAAATGGAAGAAGTTTGGAACCACCACGACTCTTCCTGGAGCTGGCCGCCCGGCCAAACTGAGCAATCGGGGGAGAAGGGCTGTGGTCAGGGAGGTGACCAAGAACCCAATGGTCACTCTGACAGAGCTCCAGAGTTCCTCTGTGGAGATGGGAGAACCTTCCAGAAGGACAACCATCTCTGCTGCACTCCACCAATCAGGCCTTTATGGTAGAGTGGTCAGACGGAAGCCACTCCTCAGTAAAGGGCATGACAGCCCGCTTGGAGTTGGACAGACCATGAAAAGGACAGACCATGAGAAACAAGATTCTCTGGTCTGATGAAACCAAGATTGAACTCTTTGAACTGAATGCCAAGCCTCACGTCTGGAGGAAACCAGGCACCATCTCTACGGTGAAGCATGGTGGCGACAGCATCATGCTGTGGGGATCTTTTTCACCGGGAGGGACTGGGAGGCTAGTCGGGATTGAGGGAAAGATGAATGGAGCAAAGTACAGAGAGATCCTTGATGAAAACTTGCTCCAGAGCGCTCGGGACCTCAGACTGGGGGCGAAGATTCACCTTCCAACAGAACAACGACCCTAAGCACACAGCCAAGACAACGCAGGAGTGGCTTTGGAACAAGTCTCCGAATGTGCTTGAGTGGCCCAGCCAGAGTCCGGACTTGAACCCGATTGAACACCTCTGGAGAGACCTGAAAATAGCTGTGGAGCGATGCTCCCCATTCAACCTGACACAGGTCGAGAGGATCTGCAGAGAAGAATGGGAGAAATTCCCCAAATACAGGTGTGCCAAGCTTGTAGCATCATACCAAAAAGACTCAAGGCTGTAATCGCTGCCAAAGGTGCTTCAGCAAAGGACTGAGTAAAGGGTCTGAATACTTATGATATATATTTTCTTAGTGATATTTCAGTATTTTCTTTCTTCATTTACATTTACATTTAAGTCATTTAGCAGACGCTCTTATCCAGAGCGACTTACAAATTGGTGCATTCACCTTATGACATCCAGTGGAGCAGCCACTTTACAATAGTGCATCTAAGGGGGTGAGAAGGATTACTTTATCCTATCCTAGGTATTCCTTAAAGAGGTGGGGTTTCAGGTGTCTCCGGAAGGTGGTGATTGACTCCGCTGTCCTGGCGTCGTGAGGGAGTTTGTTCCACCATTGGGGGGCCAGAGCAGCGAACAGTTTTGACTGGGCTGAGCGGGAACTGTACTTCCTCAGTGGTAGGGAGGCGAGCAGGCCAGAGGTGGATGAACGCAGTGCCCTTGTTTGGGTGTAGGGCCTGATCAGAGCCTGGAGGTACTGAGGTGCCGTTCCCCTCACAGCTCCGTAGGCAAGCACCATGGTCTTGTAGCGGATGCGAGCTTCAACTGGAAGCCAGTGGAGAGAGCGGAGGAGCGGGGTGACGTGAGAGAACTTGGGAAGGTTGAACACCAGACGGGCTGCGGCGTTCTGGATGAGTTGTAGGGGTTTAATGGCACAGGCAGGGAGCCCAGCCAACAGCGAGTTGCAGTAATCCAGACGGGAGATGACAAGTGCCTGGATTAGGACCTGCGCCGCTTCCTGTGTGAGGCAGGGTCGTAGAGCATGAACCTACAGGAACGGGCCACCGCCTTGATGTTATTTGAGAACGACAGGGTGTTGTCCAGGATCACGCCAAGGTTCTTAGCGCTCTGGGAGGAGGACACAGTGGAGTTGTCAACCGTGATGGCGAGATCATGGAACGGGCAGTCCTTCCCCGGGAGGAAGAGCAGCTCCATCTTGCCGAGGTTCAGCTTGAGGTGGTGATCCGTCATCCACACTGATATGTCTGCCAGACATGCAGAGATGCGATTCGCCACCTGGTCATCAGAAGGGGGAAAGGAGAAGATTAATTGTGTATCGTCTGCATAGCAATGATAGGAGAGACCATGTGAGGTTATGACAGAGCCAAGTGACTTGGTGTATAGCGAGAATAGGAGAGGGCCTAGAACAGAGCCCTGGGGGACACCAGTGGTGAGAGCACGTGGTGAGGAGACGGATTCTCGCCACGCCACCTGGTAGGAGCGACCTGTCAGGTAGGATGCAATCCAAGCGTGGGCCGCGCCGGAGATGCCCAACTCGGAGAGGGTGGAGAGGAGGATCTGATGGTTCACAGTATCGAAGGCAGCCGATAGGTCTAGAAGGATGAGAGCAGAGGAGAGAGAGTTAGCTTTAGCAGTGCGGAGCGCCTCCGTGATACAGAGAAGAGCAGTCTCAGTTGAATGACTAGTCTTGAAACCTGACTGATTTGGATCAAGAAGGTCATTCTGAGAGAGATAGCGGGAGAGCTGGCCAAGGACGGCACGTTCAAGGGTTTTGGAGAGAAAAGAAAGAAGGGATACTGGTCTGTAGTTGTTGACATCGGAGGGATCGAGTGTAGGTTTTTTCAGAAGGGGTGCAACTCTCGCTCTCTTGAAGACGGAAGGGACGTAGCCAGCGGTCAGGGATGAGTTGATGAGCGAGGTGAGGTAAGGGAGAAGGTCTCCGGAAATGGTCTGGAGAAGAGAGGAGGGATAGGGTCAAGCGGGCAGGTTGTTGGGCGGCGGCCGTCACAAGACGCGAGATTTCATCTGGAGAGAGAGGGGAGAAAGAGGTCAGAGCACAGGGTAGGGCAGTGTGAGCAGAACCAGCGGTGTCGTTTGACTTAGCAAACGAGGATCGGATGTCGTCGACCTTCTTTTCAAAATGGTTGACGAAGTCATCTGCAGAGAGGAGGAGGGGGAGGGGGATTCAGGAGGGAGGAGAAGGTGGCAAAGAGCTTCCTAGGGTTAGAGGCAGATGCTTGGAATTTAGAGTGGTAGAAAGTGGCTTTAGCAGCAGCGACAGAAGAGGAAAATGTAGAGAGGAGGGAGTGAAAGGATGCCAGGTCCGCAGGGAGGCGAGTTTTCCTCCATTTCCGCTCGGCTGCCCGGAGCCCTGTTCTGTGAGCTCGCAATGAGTCGTCGAGCCACGGAGCGGGAGGGGAGGACCGAGCCGGCCTGGAGGATAGGGGACATAGAGAGTCAAAGGATGCAGAAAGGGAGGAGAGGAGGGTTGAGGAGGCAGAATCAGGAGATGGGTTGGAGAAGGATTGAGCAGAGGGAAGAGATGATAGGATGGAAGAGGAGAGAGTAGCGGGGGAGAGAGAGCGAAGGTTGGGACGGCGCGATACCATCCGAGTAGGGGCAGTGTGGGAAGTGTTGGATGAGAGCGAGAGGGAAAAGGATACAAGGTAGTGGTCGGAGACTTGGAGGGAGTTGCAATGAGGTTAGTGGAAGAACAGCATCTAGTAAAGATGAGGTCGAGCGTATTGCCTGCCTTGTGAGTAGGGGGGGAAGGTGAGAGGGAGAGGTCAAAAGAGGAGAGGAGTGGAAAGAAGGAGGCAGAGAGGAAAGAGTCAAAGGTAGACGTGGGGAGGTTAAAGTCACCCAGAACTGTGAGAGGTGAGCCGTCCTCAGGAAAGGAGCTTATCAAGGCATCAAGCTCATTGATGAACTCTCCGAGGGAACCTGGAGGGCGATAAATGATAAGGATGTTAAGCTTGAAAGGGCTGGTAACTGTGACAGCATGGAATTCAAAGGAGGCGATAGACAGATGGGTAAAGGGGAGAAAGAGAGAATGACCACTTGGGAGAGATGAGGATCCCGGTGCCACCACCCCGCTGACCAGAAGCTCTCGGGGTGTGCGATAACACGTGGGCGGACGAAGAGAGAGCAGTAGGAGTAGCAGTGTTATCTGTGGTGATCCATGTTTCCGTCAGTGCCAAGAAGTCGAGGGACTGGAGGGAGGCATAGGCTGAGATGAACTCTGCCTTGTTGGCCGCAGATCGGCAGTTCCAGAGGCTACCGGAGACCTGGAACTCCACGTGGGTCGTGCGCGCTGGGACCACCAGATTAGGGTGGCCGCGGCCACGCGGTGTGGAGCGTTTGTATGGTGTGTGCAGAGAGGAGAGAACAGGGATAGACAGACACATAGTTGACAGGCTACAGAAGAGGCTACGCTAATGCAAAGGAGATTGGAATGACAAGTGGACTACACGTCTCGAATGTTCAGAAAGTTGAGCTTACGTAGCAAGAATCTTATTGACTAAAATGATTAAAAATGATACAGTACTGCTGAAGTAGGCTAGCTGGCAGTGGCTGCGTTGTTGACTTTGTAGGCTAGCTGGCAGTGGCTGCGATGTTGATTCGGGGGCTAGCTGGCTAGCTAGCAGTGTTGGTTACGTTGCGTTAAAAGAGCGACAATAGCTGGCTAGGTAACCTAGAAAATCGCTCTAGACTACACAATTATCTTTGATACAGAGACGGCTATGTAGCTAGCTACGATCAAACAAATCAAACCGTTGTACTGTAATGAAATTAAATGAAACTGTGATACTACCTGTGGAGCGAGGCGGAATGCGACCGGGTTGTTGAGTTCTAATCGGTAGACGTTGGCTAGCTGTTGGCTAGCTAGCAGTGTCTCCTACGTTAAGGACGACAAATAGCTGGCTGCGTTGTTGATTCAGGGGCTAGCTGGCTAGCTAGCTAGCAGTGTTGATTACGTTACGTTGCGTTAAAAGAACGACAATAGCTGGCTAGGTAACCTAGAAAATCGCTCTAGACTACACAATTATCTACACAATTATCTTTGATACAGAGACGGCTATGTAGCTAGCTACAGAGACGGCTATGTAGCTAGCTATGTAGACGGTGGGCGTTAGCTAGCTGGCTAGCTGCTGGGCAGATACGTTAGGACGACGAAATACGATAATTACGCAATTATCTTTGATACAAAGACGGCTATGTAGCTAGCTAAGAAGAAATTGCTAAGATTAGACAAATCAAACCGTTGTACTATAATGAAATGTAATGAAATGTAATGAAAAGTTATACTACCTGCAGACCGAAGTGCAGACCGAAGTGCGGATGCGACATTTGCAAACATTTTAAAAACCTGTTTTTGGTTTGACATTATGTGGTAGTGTGTGTAGATTGAGGAAAAACAATTGAAACCATTTTAGAATTAGGCTGTAACTTAACAATGTGGAAAAAGTCAAGAGGTCTGAATACTTTCCAAATGTACTGCAGATTTGGCAATATATGAACATTCTTCTTTACAAAACCGTTCAAGCTAGGTCAAGTTCCTTGGGGAGTGTTGATGGACAGTAATCTTTAAGAAATGCCACAAATTATCAATTGGACATTTATCTTTTTATTCCTTAGCAATTCCACTGTAGCTTTGACTGTGTGCTTCGGGCTGTGTGCTTCATTGTCATGCTGAAAGGTGAACTTCCGTCCCAGTATCAGCGTTCTTGCAGAGGGCAGCAGGTTTTCCTCAAGGACTTTCCTGAACATTGCTTTATTCATTTTCTCTTCTATTCTGATTAGTTCCCCATTCCCTGACAATGAGAAACATCCCCAGACCATTATTCCTCTTCCACCAAACGTGACAGTTGGCACTATGCATTGGGGCAGGAAGCATTCTCCTGGCATCCATCAAACCCAGATTTGTCCGTCGGACTGCTAGATGGTGAAGCGTGATTCATTACTCCAGAGAAGGCTTTTCCACTGCTCCAGAGTCCAATGGCGTTGAGCTTTACACCACTCCAGCCGATACTTGGCATTGCGCGTGGAGACCTGAGGCTCGTGTGCGGCTACTCGGCCATGGAAACCCATTTCATGAAGCTCCAGAAGAACAGTTCTTGTGCTGACGTTGCTTCCAGAGGCAGTTCGGAATTCAGTAAGTGTTGCAACAAAGGAGAGGATTTTTACGCCCTATGTGCTTCAGCACTCCACGGTTCTGTTCTGTGAGCTTGTGCGGCCTACCACTGAGTTGTTGCTCCTAGATGTTTCCACTTCACAATAGCAGCACGGTGCAAGTCTAGCAGGGCAGAAATTTGAGGAATTTACTCGTTGGAAGGGTGCCATGTTCACAGTCACTGAGCTCTTCAGTAAGGCCGTTCTACTACCAATGTTTGTCTCTAGAGATTGCATGGCTGTGTGCTCGATTTTATACACCTGTCCGCAACGGGTGTAGCTGAAATAGCAAAACACACTCATTTGAAGGGGTGTCCACATGTGTGTATTATATAGCGTAGTCTAGGAAGGGACGTTGCAGGCCAGCTCAGTGCTGGAATTGGTGGAGCCACCTTCAAGATACTGTGCCTACCCAAGGATGAAACAAACTAGAGCTAAACTGTTTACTCTAGTATACATAGTCCTTCCTAGATTTACCAATATATTGTCTTTTGTGTATTTCATTGTTCTGAGTTTTTGATAATCGCCAGTGTGCCTGCCTGTTTTTTTTATATACAACATATTATCTGCACGCAGCTCTGATAGGACGTGCATAAAGCTATCTTTGTATAGACAACAGTACTGTGCCGTTCTTAATAATAATAAATATATATATATTTTTTTAATATGTACTTTTCATGTTGCCTCTACAATGACGTGGATGTATATTGATTTTGTATATAGCCTACTGTCATGTGACATTTACTTGTCGGCTTGTCCCCACCTCTATTTCTAGAGACATGTCCACAAAGCTGCCTGAGAAAGATTAGTTGTCGAAACGCGTTGCAGTTATGCGTCCTGATGTACTATGATGACTGCTCCTATATGTATTATTGTGTAAGTTTGTGTTAATAGTTAACTAAAGTTAATTGCAACGTACTAGCCGTTTACTCGTCTAAGCGCGAAGGTTGGCTGCCGTGCGGAACTATAGTCAAAAGTCCGACAATGAGCACTTAATGGTTTCAGATGGCACTCTATACCCGCTCTTTTGAGCCCTAGCTCAAATACCGCTCTCTCTCAATTCAGTCTATAAAGCTGAAGCGTTACAAATTATGTGATTGAAATGTAACGGTCATTTCTGATTGAGCCGATATGCAGCGTTGCCCGTGAATAGAGTCTCAATTCATTTCACTAGGCCTGTCCCCCCCCGCTTCCCTAAATGTTCAATCAATAGCTATTGTTTTAATCTAAGAACACGGTGATTTATTTACTTAGGCTATTCATATAATTTGGAATAACAGAGTAGCTATATTTCCATGTATTGTATATGGCATAAAAGTGATAGTGTGTAGTGTAAAATGACGGTAGTCTTCCATCTGGTGCTGATGTGACCATGATGATAAATGCACTTTCCTATATGTCCAGCAGTTGGCAGGATGTACATGGTCTGAGTTACAGAGAACACAAAAACAAAATATCGTATGCCTTCACGTAAGACTGATTCAGTTCAGCTGTTTCTTACAAAATACTCCTATCACAATTCTTTCAAATACTTAAACTTAGCAGAAATTACTCCTTTAAATATATATTTTTTTACAATGGAATAATCCGTTTTTTTCCTTCATTTTATACAGGTAATAGGTCTAAATTGGTTACAACAACATGGTGCTTTAAAACGGAGGATTTCAATGTGTACAGCATAGCAAACCGGTATAACATTCTTAGGAGATCAGATATGGGCCAAACTGTAGCCTCAGTTACAAATGAGTAACATTCTGTAACAACTTCCACAACATAAGACTCAAATCAATAATCAGCATGATCTTTTTTTTTAAATGGTAAAAAAAGCAGCATGTACAAGGGCCGTTAAAATCCAGTTCTGTTCTAAGCCAACCAATGTCCACTCAGTTTACTTACGGGTTATGAGTTTTTTCCAGTTCAATCTAATAAATATGGTAAAAGTTTAAAACAGTTTCACACCTAAACAAATTCAATTCTTATTCAAAAGCAAGCCTTATCAAACCCACCTTTCTGGAAGAAAATAGTACTCTTTTGACAAAAATCTGCTTTTGGAATCATCATTCCTGATAGACTGCTTTGACCAGATGGTCCTCATAAGGATATACATGTCAGTCAAAATACTTTCTGAAATTCTGACAGCAATTCATTAAAAAAAAAGATCCCTTTACAGTTACTTTACAGGTAATGTGGCTATAGGCTAGCAAAAAGATCACAGTCCAAAAATGGCACCCTACTCTCTAGTGCACTACTTTTGAAAATAGCCTCTATGCACCCCTGTCAATGGTAGTGACAATGGTAGTGACAATGGTAGTGTAGGGAACAGTAGGGAATAGGGTGCCATTTGGGAACCAATTTGACCTGATATATAGGATCTTAACTCTGGTCCAGCATGTATTGGTTGTCACTGTGGTTAGGCCTGTTTTAACGACAGGATGTGTCTCTCTCTGTAGCAGAGGTGGGCCAAATGTCTCACTGGGGTGAAAACAAGCACTGTACCCAGGATAACTGCTGCCAGTGATACTCTGAACCAATCATAGTCCACTAAACACATCTGTAATACAGCCCTGACACATACCTCCTTACACTAATGCGCATGGTACTTAGTTCAACATACCAAGCACTGCTAGGGAACAGGATGACAAAATATGATTAGTGCTTTCCAATGAATGTGTAGGTCTGAATTCTCATGAAATACTTGCTTTTCCTTGCCTCTTTTTGATCATGGCCGTGAACATAGGTGACATTAAAAAGATCTAACCCAATCAAGTTCTTTCAATTTTAGCACTCAAAGGAGACAAGGAAAGGAAGCTATTTGTTACTATTGGGATGTTGCCTCTGTGAAGAGGGCCATTGAACACATCACGTGTTTCTCCATAAGATGAGTAGAACAGATTACTTCATGGTACTATGATGTCAAAAGAAACTGATACGAACAATGCAAGAAAAAAAACCATAGCAATTTAAAGATTGTCATTCACAACACAAATTCCATCAGTGTTGTTTCCTTCATATGTGCAATACATAAAGCCCTTTCAATGCAGATTTCTACACTTAAAAAATATATATGTAGGCACTTATTTTCCAGATATAAAGAAAGCTCGCTGTAAAGGGGTATTTCCTCAACAATAGTTATGGCACTCATTTTAAACACATTCTGTGTATGGATCAGCAACGTTCAGTCTCTGAACGGCTAAATATGTAAATCATCCACCACAAACCAAACCTTTCCTCCTCATTTCTCAATCCTTTTTCCATCTTGTACACATGAATCTGACTGAAGTAATCAATCAATGGCCATGTCTCAATACCTACCTCCTTACAAACTGCTTTCTGACCTACAGTGCATTCAGAAAGTATTCAGACCCCCCTTTGTTGCAGCCTTATTCTAAAATTGATTAAATAATTTCCCTCAATCTATACACAATAACAAAGTGATAAAAAAAAAAAAATCTAATTTACATAAGTAATTCAGACCCTTTGCTATGAGACTCAAAATTAAGCTCAGATGCATTCTGTTTCCATTGTTCATCCTTGAGATGTTTCTACAACTTTATTTGAGTCCACCTGTAGTAAATTCAATTAATTGGCCATGATTTGGAAAGGCACACACCTGTCTATATAAGGTCCCACAGTTGACAGTGCATGTCAGAGCAAAAACCAAGCCATGGTCAAAGGAATTGTCCGTAGGGAGGTGACCAAGAACCCGATGGTCACTCTGCCAAGCTTGTAGCTTCACATCCAAGAAGACTCGAGAGGATGTAATCGCTGCCAAAGCTGCTTCAACAAAGTACTGAGTAAAGGGTCTGACTAAATAGTTACACTACCGTTCAAAAGCTTGGGGTCACTTAGAAATGTCCTTGTTTTTGAAAGAAAATATATATTTTTGTCCATTAAAATAACATCAAATTGATCAGAAATACAGTGTAGTCATTGTTACTACTGTAGCTGGAAATGATTTTAAATGGAATATCTACATAGGCCCATTATCAGCAACCATCACTCCTGTGTTCCAATGGCATGTTGTGTTAGCTAATCCAAGTTTATATTTTAAAAGGCTAATTGATCATTAGAAAACCCTTTTGCAATTATGTTAACACAACTGTTTTCCTGATTAAAGAAGCAATAAAAAAAAAACTGTTCTTTAGACTAGTTGTGTATCTGGAGCATCAGCGTTTGTGGGTTCAATTACAGGCTCAAAATGGCCTGAAAACAAATAACTTTCTTCTGAAACTCGTCAGTCTATTCTTGTTCTGAGAAATGAAGGCTATTCCATGCGAAAAATTGCCAAGAAACTGAAGCGCTCTCACAACGCTGTGTACTACTCCCTTCAAACTGGCTCTAACCAAAATAGAAAGAGTGGGAGGCCCCGGTGCACAACTGAGCAAGAGGACAAGTACATTAGTGTGTCTAGTTTGAGAAACAGACGCCTCACAAGTCCTCAACTGGCAGCATCATTAAATAGTACCCGCAAAACACCCGTGTCAACGTCAACAGTGAAGAGGCGACTCCGGGATGCTGGCTTTCTAGGCAGTTCCTCTGTCCAGTGTCTGTGTTCTTTTGCCCATCTTAATATTTTCTTAGTATGTAAATGTGATTACATTTTTTAAATAAAATGTCTAAACCAGTTTTTGCTTTGTCATTATGGAGTATTGTATGTAGATTGAGGGGGGAAAAATCTATTTAATCAATTTTAGAATAAGGCTGTAACGTAACAAAATGTGGAAAAAGTCAAGGGGTCTGAATACTTTGCGACTGCATATCCTTTTTCAATTGAAACCGTCTTATCCCAGAGTCCACCAACCATTTAGGCACACATCAGTTAGAATGGAATGTACTGAAGGGTTCATCTGCAGTTACTACATCCATTATTTCTTTTTTTACTTACAAATTAATGTGCCCATTGATTCTTGAAGAATATAAAACGTATAAATGCATCATGAGCTTAGTTCAACTGCCGTATCCCATCAGAACTTAAAATATAAGCTGGTTTTACTCCAATGTTTGTAAACAAAGTAAATGTAAAAGCCAATGTAAACAAACACGGTATAGCCTCAAAACATGGTTCAAACTATAATTTTGATATCATGGATGGTCAGTCCTTGCACACATGGCTCTGTCTATGAATTTGAGAGTGGTTACATTTCTCCAGTCCCATTCCTCATCTTTTTACCAAAACAGTGGCGGGGAAAACACTTAGTTATTATATCAACTGCGGATTGCACATTATGTGTGAGCCACATCTGGTATAGTGCTATATTTTTATTTTATTTTTTATTTAACCTTTATTTTACTAGGCAAGTCAGTTCTTATTTTTTTGGGTTAACTAACTGCCTGTTCAAGGGCAGAACGGCAGATTTTGTACCTTGTCAGCTCGGGGATTTGAACTTGCAACCTTTCGGTTACTAGTCCAATGCTCTAACCACTAGGCTACCCTGCCGCCCCGGGAGAGACAATGGGGGTGCTAATGTAATACCATCAATTCCAGTTATGTCCAAATACCTCAATGTGTGTTTGTGTTTAACAGTAAAGATTCTTTGGTAGACACCTGAATAACTCAACATGATGTGTGTAGCTATTGAATGACTTTAGCTCTTTGGTTACAAATACCCAGTTTTCCCCAAAGTGAGGTTTGTGGTACCATCGGGGGAACATAAAATTAACCCCACTTATAAATCAATACATGGTCTTAGTGTCAGGTCTATTGCTAAGCCAAATAAGAGCAAAGGAGAAATCCTAAACCACCACAGTAGAGACATGGAAACACATCTACACCCCTAGATACAAGTGCAGTTCACCAAAGATGCCCTTCATTTAAAAAAAGTGGCCATTCTCATCTTCCACGGTCAACAAACAGTAGTCCAACATAATCAAAGTGTGATTTTAACTTCCTTCAGGAATTCTCAATCAAAACATTAGTCAAGTCCTTTATAAAGACCATCATCCAGCACAGCACACAAATCGTCAAAACTAAAAATCTGTGATAAACAAATATCTGTAATTAATGATATTGATATACAATAATCAGAGTGCTGGGTTTCATGTCTGGGTTTCAAGTGCTGGGTTTCATGTCAGTAATTGTGTAGTGTAAAAATCCTACAGTCAAATCTCATTAATACTGTTCAAGAGGGGGACACGCACAAAGTCATGCGATCCTTTCATTGTCAGGTTTTATCGTAGTCACGCCTCCATTAACACTTCGAAAAAGGACCATCCACCAGCACCATCATTTTGGAGCTAAGAGCCACAGATGCTTCCTCGTGGTCGACACAAACCTTTGGGGGGGGGGGGGGGGCTGCTGAGGCTTACGCTTAGATTAGCCTGGAGTTGCGAAGGAACTGGATAAGGACTTTGTAAATGAAGGTGTATTGTGAGATGGTCTGCACCATCATCATGCGTTGCTGCCGGAGCATGTTCAGGACGGTCGGGACGTCCAGCATCTGGAGGAAAGAGGGGGAAACAGGACACAAGGAGTATGTTATTGGATTTGTTCAGGGGCCTCTTGAGCTAAACGAGGGATGGGCAACTTTGATGGGGGTGGGAACCACAAAAAAAAAAAAAAAAACTCATGAGGGTCCGCAGTTGCGCCCCATTGCGAGCAAAACATTTTATTGGCCCCCTCTTGACAGTGGAGAGAAATGTTTTACATTTTAATTTTGTACAATTCTATTTTGCCATGGGTTGTAGAGAACATGTACTAGTTTTAAGGCAAGTTCGCGGCAATTCTATACATTTTGCCATGAGGGGGGGTGAGATTTAGCAAATTTATAGCTAACAATGCAATTCTACTCATTTTTCCATGGGGCGGAGAGGAAAATCAGCTTTTTTACAACTAATTTCCTGTAATTCTATCAATTTTGCCATAGGGTGTAGAGAAATGTTTACAGTTTTTAATAGATCTAATTGAGACTAACAAAATCAATGGGGGCCCCCCGGCCGGTAATTTGACCGTGATAAAACGTTTAGATAGCTGGCCCTAAACTAACTTAGCAATAAAAAGTTCTTAGCCGACATGGGCTAATTGACTATCACGGACTGCTGACATAAGAGAAAAACTGCTGATGCACAACCAAATTTCGAAATTGCACTTTGTGTATTTTACTAGTCTAACTTGCAACAGTAAGTTAATGAAATCAAATTATTATTTTTGGGGGGGGGAATTGATCCAAGGGCCTTAAAAAGGGGGTCCCTTGAGCCGGCAGTTGCCCATCCCTGATCTAAACTGACCAATGCCTGCATTACTGATGGAATAGACTAGGGTTCAAGCCTGGCGACATGATTCACACTGTCCTAACATAAAACAAAGAGAAGCATGAACCCTTACAGAATGTTTTAGAAGTTCTACATAGCTCAGCAATGTAATGGCAATATGCAGATCCCACTATATAGCCCAGTAGACCATTACTGTAATGGTAATATACATAGACGTGCGCTTGTTTTTTTTACCTCGTTGTGTTCCAGACAGGCGATCATAATCTCAGTGAGTATGACCACCCCGGTGCGGCCCACTCCAGCACTACAGTGGACCAGCACGGGTAGGTTGGTGTTCTTTGGGTCGCTGGTGCTGTTGGTGTGTCTCCTCACTGACTGGATCTCCTCCAGGTACGCTGGGTAAAAAAAAAATAGATAAATGATTTATTATATTAACCAAACTCTTAATGGAAAAAGAGGATTTTACAACAAAGTGCCAATTAATCACCCCTTCAAATTAGACTGGAACTGCCTTCTTGACATTTCCCTTGGAATATAGATTGACAATCTTAAAGCGAATTCCTGGTTTGAATACACGTTACATCTAGATTTCAACCGATCCACTCACAGAGGAAGCCTTTGAAGTCCTCGGGGCAGCCGTGGTCGGGCCAGTCTGTGTACTGCAGGTGCCATACGGTGCGCTCATGGCCCGTCAGCAGGTGTTTGATCTTCAGGCCCGTGGTGGCATAGCAGCCCGAGTCCGTCCTGAAGCGCGTAGTGATCTTAAAGCGTCCGTATGTCACTGTGTTGTGGCGAGAGCCCAGCCGTGGCCAGTAGCGGAAACTCTTTTCCCTGCCACCCTCCTGCAAAGGGGGTTAGAGGAAAAGGTTAAAGGTTAGCCAGAAGGATTGAGCTGAGAAACCTGCTACAGAAAGGTCAAAGGGTCATGTTACTGCTAGATCTGAGGACATTCAATAACAACTTACACTTCTGACAGACAAAGATCAGTTTAACAAACACACACACACACCTCTTCAGCTGTAACCATGGCGATGATGGCCACACCCTGCTCCCACACCATTTGCCAGAAGTCCAGACAGGTGTTCGAAAGAGGGCCCTGGGAGGCGATGTAGCTCCACTCGTCTCCACCCACCGTAATCTAGGAAAAGCCAGAGGAGAGATATGGTTAGTGACCCCATCTAAAGCCACAGCAGGTATGCATGCATGCTGCTCATTACCCTACCCAGCCATGGGGAAGGAATGATTATCAAGGAGACAATGTCTGCACAGATGCCTGAGCCATCAGCAGTAATCTGGAATGAAGAGCATTTATATGAATGTTGTTTTTTAGGATGTGACAGTCAACAGTTGGAGGTAGTAACTTAACATCCAGCACTTATTACTGTGCCGAGGACTACTTCTGTCAGTAATAAAGCCATTCTGTGGGGAAAAACTTATTCTGATTGGCTGGCTCCCCAGTGGGTGGGTCTGGCTGGCAAGTGGGTGGGTCTCTGCCCTCCCAGACCCACCCAAGACTGCACCCCTGCCCAGACATGTAAAATCCATAGATTAGGGCCTCATTCATTTATTTCAATTGGCTGATTTCCTTATATGAAATATACCTCAGTCTTTGAAGTTGTTGCACATTGCATTTATATTTTTGTTCAGTATATTTTGGCACCTGATGTGTCAAACCTACACCACATAACCTTCTTGTTGTTCCCATGCACCATCAGTAAGTTAACATACAAGACCCTGAAAATACCTTACATTCTGACTAAGTATGATTGATTACATCTGAAAATATTAGGGATAACAAAAGTGACTGCACCCTGATAATCCCAGAGCTGAGAGAAAAAGTGACACTCATGAGTTCAGACTAATAACAGATCAACCGAGAGAGAAATATTCAGGTGCCCCTGGATTCAGTGTGTCCATCACAGACCTGCAGGTGAAGGTGACTCCTGCCACAGAGGGAGGGAAGGTGACACTGACCTGTAGCAGCACTGACTGACATTACCACCTACACCTGGTACAAGAATGTACAACCTCTGGATCAAGCCTTTAGATCAGGTCACACTCTACAGACAGTTACTGCTGTGCTATAAAATGCCACAGAGATCTCCACTCTCCTGAAGTGGCTGCAATGTGTTTTCTTTGTCAGAGCGTTTTTCATTCATTTCTGCTGTGGAGTGGAGCTCCTGCCAAAGTGAACAAGAGTCAGATAGTGACACTGACCTGTAGCACCACCTACACTCTGACTGACATTACCAACGCCACCTACACCTGGTACAAGAACGGATAATAAGAAGAGAATTACCCCAGAGCCAGGACTGAAGGGCTATGGCACAAAACCAATCGTAGGCCTCACACCTCTACTTTCATATTGACCTATGTGGGATGTTTTCTACATTCAACTTTAGCCTAAGTTCATCTTTTTCTTTCTGGATGTTAATAAATAAAAAATAAAAACTCTATATTGATTCATTTATTACAGTAATGGGATGTTTTCAAAGTTCAAGATTATGCTTCTGTTCTTTCTCCATGGGATTCACTATTTCCAGATTTATCACTGGGTAATGTACTCTACATGGAAAATATTGACGACATATTAAAAAGCTATTTTTGCACTTTTTTGAAATAAACATTTTAGAGAATATATTTAAGCATATGGTGTATGTAGTCTGTGTAACATTACCCTGATGTGCGAGGCGTTGATGTAGCCTGTGTTGTTCTCCTTGGTGGGCACCAGCTCCACACGCGTGTCGTCGTAGGGCAGCACATCCTGGAAGCGATTCCTCTCGCCGCTCTCCGGCAGCTGGGCGATGCTGCAGTCGCCTGTCGGACGCCGCTTGGCCACCTGCTCGTACTCTGTGAACACCATGCCCTGCTCCATGCGCTGCTCCAGCACCTTACACTGAGAGAAACAGAGTAAGACACATTGGATTGATCAGCTTCTAGACATGAAACGGGTATGGAGTTGAAAAGCTATAGCTTTGTGTGTGCAAGAAGAAAGTACATTTTCCTGATGGTTAGAAACATGTAGTAGCAGTATCTGTTGTGCATGAGAAGGAAACATATCAGCCATTGGTGAAATGTGATTAAGCCCGACAGTACATATCACTTAACATAGTGTATCAGTCTAACACGTGCAGGAGTTTCTACTAAAACAGATAAACATCAGCATTTACTTGGTAGACCTGCTCTCCTATTTATTTACGTCACCAGTATTACTCAACGCCTTTGTTCTGTTTAAACTACGGTACTGTTTGGATCTCCATAAATAAAGTCTTGTATAAACGCATGATGTAAAACACAACCCTTTGTTCTGTTTAAACTACGGTACTGTTTGGATCTCCATAAATAAAGTCTTATATAACACATGATGTAAAACACAACCCTTTGTTCTGTTTAAACTACGGTACTGTTTGGATCTCCATAAATAAAGTCTTATATAAACGCATGATGTAAAACACAACCCTTTGTTCTGTTTAAACTACGGTACTGTTTGGATCTCCATAAATAAAGTCTTATATAACACATGATGTAAAACACAACCCTTTGTTCTGTTTAAACTACGGTACTGTTTGGATCTCCATAAATAAAGTCTTATATAAACACATGATGTAAAACACAACCCTTTGTTCTGTTTAAACTACGGTACTGTTTGGATCTCCATAAATAAAGTCTTATATAACACATGATGTAAAACACAACCCTTTGTTCTGTTTAAACTACGGTACTGTTTGGATCTCCATAAATAAAGTCTTATATAAACGCATGATGTAAAACACAACCCTTTGTTCTGTTTAAACTACGGTACTGTTTGGATCTCCATAAATAAAGTCTTATATAAACGCATGATGTAAAACACAACCCTTTGTTCTGTTTAAACTACGGTACTGTTTGGATCTCCATATATAAAGTCTTATATAAACACATGATGTAAAACACAACCCTTTGAATACAGGTGACATGGATTTACAATAGATGTTAGAAAACTCCCAACAGCAATTCTTTTAGACAACATTTACTCTGCCTGCTTGATCACCTGGTAATCGAAACCACTTACACATCCCAAGGAAACTATGCAAATGTAGAGCAGTGAGGAGCCATGTGTGTTTCTTTAAGGGCTGGGTTTTATTTCTAATGTTCCCACCTACAAGCATGGCATTGTTATATTAAATCAGAAACACCTGCAAAGTTCAGAGTCGCGACTGAGCCAAATAGCTTTTCGTCTTAGCCTACACTGAGCTATAGGAGGTGAAAACTTGACTTATTATCCAATGGATACCAAGTTAACTTATTTCTGCATTAGTCTGTATTAAATATATACACACAGAGTACAAAACATTAGGAACACCGGCTCTTTCCACAACAGACTGCCCAGGTGAAAGCTATGATCCCTTATTGATGTCATCTGTTAAATGCACTTCAATCAGTGTAGATGAAAGGGAGGAGACAGGCTAAAGAAGGATAAGCCTAAAGAACGATAAGCCTAGAGACAATTGAGATACGGATTGTGTATGCGAGCCATTCAGCGTGTGAATGGGCAAGACAAAAGATTTAAGTGCCTTTGAACAGGGTATGGTAGTAGGTGTCAAGAACTGCAATGCTTTCGACACCATGCCCCAACAAATTAAGTCTGTTCTGAGGGCAAATGAAGGTGTTCCTAATGTTTTGTACTCATGACAGTGCGGCTTGGTTGGGTTGTGTTTCGGAGGACGCATGGCTTTCGATCTTCGTCTCTCCCGAGCTCGTACGGGAGTTGTAGCGATGAGACAAGATAGTAACTACTAACAATTGGATACCACGAAATTGGGGAGAAAAGGGAGTACATTTTATTTTTAAAAATTAATTAAAAAATTGCAAGCCGAGATCTACTGGTCTGATTTTTTTAAAGCCTATGCAAGATTAACCTATTAAAAACAATACCGTAGCAATGAGGTTTTTGCAGTAGGCTATAGGCCCAATATATCATCAATGCATATTGGCTATGCTTGTTGTTTGGACCATTTTCGGTTTTTGTATTACTTGAGGCACAGCTGAGTGAGCATACATTTAAATAATTAGCTTTTTATTTTACTGGGCTGATGGTCCCTGCATCTGATGGTCAGCGGAAGGGGCGAGAGTAGCAGACTGAGGGTCCGCCTCTCACCGTCCGTCCTTTCCTCTACTGACACTGACCAAAAAAGGACACCGCATTCCAGCTGATAGTGAAACTCAAGTTACACCGCATTATTTCTGCCTCATGCACAAATTCATGTTGCTACTCCTATGAACAGTGAAAGTGAAATATTTCTAGATATTAAAAAGATAACACAAACCTATCAATACACTTTCCTACTCATTCATTACAGCTGCAGTGCTGGTTGTAGCACCAATGGAAGTAGGAAAAACACACATTTTATGGCTTATAAAAGTGTTGAATTAAGTGTTGACAGTGCTGAGTAAGAACTTAAACGTGAAATCACTCAGAAACAACAGCTCTTTGCTTTATTCATTGACAGTTTCACTCTAGTCAACTATGCCTTAACTTTCTTTTACACCTCCTATGTTACTGCAGACATTGTAATCTGAGCCATCTGATTGGCCAGTGGTAGGCCTATTGTGCACTTGATTTGCTCTCCAGGCCCTCTGGGAAGGCAGAGGTTGTACCTTCGGACACATGAAATGGGAACACTTAGCCTACCCTGCGCGTCTGGCAGCTGAATCGGATGCACCTACCGCCAACACCACGAACGCAAGGCTTTATCGTTGGGTGTTTACGGAAATGTTTGGCGATCGACTAGGATTGCCTAGGAGATCGACCTTTCGATCGTGATCGACCGGTTGGTGACCACTGCTGTAGCCTATCATTTCACTTCCCCTGTGAAGACCATAAGCACGGGCTGACTGGCTTTGCTGTACCGCAGCCGAAGGAAGCCTGCCAGCAGCCTACCTACCAAAAGGTTGCACTGTGCCCATTACAATGTAGAAAAATGCATGGCTTATTGAAGATGCAAAAACTTGAGATAACAATAGACAGCAAAGTCAAAGATACTGATTTCCATCTGTGGAAAAGTTTTCCCGAAATGCTTATGACAAATCCAGCTCCAGAACCAGCCAATGCAGCTAGCTAATCTTTTGAATATTGTGTATCAAAAAAACTAAACGGCAACAACAGATAACATTAACTAGCTAGATAAGGTTAGCATACTAGCTAGCTACACTGACAGCTGTCAGTTCCCCATTTGTTGATCTTTCTCCACTCAATGTGGAATTCACCATAACGTCCTATCCTACCCCCACTTCGTAAATATGTATAAATAGCCTGTGTCATTCTTCTGAGGTGGAAACGTAACCATTTTGCTCTAGTGCAGGAATTACGCCGAATTAGGGGACACATTGCTCCCTGGTGGGCACCTTTAAACTAGTCTAGAGCATTGCCCACTGCCAGTGCCTACCCTCTCGTCGTTGGAGGCCTTCTCAGGTTGGTCCTTGCCTCCCTCGTGCATGGGCAGCCTGGACAGGGTCAGGCCGTTGAGGGCCGCCACCTTCAGGGGACCCATCTTCTTCAGCTCAGCCCGCTTCTTCATGCCCTGTTGTGACGGAGGACAGAGAGAGAGGTAGAGGGAAGAGAGAAAGAGTGAGTATGGCTGAAGTTGACCGAATGTCTAACGAAGTTAGGGGAGGGGCAGTTATGGCTCAGCCTGGTTTGGTGCCGTATTTTCCCATGGAATGCGACCGAACCAGCTACTGAGGTCGCCTTGCAACATTCCTTTCAGTTACAGGTGCACAAGGTGTCATCGTGAATCGGTCTCCCAACCACCATGAAACTACACAAAATACCCCTGCATTGGTGGGTCAGTGAGTTTAGGAGTGATTGTGATGTCACAGGTTTAGTCACCTGACCAACAGATAGAGTTAGTTTTTTAAAATGTATTTAACTAGGCAAGTCAGTTAAGAACAAATTCTTATTTACAATGACGGTCTGCCCCACCCTAATCTGGACGACGCTGGAATAATTGTGCGTCGCCCTACGGCAGTCCCAATCACAGCCGGTTGTGATACAGCCTGGAATCAAACACTGAGATGCAGTGCCTTAGACCACTGCGCAACTCGGGAGGTTGAAATGAACATGGCCAACTTCTGGCCTTTGGAATATTCCACTATTGTGTTGTGTGACAGTCCGTGATGGGAATGTGAGACATTTTAGCTAAGAGGAAAAATGTATGTTAATTAACTGACAGAAATTAAAAATAGTCTCCAAGACAATGAGATTGGGCTGTTCCTTGAACAATGAAAGACACACTGACACGTCTAGTCAAACTTAGTAGTCAAATTAGCTTTTAAAAAACAATTCTAAATACACAGGCATGTTTGGGCAGCGAGTAAGGCAGTGGAGACTGGGGCTACTATGGCAGAGGAGAGGGTGCATGACTCACGGCAGGAGGCAGGCCATCAATGGGTTTCTTCCCAGCAGGAACGTCTGACACAGGCCTCTTCTTGATGAAATCCTTCTTGGTCTTCGGTTTGTTCTGCCCACTGATGTCACTATCCGACATCGAGGGCACCATCCTGCCAGTCTGTCCGCCCTCAAACAGGTACAGTGACTCCGCCTCCTGGATCAGTGGGTGCACCTGATAGGCTGGGAGACCAGACAGGACAGGGTCAAGGAAGGAGCCAATGGGATATGCGGGCGGGGGCTCCAGGGGAATCTGTCCCAGATTGGTTAGAAGCTGCTGCGGGTCAGGCCCGGACAATAGTGCATCGTGGGATTGGGGTGTGTGGCGTCCGCTCTCATCCTCAAACTCCTCTTCCTCGCTGCTGTGCACCAGCATGGTGGCGTCTGACAGGGACTTCTTGTGGCCGTAGCGAACATCCTCTTTCCCCTCCCCCCCGTCCTCTGACTTGGTCCGCTCCAGGAACACGTTGAGCTGGGAGCCTGAGGAGCCATGAGGGACCAGATGGGGGGTGTCTGCAGCTGAGGCAGATACAGTCCTTTCCTTGACCCTCATACCCTCCAGGCTGTAAGCCAGGCCGGCAATCTCGATGGAGTTGCGTTTGTGTGCGTTGTGTTGGTGGGGGTGGTGTTGTGGGGGTCCAGCCAGGAACAGGGGCTCGGATACCTCCTGCAGGGAGTGGGCTACAGGCAAACTGTCCTCCTGGAAGGTCTGGACCGAGTGGTGCACGCGCCGCGTAATGATCAGGTCCGGGTTGCTGCTGCTCACATACAGGTGGCGAGACAGGTCCGGCGTGCTGTTGGCGGGCCGTGGGTGGGCGCCGTATGGGTAGGGGGGTGGAGGGCGGTACACTTGGGTCCTCATGATATTGGCTGCAGGATACTCCTGCGCCTGCTGCAGCTGGACGTTTGTCAGCTCGGGTACACTAACCGCCCCCACCACCGGCCTCCTCTCCGTGGGGTAGGGGTACGGCGAGGGGCTGTGGAAGCTGGAGTTGAGGTGGAAAGGGTAGTGGTGGTGCGCTCCTCCTCCACCATGCTCTCCTCTGATCTCCGGCTGGCTGTAGACCAGGGGGTCCGGCCTGCTGTAGGCATACGAGTTCCCAATGTTCAGGTTCCTCATGGAGTGGCTCTGGCGGTGCTCGTGGCCATGCACCATCCCTCCTCCACCTCCCCGGTTCTTCTGCCTCATGACCGTCTCGTAGTCCGGGGTGGCACGGTAAGAGGGGGGGATGAGTGCACTGTGGCGGTGCGAGGGCACGTAGTCGGGCCGGGTGATGTCACTTCCTGTGATGGAGGGGTTGGAGGACATGGGCGAGGGCTGCATGTAGTGCTGGGGGTTGGTGAGGGAGCTGGTGCTGTGGGCGCTGTACACGCTGCCGTTACGCAGCCGCCCGTTCCCACCGCCACTGTTGCCGTACTCGAGTGGTGAGCGGTCCAGGCTGGTCTGAGAGTGGTAGTAGTAGCCGTGCTGACTGTTCATGTACAGGTTGTCTGAGAGAAAGGACAAAGACAAGGTATTTGAGAACTACAGGCATAGGAAGAACAGACCCTTTAATCTAAGCATTGTTGCATGACTAAGCAGTGAGCGGACATTCACCTTCCTCTCTTTGGTCATTAGGGCTCAGATAGATGCATGGTGCATGATGGTGGTTGAAACACCAGTGATCCTGGTGAGGTCAGGCCTAACTTTATAAGTACCTTGTGAGGATGTGTAAGGCTCAGTGAAGTGACCATTGTAATGCATCTGTGGCGGGGGCAACATGTAGGGCGGGGGCTTTGGCTGCACAGAGAGAGAGAGAGAGAGAGAGAGAGAGAGAGAGAGAGAGAGAGAGAGAGAGAGAGAGATCAACCAACAACACAATTTAGTTACTGCACACTTGATCTTCATGCAGCGCAACAGCATGGAATTCCACACAAATCTAATAGTGTGCTGAAGCACTGGCCAGAGTCTGACGTTTGTCATGTTCTGCGCTCCACCGGCCATAGCTTAGAGGGAAAGTGTGTGTGTACGTGTGTGTGCAGTTCACTGGCAGCATACCAGAGACATCCTGGTGGAGGACCGGCGTCTCACTGGGTTCACAGCGGTTGGCTGGGTTTGGCTGTGAACAGGAACACAAAAACAAAACACAGGTAGTAAAAACAAAAAGGCTTTCTTTCAAGTTGAAAGGGACTCGGGGGGGGGGTAGTTTTAAGGAGGCTGAATAGCTCAGATCACCTCTTCTCTGTTAAATTAAATCTCCCTTTATCGCAGTGAAAGATACAAGCAATATCCAGGAGAACTCCTTTTCTTAAGATTGGTTTTATTTGTATAAGTCTTTCTTCGCCCAAACATTGAAAACATAAAAAGGTGGTGATGAAAGGATTGGTGTCATTTGAATGTAGCTAGGGTGTTTTGTAGGGCTCTGGTTGGTTATCAGGGGAGGCTCTCTGAAGAGACCTGTACTGTGGGCGGTGGCTGCGGACAACGTTGCTCACCCCTTGTTAGAAGGCAGAAAAGGAAAGCGAGGAAAGGAAAGAGTGAGAATGGACTTCTGGGAGCCCTCAGAAGGCGAAGGGGGGTCAGACTCCTCTCTGGAGAGGAGGAGGAGAGGGGACAGGAATGAGGAGAGAACACACACACACACAGGAACAGGGCTAGATTCCTTAAGAGAGACACTTACAGGCTGCTCTTGTTAATCTTATAAAACTTGTGCCTGGCCAGACACATCCGGCACACATATTTGGAGGTTTCCAGGTCTTCCTGTAGAGGGAAAAGAAAACATCCACAGCGTTAGACATTCAGTACACTGGTGGTGGTGTTCTACTCATTCACCTACTCAAATAGAACTGCATGGGGCTTTAGCCAGCGGTTGTTGACTCTATACGCATGTGGCATGGTTACCGCGATACAAGCACACATACACAAGATCACATGTTTATCTAGAAAGGTCCATACACATTCACACAGCATGCACTGTGAGAGCATAGAACGCCAGTGCATGTGTGGGACAATGTGTATAATGGGAAAAGGATAATTGCGGTGCGTGGTGGTGGTGGTGGTTTGAGACTCACAGTCTGGAACTGCACGCTCTCCTCTTTGTTGGTCAGCTCCAGGGCAAAGAAGGACTTATTGTGAGTCATGTTGTTAATTTCATTCCACCTACACAGTACATTAAAACACGGGAGCATGAGGCAGTGTCAGTGGTCACAAAACCTCAGTTTCTGCAGCCTGCTGTGGGAGGGGAGTGACGTTAACACAAACCCTATCTGAGTCAATAGTTAGAGAAGTGTCTACATTCAACACTCTCAGTAGCATTTGGACTGGGGATATTCTACACAAAATGAGACTTCCCTCTGGGTAAAATTGAAGTCATGTGACCTGATCGGAGGCCTAGAGTTTCTCCTTGCCAGGTCACATGGTCAGGAAAAAAAATCCCTGACCCCAACTATAGAACATACCATCTGATTCAAAATAGCCAGAGACGACCATGCCATCTAAGAATAGTAGCTAGCTGTGGACTGAACCAGACTCAATATGCTGAGTCATTGGATCTAACACAATTACTGCTTCATGTACACAAATAGCAGACAGGATTTTATTCAGACAGCTCATATTTAGAAGCAGAACATATTGCAGGCCTGGGGAAATACAGTAAAAAAATGCATATAAAAATAAACAATTATTTCCCGTCTTACTTGAATACAAGGGGTGGCCTGCCGTTTTTGTGCTTGACAAAAATGCCATCCAGACAGGCCCCAAGGAGGATATCAGTGCCTTGGCTGTCCTGTGGGGATGGGAAGAGAGAAGAGGATTAAATGAAAGAACTATAGCTAATGAAAAATGTGGACCTCACTGGGCTTTTTTGTCCTCTGTGCTGGGGGCGGGGTCTATATTTATACTTCTATGAATATATTCCAGAAGATCAGCACCTGCATCTGCTGAATTTTGAACTGAAAAACCATCGGTCCCTTGATTCATGTCTTCACACATACATCATGTTGAACAATAGGAGGTATTGATAGAAAGTCAATAGGACTGGATAGCAATGTAGTAGTGCAGTAAGGCTTTGGTGGAGCAGGCACTGTAGGTTGGTGTAGCTGTGTTCACCTTGGCTGGGGTACTCTCCTGGCCATAGCCCTCCATCTTCTCCACCTCCTGCATGTACAACATCTCAGCCTCTGGGGCAGGCAACCCCCTGAGAGAAACACACACAGCAATATAAGTTAACATAAACAATACACATGTCCAAAGACAGACACAAATGGAGACACCAACACCCATTAACCAGCACAGACAGAGTACACAGACAAACCCACACATACTTAGGTCACATTCCGAAACAAGATTCATGACATCACACCCAGGGCTCCAGACTAACATTTTCCCCTGTTGGCACTGGTGCCACTAACTCTTTCAGTCGGTGGCCACCAACCCATGATTTCGCTCCGTGACACAATAGAAGAAATAAGGAATCCTCTTATAAAGTCATTCAAAGTGCTTTATTAAAAAGGTGTACTAGACTACTGTTTGAGATTTTATTCAAGAAATAAGTTGTTTCATCTAACATGTCTATGCAGGAATAATGCATGATTCCAGCTCATTTTGGGATGATAATTAGGTTATCGTTATATTACTGTTAAAATAGGGCCCCATCATTTTGAGGGTTTCAGCATCGTAGCTGGTGAAACCCTATTGTATTTATTGCAGTTGATTATGATTTTCCTTCTGCCGATTGGTGATAAAAATTCATATTCTTGTGAGATGGTAAGGCCGAGGTCAGGAGGTTGCAACTTTGCATGATGGTAAAGGAGCAAGGGCCACACTATCAGGCAATGCCATATGGCCACATGGTGGCACTAACAAGTGATTGAATATGCAAACTTTTAAAATCGCACACCCTTCATCCTGTTTGAGCTAGAGTCCTGAAATTCCGTAGATAGGTCCCTCTCCACACAAGGAACAAGTGTGCCTCAAGGACCCATAAAGGTCCACCATGATGGATTTTCTGCCATTTAGAATTGTGAGAAAAACAGTTCACTTAAAAACACTACTTATCTGGCACCAAATGACTGATCTGTACAAAACATGGCATCGATGGAGCAAGCAAGCAGTCACAAATGAGTTTTTTTCCAGGATAGCATCTCAAGCATTGGCTACTGACCAATAAAGAAATCACGTGGGCGGTCTGGCACAAATGCATTTAACTCCGACACAGATATTCACATTGTAACTCAATTTGGTATACATCACAAACACTGTCAAGACTCAACATATCTAAGCACATTCAGCTCAACCACACAGTAGCGCTATAATGGGTACGTTTATAATCGCTTGATCGGATTGACTCAAGAGTGATGAAATTTGGCACACATGCTCAGGGATATGAGCCTGTTTAACCTGTTAAGTATGGTTCAGTTTGGTGCTGTAGAAGAATACATTTGAAAGTTGTAAACATCCTTCAAAATACATCAAACAGATATTACACTGCATGATCAGTTTGATTTTGAGTTCTGATATTTGGCAAGTGTGGTAAACAGTACAGAAGTAATTCATCTTAGGGCAATGTGCCCAATTACTCCGAATGGTGACACAGTGGGCCCATTGCTGAACCCTGTCTTTTGTTCAATAAAGATACATTTGTCTACATGTACTAACTTTTTGGGGGGCTTATTGACTAACAATGTGGAAACTACAAACACATTAGCTAGATTGCTAACTCTAAACATAATAGCCACTGATGTAAGACACATATTAATCTAAAAGGTTTTTTTTATGTAAAAAAAAAAAACGTTGCTGTGGTAGCCTTCTACTCAATGGAGTCCCATGCACTTGCAATGGACAATGCACATGTCTTGTGCGCCATATCAAATATTTTGGTTGTAAAATAGTTTCTATAGAGCTCCATTATCAGAATATATATATATATATATATATGCCTACAGAAAGCTGAGAAACTCTTCCCCTTCAACAGTGACGACAGTAGTTGCTTCCAAGGCTGTATTTTTTCCCGCAATTGAGTTAAATGATATTGCCTACAATCTGAGCACGTGGAGAGGGAGTGAGTCGCTCGCTCTTCACAGCAGCAAGCTCCATCGGAACAGGCAGATACTTTCATTACAGGAACCACAAGGATTGGGGCCGTCCCCGACAAAAAACAATATTATTTGACCAAGAGTTGTCTGTTCTTTCGACCAATCGGTCGGTTGGTTGCTGACTTAGTTGCTGAAGTGGCAACATAAATTACAGCAATTTCTGACTGAAAAGTTTAGGAAAAACATTCCCATTTCCCTCATCCCTTGCTCCATTTGTGTGACACATGTACGCATTGCATGCACGTGACCAATACGGCCTGACCTATTGCATATCATAATCACATCAATAAACAAACTCAACACCGTTACACATGTGACAGCAGAATTAATCCAGAAGACGTGACAAAAACAAAACGGGGAAAGTTTACTGGTTAATCGGGAAGTAAAGGGGAAGTTAGATGTGTGGAATAAATTTCACTAGTTGTGGAAAATATTGGCATTCAAGAACAAAAATAAGGTAAAGCGCAAGCATATTATGTGTGCCAAACAGGTGCTGTTAGATTAGAATATCGTTTTTCTGACCGTTTGGAACAATGTAAACACAAAATACATTGCAAGCCTACCAGAGAGTCCGTTGTAACACGTTTGTTTTTGTAAAGCCTTTATTACAACCAAGACTAAAAACAGTCGCATTCATTGGTGAATGCAATTTGCGAAATGGAATAGTTTAGGCCTAATTATTGTTTACGTGAATTATTTAATGGTCGCTTTGTTATAGGCAGAGTTGAAGAAAAAGCCATATCTCAGACTGGCTAATAAAAAGAAAATATTAAGATGGAGAACAGAACAGACACTGGACTTTTGAACGGTAGTGTAATATGGACGATTTATAAAGCCAGGCACATTTATCAGTTAGGCTATTGATTATAGACCTAATTAGGTTGGGGTTTCCCCTCTCCTCACTTGTTTAGACAAACAGATGTCTAAAAAAAAGTTAAAGGGCTGTTTTCTTGCCTCCTAACTCCGTTGCTGCCTCTGCCGCATTGTTCAACACCAATATGCTGGTTAACTTTGCTATTATGCACATTGCAACATGGTCTAGGAAAAGGCGCTAATTCAGTGCACTAATGCGTTTCAAAACAGAGGACAATGACTACTATCCGCGAGAGAAAACGCATTGGTTATAAAATAATATATTTTTTATTTGTTTTGCACAATTGTTCTTATGTAATATAACCATATACAGTTTCAGTATCACATTTATTTTTAAGACTGATGGACTGTCATCCCCACAGCCTCCACAATGGATCAGTCCACTCAGACAGCCTTCTGGGGGGGGAGCATTGCATGTGACAAATTATTCACTAAACCTCAACTAAATCTTGTAATGAATAATGTGGAAATTGAGCGAGTTAAGGGGACTAAACTACTTGGAGTAACCCTGGATTGTACTGTCATGGTCAAAACTTATTGATCGGGAGAGGTCTGTCCAGAATAAAGCTAACATTAATATGCATGTCAATCTCTCCTGGCTCAAAGTAAAGGAGAGATCGACTTCATCACTTCTTGTGCTTGTGAAAAGTATAGACATGTTGAATGCACCATCTGTTTAAACTACTAGCACCCATGCAAAAACAAACAAAAATACACCTTATGGAACAGCGTGGTATGTGAAGAGACACCCACACAGACATACACCATAACATACGCACAATACACACATGTACACATGGATTTTGTGCCGGAGGGCACACACTTATTAATGTGTTGTGAAATGTATTGTAATGTTTTTAAAATTGCTTTAATTTTGCTAGACCCCAGGAAGAGAAGCTGCTGCCTTGGCAGGAAATACTGGGGACGCATAATAAATACAAATACAAATGTAGAATGTGCAGCTCGTACCCATGCAACCAATTAAAACATTTACTCACACAGCCAAGTCAAATGGTAGCATAATGCATCGAAATGGTCACAGTCTGGAGCCCTGACAACCCTTCTCAAATTGAAAGTGTCAGTCTAGTTCAACCACCAGCAAGATCAGCTGCTGCTATGTGCTATCCCCCATCATCTCCATCTTCTGTTCATCTGAGTCACTGCACTTCGTTTGACACACACAAAGTAGTGAAACCATTTCATACACACCAACATTGAGGCAAGCATCAACTCCTCACCTCAACTACAGAACCCCCCCCCCCCCCAACCTGACACCTCCCTCCCCTGTAGCTGGGGCCCAAAACAGCTTTTTCCATCTATCTATCCAGTTCATATGGGGGGTGAGCAGAAGGCTGGAAACCTGCAGGTTGGGATGGACGGAATGAAAACCAGCTGGCCTTGGAGGTGGCTTGGTGCCAGGCCGGCCCTGGCTCGGGGCTTTTCATCCATCTGCCTGACTGTAAATTAGAGCTGAGGACCCCTGGTCAGATGGGTTTATTTTCGGCCTGCTGAGGCCAGATGAGAAAGAAGCACCATGGACTGTCCCACTGCATGGATCGAACCTGGACTCAATTAAAAGGCCCTGCGAATGCCAGCCTCAGAAGATGTGAAGGGGGGGTTCCTGTGGAGAATATAAGGCATCTGATGTGAAAAATCTGATGTGGGAACATCTGAAGATTTCTCACCTGTAGTTCTGGTAAAGCACAGCCACTTTCTGAGTGGCCTCTTCCAGTACTCTCTCATCCTGGATCCAGCCCTATGAATAGATGGGGAAATCTAGATTACATTGTGCACATTAATGAACTATAGATCGTAAAACAAGAACTTTGAGACGCGAAGCCATAGAGAAAAGAAAGAAATGGCTTACGATAGGAAAGAGCACAAACTTCTGAAGAAACTCCTGCGAATCGTAACGATTGAAGTCTCCGAAGTCAGCTGAAACAGAAAATAATAAAATACAATCGCAATTTTAGTACACTGGGTGAATACATATAACACTACAGTAATATTTTTCCTAGCAGTGAATACAAGTGAAAACCTTAAATAGGTAAAAGTCTAATGTGTCTATTTCTGCAATTAGTGCGAGGCAGACAAAGCGTCCATGGATTTTCAGAATGGTGTGATGCTTATTTTAGAAAAGCAGGGGGACCCGTGTGTTATGACACGGGATTGCTTTAACGTCTGAAACTGTAGTGGTCCAACGTTAACAGCAATCTCTTTCTGCACGCCAGCTATGTTCACAGCTATGTTCAGTATCCCAGGCATTAGCCATGCTAGCTACGGCTCTACCGGCCAGGCCCCCACAAACCCTAACCCCAGCAGCTAGGTAAAAATAGACAATGTCCAACATCTTCCAAGCAAAAACCAAAAGCAAACTTAGCAGGGCTTTTTTTAAGTCAACAAATAGAGGTTTCTTAAAGCTTTTAGTATTACTGGGATGCTATTTTGATCTAGCTTGCTATGCAGTTTGGGCAGCAATAGTTTGGACCTGGGTTGCACCAGTAAGTGATCTCAGTTGCTGTGCAATGTTAACACCTAGGCCAGTAACTTGCACTGCCTGATATAACTTTGCCAGTAATGTTTGAGATTCTTCTGGCTGTGCAAAAGTGGGAGTCCAGAAATGTCAAGCTGGAGACTCATGCAAAGGGAGTTTACACTCCCTGAGCCTGGCCAGTTTATAAGTTGGTTTGGGCTTGATGTTGCTTGTTAAGTGTCCTACATTAACAGACTTGTGAAAAGCTCAATAAACCCAAAATAAAGTGTTCGACTCAGCTTTTATACAAACCAGGTTACTTAGGATTGTAGAAAATGGCCTTACGTTTGTACAATGAGACATCAATGATGTTCTCTTGAATAGCAAATGAAAATATTCAAGTTTAAAACTCAAATTTTCCCTAGGTATGCTTTGAAATCATATGACATTCTGACGAGTCCCGAGCTGAGAGTCAGTAATGATCCTCGAAACCATACTCTAACAACTTCACTCCTGTTGCATTGGTGTACTGTCACCAGCTTTAGGTTCAATAAAGCATGAGCAGTGGGATTTACAACAGGTCATGACATCAGTGTGTGAGTGTGGTGCAAAACACTTGCTGTGGCCACCTATGGCAGGACCTGACCTGTCACCACAGTTTGAACAGGTGGCGATCCTCAGTCACCCCATCAGTAGATAAGTGTGTACGGAGTTTAATTTCCCGTTGTTGCATTCACAGCCCGTGTTCAGTATTCACATTACCTTGCACTGCCAAGCCAGCCAGGCGGATGGCCTGTTCTATAGAGCAAGGGATTCGGCCTTCGAGAACATCCTTCTTCAACTGGAGATAATACTGATATCTGTAGGGAGGTAGAGGAAGTTGGTTAATCTCAAGGTGTGGACAGAAGACAAACATGACTTGGTTTGACACCTCCATTCAAAATCAGTCAGTGAGAGATGTGATGTCATACTGTAGTGGGTGCCAACACAGAAAGAACAGTGGTTACTGGACTGAGTTAATCAATGCTCAGTAAGTGTTATGGCATACGGAGTATGGCAAATCCTCTAGCATGAAGGAAACACATGCATTACATTCCACTACTTTTGACTGATCCAATAGGAATGGATAGATTCAATCAATTTGTTGGGAACTGTGTGGCTTAGAGTTAACCAAGAAATGCATGAAGGAGATTTTGGCATGAGAAGCAACCTGAATGAGTGTCTGGTGTCCCTCTGTGTTAAGCGGATATCTGACCTAGTGATCTCCTGCTGCAGTTGGCCTACGGTGGGCACGTAGAAGACCACGCCGAAGTAGACGGTGGGCTCCAGGCCATACTTGTCCAGCTGCTTCTTCAGGGGCTTCTCCAGATCGATCCAACGCTGCTGGTTCTGCTTGTTGAAGTACCATAGGCTGAAGTACGTTATCTGGTGGGGGGAGGAAATGAAAAGTGGGGCTTTAAAAATCGGGGAAACAGGAAGCAGTCTATTGAAAGATGAGGCGATTGTGAAATCGTTACTTGTTAATGAAATGACAGTAATATGGTATTTTGGTTTACAATGACAATAGCTTAGGTTAAATGACCCATGCTAAATTATAGAATACTTAACATGTTTGTGCTTCCTTCATAAACATGGCGATACTACTACACATAGCTTGTATTCATCTGAAACATGAATGTTGACCCACAAGCCCAAAGTAAAGTTAAAGGTTCCTGTGCTGCTGCCACTCCCTGTCCAGTCTTGTGACTGTCTGCTGGGGTGGAGCAGTGTGCATCACACAATGAACAGTGGTTCTGGAGTTGACCTGTATTGTTTATGATGAAGGGATTACTCTGACTACAATTATACCATTGCTAACCCATTTACAACATCTGAATGTCTATTTGAAGCGTTGGAATTTATATCAGAAATCACTGCTAGGCAATTTAAACCCTCCCCTATTGCAAACAGTTCACACAATGTTCATGGTAAAGATCATCAACGTCTGTGAGAGAATCAAGACTTTCCAACAAAGAGCATAGTCTAGAGATGGCAAAATAGTCAGGCCAAAACATAGGCTACTAGTCGACAGATTTTGAAAGCATTTCTATCTTCCTTTTATATATTGCATGGTAACAGATCCTTCAACCATGTGACCATCAGTGTCCTTTCCTATATAGGGCCCTATAAAATCTGTAATTTTTTGGGCCTGATACCATTAAGTTTTCCCCCAAATTCAGTTCTCTGTTTTGTTTTCCAGGTTTAAGCTAAAAATTAAATTAAAATTAAAACACTTTTTGAATAGAAAAACAAAAAAAATGGTATGTTCAAAGTCCACAATATAACTTAAACCATGAGACCACTTTTGAGGTCTGGGAAAAATCTAAAGAAATGTAGACTTTTTGGTTGTAGTTACCGAAAGAAGTTTCTGTAGTGCTCATGTGATTGCAGTTGTCTATTCTTCCAATCAATCGACTGGTCTACATTTTTTTTTTTTTTTTTAAATACGTATTTTCCATTTATAGACCCACCCTATGTGTTTTAATAAAATCAACTATATGCACTGAGCGATGCTTTAAAACTTCTTGTGGCTGCAGTTGCTTGGATGAAAAGGTGTCCAGAGGTGCCCAGAGTAAACTTCCTGCTCCTCAGTCCCAGTTGCTAATATATGCATATTATTATTAGTATTGGATAGAAAACACTGAAGTTTCTAAATCTGTTTAATGATGTCTGTGAGTATAACATAACTCATATGGCAGGCAAAAACCTGAGAAAAAAAATCCAACCAGGAAGTGGAAAATCTGGGGTTGGTAAATTTTCAACTCAGCCCTATTGAAGTTACAGTGGGATATTGGTCATCTTGCACTTCCTAAGGCTTTCACTAGATGTCAATCGTCTTTAGAAACTTGTTTGAGGCTTCTACTGTGAAGTGGGGCCGAATGAGTGTGGATTGAGTCAGAGGTCTGGCAGCAGTCACGCGCATTTCACATGAGAGGTATCTCCCGTTCCTTTGCTTTTCTGAAGACAAAAGAATTCTCCGGTTGGAAAATTGACGTTTTGTGTTAAAAACATCCTAAAGATTGTTTCCATACATCGTTTGACAAGTTTCTACGGTCTGCAACTAGTGAACGCACTTCGTGAGTTTTGATTTGTTTACCAAACGCGCTAACAAAAAGTAACTATTTGGACATAAATGGACATTATCGAGCAAATCAAACATTTATTGTGGACCTGGGATTCCTGGGAGTGCATTCTGATGAAGATCAAAGGTAAGTGAATATTTATAATGTTATTTCTGACTTCTGTTGACTCTAACATGGCGGATATATGTATTTGTTCTCTGAGCGCTGTTCTCAGATTATAGCATGGTTAGCTTTTTCCGTAAAGCTTTTTTAAAAATCTGACACAGCGGTTGCATTAAGGAGAAGTATATCTTTAATTCCATGTATAACACTTGTATTTTCATCAACATTTATGATTAGTATTTCTGTAAATTGATGTGGCTCTGCAAATTTACCAGATGTTTTTGGAACTACTGAACATAACGCACCGAATGTATACTGAGATTTATTTTATATAAATATGAACTTAACCGAACAAAACATACATGTATTGTGTAACATGAAGTCCTAGTGAGTGTCATCTGATGAAGATCATCAAAGGTTAGTGATTAATTTTATCTCTATTTGTGCTTTTTGTGACTCCTCTCTTTGGCTGGAAAAATGGCTGTGTTTTTCTGTGGCTTGGCTCTGATCGTTTGTGGTGCTTTTGCTGTAAAGCCTATTTGAAATCAGACACTGTGGTGGGATTAACAACAAGATTACCTTTAAAATGGTATAAGATACTTGTATGCTTGAGGAATTTTAATTACGAGATTTCTGTTGTTTTGAATTTGGCGCCCTGCACTTTCACTGGCTGTTGTCATATCGATCCCATAAACGGGATTTCAGCCCTAAGAATTAAGGGCACTGTTTGATGAAATAATTAAGACAAATGACTCAAGGAAGGAGCCAGAGATCAAGACAACCAAAATAACAAAAACCTGTACCCGACCATCCTCCTCCCGCTCCTACTGGCCTCTGCAGATTCTGCCGTTACACTCCTGAAGTTGCCGGTAGGCTACACACTCATGTCGAGTGCCAATTTATCTTACCATTTCTACATGCCAGTTCTGGTTTTAATATGCACAGTCTCAAACGGTTACATTTAATTTTTAATAATGTCTTCGAATCTCATAACTATTGTCATGTTGTTAATGAAAATTTGAACTAAATGAAAATTACACAAATCTAAAAGTAACTTCTATTGCCAACTATGTAGAAATATCCTATATAAAGCCAACAAATAAAAACATTGCAGACTGCAGGTAGAAAATATCCTATGAATCACATTGGCTACACATGGCATGTCTGCAAGGAACTTGAAACATTGTATCAACTTGGTCTGGTGCTAGCAAACTAACAACACTGTATACATATTCTGGGCCCTCAGTTTCCCAGGTCAGAAACAGCTGTAGGCTTTTTGAGCAAGGGATAAGAAATAAATCAGGTTGGCCTATTTTATGAAGTTTCCACTGGATCAGAGCATTGTTGTTTTATTTTGCAGAGTAGTTATTGAGCTGTAAAGATTTTTCAAATAGTCTACACTGAGGAACTATTGTCAATAGATGTAAAAACAGACGGTTTATTTGCTGTTTGAGATTAATAAAAAATTACTTTGAGATGCTCCACAGCTCATTAGTTGTGGTGGGTTAAGACAATCAGAAATACTATCAGATACTCAAATGGGCACATTTATAGCCCTACATTTGCGCGCAGTCCAAGTAGCCTATGCCTACTTCTGGTGCGCGTCCTTACTCAACGTTGACAGGAGGGCTCCAAACAAAAGAAGATTAATAAATTGGCAAAACTCCTAAGTATAGCATAGGTTTTTGAGCTCTGCAAACAATGTGACCACTCTGACAATGAGAACAGTAAAAGACTGTCAAAATAATAATAATATATTGAATACATTAACAGAAATGACAATAACCAAACAAACATTGTAGATTAGAAATTATGATAATTAACGGTAAATGTACTGGTGATAGTGGTGTGCCATCCCCGCGGCCTCCACAATGGATTAGTCCACTGAGCCTATCGACCAAACAATTTACCAGTCGACTAAATGGGATCAGCCATTAAAAAAAATGGCCACTGGATTTATGTTAAATAATCATGATATACATTCTGCCAGGTATGCTTAGGCTACTTTATAGCTAACATTTAATTGAGTTTTTTTGGAAAGCCTTTCCATCCTTACCAGAAGATGAGTATCATTAGCATCATTGTTAATGGCTACACAAAGTATAGACATACACAAGCACCGAATTAAAAACACAATATTTTCTTTATGCGGATTCTGGAATATTCACATGAAACTCTATTGCCAATTAGAGGGAAACCTAGCTACCGAGTCTGATTCAGATGCATATTGAATCACAGCACAGGTGTGTCCACTGTGTCCACAGCAGAGGTGGGTCCACTTGAGCAGTGCATGCATGGCCTACGTGATTGAAGAATGACTAGGTCAATGTGGAATGCCTTTGGCTGAAACAAATTATTCTTTCCATACCCTCAAGACAATAGGTTCTAGTTTTCTGATTGTTTTATAATGACAGGACTATCAGGTAGGCTGTTGGAGAACAGGTCATAGACCATGATAACTTTAGCCTAAATGGCCACTCACTTGAGAAGAGTAATCACAAACAAAACGACAACCATCAGTGTTTCAGTCATCTTGAGCATACATACCTCTCGTAACTCGAGTCTCTGTGCAACTGCCTCCAAACATTCCTGGCCGGTGCTCTCCACAGAAAGAGTAAACTCAACAAATTCACCATTGAGCAGCTGAATGCGTGTGACCAGACAGCTCTTGCTTGAGACAGTATACCTTCGAGTTCTTTTGAGTTTTAAGCCGAATGGCAAGGGCATGTTTCAAAGTCCTTTGGCAAGGAGTCTTTCCTTGATCCAGAAATATATGTCCCGTTGTCTCTAAACTTTGCCCATCAAAAATGTAGTGGATAAGAGGCCATCCATGAGTTGGATACATGTATCCCTGTGAAAACAGAAAGAAAAATTGTTATGAGACAATAAAAATTATTTCATCATTCCAGATAACATTTTCAAGACAAACATAACAAGCAGTATTATACTATATGACATGTTATTCGGAATCGCCAACTTTGGTTCTGGAGAGCAACAGTGTGTGCAGGCTTTTGTTCCAACCCAGCACTAACACACCTGATTTTAATGTTCAACATTGATAAGTTGATTCAGTTATGTAGTGTGCTTGGCTGGAACAAAAGCCTGCAATCCCTGACCACCGGCAGAGGTAACCAATCTCAGAACATAAAACAGATGCCCTTTATGAACAACCCATTTTATTGGTAATCCACTTAGCTAACTAGACAGGGAGCATCTAATTTCTTGGTGCAAATCAGACAGTCGAGTGATTATTGAATGAGCTGCAAATAACTCTGTACCAGTAGCTTGCTAATGGTTCTCCATCCCAAAGTTATCTGTAGGACACTTCCATTACACTGGAATAACAGATCAAAATTGAATGTTGATAGACAGTGCAGTGGGCTCCAGTCCGGATTTAACTAGTAAACTAAAGTTGTTTGTTACAAAAGACATCAACGACTTTTACTAGCCAATAGCCAATATACTAGATGACAATGTACAATACATGATATATTGTAGAGACGGACAGTCTCCATCAGATATGAGCATATATATATTTTTTTTTACGTTAGTCCAGCTAGTAAAGTCAGGTGGCTAACTAGCCGTGTTAATTTAGTTAGCTAACGTTAGCTCATTAACGCCATCAAGTTGAAGCAACAAATTACTTCGGGTTACATGAAAAATAAACAAAACACTACTTTAAACAAAGCTAGCTATACGGTTATGAAAAAGAGATGCTCCCCAAAAAGCCTAAACATAGAACCAAAGACAGTACAGTACGTTTAAAAACTATCCAGTAAGTTACTTCATGGTTTCCCAAGCTCGGTCCTGCCACCATCCTCCGACTGCACGTTTTGTCCTAGTACCACACAGTTGATCCAAATAACCAATTCATCACTTTGATTATTTCAATCACCTGTGTAGTGGTAGGGCAAAAGTTTGGGAGTAGCCTGCAGTACAGTAACTTTAGCTAATTAGCATGCAGGCTAGCATAGCTAACGTCGTCGGCGTCAAAATGGGCTCTCCATCACCATAACAAAATCCCTGCAAATAGCCAGATAGTTGACATTAGCATCTTTACCTTATTGATGTCCGCCAAAAGCAAATTAGTCCATTTGTAAATTGTGCATATCCAAAGCTGCCGCCAGTCATTATAGGTGATAGTTATGTCAAATATCGAAAAGGTTTAGTTTAGAATCTGCATACAGAAAACCAACTCAGCTAACGACGTGCTTCACTTCCTGCCGAAAGAGCAACAAGTCTGTATGAAGCTCTACATCCGCGGATCTATATTATCCTCTTTTTTACACAACCGTTTTCCTATTATGTTGATTTACATAGACAAACAAAACTATGAACATTTACATTAAATATAATATTTTCTTCAGGTCCTGTATGAGTTTCAACGGTTGTATTTCTTTATAAAAGTTTGAGTAGTTCTTCAACAGCGGCGTGATACACGGCAGATTTAGAGGCAATGACATCAGACAGCTGGAATGCCAGGCAGGGAAAATGACAAGAATGAGACAGCTGCCACCCTGCTTACGACGTACGTTATTCAGCCCCGTACACCGAAAACCTATATTTCTGCTCATGTTATACTCATTTGTGAACTGTCCGTTTACTTCACTAATTTATGAATGTCAGCTGAGGTTGCTGTAAAATAGTGTGATACTGCTGGATGAAAATAGACGCACACACACCCCTCCCACTGGGACAAAGCTGAGACAAGTTGACTTTTGTGCAGAGTAGAGTGCATGATGAAAGAGAAGGCGGGTTCATAACAACATAACAAAACATTTTATTGTAAACATGAACAACACTGTTAGGCAGTCACAGCAAAGGTCACAGTTAACTAGGCTACATGTTGCAGAGAGCACAGTGCCCCTTATTAAAGGTATTTCCTAGAATATTCACTGATACTCTGTTATTTGAAACCAATAGGCTACAAAGTGAGCAATACATTGATAAATATATAAAATACATTTCTGGTCTAGTTAATTCTCATTATTGTGTAACAATAATCAAAATACATATTGGTCAATACTTTGTACTGTAAATCTCCATGGCAATACAGTGTCCAGAAGCGGAATGGGCATTTACAAAAAGTATGAAATATACAGCTTCCATTTACAAAACACATTCGAGATTCAAAAACCTCAATATCAAGTTGCTCGTAGCGAAAATAGCATCAGTTGACTTCAAAGCTCATTAAACTAATCCTTAAAATACAAATAAAATCAGAACTCCTCATCACTGAAAGAGGTTGGAGGTTGTTTATATTCTCAGTGACTCCTGGCGCTGGGAAATCAGATGCATTGGACATGTGGAAAGACTCTTCCAGCTCTTTGGACAGTCCACCACGATTGTCTTCTAGGTTGATTGTGATCCTCCTCAAGGGGCAGAGGGGTATTTTCACCAAGTGAAAGACAACAACCTTTTTCCCTGTCATAATCCTGCTCATCAAGGCCCTCTGTACCTTCATCAGCATCAGGTGAACTAATAGAGAGACACAGAGTCAGTCCTCTCAGTAGGAGGGCTACCATGTAACGGTGTGGATACTGACAATGGAACGACATTCTCCAGCCCACCACTGTCCTTGTTACTAAACAATGCATAGGGGAAAAAGGCAATTGTCCTCTTTGGTTTTTGATGGTGATCCTCTGTCTAGAGATTCCATACCATGCAGATGACTATGAAGAAGGTCAATCTCTGTCTCTTCACCAGTCTCAGGCTCTGCACCACAGGTAGGTGTGTTCGCTGGACTTTACAAGTCATTGCGCAAAGTTTCCAGAAGATGGCGCATTTTGTCCTTAAAAATAACAAAACCAAACTTATTGAAAAAATGTCCACTGTGTGACACTGAGTAATTCTCTGACAGATCTCTAATTTCACGTACAGAATGTATCAGCTTGTTTGATTTCCTTTTTGCCATTTTGTATGTAGCATGAGTGTAAAAACAACAACACAATAAGGCTGCCAGTGCAGATGCCCATGTAGAGTTGAGACACTCACCTCATCTAGTCAACGTTTGTTCTTGTCCACATGACGTTCAAGCAACTGCTCTAAGACCCATTGGAAGAAGAAGAAATGAGTATCAATACCTACACGTGGTAACAACACATTCATATTCACAGGGACACAGAGACCAGTTAATCAACATCATTAATGCCCCTTTTTGAAGACCTATTATAGGTTTCATGAGGTGGGATTATTACGAGTAACATCACTTGTGATTTATAGCCCAGCATTAATACCATATGAGGTGCTGTCGACAAGGTCTCTCATGTCCTGAGAAAAAGAGTTAATATAAAAGTGGCATACACTATACAGTGCATTCAGAAAGTATTCAGACCCCTTTCCCACATTTTGTTACAGCCTTATTCTAAAATTGATTCAAGAAAAAAATTCCTCAATCTACACACAATATCCCATAATGACAAAGCGGAAAACAGGTTTTTAGAAATGTTTAAAAAACAGAATGACCTTATTTACATAAGTATTCAGACCCTTTGCTATGAGACTCGGAATTGAGAATGGGTGCATCCTGTTTCCAGATGTTTCTACAACTTCATTTGAGTCCACCTGTGGTAGATTCTATTGATTGGACATGATTTGGAAAGGCACACAACTGTCTATAGTCAGGTCCCACAGTTGGCATTGCATGTCATTGCACAGTGACAGGATGCCACCTTTCCAATAAGTCAGTTTGTAACATTTCTGCTCTGCTAGACTTGCCCCGGTCAACTGTAAGTGCTGTTATTGTGAAGTGGAAACATCTAGGAGCAACAATGGCTCAGCCCCGAAGTGGTAGGCCACACTGTGAAGTGGTAGGCCACACAAGCTCACAGAACGGGCCGCAGAGTACTGAATTGAGCAGTGCGTAAAAATGCAACAGTTCAAAACTGCTTTTGGAAGTAACGTCAGCACAAAAACTGTTTGTCGGGAGCTTCATGAAATAGGTTTTCATGGCCGAGCAGCCATGCGCAATGCCAAACGTCAGCTGGAGTGGTGTAAAGCTCGCCGCTGTTGGACTCTAGAGCAGCGGATGCCAGGAGAACGCTACCTGCCCCAATGTATAGTGCCAACTGTAAAATTTGGTGGAGGAGGAATAATGGTTTGGGGCTGTTTTACATGTTTGGACTAAGCCCCTTAGTTCCAGTGAAGGGAAATCTTAACGCTACAGCATATAATGACATTAGACTATTCTATGCTTCCAACTTTGTGGCAACAGTTTGGGGAAGGCCCTTTCCTGTTTCAGCATGACAATGCCCCCATGCACAAAGTAAAGTCCATAGAGAAATGGTTTGTAGAGATCGGTGTGGAAGAACTTATCTGGCCTGCACAGAGACCTCTGGCCTCCCCCCCCCCTCCCCCCCCCCCCCCCTTAAAAGACCTAGATGCACTATTGTAAAGTGGCTGTTCCACTGGATGTCATAAGGTGAAAGCACCAATTTGTAAGTCGCTCTGGATAAGAGCGTCTGCTAAATGACTTAAATGTTCAATGTAATGCACAAAGTAAAGTCCATAGAGAAATGGTTTGTAGAGATCGGTGTGGAAGAACTTATCTGGCCTGCACAGAGACCTGAACTAAACCCCATCGAACACATTTGGGAAGAATTGGAAAGCTGACTGCATGCCAGGCCTAATCGCCCCGCTTCAGTGCCCAACCTCACTAATGCTCTTGTGGCTGAATGGAAGCAAGTCACATGTTCCAACATCTAGGGGAAAGCCCAGAAGAGAGGAGGCTGTTATAGCAGCAAAGGGGGGACCAACTCCATATTAATGCCCATGATTTTGGAATGTGATTTTTTTTGACGAGCAGCTGTCCACATACTTTTGGTCATGTAGAGTACCTTTCAGAGTACAGTCAGCTGGACAATATTTAATTTGTTACATTAGCAATACATTCAATGTACATTAATTATTTCTCCCTGTAGAGAAAATAATGGTAAGCCGGAATGGTTAGTTTACAGGGGAACTATGTACTGTAGGTGAGACTGCTAGGAGCTGCTAGGGCTCTGAAGTGATCTTGAATTTATTATATCTAGCAGCCTATTTCACACTTTACCATCTTCTCCTATATTTATAAAAGCGTTTAAAGCAGTAATTAAAAGTTTAGAAAAATCATTCTTACTCTGCAAAAAAGCCCTCTTCTGGTGAAACCCTAGAAGACAACAATCAAGACAAAATACATACTTTTTCCCAGAAAGCACAGCATTAAAAACACAACAAATACAGTCTGAAACCAGTATAAACAGTACCTGTATGAGAAAATGAAGTGATCGCTGCTTCTGCTCCTGTTTCTCTTGCTTCGTTGTCCAAATGCTGACAGATTCATTGTATGGGACTCATCGTCTGTGTCTGAGCGCTCACGCTCTGTACCATGTCCATATAATAACAGAGTGAACAATTCATTCTGCTTAAATTAGTCTCCATGTGTTTAATTAAGCTTTCTAAACATTTACAAGTATCATTTGCTCAAAACTTGTACGTTGTTCATGAGTTTTGGCGTTTTTTCCCCCCTTATTTAGACCAGAGTTGTTTACTCTGCGTCTGAAATATTTGTGACTTCAATAATATTGACCTTGCATGCAGCACAGCTAGTGTAATTCACCTCTCTCAATTTGAAATATTATTTTTATTGGATTCTGTTTCTTGCTACTCTCAGACAAACCAGGCTGTCAATATGATGGATGCTGCCTTGGTCATCTCCCCCTTTACTATTACCTTATGGCAAGACCTTGGCACTGCGTCCAGATCGATCACATTTGTCTCTATTCTAGCCAATCCTACTTCTTGTCTATCATATTCTTAGCATACCATACACCACTTCAACCTTATAATTCTAATGGATGCTGATCTTGCATTGTCTTTCATTTGTGGTAGTTGCTCTTGAATTATTTATTTTTTGATTTCCTCTATTCATACTACTTCATACTCTATTTAACAGCAACAAAACTCTATGAATTCTACCACACTTTTTCCCTAACTATATTGTATAATACTGCAATATGTTCCTCCAGTATTGAAGGGTTTAATCCAACCTCTGTGAATGTGAGCGGGCTGACATCTTTCCTCAACTGTTACCACCGTAACGAGTCATTGTCTGTGAATGTGAGCGGGCTGACTGAGGACTTCTCTCAGAGCTGGCATCTTTCCTCAACTGTTACCGCCGTAACGAGTCATTGTCTGTGAATGTGAGCGGGCTGACTGAGGACTTCTCTCAGAGCTGGCATCTTTCCTCAACTGTTACCGCCGTAACGAGTCATTGTCTGTGAATGTGAGCGGGCTGACTGAGGACTTCTCTCAGAGCTGGCATCTTTCCTCAACTGTTACCGCCGTAACGAGTCATTGTCTGTGAATGTGAGCGGGCTGACTGAGGACTTCTCTCAGAGCTGGCATCTTTCCTCAACTGTTACCGCCGTAACGAGTCATTGTCTGTGAATGTGAGCGGGCTGACTGAGGACTTCTCTCAGAGCTGGCATCTTTCCTCAACTGTTACCGCCGTAACGAGTCATTGTCTGTGAATGTACACAACGATGATGAACTAAATCAGGTCATAACGCCTATGTGCGATTTTTTTTCTTCTTGAATTTTGTGATCGATTTCAGGCCACTCTGGTAGGCCTACATTATGATCAAATAGCCACAGTAGCCTACTTGGCCACGGATAAAACTGTAACTTGTAGCGGGTACAGCCTCAGCATTTACAGTAAACATGTGCTGGAAGTTGCACAGAATTTTCACAACTTTCAAGTTTGCGCTCAGCAGACCTGAAATTTGCTCAGTGCCAAACACAATTAGAGGGAACATTGGCCAGTACATCTCTGGAGCCGAGCTCCATGCCATCCAGGACCTCTATACCAGGCGGTGTCAGAGGAAGGCCCTAAAAATTGTCAAAGACTCCAGACACGCAAGTCATAGACTGTTCTCTCTGCTACCGCACGGCAAGCAGTACCGACGCACCAAGTCTGGAACCAACAGGACACTAAAACAGCTTCTACACCCAACTCATAAGACAGCTAAATAGTTAGTTAAATAGTTAACCAAATAGAATTAATTGTGGTTGAATTAATTGTTTGTGTGCTCTGATTGGTTGCAGCAGTTATGACTCTGGAGAATGCACCTCCAACGGTTTCCTACAAGATGGTGGTGCTTTACTGCGTTTCCTGCCACAGGACAGAGAGGGAAAGACATGGCAGCACTGCAATTGTCTCCAGACAGCTAGCAAGGTAATTCGTGAGAAGTGAAAATTGCATGTAAGTGGTAATCACTGAATTATTGTAGCAACCCTGTTGTACTGAGTATTTTGAGACTAAACCTTTAAACAACCTGCCTGATGTGGCAGTCCAAGCACACCAGCATACATCCCTGATTTTAAAGGGTAGGTAGTATAAACATAACCACTTGTAACATATGGATTTGCATTAGTATATGCATCAAAAGTCCCAATACAAAGTTACACCTCACTTTTTGATTTTGGGGGTTATTACATAAAACAGATCTGAATTCTGAAGAATGCCATGTCTGAAAATGTTTTTCCGGGTGTGATGTAATATGGAGGACCCTGCAAGCCAGCTTATTCACTACAATATAAACAGGCTGAGTTAGCTACCAAAGCGAGGGGGAGGCAGGCGCTTCACCGGGCTGAGGGAGAGTCAGGGAAATCCAATAGCTACAGTGCATTCGGAAAGTATTCAGACCCCTTGACTTTTTCCACATTTTGTTACGTTACAGCCTTATTTTAAAATTGATTAAATATTTTTTTTAAATCCTCATCAAACTACACACAATATGCCATAATGACAAGGCAAAAAAGGTTTAGGAATTTTAGAAAATGTATTAAAAATAAAAAACAGATACCTTATTTCAAAAAAGTATTCAAACCCTTTGCTATGAGACTCGAAATTGAGCTCAGGTGCATCCTGTTTCCATTGATCATCTTGCTCAGGTATTTCAACATGAGGCCAATGGTGACATTAAACCAGTTACAGAGTTTAATGGCTGTGTAGTTACTCCACAATACAAACCCAATTGACAGAGGGAAAAGAAGGAAGCCTGTACATAATAAAAAAAGATTCCAAAACATGCATCCTGTTTGCAACAAGGCACTAAAGTAATACTGCAAAAAAGTTGGCAAAGCAATTCACTTTTTGTTCTGAATACCGAAGTGTTATGTTTGGGGTAAGTCCAACACAACACATTACTGAGTACCATTCTCCATATTTTCAAGCATAGTGGTGCCTGCATCATGTTATGGGTATTCTGTAATCGTTACGGACTGGGGACTTTTTCAGGATAAAAAATAAACAGAATGGAGCTAATGTAACAGCTGTCCAGTGAAGACAAGTACGCTGGTCTCGGCACCAGTGTAACAGATGTAATCGTACTTCGTAACTTATTGCGTTGTGTTTTTAAAGAAAGGATTGTCAATCAAGCGATCCCAGTTGATTGGTGTTTTTTCTGACAATAGACACAAGGAAGCACATTAGATGTGCAGGACAACAGTATGTGGATGGCTGTAGATTCGTGATAAATCTGGAAATAACTGTGAATTAGCAGGGAGCTAATGTGTCCATTACAATTAGAGTATGTTAGCTAACCCATCTCTTCCAGCAATAATTGTACAAAGCACATCCCAGAATGCCTCCAATATCTAACAGGTACCGTACACATATATAGACACATCAGGACATGTACATAGTGAACTCGTACACATTGTAAATATGAAAATAGAATACAGTATTTCAGTATGTGACCTACCGCTTGCATGTCAAAATCAGACTGGGAAAAATGTACACGTGCGATTTCCCCCTATCTGCAAGCATGACCAATGACATAACACCTTATTGACATCTGACTTGAACCAACCAATTAGAATACATAAACATAAAATACATATTTATGCAGTGTCAAGGGGAAAGATAACCAACCCTGTTACACTAAGCACAGTCAAAATCCAAGAGGAAAACCTGGTTCAGTCGGCTCTTCACCAGACACTGGGAGAGTAATTCACCTTTCAGCAGGTTTACCAAGCAGGCTTACCAAGAAGACAGTGAATGTTCTTGAGTGGCTGAGTTACAGTTGACTTAAGTCTACTTGAAAATCGATGGCAAGACCTGAAAATGGTTGTCTAGCAATGATCAACAACCAATTTGACAGAGCTTGAAGAATTTAGAAAACATTTATGGGCAAATGTTGCACAATCCATGTGTGGAAAGCTCTTAGAGACTTACCCAGAAAGACTCACGGCTGTAATCGCTGCCAGAGGTGCTTCCACAAAGTATTGACTCAGGGGTGCGAATACTTATGTAAATGAGATATTTCTGTATTTCATTTTCAATAAATAAACAAACATTTCTAAAAGGATGTTTTATTTTGAATTCAGGCTGTAACACAACAAAATGTGGAATAAGTCAAGGGGTGTGAATACTTTCTGAAGGCACTGTAAATACATGTTGATTTCAGAAAGCAATTACCCCATACCATTAACAGTATAGGCCTATACCAGTAGTCAATAGATGGGGTCATGCCAGACATGACATCACACACTTACAGTAAATGGTCTCGCTCAACAGCAACGGCCAATCAAAGATAAGGTGATAAATACCCCTTCTCCAAACACAAAGAAAAAAAGAAAATCTGATGAACACTATTTTGAGTACTCTTTGGTCAAAGGAACATGCTGTCAACAGCATATTGCTATTGCTGCCATGTTCCTTGTTTTGTTTAAGGGACCTTTTGACCCAGTGCCGCCCATTATGAGCAAAGTATTATGATTTATTTTACAGCTGTGTGGTGAAGTACACAAGTGGGACAGATAACTCTCCCTCAAGGCTGGAGTGTTGGCAGTGTTGGGCAGCCCACTTACATCATAAACCAATGTTCTCTACTTTTACCAATTTGCACGATATTTCCTCTCAGATTCCTGAGTAGTGATCATTTATGAGCCTCAAGCTTGAAATATCTCCCTTGAAGTGTTTAAAGGCAACAACTCTTAATTTGTGCAACTCAATATTAGGAAGGTGATCTTAATGTTTTGTACTCTGTGTAGCTACTTGTGTAAAACATACATATTTAAATGTTAAGTACATGAACCATAGGGACAAGGGTCATGTCAGCCATACATTTGTATTAATGACAACTTTGTGTACAACAATCTATCCTCAATGTGTACATGTCATTGACAAACGGTAGGCTATATGCAGGTAGAAACCCTCTTGTTAACCTCTTAAATGCAGATGCGTTAATTCTGAATAATGTCCTCTGACATGCCCTAGTAGTTGTTCACCTCTAATATTGCAATGGGGTTTTGTACTGTGTATTTGAATATTGTTTTCTTACACATATTGTATTTCTACTACTGTACATTGCTTTTTAGTTAGGCTTAGGCCTACACTGTTTATACACACCACATTGTATGTATATACTGGATTCTTGACATAGCTCACTGTAATATATCTACTGCTGTACATGTCATTCTTCCTTTATCTTGTGTAAATTCATCCTGTCTGTATACGTGTAGATTGCATTTGGATTACTGTTAGTGCTGTTTGGGTTGTTAATTTAATTCGTTATGACATTTCTTGATTTATTTTTATGTTTAAAAATATATATATTTGTGCACTTGTTTGACGTTTTACTGCTTTGTTTGTGAGCTAGTAACATACGCTTTTCGCTGCACACGGTACAACATCTGCTAAACTGTGTGAGCGACCAACAAACTTTGATTTGATTTATTCACATATCTATGCCCACAATAGGATGACTACGATAGTATATCACCAACCAACGGCTTGCTTTCCTTGCAGACAGTTTTTACACTTGGTATGCCAATTCTATTTCAGTTTAAAGTCAGACAGCTGTCTATCATAATAACTGGTTGAAGGTTCTTGGGGAAGCATTGTCTATAGCAACTACAGCCGCTCAGTGTTTCTGGGGGTGCACTTTTCTCATTGTGGAATACCATTGTAATGGTTTCTCTGGATAATTATACATTTGTTAAACAACAGTGAGATGTTCAATGAACTGTATCAAAATGAAATTAAATGATTTATCCATTTGTTTGTTTAATTTTTATTTTTTTTAAGTGTCCACTAGTGGTTGAATGATATGCAATTATACTACTCAGATGCATAATTCAACACATAATATGCAAATCATAGGACATTTTGATGTTATTAACATCACGGCAAGGTGCTTCGTTCAGCAAGGCCGATCCACTGCAAAAATAACAATAATTTGATTTAATTTCAGTTTTTTTTTAAACAAAATGTAGCCTACTGAATGAAAGCGCGTGTTGTATCTTAAATGCATTTCAAGCATCCTTATAAAACAAGTGCTGTTTATCTAGAACCTCAAAATAACAGCGCAAGATTTAATGGCATATTTTTAAGGGGCACAGTGACAGTATTGCAGAGATTACTGGTCTCGATGTAGGCTATTGATTTTGATACATTATGTATGATTTCTCCAACATCGGATGATGTAATGTTTTTTTTAGTTGTCTATGCTTGAATACATCATTTATGACTTTTACTCCCGCGCCATGTGCCTACACGCCGGTACCCAATCGTGATTGGAGTGGAGTGGGAATTAACCGAAAAAGGAGGATAGACGCTATCCCTCCCTGTCACAAAATAGTAAGTAAACCATTTAGACATTTATTAATTAGCATGTATATAATGAGCCTACAGTATTAGTGGTAATATCATTAGTACTTTTAGAAAATCGTCCATTGATGGAGAGATAGACTACTATCCAAGAAACGTCGTTCTTCCTTTGGTGGGGTTACATCCACATCCTTGTGTGAAGTTCGTTGTTCTAAATGCGTTCGTTGTCCACTTCTGTTCGGAGCCTTCTTCAAGTGGTCTGGCGTGCGAAATGTCTTGTAGCCCATAGGGTGGTCCTGAGTGGTGCGATAGACAGTACACATACATAAACCTCATTACTATCAACCGCTGGGGTGCACCCACCCATGTCAAGCTGAGAAGGATAGGCAACATCTATGGCTTCAGACCCTGTCATTGCTCCAGACACATTTTCGCCTTACTTTTCGGGTATATTTTATCATGCCATTCGAAGCAGCAATAATACATATTTGTGACAAGGGCGCTGGCACATTTGTTTTATTTTTCTACATTTTCTCAAGCGCTATTGAGCAGATCTATGGTCTTTGTGTTTATTGAGAAGAACAATAGCTATGAAATTTCCACTGGAAAACCCTAGAAAACAAGTCAATTTGGACCCGGAACAACAAGGTTAGTAAATGTACATTTTACTCTAAAAGTGGAGTTTGTGTAATGATAGCTGTGTGCAAGGATGTTCTATGTTGACTGAAGAACCTGGGAATACAGTTGTCTCAGCATCTTTACTGTGTGACTTGGACAAAATTAGTTACAATGTGAATATGTGCTATAGCTTTTCTTTCAAATAATTTATTTTGTGTTTATTTAATCTAAAATAGGAGCTTTAATGCCATTTACAATCATGCAATGTGCTTTTTATGACGCCAGGCGGTTGGGAGTGGATCTCTTTCTTCTCCATCCCTTATGTGCTCAGCTGTGTGGTAGGCTACAGTGTGCTCTTCGTTAGGGATAGATAGAGGCGGGGATAGGACAGCTGCTGGGGAGATGTCGTTCAGGCCAATTGGGAATTACTGGGCAGAGACAGAGCCTTTCTACTTACATTCCGCATGCTATTATCTGATTCAGTATTTGAATGTGGTCCTCCACTCTTAATCTCCATACTGAACCCACACAGACAGACTCCTTTCATGTGATGTTTCCCCATCTACAGCTGCTAGGCTGGATAAATCAATATTCTGGCCTCCCACTGTGCCACTTGCCTGGCTTCCCAGACTCCTTGTTCCAGCCAAACGCTACGCCACGCCCACGTATGTTAGCTTCTTCTCCACAATGAGTCTGGATCATAGATTTATGATAGACATCGCATCATTGTATCTGTCCAAGTATGGCGTATATGAGAGCATGGGCAGCGCCATTGAGGCCATCTCCATTTTGAAGTAGTACATTTTCTTCTTCTACTACTTCAATGACTTTGCAACGAAACTGAAATGGTGCACACTGCCACCTGTATATTGTGTTGTTTGAACAGGTATAAAGCCAAGGTTGGTGATTTACTGCCACCTGCAGTTCTGGAATGTTTGCTCACGAGTATAATTAATTGGCCGATCCAAAGACAGTACAGTATGAAGATGGGCATAAACTGCTTCCCCAATAGAACTGCCCAATCATGCTTGTAGGTGATGCCATGGCAACGCTGGCTAGCTATGCTCATGCGCAGAAACACAAATTGGGTCTAACAGTCGTCTCGTGCTGAACTGCATATGTACAGGCTATCAAATCAAAGGGAATTCTTCAATATAAAGTTGGTTTTGACAAAAATGAAAACTTGACAATTTTTCACTTTTCCAAAGGTTGGAGTAATAACACATTCAACTACCATTATCCCAGAAAACCTAGACCCACTCCAATTTGGATACCGCCCCTACAGATCCACAGATGATTTCATCTCTAATGCATTCCACACTGCCCTTTCCCACCTGGACAAAAGGAACACCTATGTGAGAATGCTATTCATTGACTACACCTGAGCGATCAACACCATAGTGCCCTCAAAGCTCATCACTAAGCTAAGGACCCTGGGACTAAACACCTCCCTCTGCAACTGGATCCTGGATATCCTGATGGGCCGCCCCCAGGTGGTAAGGGTAGGTAACACATCTGCCACGCTGATTCTCAACACAGGGGCCCCTCAGAGGTGCGTGCGCAGTCCCCTCCTATACTCCCTGTTCACCCATGACTGCATGGCCACGCACAACTCCAACACCATCATTACGTTTGCCGACGACACAAAGGTGGTAGGCCTGATCACTGACAATGATGAGACAGCCTACAGGGAGTAGGGAGATCAGAGACCTGGTAGTGTGGTGCCAGGATAACAACCTCTCCCTCAACGTGATCAAGACAAAGGAGATGATTGTGGACTACAGAAAAAGGAGGCCGGAGCACGCCTCCATTCTCATCGATGGGGCTGTAGTGGAACAGGTTGAGTTCCTTAGTGTCCACATCACTAACAAACTATCATGGTTCAAACACACCCAGACAGTCGTGAAGAGGGCACGACAACACCTATTCCCCCTCAGGAGACAGAAAAGATTTCACATGGGTCCTCAGATTCTCAAAAAGTTATACAGCTGCACCATCAAGAGCATCCTGACTGGTTGTATCACTGCCTGGTATGGCAACTGCTCTGCCTCAGACCGCAAGGCACTACAGAGGGTAGTGCATACAGCCCAGTACATCACTGGGGCCAAGCTTCCTGCCATCCAGGACCTCTATACCAGGCGGTGTCAGAGGAAGGCCACAAAAATTGCCAAGGACTCCAGCCACCCTAGTCATAGACTGTTCTCTCTGCTACCGCACGGCAAGCGGTACCGTAGCGCCAAGTCTAGGTCAAAAAGGCTTCATAACAGCTTCTATCCCCAAGCCATAAGACTCAAATGGCTACCCGGACTATTTGGATTGTCCCCACCCCACCCCCCAATTTTACACTGCTGATACTCTCTGTTTATTATCCATGCATAGTCACTTTACCTCTACCTTATTTGTTATATATATTTATTTATTTTTAAACTGCATTGTTGGTTATTAAGGGCGTGTAAGTTAGCTAGCATGCAATCAGATACCCATAGACTCCCAGTTATTACGCTAACGCAAATTAGCAATTGCGCTGGTGCAACTTCCTTCAAACAGCATGCAGAGACATAAAAATGGTATCCACGAGTTCATCTGACTCTGGGTAGATAGATAAAAGGTATCATTGCCAAAATCCCGAAGTATCCCTTTAAGACATTGACTCGAACATATGTTGAGCAACTGGATGCATCCGGTTTTCAGGGGAAATGGAAGGAGAACCTGTGACACGACTTCCACTTTTAGGCATTAATAAAGCTACACTCTGTCATAATTCCTCCTCCACATTTACTGGATCGGTTCGTCAAGATCAGAAGTAATTAAATGCCGCTCAGGCGTTTCTTTTACACCTGCTATGTTAGGTTACGGAACGAATGCGTACACATTCGGGGATATCTGATTGGTCCAGAAACCGATGGGTTGGGCCAGAGCAAGAACACGTGGGTAAAGCGCTGGTTTGAAAATTCGTCATTGGCTTTGATTTTCTGATGGTTTAGAGATAATCCAATTGCTGATGACTTTGTTTTGTATAATGCCTCTCGTCACCACAAACGACTTCAATGATGGCAGTCTCAGACTAAAGTATGTAACGCATAGAGAATGATAGAGGCCTCTAGTGGCCAAAAGGCCGATTTAGCATGGGCAACGCCATTGAGGGCTTCCACCATTTTAATGTAGTTAACTGGGTGCAACTTCCAACTTTATTGGCTGATCCCTCTTAATGACCCCGTTGGAGTCATGTTCAACTGGCTCATCAGGAGGGATCAGCCAATCGTGAAGAAAAAAATGGACTACTTCAAAATGGAGTTTGTCTCAATGGAGATGCCCCCTGTACTCACAGACCTCATAATGGGAACTATATAGGGATGCTCTACTATTCTTTCAGCTAACGACAGAGCGGCGGAATAATTGAGTTTGAGTAGTCAGGCTACTGTGCCCCAACAGTATACAAAAAGTTTAGGTGTCAGATTTAACACTTGCACTTTGTGTGGCTTGGAATAAGATATTTCTGTTGTAAACATGGACAGGAGGTATGAAATGATCATATCATGATCTCCAATCATCATCATAATGGCCTGTGGATGGCATCATCATATCCAGGATTTACCAGCCAATATCAGGCAATCAATCAAGAAAAAAATATCATCTTTATCATCCATGCAGTTTAATTTGGCTTTTCTTTGATGATCCTCCAGTGCATCACATCACACTTATTTTTGTCCTGTCAGCTTTGTATTCCTCTGGTAAAGTCTGGATGAGAGACAGAGAGAGCGGTGGAAGATGGGGAGGAGGAATGTATTGGATAAAAGCATTAGCCTACTCTCCTGCATAATCAAATCTTGTGAAACTATGGAACTCAACAGGAGGCGGGTTCACTGCTTTGAATACTATTATATATTTAGTGAATGCTGAACTTGGAGCATAATATTCATTTCAAAGCCACAGTAGGTTTCAAATCTAGATCGCCATTACAACCATGAGTTATGCTAATAATGATGGAACCATTTGTGATTGGAATTGAATGGCTATTTTTAGACGGATGCAGATTTAGTGGTAGAGAAATAGCTCAACCCCTTTAATAAAGTACTCGTCCAAGTATGATAAACTGTAGTGCCCATTTATTCCATTCCACTCATTTATCCCAAACGATGCAAACCAATTCATGGTTTTGTCAGAGGAGTCAAGACACTTGAATGGGTGGGCTGTAGAGTTGGATGTTCTATAATATCCATCAGCAGGCCCCTTTCTGTAGCTTGCAGGTCTGAAAATATTACACAAAATGTCTTCCTAAAAATAATCCCACCCACCCTAAGAAGTTAATTGTGAATTCCTTAATTGTGAAGTTACTCTTTTTGGGTCAGTTTCCCAAACTCCTCGTCTTGGACTAAAAAGCAAGCTCAATGGGGAATCTTCATCGAAAGTAGTTTTAAGTCCAGGACCATGCTTCATCTGTGTCTGGCAAACTGCCCTTATTGTCCTAAAAATAGCTTGAAAATGTTTTCCTAGGCACCGGTAATGTGGTAACTAAATGTGGCCGCGTTGGTGTTGATGTTGGTGAATCTCCGGCTGTGTGTTCCCGTCCTGATGACAGTTTGTTTTGATCAATTTAAACTGTGATCCATGCCAAAGGATGGACTAACATAATTTCGATCCCTGTAAGTGAGTGAAACTTCCTTGATGTCCTTGAGTCTTCATGACAGGTTGTGTTGGTGTTCATACTAAAGGATGCTACAGTTGTTACAGGAACATAGTATGTGGTAGTGTAGTAAATGTATAACGCAGTAAAATACACAAAAAGTAGAGTTTAAATATAAAAATACAATTCTTCACAAATTACGCATATTATCCCAGATATGTATTAAATTAATACATTACATATAGTATGCAAAGTATGACATATCCTGCAAACAAGGCTTCTTGTTGCAATTACACAAACACATCTTTAGTACAATAAGATATTTGCTTCTAGAATACTGACAGGGGCATTTTAGATTGTGTCACTTTAAAAATAAATAAAAAATGGGCTAGCACGTTACATAGCCATATGGCCAGTCAATCTCTCAAATTAAACAAAGAAGCACCTCCCTATGAACAATGAGCTCTTTTTTTAAAACAGAGTGTTAGGTATTGCATCATGGTGAAACCCAGCCAGGCCCCTCCCACCCTCCCTGGGGCTCAGTCAGAACAATCTCCCATAGGAGGAGATCTAAATATGAATGCCTCCTTGACAAAGTCCCCCACCTTGGGTGACCCCACCCCCCTCCCCATTCACATGCATTTATTGCACACCCCATTCGCAAAGCAATGAACCAGTGGCAGTTATCCCCCTCTCTCACTGGCCACGCTTGTCTATTAGAGAGATTGAATCCTGCTTTCGGAGAGGAAAGTGTATATATTTTTTAAGCACACTCTTGTCAATGTTCTTAGTGTCTCTGTGTGTCAACAACAACTTGTCCTTCCCTTGATATCAAAACACCCACCGCATAATGCCATTTAGATACGGCTGTGGAAATTAGAATCGAGGGTTGAATACAAAACAATTGTCACTGTGGTAACATTATTACATATCGCAATGGCCTGCTGGGATCTCAGAGAGAGAGAGAGAGATGAAACGCTATTCTACCCTAGGGTGGAATGGGGCATCAGTCCAGGGCTGCAGGCTGAGTACTACACTAATGGCTTCTATCATTAGTCTGCTCCGATAGATGAATACAGTTATCCCATCTGCCTCTCCGTTAATGTCTAGAACTGCAGAGGACAATGCACCATACTTGAACTTTGACTGCTTTTGGGTATTATTCAGGGCAGGTAAGGTCAATGTCAACATTGTCAAAATGCCCTGTAATAACAAACTAAAATGCTATATTCCTAGAGGTTCATTAAAACAATAGTTTGCTAACACGATAACTCTCTCTCCTCCTGTTAGTGGCAGTCCAAACCAACTTGGTCCCTCCCAAGAAGGTCCAGTCAGGGATGGTCCAATCCAGCCCTGTCCAGGCCAGTGTGGCAGCCATGCAGAACCCGATGGGCTGTGATCCCAAGGGGGCCAACGGCCACTGCCCCTTACCCCGGCTCTCCGTCTCCTCCCGTTCCGCCAGCGTGGTGGCCAGCATGGACACCACCGGTGACCTCTTGGCCCTCCACTCTGTGATGAAGTGGAAGACAGTGGTGGCGGTGTTTGTGGTGGTGGTGGCCTACTTGGTGGGTGGCGGCTTGGCCTTCCGGGCCCTGGAGCAGCCTTTCGAGAGCAACCAGAAGGACAGCATCACCCTGGAGAAAGCTTTGTTCCTGCAGAGGCACCGCTGTGTAATGCCTGCTGAACTGGAGGCACTCATCAAGGTGAGTGTTGGTGGTGGTGATGGTTCACTACATGTGGACACCTTCTTGTCAAACATCTCATTCCAAATTCATGGGCATAAATATGGAGTTGGTCCCCCCTTTGCTGCTATAACAGCCTCCACTCTTCTAGGAAGGCTTTCCACTAGATGTTGGTACATTGCTGCGGGGACTTACATACATTCAGCTACAAGAGCATTATTGAGGTTGGACACTGATGTTGCACGATTAGACCTAGCTTGCAGTTTGCGTTCCGATTAAACCAAAGGTGTTTGATGGGTTTCAGGTCAGGGCTCTGTGCAGGCCAGTCAAGGTCTTCCCCACCGATCTCGAAAAAACTATTTCTGTATGGACCTCGCTTTGTGCACGGGGGCATTGCCATGCTGAAACAGGAAAGGGCTCTCCCCAAACTGTTGCCACAAAGTTAGAAGGACAGAAGCGTCTAGAATGTCATTATATGCTGTAGGGTTAAGATTCCCCTTCACTTGAACTAAGGGGCCTAACCCGAACCATGAAAAACAACCCCAGACCATTATTCCTTCTCCACCCAACTTTACACTTGGCATTATGCATTCGGGCAGGTAGCGTTCCCCTGGCATCTGCCAAACCCAGATTTGTTCGTCAGACTGCTAGATGGTGAAGTGTGATTCATCCCTCCAGAGAACGCATTTCCACTGCTCCAGAGTCCAATGGTGGCGAGCTTTACACCACTCCAGCCAACGCTTGGCATTGCGCATTATGATCTTAGGCTTGCGTGCGGCTACTCGTCCATGGAAACCCATTTCATGAAGCTACCGACGAACAGTTATTGTGCAGATGTTGCTTCCAGAGGCAGTTTGGAACTCTGTAGTGAGTGTTGCAACCAAGGACAGATCATTTTTACGCCCCACGCGCTTCAGCACTCGGCAGTCCCATTCTTTGAGCTTTTGTGGCCTAACACTTCGCGGTTGACCTACTGTGTAAATTGTTCCCTTACCTCAGTTCTTTTGAAGTCTTTCATAATAAACAAAGTTAAGTCTTGTTGTTGAAATCACAGCTAATATTATGGAGAGGCTTGACATTTTTTTTGAAAAACTGTGCTAAAAGAATTATGTTAGGACAGTGAGTGGATCTCTCTAGTTAACTGACACTGAAATTCATATATTCCTGCCCCAACGTGAGTAGTACTAGCCAGTTGGTCGGTGTGTACTGACATGATGCTATGACATCTCCTCTTTCCAAGGGTTATCACTAGTTACCACAGCCACAAATGGAAAACCCTGCCTTTTTCTACAAGTTTTCTTAAAATATGACTTTAAACAACCTTAATCACACAGCTAACCTTATGTCTAAATCTAACCTTACATTGAGACTAAAAAGCAGAACATGTTCAAGAAATGTTTACAATATAGTTAATTTTGACTTTGTGGCTGTGGTAACTAGTGACAACCCTTTGCAAGCGCGAGTGTCATGCAGTTTACACACCCGAAAATGTCATTATGTTAATGCCCAATAATGAGTATATGATCCCAGAAATCCTTGTTAATGTGTAATCGAGAATGTACGATCCCGGAAATACTTATTTTCATGCAGTGCATGGGAACACACCCTGCTGACTACCCCCTGGTCGGCTGTGTGTTCTGTCACGAACCGGCTCGTAGCCTTTAACAAAAAGGGAGACAACGCAGAGATCAAGGGATTACAAAAATATATTTTATACCTATATACAACTAATGATGATGTGTGTAGTCAGTAATGTAAGTGAATGGTTTTGTGTATAGATGATGATAATGAGGGGTGCTAAGAGGTGCCAAAACAAAGGTATTTATCCCCGGGGACACACCCGAGCCCAGTTGTGTCCCGTTTAGCTGACGACCCGGCCGGCGCTGCCCACCGACATCCTATTAAGGAAAACAAGATCACAGAGAAAGAATTCGGCAGACTGAGTGCATCCACCCACAAGTTGAATGACAAATCCACGAGAGCAGCAGCCAGCACCGGAGTTGAGGTAAGCAACCTCTTTGCATCCCCAAAAGCCTTTTGACAGAGGAGACCAGACGAGACCACCTTAGCTTTCAGCAAGTCTGTCATCAGAGTGATTACGGTAGAGAAGTTCCTACAGAAACTACAGTAATAACCAATCATTCCCAAGAAACCCATCAGTTCCTTTTTAGTAGTTGGCGGTGGGAAAGCATCAATAGCTACCACTTTAGCCCGAACAGGATAAACTTCACCCTGCCCAACCACCTTACCAAGGTACGTAACAGTCGCCTGAGCCAACAAACATGAATCCAGATTGATAGTGAGGCAACCAGCAGCCAGGTGGTTGAACAAGGCTTGAATAAGAGACAGATGCTCCTCCCAGGTATCTGCATAAACCACTACATCATCCAGATAAACAGCACAACCGACCAGACTGGAGACAACCCTGTTCACAAGGCGCTGAAGAGTGGCAGGTTCATTACGCAGGCCGAAACTCATAACCAAATAAAAGTACAGACTGGAGGGTGTAATAAAGACAGAGATGTCACATGCCCTACTAGTCAGTGGCACCTGGCAATAGCCCTTTAACAGGTCAAACTTGCTCACAAACTTAGATGCTCCGACCTGATCAATGCAGTCCTCCATCCGAGGAAGAGGAAATTAATCTGGCTTAGTGACACGGTTTACCTTACAATAGTCCGTACAAAATCTGTTTGCCCAGAAGCCCAGCTGAAGAAAGAAGACTGCAATATCAATCTCAGCATCCAGACAAGGCCGTTTCGCTCAAGAAACTACAGAACCGCTGACGGATGGGGTCAGCATCCCCAATGTCAATATCGTGTTCTATTAAGTTTGTACTTGTAGGTGTATCAGAAAACAACTGGAAAACTCAATCAGACCGACCAACTCGTCCCGCCTATCAGCAGGTAGATGAGCGAGAAGGCTATCCAAAACATCCAGTGACTGAATTTTTCAATCTACCCTGCAGTACGCAATCGTCAGGACCAGGGACATCCTCCTCACCATGCACGGATCTAGCATGACAAAAAGAAGAACCCAGCAATCCAGTACCGGCCAAAATAACAGGTTTACTGTCCTCTGTGGACTCCCAGTTCGGCCCCAGAGGAATGAGCATCATAGGGCTTTAGCAGATTTACAGTTGGCACAGTTGGTGCGCAGATGACACAGTTGGTGCGTTTTCCTCCATTCCGGAAAACTAGATAGTTTTGCTCAGTGCACTGGTGCACAACCGTATATGGACCTTGAAACATGACTTGAAAAAAAGAACCAACAATTGGCAGCAGAGCAAGAACCTGGTCACCTGGACTAAAGTGACGAGGCTTAGCTCGCTGATCAAATATACCTTTCATCCTCCCCTGTAAAGATGATAGCTTCTCTTTAGCCATCTCACCAGCGGTGTACAGGCGTCGCCAGAAATCACACACACGATAACAAGGACTGAGGTGGCTCAGGAGACTTCCAGTCATCCTGGAGGACCGCTCCTCCATCTCCGTACAATAAGCTCTCAACAATGTGTTTGATGGAAACATTCCAGCGGTCCTTGACTCTGCGCCAAATTGTGTTTAATATGGAGCTGTTGGAGAACCTGAGCAAACAGATTAGAGGTGAAATTAGAACCTTGGTCACTCGGAATGACCTTGGGGATTCCAAACAGCGAGAAACTGAGTCAAAGCTTTTAGCACAGACTTAGTCGTGATAGGCCAGAGAGGATAGGCAGCAGGAAACCCAGTGGTCTGACACATCACAGTGAACAAGTAACTACTACCATTCTTAGAGTGAGGTAGAGCTCCAACACAGTCAATAATCAGATACTCAAAAGGCTGGCTGAGTACGGGAATAGGAAACAGCAGTACCTGCTTAATAGCTTGATTAGGTTTACCCGTTAATCGACTGGTGTTACAGGTTGATGAAGGCAGAAACATCCCTCTTTAACCTAAGCATGTCTCAGTATGTAATTATAGGTTTTCCTCACACCCAGATGTACAACAACATTGTCGTGGGAAGTTAACGCCACCTCAGGAAGCTTAGCTGGAAAAACAACCAGACTAATAACCTCCACCAAAACTACTATAAGTCACCCACGTTCTCATCAGAACATCAGAAAATAGCCATGCGACATCTCCCAACTGTTCCACAGCCACAGTTTGGTAATGAACTCTTCTCATCTAGAGTCAGCCTGTTGCTCCGTGTTTAGATCAGAGCGGAGCACAGATAACGAAATAACAGGAAAAGTAGTGACAGATTTCTTTGTAATGTCATCATTAGCCGACGCAGTGACCAGGTGGCCACGGCTCATGGAACCCGTCACGCGCACACAGAGAACACCTCTGCGTGGCTTAGTGGAAACCATCGGAAATGAAGACACGACAGGCCACACACGCTCACTAGCCAAGTTATTCCCATGGATAACGTCGATTCCCTCAACAGGCAACGAAGGACGCATCCCTAAAACAACCTCACCTTTCACCAGTTAAGAATCCAACATCAGTTTATGCAAGGGAATTGACAGTGTGTTCAAACCGATTCCCACAATTAAAACACTATTCCCCGAATCAGTCTCAGCAGATTGTACTAACCTCCTCGGACTAATGTCCCAACAGCAAGTACTAGATAGTGCCTTTTAGTGCCATACAGCTGTAACACAGAAAATGTAACAGAAACATAATGGGGATATCGTATGCCAGATCATGTCAGGTTATTCGTCTTAGACAGCTCTTTTTCACTTTCAACTGATGAAACTGCAAATGTCACACTGTTTTGGTGAGTGTCTGCTGAGATCTTTGTTATTATCCTGGAAACAGATGGTCATTACGGTAATTTGAGACAGAGTCAAGGGTCTATGTGTGTTGACCCTACCCTCAACACAAGCTATGGCTGCATGTTTATGTGAATCCAACCAAACCCCAACATACAGTTGAAGTCTGAAGTTTACAAACACTTAGGTTGGAGTCATTAAAACTCATTTTCAAGCACTCCACAAATATATTGTTAACAAACTATAGTTTTGACAAGTCGGTTAGGACATCTACTTTGTGCGTGACACAGGTAGTTTTCCAACAGTTGTTATTTCACTTATCACAATTCCACTATCACAATTCCAGCAGGTCAGAAGTTTACATACACTAAGTTGACTGTGCCTTTAAACAGCTTGGAAAATTCCAGAAAATGTCATGGCTTTAGAAGCATCTGATAGGCTAATTTACATCATTTGAGTCAATTTGGAAGTGTACCTGTGGATGTATTTCAAGGCCTAACTTCAAACTCAGTGTCTCTTTGCTTGACATTATGGGGAAATCAAAAGAAATCAGCCAAGACCTCAGATTTCTTTTTGTAGATATCCACAAGTCTGGTTCATCCTTGGGAGCAATTTCCAAATGCCTGATGTTACCACGTTCATCTGTACAAACAATAGTACGCAAGTATAAACACAATGGGACCACGCAGCCGTCATACCGCTCAGGAAGGAGACGCGTTCTGTCTCCTAGAGATGAACGTACTTTGGTGCGAAAAGTGCAAATCAATCCCAGAACAGCAGCAAAGGACCTTGTGAAGACTCTGGTGTAAACAGGTACAAAAGTATCTATATCCACAGTATAACGAGTCCTATATCGACATAACCTGAAAGGCCGCTCAGCAAGGAAGAAGCCACTGCTCCAAAACCGCTGTAAAAAAGCCAGACTACGGTTTGTAACTGCACATGGGGACTAAGATCATACTTTCTGGAGAAATGTCCTCTGGTCTGATGAAACAAAAATAGAACTGTTTGGCCATAATGACCATCATTATGTTTGGAGGAAAAAGGGGGAGGCTTGCAAGCCGAAGAACACCATCCCAACCATGAAGCACAGGGGTGGCAGCATTATGTTGTGGGGGTGCTTTGCTGCAGGAGGGACTGGTGCACTTCCCAAAATAGATTGCATCATGAGGTAGGAAAATTATGTAAATATATTGAAGCAACATCTCAAGACATCAGTCAGGAAGTTAAAGCTTGGTCGCAAATGGGTCTTCCAAATGGACAATGCATACTTCCAAAGTTGTGGCAAAATGGCTTAAGGACAACAAACTCAAGGTATTGGAGTGGCCATCACAAAGTCAATCCTATAGAAAATTTGTGGGCAGAACTGAAAAGGTGTGTGCGAGCAAGGAGGCCTAGAAACCTGACTCAGTTACACCAGCTCTGTCAGGAGGAATGGGCCAAAATTCACCCAACTTGTTGTGGGAATGTTGTGGAAAGCTACCCGAAATGTTCGACCCAAGTTAAACAATTTAAAGGCAATGCTACCAAATACTAATTGAATGTATGAAAACTTCTGACCCACTGGGAATGTAATGAAAGAAATTAAAGCTGAAATAAATCATTCTCTCTACTATTATTCTGACATTTTACATTCTTACAATAAAGTGGTGATCCTAAATGACCTAAAACAGGGAATTATTACTTGGATTAAATGTGAGGAATTGTGAAAAACCGAGTTTAAATGTAAGGTGTATGTAAACTTCCAACTTCAACTGTACATATGACATACCCACCAAGCAAGCCCAGGAGCCATGCTCTGTAATTCACGTGATGAATGAGAATAGCAGAGTTAAGCTTCACTTTTCTCTTCCTGAATAAGTTATTCATTAGTCTCAGCTTTTAGGTAGAAAATGACCCCAAAGACAGAATCAACGCTGCTCCAGAGTATCGAGGTGCCCGTCTCTCTTTTGCCCGCTTTATTTATATTATTTCCACACCCAGTTACATTCAGATTAGTGGATCATCTTTTTCATTATCTCTGCAGTGGCTGATTTGAAAACAGGCGAACTAACCAACTGCTGTGATTGTAGAAATCAATGGCAGTATTTCCTGAAGGAGGTGTTGACATAAAAAACATTTAGCATGGTGTGCCTAGAGGCTCCATTGGGAATCTATTATTCATTGCATGGGCCCGCCAGTCACAGACCTTCCCCATAAGCAGCAGCAGCAGCATCAGCCAGCTGCATCCACATCTGACCCAGCGGAGAGCATTGGGAATCTATTATTCATTGCATGGGCCGCCAGTCACAGACCTTCCCCATAAGCAGCAGCAGCAGCATCAGCATCAGCCAGCTGCATCCACATCTGACCCAGCGGAGAGCATTGGGAATCTATTATTCATTGCATGGGCTGCCAATCACAGACCTTCCCAATAAGCAGCAGCAGCATCAGCCAGCAGCATCCACAGCTGACCCAGCAGAGAGCATTTCTTCAGCATTACCTGTGGTTTATAATGGTATTGAGCAACTATAGAGATTATTTGTGAATGCCATAGTATCCAAATGATATCAAGGATTTGGAAGAAGTGCTATTTTGCTTTTTTTGCTTCAGTATAAAGGAATACATTGGAAATATGAGGTTGAGTCAGGGCTGTTGCGGTGACCGTATTTTTTAAAACATTTTTATTTCACCTTTATTTAACCAGGTAGGCCATTTGAGAACAAGTTCTCATTTACAACTGCGACCTGGTCAAGATAAAGCAAAGCAGTGCAACAGAAACAACACAGAGTTACACATGGGATAAACAAACGTACAGTCAATAACACAATTGAAAATCTGTATACAATGTGTGCAAATTAAGCAAGGCAATAAATAGGCCATAGTGGCGAAGGAAATACAGTTTAGCAATTAACACTGGAGTGATAGATGTGCAGATGAGGATGTGCAAGTAGAAATACTGGTGTGCAAAAGAGCAGAAAAAACAAAAAACAAATATGTGGATGAGGTAGGTAGTAGGTTGGATGGGCTAATTTACAGATGGGCTGTGTACAGCTGCAGCGATCGGTAAGCTGCTCTGACAGCCGATGCTTGAAGTTAATGAGGGAGATATAAGTCTCCAACTTCAGTGATTTTTGCAATTCATTCCAGTCATTGGCAGCAGAGAACTGGAAGGAAAGGCGGCCAAAGGGGTGTTGGCTTTGGGGATGGCCAGTGAAATATACCTGCTGGAGCGCCTGCTGCTGGTGGGTGTTGCTATGGTGACCAGTGAGCTGAGATAAGACGGAGCTTTACCTAGCAAATACTTATAGATGACCTGGAGCCAGTGGGTTTGGTGGCGAATATGTAGTGAGGACCAGCCAATGAGAGCATACAGGTCGCAATGGTGGGTAGTATATGGAGCTTTGGTGACAAAATGGATGGCACTGTGATAGACTGTATCCAATTTGCTGAGTAGAGTGTTGGAGGCTATTTTGTATTACCACCACACCAGCAGGTGTCGTATTACCACCACACCAGCAGTCATGAGTCATGACCGCAGTCTAATTCCAAGTGACTGTTGGCGTCATGGTAATCTCCTCCTCCTATGCGATTTGTACATTAATGGGGCTGATGCATTTGTAGTACCCAACTCGCTAACGATCGGCAGGACTCTAATGGCCTGGTACTCAGCGCTCTATTGTCCCTCTAATCCCTCTGACGTCAATGCAAATGATATGTGGATCTTGTATCAAAGTTAAACACAACATAATGGCCAATTATTTCTAAGGTGATGATTAATTCAAAGCATTTAAGACCTCGCATGTAGAACACGCATACGCATTTTGGAACTTATGCATACTGTATGCATAGGCCAATGAGCCCAAGCCTGAAAAAAAGCCTGAATTAAAATAATGATTGTGCCGTTATACAACACATAGCCTAATAGCCTACCACTTAATACGCACGGCAGAAAGACACTTTGGTACATAATTGGTCTAGCCTATACTCCAAAATGGATCAAACTGTAGTGATTGCTTTTGTGTGGACTGTATTATTATGTATACTGGATGGGCTGGTTACCTTATGCTACGCTCCAAACGTTCTATCCATATGGCTGGGATAGAATGTAGGCCTACAGGCCTTGGTGATGCTGTTGGTTCATTGATTGTGCAGGCCGGCATACTGAATTAGCCTACAACTATAGTGAATTTGTATTTGATTTTAAATTGACTAGTACTATTTTCTAAATTAATAGGCTGACATTTAGCTACAGAATATCACACCGCCGTGCGTTTCCATCTCCTCCTCTCTCTCCTTCATTCCTTTATCGAGTGCACAGTTAGAGGGGCTGTAAAGAGTTTAATGAAAAATGTTTTGTTGTAAAACATTTTTTTATACTATCGATGTTCCTGAACTGATTACACTTAGTTTACCAAATGAAGCGCTGGGTAGGTTGGCGAGCCCATGGCATACAGAGTTTGGGTGAAATATCACCTGTCACGTAGCAAAGGCTACTACTCAAACAGTGGTTGATGCGTGGTGTGAAATAAGGGTTCTTATAAGCCCAGACATTTCTATATGCAATCTGGTGTGAACGTTTTAATGGTAGCCACTAAAAAGAGGAGGATCCCAGCTGCTACTATATTTATTTCTCAAGCTGCTAATATTAAGCACATTGCCTACCCGGCATGAGTGAAAAAGGAAGCATTGGAAAGTGCAGCCTCCATTCGCTATTCGAGTGCATACTGATGACATGTCTTTTCCCCCTGCTCATTGCCCTGTCCATTTGATAATGGCCCATTCTAAATCCAAACTAATTTCACATATTAGTAAAGACAAGATTAAATTCAGAATAGTCTCATGGGTGAGAGTGTTATTACTTGATGAGAGAACAGCGTGTGCAGCCTGACTAACGCAAGGAACAGAGCGCAAGCTTTTTTTGTGACTTTTTAAAGGAATCAATATAGGCACATCATGCAACCCATATGTGTTTTGATTTTTAAGACATTCTAAGGTTTGTCATTCACACCTAAAGTTGCCAAATAGACTAATTGTAAATCTAGCGTATAGGACCTGTTTCAAATGATCACCTTTATGCTCAACATAGCCACCTCACTAAGGAATGTGAAGAATATCCTTTCTGTTTTAGTCATCAAAGTTGAATTATATTCTTCCCACTATAAAGTTATATAATATAAAATAATGGCTTGGGATTAATAAGCAAATCTTGTCTGCTAAATGAAGTAGCCTACAGCCTAGGCTGCCAATGGCATGGCAAATAGCCAGATAACATACATGTACTCACTGACTCAGAAGATGCTATTTTGTTCTTCTGAAATACATTTTCTTCATATCATAATGTTTCTTTATACCTGCCTAAAATAAATAATGGATTTATTGTGATGGTGTATAAAAAATAACTTTAAAAAAAAAAAAAAAAAATGCGCACATCAGTGGCTTGTATGTGTGGAGGCCTGGAGATGCTAAACGTGTTTATGTGAATTAACGGTCAATTAATGTGGGACCGGCAGTCATTTGCATGACAGTTACCGGCTGACAAAATTTTAAGACCGCCACAGCCCTAGGTTGAGTCACTCCTTAATTGATGACGGAGCAAACAAAATGCATTGATTTCCAGTACATGTTGTCATGACGTGCCCCTTTTGGGTGAGGATCCTAGCCCCCCCCCCCCCCCCCTCTCTCTCCCACCACAGGTTTATGATGGTTGTAAATACCGAAACTCCTTTCCCCACTCTGCCGAAATGAAAGTTGAAAATCCCTTTTTAACAAAGAGAGACAAATGGACATCAAAAGGATAAATAGTTGAACAGTATTTCTGTAGTCCAAGCAGTTGGAGTGGTCCGTGGACACTTAAGGAACAGTTATGTCGAGTTTATTTCATTTGGTGACCTCATGAAGGACAGGAAACACACATCACTGTTTCTTTGTTTGTATACACTTCTCAATTATCGAGTTTGCATCTGAATGTTGTATAAAATAAATGATTGTGTATAGGAATACATTTGGAAAGATGTCATGTGATGTTAGTCTTCTAAATGAGAATGGTTTTTCATAGTAACTTATGATCAGTCAGTGGCCACGCCCCCGTGAGCACAGACGTTTACATCGGTGTCATGGAACACCCCCTTTTGTACTCCAGTATAAAAAACACTTATGACAAAATTTACATTAGACAAGAAAACATGGAGCTGTCGCTACATGTTGAAATGGTTGGCAACTCTACCAAAGGACAAGACCAGAGAACGTGGAGATCATTCCCACTTTGAAATGGCTAAGAAATCGACAAACTACAGAACAATTATTCAGGCTGCAGCTGTTTAAGTACTTTAGTCTGGTAAACGCAACCAGTCGAACTGCTTAATGGTACTTTGACGTATCCATTATAACAAGCTAAAACTCCGAAAGACTTTGATCTCTGGTGGACAAACCAGAGATTTCTGTCAACAGTTTATCCAGCAGACGTACTGGCAATCGCAGAGAGGGATAACAAAGGCATACACTCGTAAATATGTCAATTGCAATTTATTTTCGAATGAGCGGTTGTTCATGTTCAAAGTATAAGCATTTCCATGACTGCAGTGTATGTACGGGGTTCCACTCTGAGTTTTCCGCTCCTGAGCTGGCCCCAACCCTTTCCTTTGTCTACCAAGCTGTCATAATGGCTTAGCCCACTAGGGACTTTTCAGTGTATTATGTCAGTAATCAATGTAGAAGTATTGTGTGTATGTTTATGTAATTATGTGATTGATTAGTTAGTTAGTAAATAAATAATTAAGCCAATTTGTATATCGCTGATTCATGATTTGATGCTAGGGTTCGTGCAGATATCCAATGGTTTACAACATTCGGGAATGAGATTGATGAGGTAATAATACATTGATAGAAGACTGTAATTGATAAGATATGAAAATATCCGAAGAGTTAATTCAGGAAATAGAGACTCTATAAACATTTTCCTGTTGTGCCCCGACATCCTAGTTAATTAAAGTTACATGATTAGTTTAATCACACAAGGAATAATTACACATAGAGAATTGATTTGATAATATAACAGTCTTGACATTTAATGATAGTCAACGCTACGACAATGTCCATCTTCTATAACAAGTCACATCTAGACATTAGCCTTCATTTGACAGATACATCCAAGTCTGAAGCTCAGCAAAAGGAGGCTACAGTAAAAGCAGTAACTCTGCCCACTTGAGAGATGTCCTGTGGGGCGTGGACTCATAAAACAAGCACTCCATCTATATGACTGGGATTTATCTGTTCCCCTAACAGGTTCTATAGCCCGGCCATTAGTGCTGTGTCAAGCATGTCATTCAGCCATCATTCATCCTGATGGCCATGGGCAGTAGCCCAGCTTTCGGTGTCTCACTGTTGTCATGCTGTTTGACAGGGGCGTCGGTTGCGAGATGGCAATTTCGAGAAGAGTGTGTGTGCATGCGTGCATGCATCAAATCAAATCGTATTTATCACATACATGTGATTTGGAGATGTTATTGTGGGTGTAGCGAAATGCTTGTGCTTCTAGCTCCGACAGTGCAGTAATATCTAACAAGTAATATCTAAGAAATTACACAACATATACCCAATACACACAAATCTAGATAGGAATGAATTAAGACTATATACATATGGACGAGCGATGTCAGAGCGGAACGGACTAAGTTACAGTAGAATAGTATAGAAAACAGTATATACATATGAGGTGAGTAATGCCAGATATGTAAACATTAAGTGACTAAGATACCGTAGAATAGTATAGAATACAGTACATACATATGAGATGAGTAATGCAAGATATGTAAACATTAAGTGACTAAGATATCGTAGAACAGTATAGAATATGTGTGTGCGTGTGTTTGTATGTGTGTCTCTGAAGTGTGTCTGCTGCCCACCCACTGTGTGCCCACCCGGGACGTTGGGCCTAATTGGCAGTGCCTGGCAGGGTTGGTATGACTCAGTGTGTGTGGCACAATGGGACTTCATGTTGTCATCCACTCCAATCAAGACTTGTTGTTTTTCTTATCTAAGAGCTTTAGCTCTGAAATAGAGCTTTTGAATGTTATACTGTCCACAGGCAGTTGTTTTTTATAGTAAATATATTATTTGCCCTAAACTGTCTTTACCGGGTGGAAAAGCTATAATTTACAGCACTGCTATAATGGTTTGTATTACCATATAATATAATGGGTTGTATTATATAATGGGTTGTTATAATGGGTTGTATTACCAGTTACTCAAGCGTTTCCTCCTGCAGGCATGCACAAACACACTCCTGCAACATTACAATGCCCTTGGTAAAGTTGCAGTCACTACATGTTTGTGGCACTAGTCACTGATTAATTTGATTAGCAAAATAAGCAATCGATTAAACCCATGTTCAAGGTTAAATCCAGGTGGAATGATTGGTTACCTTATCTCTAATGATACAGTATGTAGGTTTAATGTAGGGTTAAAACCAGTGCTAACTAAGCATGTAGAGAATCACATGTCTTAACAGTAAGGATATTCTTTTGTCACACTAATGTATTCCTTTCATCATACAAACATCAAACCATACAGCTTGAATGATGTAGCTAGCGGGTTGATTAATCCAGGTGAGGTTTTGTGAGAACTAATATTAATCAGGAAGACAGAGAGGAAAAGTGAATAATTTATATACTGATTGTATGTATCACTGTGTTAACTAACCTCCAGACGAGCTTCATTGCCGTACAACTCACCTTCCGTGGCCTCCAACTGCTCTTAAATGCAAGTAAAACTAAATGCATTCTCTTCAACCGATCACTGCCCATACCTGCCCGCACGTCCAGCATCACTACTCTGGACGGTTCTGACTTAGAATATGTGGACAACTACAAATACCTAGGTGTCTGGTTAGACTGTAAACTCTCCTTCCAGATTCACATCAAGCTTCTCCAATCCAAAATTAAATCTAGGACCTGTTTCCTATTTAACAACAAAGCATCCTTCACTCATGCTGCCAAACATACCCTCGTAAAACGGACTATCCTACCGATCCTAGACTTCAGTGATGTAATTTACAAAATAGCCTCCAACACCCTACTCAGCAAATTGGATGCAGTCTATCACAGTGCCATCCGTTTTGTCACCAAAGCACCATATACTACACACCACTGCGACCTGTATGCTCTCGTTGACTGGCCCTTGCTTCGTATGTTGACAAAACCACTGGCTCCAGGTCATCTATAAGTCTTTGCTAGGTAAAGCCCCGCTGTATCTCCGCTCACTGGTCACCATAGCAGCACCCACCCGTAGCATGTGCTTCAGCAGATATATTTCACTGGTCACCCCCAAAGCCAATTCCTAATTTGGCCGCCTTTCCTTCCAGTTCTCTGCTGCCAATGACTGGAACGAACTGCAAAAATCACTGAAAAAATCAATCTCCCTCACTAACTTTAAGCACCAGCTGTCAGAGCAGCTCACAGATCACTGCACCTGCACTAGCCCATCTGTAAATAGCCCATCCAACTACGTCATCCCCATACTGTTATTTATTTTATTTATTTATCTCCTTTGCACCCCAGTATCTCTACTTGCACACTCATCTATCACTCCAGTGTTTAATTGCTATATTGTAATTATTTTGCCACCAAGGCCTATTTATTGCCTTACCTCCCTTATCCTACCTCATTTGCACACACTGTATATAGACTTGTTCTATTGTATTATTGACTATGTTTGTTTATTCCATGTGTAACTCTGTGTTGTTTGTGTCGCACTGCTTTGCTTTATCTTGGCCAGGTTGCAGTTGTAAATGAGAACTTGTTCTCAACTAGCCTACCTGGTTAGATAAAGGTGAAATTATTTTATTTATTTAAAAATAAATACAATTTAGTCCTGAGGTACTCAGGCTGTGCTGACAGAGCTAAAAGCAGACATTTCATGTCTAACCTTTTGAGCCTCTATAATATAGAGTGCCTCTCCCTGATGCACTACCCTAAATTTAATGATGTGGAGATTGTAATGCACATTTAAGGAGAGAGGGAACTCATCCTTTCAATGTGGTTCCACCTATAACAATAATATATGTTAGTAAAACCTGGACAGAGATTATATTCCAGACTGTGCCACTAACAACAAGGGATATGCTCTCAAGGAATCTATTTCCTCTATTCTTCCTCTGTTTCACGGCTGTTGGAAGGAGCGGACCAAGGTGCAGCGTGGTGAGCGTACATTTCCTTTATTAATCCAAATGACTCCAAACAAAACAATAAGCGCTACAAAAACAAACCGTGAAGCTCACAAGCAAAGTGCTCTAAACAAAGTCAACCTCCCACAAACACAGGTGGGGAAAAAGGGCACCTAAGTATGGTTCCCAATCAGAGACAACAATAGACAGCTGTCCCTGATTGAGAACCATACCCGGTCAACCACAAAGAAATAGAAAACATAGAAAACAAAACATAGAATGTCCACCCCAACTCACGCCCTGACCAAACCAAAATAGAGACATTAAAAGGATCTCTAAGGTCAGGGCGTGACATTCTGTCTATTATCAGTTCTTTTGTTGCTCATATTTTAGATGTTTTTCTTCATACCTCTATTTATCGATGACAGGTGATTGAGAATACATTCTCCTTTACAATAACCTAGTGTATATATTCAACTGCTCAAGTGTGAAGTTGATCTTGGCTTAGTCAAGAGAAGTAGGGAAATAGACAACTAAACTTACCTGGGCAGTGGAGCCTACTGCTGTTTTAGCCTGGACAGCACCGGTATCATTGGTCACACTGAGAGTCTAAACCTCAGAGTCAGCGTTGCCTTATGCTTTATCCCTAATAAGGCTGCATTGCGTAAATCTGAACATGACATATTCAGACATACTGGGAGAAAATGTAGTTGTCGCATTTGGTCTTGAAACATATGCATTTCTATCCTATATTGTGATGTATGGGTGATGTCCAGATTCATTGGAGTACAGTACAAGTTATCTTAAAAACTGCATGTTCAATCATATGCTATCAAGGGAGGTGTTTCAGTCCCAGGGTCCCGAGCTTGGTGAAGAGCTTGAAGGGCACTTTGGTGTTGAACGCTGACTTGTAGTCGATGAACAGCATTCTCACATAGGTATTCCTCTTGTCCAGGTGGGAAAAGGCAGTGTGGAGTGCAATTGAGATTGCGTTGTCTGTAGATCTGTTTGGGCGGTATGTCAGTTGGAGAGGGTTTAGGGTGTCTGGCATGATGGAGGTGATGTGTGCCATGACCAGCCTTTTAAAGCACTTCATGATTACAGATGTTAGTGCTAAAGGGCGGTAGTAGCAATCCAGGTAATCAGGTTTATAGAATACACTGGGTATTTATGTTTTCAATACTGAAAGCATCCCAATTAGATACACACCATACTTAATGTTCTGCGTCTTACTTCCAACACATGCATATATATATTAGAGGGCATGTGCAAAGATGTGTATAAAGTAGTGCTCCTCTGCTGAAGATGTGCTGTTGACTCCGTCTCTCTCTGTATATGTGACAGCAGGGTAGATAGATCCATATTCACGAGGGAGTACTCATCACTACCACCTGACAGCATGGAGGAGAAGTGAGGAGGTGTTTACTAGGCAGGCATGGGTTGGTCTTGTGTTTGTATATTCCCATCAAGAAGGCTACAAGTGCTGAGGCAATTTCATTCTAATCTACGATTCCCTCTTCTGAAATAGCTCTACTTCAGCAGAAGTGGAGAATTTAAAGGCTCTTTCGGGCGGCAGGGTAGCCTAGTGGTTAGAGCGTTGGACTAGTAACCGGAAGGTTGCAAGTTCAAACTCCCGAGCTGACAAGGTACAAATCTGTCATTCTGCCCCTGAACAGGCAATTAACCCACTGTTCCTAGGCCGTCATTGAAAATAAAATGTGTTCTTTAACTGACTTGCCTAGTTAAATAAAGGTACAATTAAAATTTGTTACGGCTCTCATTGGTGGTAGAAAGAGTAGACCAAGGCGCAGCGTGGAAAGCGTACATCTTCTTTATATTAGATGAAAACCCCAAAAACAACAAAAGATCAATGAATGTAAAGTTCTGCAGGGCTAGACAGCTACTGTGCAAAAACAAGATCCCACAAACTCAGGTGGAAAACAGGCTGCCTAAGTATGATTCCCAATCAGAGACAACGATAGACAGCTGCCTCTGATTGGGAACCATACCCGGCCAACAAAGAAATAGAAAACTAGAATGCCCACCCAAATCACACCCTGACCTAACCAAATAGAGAAATAAACAGGCTCTCTAAGGTCAGGGCAATATGAAAATATTTTAACATTTCTACCTTATTGTATAACGCACATAAACATTGTGATTATATAATGGAGAAAATGGAGATAATATACTACTTTGTTTGGATACTTGCTACAGTACAGAACACCTGGCCAGTTCAGCAGTGCAGAAGTGCTGGGGCGGACCACGACTGCTGCCTGCCTTGCACGCCACAAGCACACAGCTAGCCATCTGGACAGTGGAAAACCCTGAACACCACCCCACCCTGTCCTGCCTATCTCCTCAGTGCCCCCCCCCCCCTCCTCCATCCGTCTATCCGGCCCTCCCTCCCTCCCCACCATACATCCTCCTGCCACTGGTGACCTTTAAGTTTCATCTGAAGAGGTCGGCACAATCATCAGTCATTCGCTCTCAAGTACATTGCATAACCCATGCTGTGTATGGCACACACAGGGGGCGGCCGTTTATAGTGGCAATTAAATGCAGTCAAGACACATGTTAGGCCTATGGTTTTGTCTTTCCACCAGCTGAGGGCTTAGTGTGGCATGGTACTGTCCTCTTTACTGTGGTTGGTTCTGGGTTCATTTTGTTCACCATTTGTCTGTTTAAGCAGATGAACTGCACATTGAACTGTGTGGAATCACTATGTAGCCTACCAGTTAAAATAACCAACCCTATACCCTGCCTGTTTCTCTCTTTGTTAGCATTCCATCGACGCTGTCAGTGCAGGAGTCAGTCCGATCGGAGACACGTCTTACAACTCCAGTCACTGGGATCTGGGCAGTGCTTTCTTCTTTGCTGGAACCGTGATCACAACGATAGGTACTCTCCATCACCAACCTACGAACTCATTACTTGCTCCTCTTAACTGAGTAGAATAAAGCAATATCACTTTAACGTGAACGTTTATGAGGTAACCTACGGGTGCTGTGACTCACTAATTCAAGTGCAGTTCTGTCAGCATTACACTACTGTAATGTAATGTGTGCTATTTATCATGAGCTTGCTGGGAAATGGATAAAACAAACGTCATTCACAGGATGTACTTTATGCTAATGTCTGTGTGTGTGTGTGTGTGTGTGTGTCTTCACAGTACATGATTTACTGATGATAATAGCATCCTATCGGGAGGTGGGAATGAACAGTGCACCAGGGTGTCTTTTTAGCATAACATATGAATACCATTTAATCTGTTTACACAATTTGGAGAGGGACACACATCCCACCGTGCTGGTTTAGATGAAGCCGTGCCTTAGTCCTCCCTGCCCTGTTTTGTCTCTCCATTCACTGCAAGTTGTAATTCATGTCATGTTCTCTGAGCCCAACCTGATTATTTCCTCTCTTAGTGCTTATTTACCTCCGACCTCCAACTGCAGGAATATAACACAGGCTTTACATAACAAAACACCACTGTGACAGGTTACGGGAACATAGCACCCAGCACGGAGGGAGGGAAGATCTTCTGCATCCTGTACGCCATATTTGGCATCCCGCTGTTTGGGTTCCTCCTGGCTGGCATCGGAGACCAGCTAGGAACCATATTTGTCAAGAGCGTCTTGAGGGTGGAGAAGATATACAGGGTAAATTGGATTACTTGAGAACTTTGGGTTTTGTTATGTGCAGGGGATTTACTGGAACAGCATAAGCACATGATGCTTTCAGAGATAAGTTGGTTATAGTTAACTTTCAATACATTTATTCAAATTAATTTAGACACACCATGTTTGATTACTTATTTTGTGAAGAAAGGGGTCTTTGAAAATGAGTATTTGGGGCATGTTATATACAGATGTAGGATCTTAATTTGAAGATCAGTTTGCTACAACAGGAAAATAATCCTGGAGCAACAGGACATTTGAAAATATTATATTATAATAGACAGTTTTGTAGGGCTTGATACATTCTTCATACACCAATATGCTACCCACAGTGAAAACCAGGCATATTACCTCCAACCTATAAATCACCCCATTCACTGTGAACAGCACAGCAAATAGGGTGATTACAGCGTGAAACAGTCATCCCTGTAAAAGCTATGTCTGTTATCCAGGTATTATACCAGGCTCAGTGAATGGTTTTGGACTCTTGTAGTGAGGGCAGAGGTGTTTGATGTAGTGTGGGAGCAGTGTAGGTAGAGGGTCAGGACCTGATTGAGATTCTGTGAGCAGGCTGTATGTATCAAGCATCTCAGAGTAGGAGTGCTGATCCCTGTCCATGTAATCTTGTTTATTGGGAGCTAAAAACCAAAATGTAGAGCTAAGCCCCTCTTCAGACTACTGAAAGCCCCAGGGGACTTGAATTTCTGTGACATAAGGGGGAGTTTGGGAATTAGGATTTTCCTGCTGGATGAATGGAAGGGTGGTTTTGTATGGTTTTCTTTCTTGGTGCCTGGGGTGCTCTGGAGTGTTTTGGCTTAATGGGTATTGATACATGAAGTAATTGATGAAACTGCATCTCTTCAAGCTGGAAATGTACTGTGTATAGCTAACTTTTTTTTCCATTTTTTGTTGTTTGTTGACAACTTTGTTTTTTGTTGACTTACTGTCGTCCTCTGACCATGTCTTGTTTGTACTGCAGCAAAAACACAAACAGATCAGCCAGACCAAAATCAGAGTCACCTCCACCATACTCTTCATCATAGCTGGGTGCATAGTCTTCGTTGGCATCCCGGCAGTCATTTTCAAACACATCGAGGGATGGACGACTCTGGATGCCATCTACTTTGTCATCATCACGCTATCAACGATTGGCATAGGGGACTATGTGGCAGGTATGATAGTGTTACGGTATAACAGGTTTACGTACTGTGACTCTAGTTATCTGAAATGATCCATTGAATTCTCCATCAACTCAAGGTTTTATTTGCGTGCGTTTTGTTGTGTCTGCATTACATTGACAATCCCTTGAATAATGATGCTAAAAGTGACTGCCGGTAATTATGTCTCAGGAGGATTTATCTAGGGGAATATTATGGCAAGAATCATCCAAAATAATGCTGATATAACATACATTCTCTTCAAATCCCAATTACAAATGTTGTGTTTGTCAAACTGAACCTTTCCACCTCCCTTGTCATACTAATCTGTCTGTAATGAAAATATTTTTTGGGTGGCAAATGTTTTATTGTTGACAATAACTTGGTGGTAACAGGCACATACATACACACACACACACACGCACGCACGCACGCACGCACGCACACACCCACACACACACATACATACATACATACATACACAAACACACACACACACGCACACACACATACATACACGCACACACTCATACATGAAATGTAACAACTCTTCATCTGTTGTTCCAGGTGGGGATCGGAAGATTGAGTACATGAAGTGGTACAAGCCTCTGGTCTGGTTCTGGATCCTGGTGGGCCTGGCCTACTTCGCTGCTGTCCTGAGCATGATTGGAGACTGGCTCAGAGTGCTGTCCAAAAAGACCAAAGAGGAGGTGGGTGCTGCTCATTAAATTACACTGCCTGTCATTACATTATCTAAAGCAGTGGAAACTAATAGGTCAGTCTTTACTACTCATCTCTTACCCTACCCACCTTTCTTCTGTGTCTGTTTTGCTATTATGCCTTGTTGATGCCCCTGTCTGGAGCCCTTGAGACACTCCCGACAGACAGCTGTGTATGAGAAGTGGTTAGAGATGCAGTCATTAAGTGTTCAGGCTGACGTGTTAATAGTGAGCTTACTAAGCTATTTATCTGTACATACAGTATGGATGGATACTGTGGTATTGGCTTTCCATGGAAGGAGCTAGGCTTTTGTCTGAAGGGGAATTTGTAGAAGATCCTTTTGATGTAATGCACCCCTTCCACCTTCCTGTCTCTAATGACTCTCCATCTTTGTGTTATTGCAGGTGGGGGAGTTCAAGGTCCATGCGGCGGAGTGGAAGGCCAACGTGCGGGCCGAGTTCCGAGAGACGCGGAGGCGGCTGAGTGTGGAGATCCACGACAAGTTGCAGCGGGCCGCCACCATCCGCAGCATGGAGCGCAGGCAGCTGGGCCTGGAGCAGAGGGCCCACTCCCTGGACATGCTCTCCCTAGAGAGGAGGGCTGTGTTTGCCAGCCTGGACCAGGGCCGCTTCAAAACCTCCTCCCAGGAGAGCATCGACACCAAGCTGAATAACTTGAGGTCGAAAGGGGCAGGGGATCTTTGTTATGACCAGCGGAGAGGCAGCGAGCAGACACAGCAGGCCTCGTCAGAGGATAATCTCTTCAACCTCCGCTTCCGCTCCCTCACCAAGCTGGCCAAGAGACACAAGAACCGCGACCTGAAGAGGAACATTCCTGAGGACGTGCGGAGGGCCTGTGAGGCGATGGAGAGGAGGAAGGAGGAGGAGGGAGTGGAGAAGGAGGAAGAGGTGGAGGAGATGGAAGTGGAGGAGGAAGGGGGAGAGAGGAAAGAGGGCAATACCAGCTCAACAAATTTAGAGTATGCAGACGAATGCTGAGGCCAAAGAAAGAGAGAACGATAGAATGTTGAAAGAAAGAGAGCTTGAGCCCCAGAAAAGTCCCTATTTTGATGTCTCAAATTGTGCCTGGTTGTTTTTTCTTTTCAGAGCACCCTACTTCCTATCCAACCTCACCCCACCCCCAACCGACAAAAAAGCAGACGCAATGTGGGATAGCTTCTCTTTTTTACCCAAGGCTTATGTGAGCAAGTAACCCAGTGAACTAGTGCAGAGCTTCCTAAACCCGGTCCTGGACCGAATCTACTTTTACTGATGAGGTTTTGATGGCCATTGGACCCAGTTCATTCTGCACATCATAGGAACGATTTATTAGTGTGACATTTTGTTACTTTATTGTGTCATTTTCGATTGATTATGAATTTCATGTATTTTATTAATTGTATTTTACACAGCATGTCTGTGTACAGTATCTATGTAATATCAATTTCTGCAATTCATTTTTTTTCACAGTAAAAGAGAATACAATTATATTTGTCCACCATACGCTACATGTATGTGTTAGTGTTTTTCCCTCACACAATCCGATCAAGTATTGCATTTACCTATACTGAGGCAGGAACTTTACCATATGGGTTGTAGCCACTTTACAGTTGACTAATGTTTTTGGTCCTTTGCTATGTTTTTGTCATTGATGTCCTTCCTAAAGCTTTACCTACTGGGCAAAAATGAGTTGAATTAATGATGTTTCCATGTCATTTCAACCCAAGAAAATCTACGCGATGTCATTGAATGAATGAGAAAAACTTGTTGGATTTGCAAAAGTCATCAACGAAAGGGAATTACATATTTTTCCACTCAACTTTGAACCTAAATCCAATGAAATGGTGACACTTGTTGTTGATTTCGAAACTAAACGCTGAACTGACGTCTGTGCCCAGTGGGTACTCAGTAATCAAAAACACTAATTATGTGAATGGTGGTAACAAACTTTACTCTATCAAATACAATTACATGATGGTTTTTGGTGTGAATGAGCTAGCCTCTCCATTATTTAATAAGGGAACACATGATTATTGTATTTTTGGTAGTCTAGTTATGTTCCTCTACGGTGGAACATTGAATTCTGTCTTTGGTCCCTCTGGTCTTCTGCATAGTCAAAGAAGGAACAGATGCTGTCGGGACTTAGGCTCACTCATCATATCAACAAGAACAATACATATTAGATAGACTGAAAAGCTTGTAGTCCTGATAATGAATAATGTAAGTACTGGTTGTAACCTCTATTTCTTGAATTCTATCATAAAAATGGCTTACCATGATAATGACCTTTCTAAGAACCAGAATGGATTTTCCTTGCTCAGTCTTTTTTGTGCAAACATTATATCAAATGAAGTGAGTGGCTTTCTGGGAATAAATATCACTAAGGAAAATTAAGCTGATGTTGTGAAATGGCTTCTTATCACTCGTGTCATGTGAGACTCCCAGAAGTATCTTAAAGTCCCCAACCGCCATTATTTCCAAACTTGTAATTAACAGACTTAAAGAGACCATAATTCGATTCTCTGCTGAAGGAAATGATCAGATTTGACCATAGCCTATGCCTGATGTAAGTATACTGCTGTGTGTGAGGACTTTTTAAAGACACAGACATTCTGTGTTTAGGGGGTGTTCCTGAAACACATGATTAATTGCAGTCTATAATCACTCGCATGCTGTACTGCATGTGAAAGATGCTGCAGAACAACATCTGCAAACCGAAAGGAGGGTCAAGTGAGGAACCAGAGAGAAAAAGTAGAGAAGATGGTTTGAAATTAATTCGCTTAGTAGCTTACATTATACAAGTTCGGCCTTTACAAAACAAATGATAAGGGATCTACAAGATATCAGTTAAAAGAAACAGCTTATTGCTAAAGAAATGACAACATAATAATGTATAATATGTGACATAGGTAACGACAGAAAGAATATCTCCTGATATTGTGCAGAACATCGCTAACTGCTGATAATACTCTGGACCCCAGGGCTCTGACGGTGTCTCTTACAAGCAGCTTGGGTCACGCGTGGCGTCTCATGCTGGATCCAGTAAAACCGGTTGACTGCAACAGAAAGGGAATAGAATCGGGAGAGAAAGCCATACCTGGGGCAGCAGGTAGCCTAGTGGTTCGCGCGTTGGATTAGTAACCGAAAGGTTACTGCAGCCCTGACATGGTAAAAATCAGTCAATCTGCCCCTGAACAAGGCAATTCACCCACTGTTCCTAGGCCGTCATTGAAAATAAGAATTTGTTCTTAACGGACTTGCCTAGTTAAATAAAAAACATTCTATCTAATAGAAGGGGTTGGGTTGTCAGAGAGGTGGGGGCTGCTGCTGCCTTCAAGGTTGAAGCATCCACCACTTGCCTGCCTTCCCTTGTCTCTGTCCCTCCACTGATAAATCAAGATGAATTGGCTGGTGCTCTTACAACATTTATTTTGTGTATTTATTTACGTCTTGAAACCGGTAATCAATGGTAACAATGAAGCAGTAGCAGGTGCCCCGACTACCCGGGGAAAAGTCAATGTGCTGACAGAACACAATCACCTTGTGGAGATTGGGGAGGCATTTGCTGATGTTATTGGCTAGATAAATAATCTATGGGTGTTAGATCCATTGTAATTATCTGATCATTACTGGTAGTAGTTGGCATATAGATCAATTTGATGATCAATGTCTGTCTGTTTTTTTGTCTGCCAATCTAACATTATCTTCTGGTCAGTTCCCTTTCCCTATCAGTTCCTTTGCTTTATCTAGGCTGTAGGCTTAGCTGCTGAGCATAAAGAAACCCCAGTGGTTCATGGTGGTATATTTAAGCAATAAGGCCCCAAGGGGTGTGGTATATGGCCAATATACCACGGCCAAGGGCTGTTCTTAAGCATGACACAACATGGAGTGCCTGGATACAGCCCTTAGTCATGGTATATTGGCTATATACAACAAACCCCCGGATGTGCCTTATTGGTATTATAAACTGGTTACCAATGCAATTAAAGCAGTAAAAATAAATGTTTTTAAAATAAAAGGCCAAAGCCTCTGCATGTGATAAGCATACTGTGGCAGACTGGAAACAATGACAAATTAACTATTTAACTATTTCTTGAGACACAGAAAGTGCTTCAGACACAAAAATCATAGCAACAAAGTCTTGGGGGTGGAATTGTGATTTTACAGTCCTCTTAGATATTGGTTCAGTCTGATGGGACCACATTTGAAAACATGCCCCCTAGCTGAATATGAACCTATGATCTCTTTATGCATTCCACTGCTTATTGTAAAGAAATGACTCAATTTGAAAAAGGGTCCTTAATTAAAGTCAAACAGAAGTGAATGATATTCATCATGCTAAGTCACTGCAGTGCGGGTGGCTCCCGGTTGCTCCTCCATTAAAGGGATGTAAATGACACTGAGGGGATGGGACCATGCATCAGACCAGGGGCTGCAGAGAGAGAGAGAGAGACAGTCCTTGGGCGTCTCGGACACATTACCAGCAAATATGGTGGTGCGTGGCTTTGTCCAGTGGTGTTTCCATGCAAGCCCTCATGAGCACATCCCACCCAGTATTCACCCTATCCTGTTGAATATGTGTTCAGGTTTACTTGTGGAGTGATGGACTGAAAATCCATTCCAACTTTCTGATGGAAATAAATTTAGAAAGAGGGAAGAGCTAAAGATGCACAACAAATTGTGATAATATAGGTATCTTTACTTTTACTCAAGTAGGACAATTGGGTACTTTTTCCACCACTGAAAACTTCATCACACGTACAAAAGTTTGACTTTGAGAGCGAAATCCTGAAAGAAATTAGAAGAATCAGAAACCTGTGAATTTCTGACTCAGTTGACAGCCTCATTAATCTGTTTCAATAGTAGGCCTACTATTAGCCTATTAGCACAGTGCAGCTTAGGTTGGCCTGACTGAATTATCAACATGGGCATTATAATTTTAGGTAATTCAGAGTTGCATATCAATGTTCCTCATATATCATATCCTTCACCAGGCAGGCCATTTGGGAGATTTTAGACACCCAAAATTTAACCAAACAAAAGTCACACTTTTGTTGGGTTACCCACTTCCAGAGGCACCATTACAACACAGCATTAAGGTGTCTATAATAAAATAAATGTGCAAAAACAAATGTAAACATCAATAAATGCATCTCTATAGCTTCTAATTTTTTTTTTTTGCCACAGTAGGGAAGTGCCAAGGAGCCAATGGCTTCAAAACAGCAGTCCGTTACTCATCTAGTGTACAGTGCATTCGGAAAGTATTCAGACCCCATGATATTTTCCACATTTTGTTATGTTACAGCCTTGTTCTAAAATGTATTAAATATATTTCTTTCCCCCTCATCAATCTACACACAATGCCCCATAACGACACTGCAAAAACAGGTTTGTAGAAATGTTTTCAAATTGACTTAAAAAAAACAGAAATATCATATTTACACAAGTATTCAGACCCTTTACTCAATACTTTGTTGAAGCACCTTTGGCAGAGATTACAGCCTCGAGTCTTCTTGGGTATGACGCTACAAGTTACGCACACCTGTATTTGGGGAATTTCTTCTATTTTTCTCTGCAGATCCTCTCAAGCTCTGTCGCGTTGGATAAGGAGCATCGCTGCACAGCTATTTTCATGTCTCTCCAGCGATGTTAGATCCTGTTCATGTCTGGGCGCTGGCTGGGCCACTCAAGGACAATTAGAGAGACTTGTCCCAGAGCCACTCCTGCGTTGTCTTGGCTGTGTGCTTAGGGTCTGCCACCACCATGCTTCACCGTAGGAATGGTGCCAGGTTTCCTCCAGATGTGAGGCTTGGCATTCAGGCCAAAGAGTTCAATCTTGGTTTCATCAGACCAGAAAATCTTGTTTCTCATGGTCTGAGTCTTTTAGGTGCCTTTTGGCCAACACCAAGCGGGCAGTCATGTGCCTTTTATTGAGGAGTGGCTTCTCTCTGGCCGCTCTACCATAAAGGCCTGATTGGTGGAGTGCTGCAGAGTTGGGGGTCCTTCTGGAAGGTTCTGCCATCTCCACAGATGATATCTGGAGCTGTCAGTGACCATCGGGATTTTGGTCACCTCCCTGACCAAAGCCCTTCTCCCCCGATTCATCAGTTTGGCCAGCTCAAGGAAGAGTCTTGGTGGTTCCAAACTTCATCCATTGATGAAGTCCACTGTGTTCTATGGGACCTTCAATGCAGCAGAAATGTTCTGGTACCCTTCCCCAGATCTGTGCCTCGACACAATCCCATCTCTGAGCTCTAATTCCTTGGACCTCATGGATTGTTTTTTGCTCTGACATGCACTGTCAACTGTGGGACCTATACAGTACCAGTAAAGGTTAGGACACACCTACTCATTCAAGTTTTTAGTGTTTTTTTCTTCTTCATTGCATAATAATAGTGAAGACATCAAAACTTTGAAATAACACATGTGGAATCATGTAGTAACCACATCCACACTCTTGGTATTCTCTCAACCAGCTTCATGAGGAATGCATTTCAATTAACAGGTGTGCCTTGTTAAAAGTGCATTTTTGGAATTAATTTTCTTGTTAATCCGTTTGAGCCAATCAGTTGTGTTGTGACAAGGTAGGCGTGGTATACAGAAGATAGCCCTATTTGGTAAAAGACAAAGTCCATATTATGGCAAGAACAGCTCAAAAAAGCAAAGAGAAACGACAGTCCATCATTACTTAAAGACATGAAGGTCAGTCAATGCGGAACATTTCAAGAATTTGAGCGTTTCTTCAAGTGCCGTCGCAAAAACCGTCAAGCGCTACGGTGAAACTGGTTCTCATGAGGACCACCACAGGCAAGGAAGACCCAGAGTTACCTCTGCTGCAGAGGATAAGTTCATTAGAGTTACCAGCCTGAGAAATTGCAGCCCAAATAAATGCTTCACAGAGTTCAAGTGACAGACACATCTCAACATCAACTGTTAAGAAGAGACTGCCTGATTCACGTATTCATAGTCGAATTTCTGCAAAGAAACCACTACTAAAGGACACCAATAAGAATAAGAGACTTGCTTGGGCAAAGAAACACAAGCAATGGACACTAGACCGGTGGAAAGCTGTCCTTTGGTCTGATGAGTCAAAATTAGATTTTTGGTTCCAACCGCCATGTTTTTGTGAGACGCAGAGTAGGTGAATGAATGATCTCTGCATGTATGGTTCCCACCGTGAAGCATGTAAGAGGAGGTGTGATGGTGCTTTGCTGGTGACACTGTCAGTGATCTATTTAGAATTCAAGGCACACTTAACCAGCATGGCTACCACAGCATTCTGCAGCGATACGCCATCCCATCTGGATTGCGCTTAGTGGGAATATATTTTGTTTTTCAACAGGACAATGACCCAACACACCTCCAGGCTGTGTAAGGGCTATTTGACCAGAAAGAAGAGTGATTGAGTGCTGCATCAGATGACCTGGCCTACAAAATCACTCGACCTCAACCCAATTGAGATGGTTTGGGATGAGTTGGACCGCAGCGTCAAGGAAAAGCAGCCAACAAGTGCTCAGCATATGTGGGAACTCCTTCAAGACTGTTGGAAAAGCATTCAAGGTGAAGCTGGTTGAGAGAATGCCAAGACTGTGCAAAGCTGTCATCAAGGCAAAGGGTGGCTACTTTGAAGAATCTCAAATATAAAATATATTTTGACGGTATTTTTAGTTTTTTAATAATAAAAGTTCTACATTTGCTTTATGAGTAGTGAGTGATCCTAGGGTGGCAACAAATACATTCTAAGTGATTTCAATTAGGCTTTCTCAATTCTGATTGTTTTATACTGTTCAATTCAACTTCAACCATAACAAATTTCAGCACTTTATAATTTCTGCATTTCCTGCACTCAACTGCAGTGGTGGAAAAAGTACCCAATTGTCATACTTGAGTAAAAGTTAAGATACCTTAAAAGAAAATTACTCAAGTAAAAGTGAAAGTCACCCAGTAAAATACTACTTGAGTAAAAGTATTGTTTTAAATATAGTTAAGTATCAAAGGTAAATGTAATTGATCAAATGTACTTAAGTCTCAAAAGTAAAAGTATAAATCATTTTAAATTCCTTATATTAAGCAAACCAGATGGCCCCATTTATTTTATTTTTTTAAACATTTATTTACGGATATCCAGGTGCACACTCCAACACTCAGACATGATTTTGGTTAGAGCATTGGACTAATAACCAAAAGGCTGCAAGTATCGAATCCCTGATATGACAAGGTAAAAATCTGTCATTCTGCCCCCTGAACAAGGCAGTTAACCCACAGTTCCTAGGATGTCATTGAAGATAAGAATTTGCTCTGAACTGACTTGCCTAGTTAAATAAAGGTAAATAAAAATTTTGCAATTTGACTTGTGAATTAGAACAAAAATGTTGGAATCATGGAAATAGAATGACTATTCTAATTCTATAGTTAGAATATAATAGTGGGCACCTTTGTATAAGTGTTTGAGATGACAATAAATTAAAATGCCAGGGAGGAGTAATTGTGACAGGGTAGGAACTAAAGCGCTGATAAGTGTTTCCTAGGGGTCCCTATAAGTTTTGGCTTCATCGAATCCTTCAGCTGACTAGGTGAAAAACCTGTAGATGTGTCCTTGAGCAAAGCACTTAACCCTAATTGCTCCTGTAACTTGCTCTGGATAAGAGCGTCTGATAAATGACTAAAATGTAAATGAGGAAAATAGGAGTTGGCCTACTGTATGTTGTTATCTGGCTATGCTTCATGCCATCGGCTTGTTCATTTAGCTGACATAATATGCTTATAAGTCCCGTACCATTATTTCACAACATTACAGTTCTAAAATTGATTAAAAAAATAACAATTCTCAGCAATCTACACACAATACCTCCTAATGACAACGCGAAAACAGGTTTTTAGATTATTATATATATATATATATTTTTTTTTTTACAAATGTATTAAATATAAAAACAGAAATAACTTATTTACCTAAGTACTCAGACCCTTTGCTATGAGACTAGAAATTCAGCTCAGGTCCATCCTGTTTCCATTGATCATCCTTGAGATGTTTCTACAACTCGATTGGAGTCCACCTGTGATATATTTAATTGATTGGACATGATTTGAAAAGTCACACACCCGTCTATATAAGGTCTCATAGTTGACAGTGCATGTCAGAAAAAAACAAGCCATGAGGTCGAAGGAATTGTCCATAGAGCTCCGAGACAGAATTGTGTCGAGGCACAGATCTGGGAAAGGGTACCAAAAAATGTCTGCAGCATTGAAGGTCCCCAAGAACACAGTGGCGTCCACCATTCCTAAATGGAAGAAGTTTAGAACCACCAAGACTCTTCCTAGAGCTGGCCACCGGGCAAAACTGAGCAATCGGGGGAGAAGGGCCTTGGTCAGGGAGGTGACCAAGAACCTGATGGTCACTCTGACAGAGCTCCAGAGTTCCTCTGAGGAGATGGTAGAACTTCCCGAAGGACAACCATCTCTGCAGCACTCCACCAATCAGGCCTTTATGGTAGAGTGACCAGACAGAAGCCACTGTTCATTAAAAGGCACATGACAGGCCGCTTGGAGTTTGCCAAAAGGCACGTAAAGGACTCTCAGACCATGAGAAACAAGATTCTCTGGTCTGATGAAACCAAGATTAAATTCTTTGGTCTGAATGCTAAGTGTCACATCTGAAGGAAACCTGGCACCATCCATCCCTAGGGTGAAGCACGGTGGTGGCAGCATCATGCTGTGGGGATGTTTTTCTCCGGCAGGGACTGGGAGACTGGTCAGGATCGAGGCAAAGATGAACGGAGCAAAGTACAGTGAGATCCTTGATGAAAACCTGCTCCAGAGTACTCAGCACCTCAGACTGGGGCAAAGGTTCACCTTCCAACAGGACACTGACCCTAAGCACAAAGCCAAGACAACGCAGGAGTGGTTTCGGGACACTTCTCTGAATGTCCTTGAGTGGCCCAGCCAGAGCCCAGACTTGAACCTGATCGAACATCTCTGGAGAGACCTGAAATTAGCTGTGCAACAATGCGCCCCATCCAACCTGACAGAGTTTGAGAGGATCTGCAGAGAGGAATGAGATAAACTCCCCAAATGCAGATGTGCCAAGCTTGTGGCATCATACCCAAGAAGACTCAAGGTTGTAATCGCTGCCAAAGGTGCTTCAACAAAGTACTGAGTAAAGGGTCTGAATATTTATGTAAATGTTATATTTGCTAACATTTCTAAAAGCCTATTTTGATTTGTCATTATGGGGTATTGTGTGCAGATTGATGACACACAAAAAAAACAATTTAAGCAATTTTAGAACAAGGTTGTAGCGTAACAAAATATGGAAAACATCAAGGGGTCTGAATACTTTCTAAATTAACTGTATATTATATGATTTTATAGTAAGAAGAATATAATTGAACTTAGCTGAATAAAATAGAAAGGATATTTTTCCCATTCCTGAGTAAGTGTGCATATGAAGTGGCTATGTTGAGCATAAAAAGTGATAATTTCAAACAGGTCCTATAGACTAGATTTAGAGTTATTTGGCTACTTTAGTTGTGAATCATGCAAACCTTACAATGTCTTAAATCTAAAAATATATGGGCTGCATGGTGCAACTATAGCTATTGATGATTTGAGAAAGTAAAAAAAAGAAGAAGCTTACACTCGGTTCCTTGTCTCAGGCATCACAGCTGTTCTCTCATCAAGCGATCACATTTTCACCTATGAGACTATTCTCAATTTAATTTTGTCTTTACTAATATGTAATATTAGTTTAGATTTATAATGGCCCATTATCAAACGGGCAGAAAAAGGGTCAGGGGAAAAATAGACGATGGCCACACGCTTTCCAGCAGGTCCGCTTCAAAAATGATGCTGGATAACCTACTTTGGTTTTTATCGAGGAGTATGAGCAGCTGAGAAATAAACATAAGAACACATCTCTGTCCACGCGTGAATCACTGTTTGAGGAGCATGCTTTCGCTGCACAACAGGTGATATTCCGCCCAAGCTCTGTTATGCCATGGGCTCTCCAACCCTGTTGCTGCAGCTACCCAGTGCTTAATTTGGGAAACCAATTGAAATCTGTTCAGGAATATCGACAGTAACAGGTTTTTGCAAAGAAACATATTTCACTAAACTGTTGACAGCCCCTCTGAATTTCCAGTTGGAAAGCACCTGAAAGCGCCATTAGTTCTTTACAATAATTGTGAACTTGCAAAGGTGCTCGCGTGCGCACTCTGCAGGGAGAGACGTCATACCTAAAATGAGAACAGCTCGAGAGGCAAGCCTTTCGTATATACTCTATAGGGAACAATTTGGTGGTGGTGGAATAAATGAAATTGCTTAAAGACATTTAGCATGGAGAAATTCATACGTAATAGCCATTTTGTTTTTCATTACACAATTTACTACAGTAGACTGCATAAAACAGATGAAGAATAAACAACATGTAAAGTAGGCTGCGTGAGCAGGTCAAATGTTACAATCATAAAAAGCATATTCAAATCTGTAGCACTCCTTAGAAGTGAATTGTGATCGGTTTCAATGTACCACACAGCCAGGTATAGGCACTCTGTTCCTCTTCCCCAAGTGACCTCTTGCCCACATGGTGAATTGCCTATAGGCATTCACAATCTGTAAAGACTGAAATATGCATAATGATTATGTGCGCCCTTATTGTGAGAAATTCACGAGGTCCTTACAACAGAATGCTTGATTGTAACAGTATCAAAAGTATGGTAATAAGATAATAGCTAATTTTAGATTATCAGTCTGTGCACGATCTTGGAATGGATGCAAGGTAGCCTACAAAAAAAATAGGCACTGAAAGTGGATTGTGTCACGATCTGTAAAATGTCAAACTCTCCTGTCATTACAGTCGCCAGCAAAACACTTTAGAGTGGTTGTAAACAACTATCTAACCAACAGTCTTGGCAATTTGTGGAGTCGACAATTTACCAGACTTCACTTAGTTATTTCGCCACATCCACAAAAATGTATATCTTCATGGACCTGCTCTCCACCTTGGCAGTGGCATTTATCACCATAGCTATAAAGGCCACCTTCTTAACCTTTAAAATGTCTGGCTCCTGCTGGTGAAAGTCAACCCCTGCAGCTTGCAGTGAAGGCTTATCCACCACCATGGACTCTCTTCTGGTGCACCTTTCAAACCCTCAGCCCTTTTAACAGCTGCTGCATATGAAATGCTCTGTACAGCCCTGACTTTGGCCACCTCATTATCTTTCACTCTTGCGGGGCATTCGAAAGACGTGGCTTCATGGTTCCCACCACAATTGCAACATATCTCTGTAGTTTATATACCCCAACTGCATTTGAGTAGGGGAGACTCCAAAAAACTAAAAGATCAGATAAGACTCTTCAATTTTTCACCATTCACCACACGATTCATCCGAAGTGCTTCAATCACTCCAGGAATATTTTTCATCTCTTCAAAACGGACTTCCCACGAGATGCCAGATATAACCCCCGTGAGGGATGCCCTATTCCGAAGAGACACAAACAACACTTCAAACTTATCAAATTGGTTAAGACACAACGCACATTCCTTCTGATCCACAAAAAAAAATCTAAACCAGCCCGCCTCTCGTGATCCTCACATTCTTCACTTTACCAAGCACTCTCTCCACCAGTTTAGATAACTCAAATGGTTTCTTCAAGATTGGTACTCTGCTCAGCTGCTCCTCATTAACAAACCGTACTCCTAGATACAAAAGGTCATTCTCATCACTTATCATAATTGTTGCGAACACCATTATACCAAAGAAGGGATGTGGGAGAGCTGGTGAAAGGAAAGATGGTGGAAGCAGATGATGAAGTGGATTCTGAATACAATGGCAGTAGAATCAAGGAGAATTGGAGTATTGCTTCGTTTTCCATTCTTTTGGGCAACACTCCAATTCTCCTTGATTCTACTGCCATTGTATTCAGAATCCACTTCATCATCCGCTTCCACCATCTTTCGTTTCACCAGCTCTCCCACATCCCTTATTTGGTGTAATGGCATTCGCAACAATTATAGGTGCATTCCGCCACCTACTGTACAGATGGATAAAGATCCAAAAATGAAAAATTGCAGGGTAAAAAAATAATAAAATAAAAATAAAAATCCATACAAACTATCAATAATGAAATATTAATTCAACTAAATCAGCCTGCTTTTTGTTTTGTTTTAATCAGCTCCCTACACAGACTATATAAATGCTACAAAATCCACCTTCTTCACAATGAGTGTATCCAGATCACTTGATTGACATACAACATTTGCAACTGGTTGAGGTGCATCCACCACCGTATCTTCTTCAGAACTGTGGCCCTTTGCCCCTATAACGCTCTTCACCACCTCCACATAGGATATTTGCTGTACAGCCCTGATACTGGAGCCCTCAACCTCTTTCACCCTAACAGGCCACTCAGGGAATTTCGAAATATGATCCCCACCACAGTTGTAACATTTTACATTCACAGACTCTTCAATAACATATTCCTTCAGTCTGCAAACACTTGATACATGGGCACACTCTTACAGCGTATCTGGTATATCCCAACTTGACATATAGGGTGGTAAACACTCATCAAACATCAATAATACCGTAACATCTACTTCCAACTCACATCCTCACACACAGTAGATCCCCTGAACGCAGCTCACTTTCCAGCTCACACTCTCAAACACATTGATCCACTGAATGCAGCTCACTCTCGTCTTGGTAAGCAACTGGAGTTGCTTACCAAGACGACATTAAATGTCCCTGAGTGGCCCAGTTACAGTTTCGACTTAAATCAGCTTGAATATCTATGGAAAGAGTTGAAAACGGCTGTCTAGCAAGAATTCTGAATAGAATAATGTGCAAATATTGTACAATCCAGGTGTGCAAGCTCTTAAGAGAAAGACTCATAGCTGTAATCGCCGTATTGACTCAGGGGTGTGAATACTTAAGTAAATGAAATATTTCTGTATTTCATTTTCAACACATTAGACAATCTCTAAAATCATGTTTTCACTTTGTCATTATAAGCCACGGCCCTACTACTTCAAGGTCTCAGAGCAAGTGACGTCACCGATTGAAACGCTATTTAGCGCGCACCGCTAACTAAACCAGCCGTTTCACATCCGTTACAGATGGATAAGAAATGGTTTAATCTGTCAGTAATGTGTGTACCTTTAATTGGTTATATTGTTCTTATTTGAAATGTGTGTAGCTCAGTCCTTGAGCTGCTCTTGTCTTTTGATGTTCTGTATTATGGCATGTTTTATGTTCTGTGTGGACCACTGGAAGAGTAGCTGCTGCTTCAGCAACAGCTAATGGGGATCCGAATAAAATACAAAATACTAGGATATTTATCACATTATTTCTTGTAACAACATGACTCCAGGGTTCTGATATTGGCTTGCTAATGTGGCCAAAAATGAGACTGGAAGTTGATAATGGAAGCATGGGGTGTTATTATTCCCCATATAAAATGCCCATCAGCTCCAACTGTCGTGATAAAACGTGGATCGTGGAGAAACTGAGTCATCCACCTCTGAGAGAAGTGATGCAAAGTTGAAATCCAAATCATTAAAAGTGGCGCCATGGTGAATGAGTAAATACATATTTTCCCGGTTCTCCTTTTAGCCTTGACATTTATGCCAGTCAATAAATCTGAGATACTCTGAATAGGACCATGACACAATGCATCAATGGCCAGACTCATTCACTTTAAATTGTGGTGAATTAGGCTTTTCGAGTTTGTCAGCAGTAGTGGCAGTTCGCTGCCTTATAAAGAAGTGATGATTCATTGTTTATAGAACGCTAGTTCACATATTCCGTCTTGTATTTGAACCATTATCTAACAGCTTCTTTAAAATCCTCTCAGCTTTCAGCTCTGTTGAAATCCAGAGCAGTTTTAGTCAAATCACCTGCGAAGATTACAGTCTTTTCATCCATCATCCTTATAGAGCCTGGCTTTTATCGCAGTGCCCGAAGGTGATCGAACGAGACAAGATAAATCACCTTATCACAACAATCATGTAGTGTGTGTGCGTGTGTGTGTCTATATGAGAGGGAGAGAAAGAGAGGCAGCTCCTGAAGTTGTGGAACCTGATCATATCAACAGGGTCCTGTGGCTTCAGTGGTCTGTACCAGGAGCAGGAAGGTCTACAGGTTTCTCTTAAACCCAAATCAAACGGAAGACGTGCGTCAACGGCGACATTATTGCGCGCGGAAATTTGAGCGTGTCAAATCACACATGTTGACATGATTGTTTACAAATATTTAGACAGCCCTGCTGGGAATTTGGGCTGAAAACACTTCTTCATGGGTAAGTGAGAGTTCAACTCTGTGTAATAAAAATTATGTCTTGATGATTATCTTTCTACGAGTATCTTTAAAAACAGAGCATGTATTTGTTAGCTAGCTAGCTGTCAATGGGTTCTGATAATAGTAGCAAATCAGTGCCTGCCCTTGTGAGTAATACAAAAACAAGGAATAGCCACATAATAGTACAAACGTGATTAACATGGTACACTTAAGTATTTCTGATTTAACCGTTTGTATATGAAATAGGATTCCTCTTCTTTTTTTAAACAGAGCAAATCTTGGCCGAAAAATAGAAGGTGTTATATCGGGCAAGGCAGCCCTAACCAACATCTCCAATCTCGTCTCATTAATTGGACTTCAGGTTAGCTGACTCCTTACTCCAATTAGTTTTTGGAAAAGTCATTAGCCTAGGGGTTCACATACTTTTTCCAACCTACACTGTGAATGTTTAAATGATGTACTCAATAAAGACAAGAAAAATACAATAATGTGTGGGTTATTAGTTTAAGCACACTGTTCGTCTATGGTTGTGACTAAGATGAAGATCAGATCAAATTTTATGACTAATTTATGCAGAAATCCAGGTAATTTCAAAGGGTTCACATACTTTTCTTGCCACTGAACACAATCCATGTCTCAGTTGTTTCAAGGGATAAAAATACTTCTTTAACCGGTCTCCTCCTCTTCATCCACACTGATTGAAGTGGATTTAATAAGTGACATTAATAAGGGATCATAGCATTCACCTGCATTCACCTGGACAGTTTATGTCATGGAAAGAGGAGGTGTCCTTAATGATTTGTACACTCAGTGTATACCAAGATGATAGTGGCCTTATAGTGGACCACAATGCCACTATAATACTCATTTGGTGGGTGCTTCAAGTGTGTATTATACTCATGTCTGAAATGGAAATGTGTTTTTTGCATATCCCAACTCCCCCTGAGACACCCTCGGCAAGTGGGGTCACGGCCACTACAATGTATGAGGATATCCTCGGGGCAAATAAAATGCCAATTTATAACCTGTGGGACAGTATATCATCCAGATTAAATGACATGATTCTGGTTGATAGCAGCTGTCAGGCAGTTTACCTTGTTTTAGAGTCTTTGCCTCCAGTGTGTTGTGGCTGCACATATAGACAAGAAGAGGGTGCCAAATACATACAAATAGAGATCCCACTGCTTTCCCAATGCTGCTACTTGATGGCTTCCGATACCACAGTTTACTTGCTGCTCTACTGCCAGTGTTACATTTGACATGAATAAGCAAAAACACTGGCACATCATGAAGGTTGACAGTTATGACAAGGATTTGGTCCAATAAGAATGCTGACCGAGTAATGTGGTCAAGTTCTATTTTTGGTGCTATTAGTACACTCCTCTGAAACACCAGTCTGTAAATGCATTAACAGCAAGACAAAACCTGAAGTGAAAGTGGAATGAAGTTCATCCTTCTGTAGTGTCACGAGGAGGGATGAACGCAGTCACATTAGCCTTGAACGGTTCCTTTCAGAAAAACACGTCTTAGTACATTTACATTTAAGTCATTTAGCAGACGCTCTTATCCAGAGTAGTGATAGCCTGGCACGATGATCCAAACCACAGCACAGTATGTATCCACGTTGGTATAATCTAACAGTCCTTCACATAATACATTTTGAAATGGAGTCTTGACAAAGCACGAGTCAATATTTGTCACTCACAAAACAGTATGAGTCTCTCTTAACTCCTCCAATGTTCTGGTTTGTGGTTGAGTATCACTGCACTACACCACCTCCTGACCGGTCCCCTCTCTCCTCCCCTGGAGGAAGTGTACCACCTGTGTGACGTTGGCCTTGCCCAGTCTGGTGATGAAACAGTAGAGGAAGGGGTCAGCCAGGCTGTTTAGGGCTGACATGGCCATGCTGATCTTATAAGGCAGGAAAAGCCAGGAGGGTCTCCGACAGTGCTCCAGAAGATCCCACAGGAGCATAATAACGTGGATGGGTCCGTAGCAGAGCCCCAGGGTGAGCAGCACCACCCCCAGGAGTCTTGACACCCGTCTCCTCTCCCGCTCCTCTGTGGCCCGGTTGGAGCGGACCGCTACACAGATGCCCCGGCAGCAGAACGACACCAGCAGGACAGGAAACAGGAAACCCAGGACAAAGCGAGTCAAGTTGACCTGCACCAGCCTGTCCCTCAGAGGGTACATGTCGAAGACCTCCAAGTCGTACGAGTCTATCCAGGTGATTGTGGCCGCGTTGAAGGAGATCACCAGCACCCAGATAGCCACGCTGATCACAATGGCCGTGTTCAGCCTTCTCAGGACTGGGTATTTCAGCGGGTGGACCACAGCTAGGTAACGGTCCAGGGCGATACAGCAAAGCAGCCCATCACTGGTGTAGAAGTTTGTAAAGAGGAGGATGACAGAGATGACGCACACAGCCTCCCCGCGAAGCCAGACACCGCGCCAATGCAAGTCCACCCACAGAGACAGACCTATGGTGAATAGGAGGTCAGACAGGGCCAGGTTAAACAGATAAACACCCAGCTCGTTCCTCTGTCTGATGTGCTGCCAGGACACATAGAGGGAGAAGGAGTTGGATGGAATCCCGATGATAATGATGACCAGGTACAGAAAGAAAAAGGGTTTCCTCTCCTCGGGGTAGTCAGCTGGATAACACAGTTTGTCTGAGTCATTTGTGGTGGTGAGGCTGAAATTCTCCATTCCAGCAGTGAAATTCATTACCTTTAGGAAAACAAGGCAATACAACACAACATGACTTTCTATTTCTAAAGTGTAACCACAATCATTTCGAGACTGTGCATTCTTTACCCAAGAAAGTAAACACCCCCCTAAAAGCTTGTATATGGAACATAGGGACATCTCTAAAGCCATTAAGAATCAGTCAGATTTGTTCATAGAAAAAGCCATACTCACGGTTTATACAGGAGAGCAGCCGATTGGACCGTACTTCTAATGTAGATTAAAGTCATACCATTATCTGATGTATCTCCCAAACGATAACCCTCCACACAGACACAGTCTCCACAACACGTACTATAATTCAGAGGATTGCTCAACGAGCTGAGACAAACAGGAAAAAGAAACCATTGCTTCCTGAGACCTTTACTACCGTATAGATATACATGTATATTGAGTTCAATCCATAACATGACAGACAGAGAGAGGTCTAAGTGGACCACACTGTACCTATAGTTCTAATCTCTATGTTGAGCCATTAACTACATGCTCTCTCCCTACAGTATTGGTTTCACAGTATAGACTGGTTATATTAGTTTAGCTTGTCTTGACATAATTGTTTGCAGTGTGATAAAGGATTATGAACAAGCCATATTGGGAACTTCCTCATGATAATTACATTTCCATATAAAAGCCAATGATCCAGCGTGTGTACATAGAGATACTTAGGTTTTCCATATTAAATAGTTGTAGAAAATAGGATACTATATCTTCATATTAACAGATACTATTTAGGCATTGCACCTTTACAGGAATATGGGTTAGGGTTTGAATAGTTATACATTTGCATAGAAAACATTTGAACAACATTTTTATAGAGTAGTGGATGCTTAAACAACACGCGTACAAGTATTATTATAGCCTCACAAGGCATCAGTTGAATATATTGCGGCAAATACGGTTTCTTAATTACTCTATCATGGAGGCTACTGTCTACAATGTGAGGTAACACACGTATACAAGAAATGCTACTTACAGGTCCCAATTCTGAAAAATGATTTCAAACAAGCATGCTAGCATAAAGCCATTTTTACAGTTTTATAAAAAAATAAAAAAACCCAGATAAAGCAACACATCGCGGCACAACTCCTCTCCCCTATTTGACCTAGACAGTGTGTGTGTATGCATTGATATGTAGGCTACGTGTGCCTTTATGTAGTTCTGTCCTTGAGCTGTTCTTGTCTAGTGATGTTCTGTATTATGTCATGTTTTATGTTTTGTGTGGAGCCCAGGAAGAGTAGCTGCTGCTTTTACAACAGCTAATGGGGATCCTAATAAAAGGAGGAGAAGCCCTGCAGCGCTCCCATGTGGTGAAGAAGGTAGATGTGGATAGACAGTTCGACACAACACAGCGCTCCCATGTGGTGAAGAAGGTAGATGTGGATAGACAGTTCGACACAACACAGCGCTCCCATGTGGTGAAGAAGGTAGATGTGGATAGACAGTTCGACACAACACAGCGCTCCCATGTGGTGAAGAAGGTAGATGTGGATAGACAGTTCGACACAACACAGCGCTCACTGCCACTGCAGTACGCACCTGCGGTACCCAGTAAAGAAGGTAGACCAAGGTCAGTTAGCGATCCACTGAGATGCAGCAGGGGAGATCAGACCCAATGTAGAAACTATGGTACATCACCACAGACACTAGGCTACAGAGGGTGTCCCGTATGGGCCGACCCAGGGCCAGCCCCATCCACACCAGCACGGAGATAGTGTAGAGGAGTGTCTGAGATTGACAGGTACACAGCCAACTTGTTGCCTTTCCTCATTAGCAGCCAGGCCACCTACAGAGACAGGCAGTTAGCCGTGGAAGCCTACGAGGAAGAAGAGGGAGTATGCCGCTGGGTATACAGTATGTGGCGGTCCACCCATTTTGTCTTTAATGCAAGAGTCAGAAAGGTTAGAATTGGTCTGATTGTGTGGTGCTACTGTTGGGTCCGTCTTTGCCTTCTCTGAGTTGGATGACTCTGCATGCAGGCTGTAGTCAACTACTGTACTTGTATGGTTCAATGAGAAAAGGGATGTTAGGATCCACTCTATTCCATGTGAATTCTATGCAAGCAAATTATTTTTCTGGAACTTGTGAGAATGGCTCTACCAGTGTTCTTAGGGCATACCCTACTTATTTTTTGAATCAATAACAACACTTTTTGTTCTACATTTAGAATATTGTTAAACTACTAGATGACAATTTAGTGGTTAGTTGAGTAATGGGTATCCAAATATATAAATAAATACTGTAAGTGTTACGTATGCATTTGAAGCACATGCATATTTCCCTGTTCCTGTCCCCATGAAGACTTACCTGAAAAGGACAAATTGATAAGTAGGAATCTTATCCGGTTGATTTACCTCTGAAAAGACAGCGGCCCCACAAGCACACGTAATGTAACATAATGGTGTGCATGGATTGTTTAGGAGTGTATTTGTGGAAGGTGATGTGATGTTGTTTTCCTTTTTTGTTTCATTGAGGTAGAGCGGACACACAGCCTTACTGCATCGACCCACTCTTCTGTCTCCTCTGTCAACATTTGACCACACAAATTGTTACACTGAGACCATTTCCATGTACTCACAACAGGAGAGAAACGTTTGGGAGAAGAAAACAGATGGGCCTTGTATTCTTACACAGATGCCTGTCCAACAGTAGGCATATTTCTCAGATATGTTTTGTTAGAAGTACATTAGGATACAAACATGGTCAAACAAAAATTGTGACACCCTATTTGAATGTAAATAATGATCATCTGGATATTTTTGGGGGATGACATTTGCATCAAACATAATTTATTATTCTACACTGGAGCTATAACCACATTTCTGTCTATAGGCATAGTTCAACCACGAATCAGGACACTATAACCTAATTTCCTTCATGTTTATGATATTAATCTCCTCTATAGCGTTGGATGAAAATAGAAAAAGCTTTCATTAGACATAATGGCAGATGTCACAAAGCGATGGTTTTGTAGACGGTAAACAAGGGGAAATTAGTGTGAACAGGGCTGTTTTAACTCTGTTGTAGCTGTTGGAGCCCCAGATGGCTGATACCCCTGATGGTCCATATAGCAGATAATTGAATGTCATTCGCGTAGCAATTATGTCAACCCCTAACTAAATGTAAAATCCCTCCTAAATATCTTGTAAACTGAAAGGGAGGAAGTACAGTTCCCGCTCAGCCCAGTCAAAACTGTTCGCTGCTCTGGCCCCCCAATGGTGGAACAAACTCCCTCACGACGCCAGGACAGCGGAGTCAATCACCACCTTCCGGAGACACCTGAAACCCCACCTCTTTAAGGAATACCTAGGATAGGATAAAGTAATCCTTCTCACCCCCCCCCCCACCTTAAAAGATTTAGATGCACTATTGTAAAGTGGCTGCTCCACTGGATGTCATAAGGTGAATGCACCAATTTGTAAGTCGCTCTGGATAAGAGCGTCTGCTAAATGACTTAAATGTAAATGTAAATGAGACTGCGTGAATTTTATAGGATGTAATATTTGGCACTTTTATATCTGCTGTATGAAAATAAAACATTGGTAACATATTGTTCTTCTAGGTATTTTTTTACTTTTGCTCTCACACAATATTTATTTCGGTGCCAAATTTCTGTCTCCATCAAGGAACATATTTGCACAAGGGTATTCCTCAGAAATGCCCTCATTCAAATGGTGAAAGTTCAACGGAGGTACTCTTGTGAATAATGTTTTGATAAGTCCTTAACTCTATTTATGTATTTACATATTAATTACCATCATGCATATATATTACCTGTGCACAATGACAAATAGAACAACTGCTCCCCCAAAAATGCAAGAAAAAACCCATTTGCCTAAATGGTTTTAAAAGTCAAGATTTTATCAGGAATTTCATGGCTTTTGCTCTAGAACCTTTATTCTCTCAAGCACCAGAGATGTGACTGTTTAACTTAGCATCCTGAAGTGAATGTCAAACATTATTAGTCTCTATCATTTCTTTGTCATAAATGTCACATGAAATCAGCACTGTAGGTGAGAGAGAACTGTGTGCTGAGAGAGTGAATGGTGAACTCAACAATTAAACAAGGGTGGTTTGCAGTTCGTACATCATATTTATGTGAATAAAGCACACAAAAAAGGAGAGTTGTTTTTCAACTTCATCATCAGTTGTTATGATGCAGTGAGAGACAAGAGTAGTGAGTACAACAGAATGTGTGCAAACAGTGGGCCACTCATGCAACAGGCTTTTAAGCTGTGCACGAATCTATGGGCCAATGTCTTCACGTCACCTTGTGAGAAATCTGAAGCTCCAATACAGCAGCTAGTTAGTGTAGTGGACACCAGCCCACAGATTTGTGCACAACTTGACTACCTGTTGCATGAGTGGCCCACTGTTTTCACAAATTCTGTTGTACTCACTACTCTTGTCTCTCACTGCATCATAAGAGCTGATGAGGTCCCCATAAAGAAGGCCTACCTAGTGTCTTTGCAGAAGCAGGGGTTCATAGACAGACAGATCAGGGACATGGTGAGCAGCGGCAAGGTCAGACGTTCTACATCCCCCTGGGCCTCACTTGTAGTGCTTGTGAGGAAAAAGGATGGAGGGACAAGGTTTTGTGTTGATTACAGAAGCATCAATGCGAAGAACCCTTCTGACGCCTACCCCATGCCTCAAATTCGGGAAATACTGGAGTCCTTACATGGAGCAACAGTATTCAGCACTATTGACCTCAAGAGCGGATACTGGCAGTTGGCCATGGACTGTGACAGCATCCAGAAGATGGCATTTGTTACTCCGGGGGGCTTATTTGAGTTTCTCGCTCTTCCCTTTAGTTTGAAAAATGCTGGAGCATTGCTCCAAAGGCTCATGGAAATAGCCATTGAAGATGTGAAGGGGAAGTGTTGCTTTGCATACATTGATGACATCATGGTGTACTCCTGCTCAGAGCAACAACACCTGGAAGACCTGAGAGCTGTGTTCAGCAGGTTGCATAAAGTTGGACTCATGGTGAACCTGAAGAAGTGAAACTTGTTCCGGAGTTGTTTACTGGCCAGATGTGAAGGGCATGTATCGGAATACACAAAGAGGTGCATTACTTGCCAGAAGTACAAGTCTCAACTGACTAAGCTGTCGGGTCATCTACAGTCTACTGCAATCAAAGAGCCAGAATACAAGCTGGGAGTGGATATAAATGGGCCTTTTACCAAAAGCAGAAGGAAACATCAGTACCTCCTAGTGGTCGTTGACTACCGTAGCAAGTGGGATGAATTGTTCCCCATAAGAGAGGCGAAAAACCCCAAAGATTGCCTCCATTCTCACTGATGAAATATTTAACAGATGGGGAACGCCTCGGACAGAGGAGCTCAGTTCACCTCCCTCCTTCTCAAACAGGTTAGCCAGAAATGGGGTGTATAGTCCAAAAGCTCACTACAACGTACCATCCACAAACAAATCTGACAGAAATCGCATGCTGAAGACCATGATCACATCCTTCGTGAAGGACAAGCACAACACTTGGGACAGCTGGTTGCCTCCATCAACTCTGCCTGGCAGGAATAAGCAGGTTTCACACCTGCAGAAATCGCCCTCGGACGGAAGATAAAGGGTCCGCTTGAAGAGGCTCATCAGCAAGTCACTTGATCCTGAGCAGAATGCCTACTCACTGCTTGAAAGGCAACAGCACATGCTGGAGTTACCACGTCTCCAAAACTCAAGTAAAACAGGGGTGTCGCTACAATTCCGAACGCCAAGAAGTTGCTTTTGAGTACGATGATCTGGAGTGAATCATATCTGACCCACTGTCCAAAGCTGATGCTGGTTTCATGGCTAAACTAGCTCCTAAGTGGAAAGGCCCAGCCAAGATACTTAAGAGGCTCGATCAACTACTCTGTAGCTCTCCATAGCAAGCCTAACAACAGTGATGTGTATCATGTTCAAAACTTTAAACTGTATTTTGGCCCCTCAACATAACTATTGTTATTTTAGCATTTGTGATTTTTACTGTGTGTATTTACTTTGGACAATTTTTTATGAACTGTGCAGCTTGAACTGGTAAGATCAAGCTTTATTTTCATTTTCTCCCTCCTGGATTACATTTTTTGGGATATCTTACCTGGACTTGAAACTGAACTGTATTGACTTTCATTGAAGGACAGAGACTATTTTCAAATCAAATCAAATTGCATTCGTCACATTCGCCGATACAACAGGTGTAGACCTTACAGTGAAATACTTACTTACGAGCCCCTAACCAACAGTGCAGTTTCAAAGAAATACGGATAAGAATAAGAGTAAAAGTAACAAGTAATTCAAGAGCAGCAGTAAAAAATAACAGTATATACAGGTGCCAGTACAGTGTCAATGTGCGGGGGCACCGGTTAGCTGAGGTAGTATGTACATGTAAGTACAGTTATTTTGGTGACTATTTTGCATTCTTATTTGTGCCATACATTTGAGTTGATCCGGTTACTACATCACCATAGGCTATAATGTAAACTTCACTGTGGTGTAGAAACCACAGCTATTAGGAAAAGCAACAGACTCGTTGGCTCGTCTGCAGTTTATTGCTTGGAACGTCTCCACTGTGGTTACCCTGGGTGTGATCAATGACTTGACATCTAAAAATGGACTCCTACACCTACAGAATCAAAATAGTTGAAGAATGTAGTTGGAGGATGGTCATACACTCAAGTTAACATGCTATGTACACAAACATGAGCCAACAGAACCAGTCTGCAGAGGTGTCTTTTTTTATAGGGCATCATTAATATTTGTGTCAAGATACAAATATACTGAACAGAAATGTAAACACAACATGTAAAGTGTTGGTCACATGTTTCATGAGCTGAAATATACAAAAATGCATAAAATGCTTATTTCTCAAATTTGTGCACACATTTGTTTACATCCTTGTTAGTGAGCATTTCTCCTTTGCCAAGATAATCCATCCGCCTGACAAGATTATCATGCTGTTTAATCAAGAAGCTGATTAAACAGCATGATCATTACACATGTGAACCTTGTGCGGGGATGATAAAAAGCCACTTTAAAATGTCCAGTTTTGTCACACAACACATACAGTGGGGAGAACAAGTATTTGATACACTGCTAATTTTGCAGGTTTTCCTACTTACAAAGCATGTAGAGGTCTGTAATTTTTTATCATAGGTACACTTCAACTGTGAGAGACGGAATCTAAAAAAAAATCCTGAAAAACACATTGTATTATTTTTAAGTAATTAATTTGCATTTTATTGCGTGACATAAGTATTTGATCACCTACCAACCAGTAAGAATTCCGGCTCTCACAGACCTGTTAGTTTTTCTTTAAGAAGACCTCCTGTTCTCCACTCATTCCCTGTATTAACTGCACCTGTTTGAACTCATTACCTGTATAAAAGACACCTGTCCACACACTCAATCAAACAGACTCCAACCTCTCCACAATGGCCAAGACCAGAGAGCTGTGTACGGACATCAGGGATAAAATTGTAGACCTGCACAAGGCTGGGATGGGCTACAAGACAATAGGCAAGCAGCTTGGTGAGAAGGCAACAAATGTTGGCGCAATTATTAGAAAAAGGGAAGAAGTTCAAGATGACGGTCAATCACCCTCGGTGGCTCCATGCAAGATCTCACCTCGTGGGGCATCAATGATCATGAGGAAGGTGAGGGATCAGCCCAGAACTACACGGCAGGACCTGGTCAATGACCTGAAGAGAGCTGGGACCACAGTCTCAAAGAAGACCATTAGTAACACACTACGCCGCCATGTATTAAAATCCTGCAGCGCACGCAAGGTCCCCCTGCTCAAGCCAGCGCATGTCCAGGCCCGTCTGAAGTTTGCCAATGACCATCTGGATGATCCAGAGGAGGAATGGGAGAAGGCCATGTGGTCTGATGAGACAAAAATAGAGCTTTTTGGTCTAAACTCCACTCGCCGTGTTTGGAGGAAGAAGAAGGATGAGTACAACCCCAAGAACACCATCCCAACCGTGAAGCATGCAGGTGGAAACATCATTCTTTGGGGATGCTTTCCTGCAAAGGGGACAGGACAACTGCACCGTATTGAGGGGAGGATGGATGGGGCCATATATCGTGAGATCTTGGCCAACAACCTCCTTCCCTCAGTAAGAGCATTGAAGCTGGGTCTTGGCTGGGTCTTCCAGCATGACAACAACCCGAAACACACAGCCAGGGCAACTAAGGGTGGCTCCGTAAGAAGCATCTCAAGGTCCTGGAGTGGCCTAGCCAGTCTCCAGACCTGAACTCAATATAAAATCTTTGGAGGGAGCTGAAAGTGCGTATTGCCCAGCGACAGCCCCGAAACCTGAAGGATCTGGAGAAGGTCTGTATGGATGAGTGGGCCAAAATCCCTGCTGCAGTGTGTGCAAACCTGGTCAAGAACTACAGGAAACATATGATCTCTGTAATTGCAAACAAAGGTTTCTGTACCAAATATTAAGTTCGGCTTTTCTGATGTATCAAATACTTATGTCATGCAATAAAATGCATATTAATAACTTAAAATCATACAATTTGATTTTCTGGATTTTTGTTTTAGATTCCGTCTCTCACAGTTGAAGTGTACCTATGATAAAAATTACAGACCTCTACATTGTAAGTAGGAAAATCGGCAAAATCGGCAGTGTGTAAAATAGTTGTTCTCCCCACTGTAGATGTCTCAAGTTTTGAGGGACCATGCAATTGGCATGCTGGCTGCAGGAATGTCAGGAATACCATAAGCCGCCTCCAACATCATTTTAGAGAATCTAACCGGCCTCACAATCGCAGAAAATTTTCAACAACACCAGCCCAGGACCTCCACATCCGGCTTCTTCACCTGAGACCAGCCACTCGGACAGCTGATGGAACTGTGGGTTTGCACAACTGTAGAATTTCTGCACAAACTGTCAGAAACTGTCTCAGGGTAGCTCATTTGCGTGCTCGTAGTCCTGACCAGGGTCTTGACCTGACTGCAGTTCGACTTTGTAACCAACTTCAGTGGCCAAATGCTCACCTTCGATGGCCACTGGCATGCTGGAGAAGTGTGCTCTTCACAGATGAATCCCCATTGTGAACAGAGTGTCCCATGGTGGCAGTGGGGTTATGGTATGGGCAGGCATAAGCTACGGACAATTAACACAATTTCATATTATCGATGAAAATTTGAATGCACAGAGATACCGTGTCGAGATCCTGAGGCCCGTTGTCGTGCCATTCATCAGCCGCCATCACCTCATGTTTCAGCATGATAATGCACAGCCCCATGTTGCAAGGATCTGTACACAATTCCTGGATGCTACAAATATCCCAGTTCTTCCATGACCTGCATACTCACCAGACACGTCACCCATTGAGCATATTTGGGATGCTCTGGATCGACGTGTACGACAGCGTGTTCGCTGTCCAATACCCAGCAACTTCACACAGCCATTGAAGAGGAGTGAGACAACATTCCACAGTCCACAATCAACAGCCTGATCAACTACATGCCAAGGAGATGTGTCACACTGCATGAGACAAATGGTGGTCACACCAGATACTGACTGTTTTTTTGATCCAAGCCCCTACCTTTTTTTGTAAAGACATCTTTGAGCAACAGATGCATATCTGTATTTCCAGTCAGTTCAACAAATTGAAGGAAACATACAGTATTATACAGAGTCATGAGTGCATGGAACTCCCCTCCATCTTATATAGCGTAAGTGAACAGCAAACCTGGTTTCAAAAACAAATAAAGCAACACCTCACGGCAAAACGCCTCTCCCACATGTGACCTACTTGTTATGTGTATGTACTGATATGTATGTGTAACTGATAGATGCACACACACACACACTGCATGTTCATGTTTTTAAACGTATGTAAATTGTAAAGTATTTTGTCTTTAATGTATTTTCCGTTATGTGTCAGACCCCAGTAAGACTAGCTGTCGTCATTGGCGTCGGCTAATGGGGATCCTAATAAATCATATCAAAAATCGAAACAGATTAGGGCCTCATTTATTTATTTCAATTGGCTGATTTCCTTATATGAACTATAACTCAGATTTAATTCTTTTTTAAATTGTTGCATGTTGCATTTATATTTTTGTTCAGTGTAGTATTCTCTCCAATGTCACAGTATATTAAATAACTTTATTGAAAATATGAATGGTAAAGGTCCAGCAAATGTGGGTACTGGTAAGAGAAATGTCATACAATGTTTAGGCCTTCACATAGTGGTGTTTGGCATTTAAAGGTCACCATTTATTGTAACAAAAGACAAGATTTTGGGGCCTATCTGGAATGGTGTAACACGCACACATCTATGTAGCATTTCAAATCTATCACCCCCATGATCTTCCCTGCTATAATCTACAATCTATCTTGCTTGTCTCAGAGAAAGGACTGGAAAAGTTACATTCAGCATTAAAATTGACATTGTGACATTGTGAGAACACAATATACGCTTCAGGAAACTTCGCCATTTCCGTGCAATCTAAATCTGATAGGTCTACATAATGTGGTTCTAGATTGCACACATTTGATGTGGATATATTTGATCAATTGCGTTATTCATTAAAAATGCCATTTAGTTGATATCAAATCACAAATGTGTAGGAAAATGCAGGAAGATATGTCTGTATTACACAGGTTTGATTTGATCAACCCTGTGGCAATAGGTTGATACACTGGCATTTCAGCTTTTAGTTGTTGTAGAGCCCCTGCGATTCTTAGTTTTCCTGTAGATGGCGCTAACTTTCTTCCTAACATACTGACCGGAAATTACACACAACACAGGGTTTAGGCTACTGTTCAGAAATGCTAGGTACATTGAAATGTGGGTTCCAATATCCAAGGTATGATCCCACTTCTTGTCCAAGACCTCTACTTCACACAGTATATCGAGTAGGGTGAAGAGTTGGAAGCCACTCCAACACACAAGGAACAGCAGCATCACGGCGCAAACGAGGACTGTGGCCTTCCTATAATTTATATCCTCTATGTCAACACTCTCCCTCCTCTTCCACAGGGCTCTAATGATGCTACAAGTGCAGGAAATAATCACCACAACAGGTTGAATAAAGTCCACAATGTTCATCAGGAGGTTGTGGGCCAGCTTCCAAGATTCCCCAGAGTTGTCAGGATACTCCAGAATACACACCATTGTCTGAAGTTCATCAACAAACATCACCTTTACGTGAATTGTCACCAGCACCCCCATCAGCAGCCCAAACAGACACAGGATGAGGCAGACCTCAGCCAACTGGCCCTTATGGTCCTCACCAGCGCTAAGTAGCGGTCCACACGAACCATTGCCAACAGGTAGATGCTGGTATAGAAGTTGACCAGGATAGACTGACTCTGTGTCACAGGAAGTCTCCATACGGCCAGTTGTGGTCATTGAGGATCTTCATGACCTAGAAGAGCAGGCAGGCCAGGAGGAGCAGGTCAGTCAGGGCCAGGTTACCCAGTTATATCTCTGATATGGGGCACTGGCCCCTCTGGAGAAGGAAAACCAGAAGGATGAAGCCATTACCCAGCAGCTTCACAACACATTTACATTTAAGTCATTTAGCAGACGCTCTTATCCAGAGCGACTTACAACACACAGGGTAAAGATGTAGGGAGGGACGATGCTGTAGACCAGGATCCATTCTGTTGTGGAGAGGAGTCTAGATGGTGGGAAGTAATTGTGCTAATGTTTTCTGACAGTAGCATTGCCACGGAGACCACCAGCTCTGCGGTCATAGGAAAATATCTTATCTGTGCTTATTATTCACTAAGAAACAACAATATTCCTGTAAATATTGTGACTCTGAAGTTGGATACTGTATTTGGCATGGAACTAGAAGCCAAGGGGAAAAACACTGTAATCAATCTCCTGAACATTGTAGCCAGATATCTTTCAAAAATGTATGCTGAAGTCCAAACTCTTCAAAAGTCCCTTGTAGGGTTACCGTATTCCAGTTAAGCTGTGGCTGCAGAATCTACATGCATGTTTAGTACTTCTGGTGTTGTTTGACAAAAGAGGGATTTAAGCATGATGTTTTAATAAAGACATGACAGGAGTCCTTGATCACCCATTTTTTTTATTACTATTTCTTCTAAAATGTGATTTAGTAACTCGTGAAAGATTTATCATGTGCGACTCTGAGTAGAACATTCTTAAAAATACAGATGGCTGATCAAATAACTATGCTTTCTTCTTGTCAAGTTGAATAACCTCTAAAAAGTGGCAGTCAGTGTTTTGGTCTATCAGTATTCATTTGTACTAAATTACTTTAGTCTCCATATAATTACTTTATTCAGATGCCTGGCTCACAAAGCCATCTTTTTGAATGTCATGTAATAAATTGCTTACCTAGTGTTAATTTAGTTTTCACTGAGTTAGGGAGAGATCTGCAGGAAAGTTTGGTTCTGTATACAACATTCTTTGACAACCTTGTCCCAACATGTATGTCAACTTGTTTATAAGCCATTTTCAGTTTGCCTCCAGAAGCGCCAAAGGTTAGATCAGAATGTACGAATACTCAAGAGAGAACATGTATTTTGTCAAGCGAACAGCTTGTTTGCCAAGTGTACAAACCCATTTAAGTGTACAAACCCATTTAAGTGTACAAACCCACTTTCCTTTTAGAATTATTTTAGAACATTATTATAACCTCTATAAAAGTGGTCTGGAGCTTTTTGGCAGAGGTGTAAGAAAACACATACATAACTGTAGGCGGAGGGCCAAGTACAGCCTCGGTTTATATTTAATCATGAGTCATTTCAAAGTGAATAACATTTTATTTGTCCCATCCGCCGATTACAACAAGTGTAGACTTTACCGTGAAATGCTTACTTATGAGCCCTTTCCCAACAATGCAGTTAAAAAGTAAGAAAATTAACAAATAGATCAAAATAAAATAGCATCACAATAAAATAATGTTTTATAGAGTGTAATGGTGATACATATTTTCACAGAAACGTTCTATCGGTACTATACACTGAGTGTATAAAACATTAGCAACACCTGCTCATTCCATGACAGACTGACCAGTTGAAACCAGGTGACAGCTATGATCCCTTATTGAGCTCACTTGTTAAATTCACTTCAGCCAGTGTAGATGAAGGGGAGGAGACAGGTTAAAGAAGTATTTTTAAGCTTTGAGAATTAAAAAAATGTATCCACTATTTTACCAGGTAAGTTGACTGAGAACACATTCTCATTTACAGCAACAACCTGGGGAATAGTTACAGGGGACAGGGATGAATGAGCCAATTATAAACCAGGGATTGTTAGGTGACCGTGATGGTTTGAGGACCAGATTGGGAATTTAGCCAAGACACCAGGGTTAACACCCCTACTCATACAATAAGTGCCATGGGATCTTTAACGACCTCAGAGAGTCAGGACACCTGTTTAACGTCTTTTCCCATCCGAAAGACGGCACCCTTCACAGGGCAGTGTCCCCAATCACTGCCCTGGGGAATTGGGATATTTTTTAGACCAGAGGAAAGAGTGCCTCCTACTTGCCCTCCAACACCACTTCCAGCAGCATCTGGTCTCTCATTCAGGAACTGACCAGGACCAACCCTGCTTAGCTTCAGAAGCAAGCCAGCAGTGGTATGCAGGGTGGTATGCTGCTGGCGTTGAGACATTCATTGTGTATGTGTCATTCAGAGAGGGAATTGGCAAGGCAACATAATTAAGTACCTTTGAATGTGGTGAGTGCCAGGCGGTTTGAGTGTGTCAATAACTGCAACATTGTTGGGTTTTTCACACTCAACAGTTTCCCGTGTGTATCAAGAATGGTCCAAAGAATGGTCCAGGACATCCAGCCAACTTGACACAACTGTGGAAAGGATTGGAGTCAACATGGGCCAGCATCTCTGTGGAACGCTTTCGACACCTTGTAGAGTCCATGACCCCACAAATTGAGACTGTTCTGAGGGCAAAAGGGGTGCAACTAGGAAGGTGTTGCTAATTTTCTGTACACTCAGTGTAGGCCCATGCTTTAGGTCCACTTAATAGGTGTCCGTCTTATTTCACTCTGGTTCATTTCTACATAGACCAAAACATAGACTTTAGTGTACAGAACAGATATATACAGTACAGACTACACCCCTCTGATCTTTCCCTTCTTTGGCACTCCAACAACCATCAGTCATAGTCTCTGTAAACATACTTAACTTCTCAACTTAAAGGCTGGTCTGTTATACTGTATGGCCGAAATTCATCACGACAACCAATGTCTGTTTGCTGGCTAGACATCATCTTAGAGTTGAATAAGAATGTACTCTATATCCCTTTCTCACACATTATGACAATGTGAGGGTATATTTGGATTTTTACTCTGACCGGTCAATAACTACATTCAATCATTTCACATGGAATTGTGCATGGTAAGTACCAAACAAGTCATTGCAATCTTTGTGCAGTTTAGCTATTCAATAACTATTCCACAGTATTGGTCAGAAAAACATTCACTTATCATATAAAATATATTATTATCAAGGACTTTACAGATGTTTTATTTGTATGAATGTATAAAAATGTTGAAACCATATAAAATATCAAATCACTGAGAAACCTTTTTGAGATACAGGTATACCAGTGACTCGCTCAATAAGGAAGTGGTCAGATGACGCGGCTTCTACGCTACAGGACTGTTTTGCTAGCACAGACTGGAATATGTTCCAGGATTCATCCAATGGTAGTGAGGAGTATACCACCTCAGTCATCGGCTTCATCAATAAGTGCATTGACGACGTCTTCGCCACAGTGACCATACGTACATGTTCTAACCAGATGCCATGGATTACAGGCAACATCTGCATCGAGCTAAAGGCTAGAGCTGCCGCTTTCAAGGAACGGGACACTAATCCGGACATTTATAAGAAATCCCGTTATGCCCTAAGACGAACCATCAAACATGCAAAGCGTCAATACAGGATTAAGATTGAATCCTACTACACCGGCTCTGACGCCCGTCGGATGTGGCAGGGCTTGAAAACTATTACGGACTACAAAGGGAAACCCAGACGCGAGCTGCCCAGTAACACGAGCCTACCAGATGAGCTAGATGCCTTTTATGCTCGCTTCGAGGCAAGCAACACTGAATCATGCACAAGAGCATCAGCTGTTCTGGATGACTGTGTGATAACTCTCTCGGTAGCCGATGTAAGCAAGACCTTTAAACAGGTCAACATTCACAAAGCCGCGGGGGCAGAAGGATTTCCAGGACTTGTACTCAAAGCATGCGCAGACAAACTGGCAAGTGTCTTCACTGACATTTTCAACCTCTCCCTGAGTCTGTAATACCTACACGTTTCAAGCAGACCACCATAGTCCAAGGAAGCGAAGGTAACCTGCCTAAATGATTACCGCCCCGTAGCACTCACGTCAGTAGTCATATGAAGTGCTTTGAAAGGCTAGTCATGGCTCACATCAACAGCAACAGGATACCCTAGACCCACTCCAATTCGCATAACGCCCCAACAGATCCATAGATGACGCAATCTCAATCGCACTCCACACTGCCCTTTTCCACCTGGACAAAAGAAACACCTATGTGAGAAAATCTGTTCATTGACGACAGCTCAGTGTTCAACACCATAGTGCCCCTGAAGCTCATCACTAAGCTAAGTACCCTGGGAATAAACACCTCCCTCTGCAACTGGATCCTGGACTTCCTGACGGGCCACCCCCTGGTGGCAAGGGTAGGCAACAAAATGTCTTCTACGCTTATCCTCAACACTGGGGCCTCTCAGGGGTGTGTACTTAGTCCCCTCCTATACTCCCTGTTCACCCACGACTGTGTGGCCAAACACGACTTCAACACCATCATTAAGTTTGCTGACAACACAACAAGGGTAGGCCGACAACGATGAGACAGCCTATAGGGAAGAGGTCAGAGACCTGCCAGTGTGGTGCCAGGACAACGACCTCTCCCTCAATGTGAGCAAGACAAAGGAACTGATTGTGGATTACAGGAAAAGGTGGGCCGAACTGGCCCCCATTAACATTGACGTTGCTGTAGTGGAGCGGGTTGTGAGTTTCAAGTTCCTTGGTGTCCACATCACCAACGAACTATCATGGTCCAAACACACCAAGACAGTCGTGAAGAGGGCACGACAAAACCTTTCCCCCTCAGGAGACTGAAAAGATTTGGCATGGGTCCCCAGATCCTCAAAAAGTTCTACAGCTGCACCATTGAGAGCATCCTGACCAGTTGCATCACTGCCTGGTATGGCAACTGCTCGGCATCTGACCACAAGGCGCTACAGAGGGTAGTGCGAACGGCCCAGTACATCACTGGGGCCAAACTTCCTGCCATCCAGGAGCTATATGATAGGTGGTGTCAGAGGAAAGCCCATCAAATTTTCAGAGACTCCACTCACCCAAGTCATAGACTGTTTTCTCTGCTATCACACGGTAACGGAGCGCCAAGTCTAGGACCAAAAGGCTCCTTAACAGCTTCTACCCCCAAGCCATAAGACTGCTGAACAATTAACCAACTGGCCACCGGACTATTTACGTTGCCCCCCCCCCCCCCCCATTTGTTTTGCTACTTGCTGTTTATTATATATGCATAGTCACTTCACCTCTACCTACATACATTTACATTTACATTTAAGTCATTTAGCAGACGCTCTTATCCACATGTACAAATGACCTCAACTAACCTGTACCCCGGGCACACTGACTCGGTACCGGTACCCCCTGTATATAGCCTCGTTATTGTTATGTTATTGTGGTACTTTGTATTATTTTTTACTTTGGTTTATTTGGTAAATATTTTCTTGTTAACTGAGATGTTGGTTAAGGGCTTGTAAGTAAGCATTTCACGGTAAGGTCTACACTTGTATTCGGCGCATGTGACAAATAAAGTTTGATTTGATTTACAGAAAACACACAAAAGCTAAATACAATGTAAACACAAAACACATTCACAAGTTGCTGTTACACAAAACAGTGATGCTAGTGCAGAAATATGTGCCTTAAAATGACATGGTTATTTGGGGTTTATAAATCATACCTTAGTGGAGTCTGTGTACTTAATGGTGGAGTTGAGATTGACAATATGATAGGACTTCCTTCCCTTTCCACAGCACATCATCTGTCTACATACCCCTCTTGCCCTCTGCTTAAAGTGCTTCCCCACAATCACGTACAGAAAAGGGTTCAGTGAGCTGTTGCTGTAGCCCAGGTAGGTAGCCAGTTGAGTGCTGATTTCTAATACATCCACCCAGCCGCAGCCAGAGATGACCTCATAGTGATACAGGGTATCCAGGAAGATGACGACCTGGTAGGGCAGCCAGCAGAGGATGAAGATGGCCAGGACGATAAGCACCAGGTGGGCAGCCTTCCTTTCCGTGCCTGCCGCCGTCGTGCTCCTCATCCTGCTCGCCTGGTTGTCCCGTAGGACACTGATGATGTGGTAGCTGCAGAAGGACACAATGGGTATAGGAACCAGAAAGCCCACTATGTTGACGGTCAGGTTGTAGCGCAGCCTCCAGCCGTCGTGGGGGTATGCCATGTAGCACGCCTCCACCCCCAGTTGGGGGAAGAACTGGACGGATCGGAAGAGCAGGGCTGGGAGGCTGAGAAGAGCGCCCACCACCCAGACAACCAGGCAGATCCCGCTGGCCCAGGCTGGTTTTCTTCCCCTGCCCTGGGACGACAGGGGACGTGCCAGCACCAGGTACCTGTCCACACTCACCAGCGTAAGGAACAGGACACTGCAGTAGTAGTTCATCCCAATGACAATGTTCACCAGCTGACACATAAGCTCACCAAATGGCCAGTGGAACTCCTGTATGACCGCCACCACCCAGAAGGGAAGGCAGGACACCATGAGGAGGTCTGCAGCAGCCAGGTTCCCCAGGTAGATGTCTGCTACTGTGCTGTGTCTCTTCTGGAAGCAGAACACACACAGCACGAAGGTGTTGCCCACCATTCCCAGCAGGCAGATGACGGACATGTAAACTGGCTGGATGGAGTACACCCAATTCCAGGCTGCTGTGTGGTTACACTCCATTAAAGGGTCCACCGACCAGTTTGAGACCATTTCGAGAGCTGTCTGAAGAGAGATTGTGTGTGTCAATGTTGGAGCACAATTTTATATTATAAAACATCAAAAAAGCTTTTAATTATGTCAATGCTACTGAACATGTGTACCACGACTTCTCTCATTTCAAAGTAAAGTAAACTGCTACCCTCTGGTTCAAAATAAAATGAATAATGCGCTAATGGACTGGGGAGGAAGAGAATGGAAGGGCTAATATTGATATTAGTAAGAGTACACAGGCTCTGCGTGCTGTTGCCTTGTGAAGCACACCTCAGCTCTTTACATAAACCACCCAGTACAGTCATCTAAAAGGCTCTGCAGGCAACAGATGGTCCTTCTCTCTTATCTGGATGACATGGAGCACACTCTCTGTGGACTGACTCTGTCTACACCTCCCTCCCTCTGTACTGTAAGTCGGCACAGCTTCACTCAGTGGAATCCAGAGAGTATGTTTTCAGTCTCCCAAGAGAAAAGTAAAAGTTCATGGGATACTCGCTCTGTCTACACCTCCCTCACTGTACTGTAAGTCAGCACAGCCTCAGTGGAATTCAAAAAAGTGTGTTTTCATTCTATCAAGACACGAGTAAAAGAATGGGGTACCTTACAGTGAATGGGGGAGAATAATATTGTAGGTTACTCAGTATCACTCTTTTTGACTGAGGTACCTAGGAGTACCACAATTAGTTTGACCCGGCAGCAAAATACTTTCCTCTCTGCTCCTCATCAATTACTTCACCCACACATTGGTTTCAATTTCAGTTTCAAGTTGTATTAGTCGTATGTACAAGATAGACATGGTATACAGTGGTACAATGAAATACTTACTTGTAGGTTCCTTTTCGACAATGCAACAACAACAAGAAATAATAAAAGATATGAATATGAACATAAAGTAAATGGCTCAGTAGAATAGAATAAACATTTGAACATAAAATACAGGAAGGCACACTTTAAAGTACAATATTAACACATGTAAGAGGGGATTGGGGGGCATGTGTTTAAGTACATGTAAAAAAACAACAACTAATATTTCTTGTCTCAGATATAGGACAGACACTTCAGAACAAACTGATTTTATTTTGGGACTGACTATGTGTTGTTCCATGTATTGAATATGTTATTCTATGTGTTTGTATGGGCTAATAGCAGTAAGGACAAAACATGTTTTTCATCAAATTATATATTTTAAAAAATGTGATACTTCAAAGGGGTATTAAAATTCTCAAAACTTCTTTCTTTACTGCAGCGATCCCTCTGATGCTTCCTGAAGTCAACAATCAACTCCTTTGTTTTGCTGACGTTGAGGTGGAGGTTGTTGTCCTGGCACCACAAATGCCAGTTCACTTACCTCCTCCCTATAGGCTGACTCGTCGTTGCAGTCACACCTGCTCCTGCTCTTCCTCCCCTGGCACTCGAGGGGCATTACGCACTCAAGACACCATCAGTACGCACACCTGCCTTCCCCCCGTCACACACATCAGCAATCATTGGACTCACGTGGACTCAATTACTTGTGTCATTACATTCCCTATATCTGTCTGTTCCCAAACTCTGTGGTGACGTCAGTCCTGGGTCGCTGCCGATGGAACCGGGGGTGCCTACTTCTACATCGGCGTACAGATTTCCATTATCAGCAACCATCACTCCTGTGTTCCAATGGCACGTTGTGTTAGCTTATCCAAGTTGATCATTTTAAAAGGCTAATTGATCATTAGAAAACCCTTTTGCAATTATGTTAGCACAGCTGAAAACTGTTGTCCTGATTAAAGAGGCAATAAAACTGGCCTTCTTTAGACTATTTGTGGTTTCAATTACAGGCTCAAAATGGTCAGAAACAAAGACCTTTGTTCTGAAACTCGTCAGTCTATTCTTGTTCTGAGAAATAAAGGCTATTCCATTCGAGAAATTGCCAAGAACTGAAGATCTCGTACAACCAGAAAAGAAAGAGGAGTGGGAGGCCCCGGTGCACAACTGAGCAAGAGGACAAGTACATTAGAGTGTCTTGTTTGAGAAACAGATGCCTCACAAGTCCTCAACTGGCAGCTTTATTAAATAGTACCCGCAAAACACCAATCTCAAAGTCAAGAGTGAAGAGGCGACTCCGGGATGCTGGCCTTCTAGGCAGAGTTGCAAAGAAAAAGCCATATCCTACAACAGGACAATTACCCAAAGCACAGCTCCAACCTATGCAATAACTATTTAGGGGAGAAGCAGTCAGCTGGTATTCGGTCTATAATGGAGTGGCCAGCACAGTCACCGGATCTCAACCCTATTGAACTTTTGTGGGAGCAGCTTGACCGTATGGTACGTAAGAAGTGCCCTTCAGGAAGCATGGGGTGAAATCTCTTCAGATTACCTCAACAAATTGACAACTAGAATGCCAAAGGTCTATGATGCCTGCTCCCGGAGGACATCCAGGGCCATGAACAGGTGGAAGGGCACCCAGCAAAGCAGGAAGGTCAGGAGAACAGCCAGCACCAGCAGAGTGGCCTTCATCTCCGTGCCCTCCACCTTGAACCTCTTCATGGCCTTGTTCTTCAGGGCGTGGATGAGCTGACAGGTGCAGTAGGAGATCATCGACACAGGGATGGTAATCCCCAACACAATGAGCAGCACGTCGAACACCAGTCCAAGAAGCAGGCAGTCACCTGGAAGTCCGGGAACCACTTCACCACTCTGAAGACCATGGTAGGGGTGCCCAGCAGCAGGCCATAGCCCCACACTAACAAACAGGCCAGCTTGGCATAAGAGGGACTCCTCATACTCATCGTATGCACCAATGCCACATAGCAGTCCACGCTAACCAGAGCCAAGAAATAGATACTGCTGTAGTCATTCATATTGATTCCCACGTTGACCAGGCGACACAGCAGGGGGCCGAAGGGCCAGTCGAAGCCATTGGCCACATTGACAGCCCAGAGGGGGAGGCAGGAGACCAGGAGCAGATCAGCGGCAGCCAGGTTGCTCAGGTAGATCTCTGCTACGGTGCAGGCCTTCTTATGCAGGCAGAACACCAACAGGACAAACACGTTATCCAGAATCCCCAGTACGCTGGTGGCCAGGATGTAGGCCAGTTGCATGGTGTGAAGCCAGTCCCACTCCTCAGCGTAAGGGCAGTGGCTGGTGTTGGTACTGTTGCTACCAGTCATGTCTATGGAGCTGGAGAGAATATGTTGTGTAAATGTAACTGTGGTTGTTCAAGGAGGGGGACATGGGTATATGGCAGATAGGGGAGACCGGGGCACAATGTTACACTTTCAGTCTTTTGCTTGTTTATGAAAATATTATTTGATTTAGATTAATATTTTTATACAAACAACATAGATATCTCAGCTACCATTATACACTGTATCTCTGTTTCTAGGACATACCAATCGTTTACAATTCAACCGAAAGTGTCGGAAGACAAAATGTTACAATTAACCCAGAGAATAAGTGGGTTAACTGTAACACTCTCTTCAGTAGTAAAAAAAATTGGTGTAATTTAAAATAAAATCAGATTTGAAACTGATACCGTAAAATTTCAATTAAACACAGTCTAAAATAGCCACTTGTCCCTTTTAATAGCCTGGCAACTACACACACTTCAGCAAATAAATGCCTGCTTCAAATAAATGCTGGGGGGGGTCTAAGTTAATTGTTTAAGAGGTTACAATGAATTACCATTAATTGTTTGAGGTTTAATGTTTGATTCATTACATTAAATAATTCAGTAACCACTCTGAAAAAAAATGACATACATTAATTTTATCGCCAGTAAGAAACTGCTAGCCATTGGCCGCAAACAGCTAAGAACTGCTAGCTAACTGGCAAGCACAAAAACTATTCTGGGAGTACAGACCCGTAAAAATAGGCCAATTACCCTCTAGTCGTGAAAGAAAGAACTGACAAAAATGCACAGACAAAGAGGAAAATAATTATTGTGTCAAAGAAAAAAAAAGTTTTGAAATGGAGGCATACTAAGACAAAAGAAACGTGACACAGCGTGTAAATGATAACACATTAGTGCTAGAAATGAAGAAATGTATTAAAATGCTGGAAGTGAATGCTGGAATTAAACAATTAACTATGCAAATTTGCAAAAGTTGTGTGCATTAAGGAAATAGACGCCTAGCTCAAATAAGCACCTGTTGTGTTCAGTGATTTAAGGAAACACACGTAAGGGCTATTAATTTAAGTTTTACGGTATTTAAATGAAAATACACTAAATTGAAAAAATATGTTTTCATTTTGGGTATGTCATATTGACAAAAACACTGAGAAGACAAAATGTATATATTTTCATTATTATTTCACTTATAATTCACTGTATCAGAATTCAAGTGGGTCAGAAGTTCACATACACTAAGTTGACTGTGCAGTTAAACAGCTTGGAAAATTCCAGAACATTATGTCATGGCATTAGAAGCTTCTGATAGGCTAATTGACATCATTTGAGTCAATTGGAGTTGTACCCGTGGATGTATTTCAAGGCCTACCTTCAAACTCAGTGCCTCTTTGCGTCATACTGCTCAGGAAGGAGACGCGTTCTGTCTCCTGGAGATGAACGTACTTGGTGCGAAAAGTGCAAATCAATCCTAGAACAGCAAATGACCTTGTGAAGATGCTGTAGGAAACAGGAACAAGAGTATCTATATTCACAGTAAAATGAGTCCTATATCGACATAACCTGAAAGGCTGCTCACTGCTACAAAACTGCCATAAAAAAGCCAGACTACGGTTTGCAACTGCACACGGTGACAAAGATTGTACTTTTTTGAAAAATCTCCTCTGGTCTGATGAAACAAAAATAGAACTGTTTGGCAATAATGACCATCATTATGTTTGGAGGAAAAAGGGGGAGGTTTGCAAGCCGAAGAACACCATCCAACCATGAAGCACGGGGGTGGCAGCATCATGTTGTGGGGGTGCTTTGCTGCACGAGGGACTGGTGCACTTCACAAAATAGATAGCATCACGAGGAAGGAAATTTATGTGGATATATTGAAGCAACATCTCAAGACATCAGTCAGAACGTTAAAGCTTGGTCGCAAATGGGTCTTCCAAATGGACAATGACCCCAAGAATACTTCCAAAGTATTGGCAAAATGGCTTAAGAACAAAAAGTCAAGGTATTGGAGTGGCCATCACAAAGCCCTGACCTCAAACCTATAGAACATTTGTGGGCAGAACTGAAAAAGCGTGTGTGAGCAAGGAGGCCTACAAACCTGACTCAGTTACACCAGCTCTGTCAGGAAAAATGGGCCAAAATACACCCAACTTATTGTGGGAAGCTTATTTATGGAAGGCTACCCGAAATGTTTGGCCCAAGTTAAACAATTTAAAGGCAACGCTACAAAATGCTAATTGGGTGTATGTACATTTCTGACCCACTGGGAATGTGATGAAAGTAATCATAGCTGAAATAAATAATTATCTCTAATATTATTCTGACATTTAACATTCTTAAAATCAAGTGTTGAGCCTAACTGACCTAAAACAGGGGATTTTTACTATAATTAAATGTTAGGAATTGTGAAAAACTGAGTTTAAATGTATTTGGCTAATGTGTATGTAAACTTCCTACTTCAAGGGTATATGATTAGATACATGGGGAAATATTCCAGCGGTCAATCATTTAAAAAAGAAAGGCGGCAAGAATATTTAGAAAACAAACAAAACATTGTCAGTAAAAATAACAATTATTTATGGATTTAAAGGGGAACTTCACCCGCTAATTTGGCCTCTTTTTTTGTCTTCCTCCTCAAGAAATGCTGGCGGGTATGACAGAAGCCAATCGTGAGTTGGATTGGGAGTGTGGTTTGATGTGGGTGTTTCTTGGGTGTGTCCTTGCCACCACCAACACACACACACACATGTCAGAACCTTGCCTGCAGCTGTTTTCCCCCATCCAATCACAACAAACAACCCACTGGGCAAAAACTGGTTGAATCAACATTGTTTCCATGTCATTTCAGCAAAAAAAATCTATGTGGAAAACTGATGAGATTTTTTTTTAAAGTCATGAACATAAGGGCATTTTGTACTTTCTTTCCCTAAATCCAATGACATGGTGAAATGTTTTGTTGTTTTAATGTTGAATTCACATTAGTTGACAACTCAACCAAATGCAAATAAAAACTAGACGTTGAACTGGCGTCTGTGCCCAGTGGGAATCCTCCTGCAGGTTGAGTTCAATAACTACAGGCAGATGTATGGTGAGATGCTTTGAATAGGTCAGTAGCCTCCTGAATGTATGTACGTACTATAAACAAAGTGTTTTGATAACTTTCAAATGTAGTAGCAGGTCCATGTAGAACAAACAACCCTTTACATAATACCATAGACACAGTGTTCTGCTAATTTAACTAAGTGACCTTTCACGTTTCATTGTCATTCCCAGCCGATACAGATATTGTGCCTATCGGCATTTTGTTAGGTGGTAAGTACCTTGGCAAACATGTCAGTGGCCATACCTTCCTGTGTGGTGTCCTGTATACAACAGTTCCCTGATCATGGTGCAGAATACACAGGGTTTCTCCCCCCCACATTGACTGACACCATTCAATTCAATAACTTAAAAAAAGACAATGAAAGTAAAAGTTGTGTCTAGTAAAATGTTAATGCCGAGTACCAGGTCTCTCTCAATTCAGTGACATCAGTATAAAGCCTGTCTGTCAGTCTGGACATCATCTTGCAAGTCTCTGTGCTGGCTCTTTTTATTTTTCTGAGAACACATACACACATAGTCACTGTTCTATTACCAATGGCAGTTAGGATGGGTAATATCTGACACACAAACAGGTACTATGTTGATGTTTGAACAGGTCTGGCATTTGGCAAAAGCATCTGTAGTTTTCTCCATCTGTAGAAATAGGCAGAGTTGAGGAAAAGTTCATCAGTGACACATAACGAAAAGGGTGTTGCAAATGCTGGACATTTCTGCTGTACTGTATTTTTAGTAATCCCCTTCAGTCCCATATTGTGGATGTGTTGCATGCCAGGTCTCTCTCCATCCAGAGACATCAATATCAAGCCTGTCTGTCGGTCTGAACTTCATCACATCATCTTGCAAGTCTTGAAGATCTGTCTCCATAGATGTATCTGTAAACACATACACAGGCCCTGTTCTATTACCAATGGCAGTTAGGATAGGTGATATCTGACAAACAAACATGTACTACGTTGATGTTTGAACAGGTCACAGCCTAAACATACCTAATTCTGGTCTCCCCATCAACGACCGTTGGTGAGCAGGCAGGAGGTGAGGCTGGAGGTAAGGACTTTGCCAGTGCCCCCTTGATGGGCATGGCAGAGTAACTCCTGGCCCCTCATCAAAGATACTGGTTTGTCACACACAAACACACACACACACACACACACACACACACACACACACACACACACAGTGCACTGCTTACGTTATCAATGGTGGTTATGATTAACATGGTGGAACCAACCCGATTGCTGCATTCACCTTTCTATTTCACTTCCGTTCTCATGATATGTGAAGTGAGAATGGTAAACATAGCGATCAGAAGGTGAATTGGGACAAACTATGACCAGGTCAAACATCACCAACCTGATTCAAGTGTCCTTCCTGTTCCATTTATAGCAATGCTCAAAGTGAGGGCATGTCTGCGTGATGCTGAGGGTCCCCTTGTTGCATGTTCAGCTGCAAACTGAATATCTCCCAAACAACTGCAGCAGGCAATCCTTATAAACAATGCACTTCCTCATATTATGAGGTGGTGTTGACTGGGAGGGGCTGTGACAGGGTGATACAATAGACAGCCAAGTAGTAAATGGCATTTTGTTGAAAAGAAAGGACAAAGCTTTTCAACAATGCACTTCACAACCAAAATGACTATATTACTTGTATCTGCTTAGCTGGGTAATTAACCTACTAGATTATCAAACCAGGTGTTTTTTCAATACAACTTTTCACATAACACACATTGTTGATGTAGCCATCTGTGTCATCAGGGCAGTAATTTGAGTCAAGCTAATTCTAGGTCGTCACTAGTTACGACAGCAACAAAGTGATTTTTTTTGTACCTATATTTAACTAGGCAAGTCAGTTAAGAACAAATTCTTATTTACAATGAAGGTCTACCAGGGAACAGTGGGTTAACTGCCTTGTTCAGGGGCAGAAGCAGATTTGTACCTTGTCAGCTCAGGGATTCAATCCAGCAACCTTTCGGGTTACTGGCCCAACGCTCCAACCACTAGGCTACCTGCCGCCCCATAAACCACACCTATTTCTAAAATATATCTTCTTAAAATGTGATTTTAAATCTAACCTTAACCACACTGCTAACCTTAAAAAGTATATTTTTGTTTTCATGAATTTTTACAATAGAGGCCATGTAAGACTTTGAGGCTGTGGTAACTAGTGGAAACCCCTAATTCTATGCTTTACAGATGTAGACTGATTGTAGCTCCAGATCACAGAAGGTTGGTGGCTCCTCAATTGGGGAGAACGGGCTCATGATAATGACAGGAGCGAAGTAAGTGGAATGGTATCAAATACATCCAAAAACATGGTTTCCAGGTGTTTGATACCATCCCATTTGCTCCATTCCGACTATTATTATTAGCCGCAGTTTCCTGTACTCCAGATTGGATTAGATTCCGGCCGGTGACGCCGCTACGGGTTGTTGATCCTAGTTTACTGTATTATTTAGACTCAGACATGAGTTCGCTACTACCATAACTGAATCCATTATTTAGTTTTGGCCTAGACCATACAGAATACACTTGCATGAGCAACGAAATAACTTGCAAATCCAACTTGTAGGCTAACATTAGCTAGCTAGCTAGCCTGCCTCACTAGCATTATCAAATGATAACGTGACATAACCAGCAGTATCTAGACAATACACAAATTTGTATGCGCTATGACCTCAATTGTAATGCTAAAGTTAGCTAAAACGTTAGCTAGCTTGCCTTGCTTTATCAAAATATGTCTACCTACATAACCAGCAATAACGTTATCTAATGTTATTAGGTCAATTATACCAGAGGTCATTATATTCCAGTAACTCTGGTTATACTCACCACCCCCGGTCGTTGCATACCAACTTTGCCTTACTGGTTCAAACATTGGGACCGACGAAGCCATTCCGGATTCTCCGGTCCTTCGGCAAAGAATGAAAACCATAGAACTTTGGCTGTGGAATCATGGTCAATCCTTACAGGGCTTTTCAGTCTGCTTTCTTTTGAACGCATTGGGAATTATGAAACAACTGCGCACCATTCAATGAAGGGAAGCGGAGGGGCTATTTACACATGGAACTTGGCATCACAGTTGACCTATTTGCTTATGGTTTTTCCTACACCTAATGACCTGTTTTTTTAAATTATATGAACCAAAAATATTAAATTTTATTTGGAACGGCAAGCCAGACAAAATTAAAATGTCATATTTATATAAGGAATATGAATTCGGAGGGCAGAAATGATTAAATATTAAAGCATTAGACCTCTCACTAAACGCATCAGTCATACAAAAGTTATACTTAAATCCAAACTGGTTCTCTAGTAAATTGGTAGGAATGCCCTTTTACCCTTTATTCAGATTACACCTGCTCACTTTCAGTTGTTTGAAAAGACAATAATCTCCAAAATATCGTTATTTTTTAAACACACCTTAGAAAGTTGGTTAACATTTCAGTTTAATCCACCTGAAAAGACGGAACAAATAATACAACACATTTTGTTGTTAAATATACAAATGGATAGACATTTTTAAAAAAGGTATAATTTTAGTGAATGATAACATTAACAAGACTGGTGGAGTTATGTCACACATGCAGCTAACACAGACATATGGAATTGTCTGCTCTACCCAAAATTACAACCAATTAATTGCAGCATTACCACAAAAATGGAAGAGGCAAGTAGAAGGGGAAAAAGTAAGGAACTTGTATGTCGGCCCGCATTTTTTTAAATGTTATTTATTTCACCTTTATTTAAACAGGTAGGCAAGTTGAGAACAAGTTCTCATTTACAATTGCGACCTGGCCAAGACAAAGCTAAGCAGTTCGACACATACAACAACACAGAGTTACACATGGAGTAAAACAAACATACAGTCAATAATACAATAGAAAAATAAGTCTATATACAATGTGAGCAAATGAGGTGAGATAAGGGAGGTAAAGGCAAAAAAAGGCCATGGTGGCGAAGTAAATACAATATAGCAAGTAAAACACTGAAATGGTAGATTTGCAGTGGAAGAATGTGCAAAGTAGAGAGAAATAATGGGGTGCAAAGGAGCAAAAATAAATAAATACAGTAGGGGGAGAGGTAGTTGTTTGGGCTAAATTATAGATGGGCTATGTACAGGTGCAGTAATCTGTGAGCTGCTCTGACAGCTGGTGCTTAAAGCTAGTGAGGGAGATAAGTGTTTCCAGTTTCAGAGATTTTTGTAATTCGTTCCAGTCATTGGCAGCAGAGAACTGGAAGGAGAGGCGGCCAAAGGAAGAATTGGTTTTGGGGGTGACCAGAGAGATATACCTGCTGTAGTGCGTGCTACAGGTGGGTGCTGCTATGGTGACCAGCGAGCTGAGATAAGGGGGGACTTTACCTAGCAGGGTCTTGTAGATGACCTGGAGCCAGTGGGTTTGGCGACGAGTATGAAGCGAGGGCCAGCCAACGAGAGCGTAAAGGTCGCATTGGTGGGTAGTATATGGCGCTTTGGTGACAAAACGGATGGCACTGTGATAGACTGCATCCAATTTATTGAGTAGGGTATTGGAGGCTATTTTGTAAATGACATCGCCGAAGTCGAGGATCGGTAGGATGGTCAGTTTTACAAGGGTATGTTTGGCATCATGAGTGAAGGATGCTTTGTTGTGAAATAGGAAGCCAATTCTAGATTTCACTTTGGATTGGAGATGTTTGATGTGAGTCTGCAAGGAGAGTTTACAGTCTAACCAGACACCTAGGTATTTGTAGTTGTCCACAAATTCTAAGTCAGAACCGTCCAGAGTAGTGATGTTGGACGGACGGGCAGGTGCAGGCAGCGATCGGTTGAAGAGCATGTATTTAGTTTTACTTGTATTTAAGAGCAATTGGAGGCCACGGAAGGAGAGTTGTATGGCATTGAAGCTCGTCTGGAGGGTTGTTAACATAGTGTCCAAAGAAGGGCCAGATGTATACAGAATGGTGTCGCCTGTGTAGAGGTGTATCAGACTCACCAGCAGCAAGAGTGACATCATTGATGTATACAGAGAAGAGAGTCGGCCCAAGAAATGAACCCTGTGGCTCCCCCATAGAGACCGCCAGAGGCCCGGACAACAGGACCTCCGATTTGACACACTGAACACTATCAGAGAAGTAGTTGGTGAACCAGGCAATCATTTGAGAAACCAAGGCTATCGAGTCTGCCGATGAGGATGTGGTGATTGACAGAGTCGAAAGCCTTGGCCAGGTCAATGAATACGGCTGCATAGTATTGTTTCTTATCGATGGCGGTTAAGATATCGTTTAGGACCTTGTTCGTGGCTGAGGTGCACCCATGACCAGCTCTGAAACCAGATTGCGTAGCGGAGAAAGTATGGTGGGATTCGAAATGGTCGGTAATCTGTTTGTTGACTTGGCTTTCGAAGACCTTAGAAAGGCAGGGTAGGATAGATATAGGTCTGTAGCAGTTTGGGACAAGAGTGTGTCCCCCTTTGAAGAGGGGGATGGCCGCAGCTGCTTTCCAATCTTTGGGAATCTCAGATGACACGAAAGATAGGTTGAACAGGCTAGTAATAGGGGTTGCAACAATTTTGGCAGATCATTTTAGAAAGGGTCCAGATTGTCTCGCCCGGCCGATTTGTAGGGGTCCAGATTTTGCAGCTCTTTCAGAACATCAGCTGAATGGATTTGGGAGAAGGAGAAATGGGGAAGGCTTGGGCGAGTTGCTGTGGGGGGTACAGTGCTGTTGACCGGGGTAGGGGTAGCCAGGTGGAAAGCATGGCCATTGGTGACAGTGTTTCCTATCCTCAGTGCAGTGGGCAGCTGGGAGGAGGTGTTCTTATTCTCCATGGACTTTACAGTGTCCCAGAACCTTTTTGAGTTTGTGTTGCAGGAAGTAAATTTCTGCTTGAAAAAGCTAGCCGTGGCTTTTCTAACTGCCTGTGTATATTGGTTTCTAGATTCCCTGAAAAGTTGCATATCACGGGGGCGGTTCGATGCTAATGCAGATCGCCATAGGATGTTTTTGTGTTGGTTAAGGGCAGTCAGGTCTGGAGAGAACCAAGGGCTATATCTGTTCCTGGTTCTAAATTTCTTGAATGTGGCATGCTTATTTAAGATGGTGAGGAAGGCTTTTTTTTTTTAAATAACCAGGCATCCTCTACTGACGGGATGAGATCAATATCCTTCCAGGATACCCCGGCCAGGTCGATTAGAAAGGCCTGCTCGCTGAAGTGTTTCAGGGAGCGTTTGACAGTTAGGAGTGGAGGTCGTTTGACCACAGACCCATTACGGATGCAGGCAATGAGGCAGTGATCACTGAGATCTTGGTTGAAAACAGCATAGGTGTATTTAGAGGGCAAGTTGGTTAGGATGATATCTTTGAGGGTGCCCGTGTTTATGGCTTTGGTGTGGTACCTGGTAGGTTCATTGATCATTTATGTGAGATTGAGGGCATCAAGTTTAGATTGTAGGATGGCTGGGGTGTTAAGCATGTTCCAGTTTAGGTCTCCTAGCAGCACGAGCTCTGAAGATAGATGGGGGGCAATCAGATCACATATGGTGTCCATAGCACAGCTGGGGGCAGAGGGTGGTCTATAGCAGCCGGCAACGGTGAGAGACTTGTTTTTAGAGAGGTGGATTTTTAAAAGTAGAAGTTCAAATTGTTTGGGTACAGACCTGGATAGTAGGACAGAACTATGCAGGCTATCTTTGCAGTAGATTACAACACCGCCCCCTTTGGCCATTCTATTTTGTCTGAAAAAGTTGTTCAGAATTTTTGGTGGTCTTCCTAAGCCAGGATTCAGACACAGCTAGAACATCCGGGTTAAAGAGCATTAAGAGCATTAAAGAACATAAATGGTTAAAGAAAAGTGTGATAGATAAAAACATATACCAATTTCATTTAAGGACCAAAAAATTGACAGCTGTTCCATAAATAGCAAAATAGTTGGGAAGAGATTTTCGATGAACACATTCCATGGCACATGGTTTATGAATTGATACGCAAAACAACACCGGATTCAAAACTTCAATTTTTTCTATTTAAATTACTATACAAAATTCTTGCAACCAATAGAATGTTATATATATGGGGATACAATCAGATTTTGCTGTGAGGAGGCAGAGTCATTAAATAATTTATTTTGCTATTGTCCATGTGTAGCTCGTTTTTGGTCACAGGTCCAGGAATGGCTGAAGAATTGCAACATTTGCCTAGAACTAACGCTGCAGATAGCAATACTGGGTGATTTGAAAAGCCATAGTCAATCAATCAATAATATAATAATTATTTTAGCAAAAATGTTAATTTTGAATGTACAATCTGTAGAAGCTATGAGAATAGAAAGGTTCAGTACTTTTGTGAAGCATCACAGCACAGTTGAAAAATATATGGCAAATAGAAATCCAAAATTGATGGTGTTAAGAGATAGATGGGAGGGGTTGAATGGAGCTGAAGGGTGAGACTAATAACAAGATAACCAATGTAAAACATACGGGGTCTGTAAGATGTATATAGGTTCAGAAATGTTGTGAATTAGCACAGTTACAAACAGAACTCAAACTGGATGGACATCAGAAATTGAGGATGGACTAAAAATACACAAAATATAACTAGTAAAATAGATTGTGTCTGTAAAATGTGAATAAGATGTATAAACTGAAGGTAGAAGCCTAAGTGTTTATTAGTTCACTCCACTCTGACCCACAATTCCAGTGGGTCAGAAGTTTACATACACTAAGTTGACTGTGCCTTTAAACAGCTTGGAAAGTTCCAGAAAATGATGTCATGGCTTTAGAAGCCTCTGATAGGCTAATTGACATAATTTGAGTCAATTGTAGATGTACCTGTGGATGTATTTCAAAGCCTACCTTCAAACTCAGTGACTCTTTGCTTGACCTCATGGGAAAATCAAAAGAAATCAGCCAAGAGATCAGAAAATAAATTGTAGACCTTCACAAGTCTGGTTCATCCTTGGGAGCAATTTCCAAATGCCTGAATGTACCACGTTCATCTGTACAAACACTAGTACGCAAGTATAAACACCATGGGACCACGCAGCCGTCACACCACTCAGACGGAGACTCGTTCTGTCTCCTAGAGATTAACATACTTTGGTGCGAAAAGTGCAAATCAATCCCAGAACAACAGCAAAGGACCTTGTGAAGATGCTGGAGGAAACAGGTACAAAAGTATCTATATCCACAGTAAAACGAGTCATATTTCGACTTAACCTGAAAGGCCGCTCATCAAGGAAGAAGCCACTGCTCCAAAACCACCATAGAAAAGTCAGACTACGGTTTGCAACTGCACATGGGGACAAAGATCATACTTTTTGGAGAATTGTCCTCTGATCTGATGAAACAAAAATATAACTGTTTGGCCATAATGACCATCGTTATGTTTGGAGGAAAAAGGGGGAGGCTAGCAAACTGAAGAACACCATCCCAACCGTGAAGCACGGGTGTAGCAGCATCATGTTGTGGGGGTGCTTTGCTGCAGGAGGGACTGGTGCACTTCTCAAAATTGATGGCATCATGAGGTAGGGAAATTATGTGAATATATTGAAGCAACATCTAAAGACACCAGTCAGGAAGTAAAGCTTGGTCGCAAATGGGTCTTCCAAATGGACAATGACCCCAAGCATACTTCCAAAGTTGTTTTAAAATGGCTTAAGGACAACAAAGTCAAGGTATTGGAGTGGCCATCACAAAGCCCTGACCTCAATCCTATAGAACACATATGTCAGAGTCAAGGCCCGCGGGCCACATCCGGCCCGCAAGAAGGTTTTTTACGGCCCCTGGGATGATCTTGATTTATTATTAGAACCGGCCCGCAGCAAGCCGGCAGCCCGCAGATCTTTTACACGCACCAATACTACATTTCCCACAATGCAAAGGTGACGCACCGAGCAGTAGGCTGCTGTTTCAATATTTATTGGCACAGCAGTCGTCAGCATCACAGTAAAATTAACTTTCAGATACCCATCAAAAATGGCAAAACGGAAGGTGGATACTGAGAACCGGGGTTTCAAACAAGGTGGGAGTCGGAGTATATGTTCAAGAAGGTAGCTGGAAAACCTGTGTGTCTTCTGTGTGAGAAAGTGTGGCGGTACTGAAAGAGTATAATCTGAGACGACATTATGAAACGAAACACGTGACAAAAAACAAGAATATGGACATGGAACAAAGGCTACAAAAGGCAGAGGAATTAAAAACGAGGCCTCAAATCTCGACAGGCTCTGTTCAAAAGCCAAATCACAAGGCCAGGCTGCTGTCAAGGCCAGTTTTATTTTGGCAGAAGAGATCGCTAAATCAGCCCGAACCATTTACGGAGGGGGGATTTCATCAAAAAACTGCATGATTAAAGTTTGTGACGCCAAACCCGGCCCAGAAAAAAGGCAACTCTTTTTAAATGTGAGTCTGAGCAGAAACACCATTGCCGAGAGAGTAGACCAGTTGTCCATCAATCTAAAAGAGCAGCTTGTGAAAAAGGGAAAAGATTTTATTGCATATTCCTTGGCTGTGGATGAGAGCACCGACATTTCTGACATTGCCCAGTTGTCAATTTTCATCCGCGGAGTGGACTCCAACCTAAGCGTGACAGAGGAGTTTTTGGCTTTACGCCCTATGCATGGCAGATTACGGGCATGATTTGTATGAAGAGGTGTCAAGATGTGTAAATGAGATGGAGCTGCCTTGGGAAAACTCGTGGGTTTGACAACCGACGGAGCACCTGCGATGTGTGGACACAGGAGCGGACTGGTGGCGAAGATACGGGAAAAGATGCAAGAGGAAAACGCGACAGGTGAGCTGACAGCTTATCATTGTATCATACACCAGGAAGCGTTGTAGCGGTAAAGCCTTGAAAATGGAGCATGTAATGAGCATCATCACGCCGCACAGTTAACTTTATCAGAGCCAAAGGTTTGAATCACCGCCAGTTCAAGGCATTTCTGACGGAGTTAGAAACGGAGCATGGTGATTTGCCTTATCACACAGAGGTGCGATGGCTAAGCCAGGAAAGGTGCTTCAAAGATGTTTAGCTTCCTGAGGAGATTTGTCTGTTCTGGACAGCAAAGGAAAGACACAACACAACTCCGAGACGAAATGTTTCTGTGTGAAATGGCTTTTCTGTGTGACATTACGAGTCATCTGAATGCAATAAACTTGCAGCTGCAGGGTCGGGATCGTGTCATCTCTGATATGTACAGTACAGTGAAGGCATTTAAAACCAAACTGACTCTGTGGAGACGCAGATGCGGAAAGAAAATTTGAGCCACTTTCCCAGCTGCCAGACCATGAAAGAGAAGCTCTCTACCAGTGCGTTCCCGAGCACACAGTTGGCTGATAAAATAGGTATGCTTGCCGCTGACTTTCGACGCTTCGATTTGCTGACTTTGATAGCACAAAAAAGCAGGTTGGAACTGCTCGGTAACCCATTTGCTGTTGACGTGGAAAGCTCACCACCAAACCTCCAAATGGAGTTGATTGACCTCCAATGCAATGATGCACTGAGGGCAAAATATGCAAAAGTGGGTGCTGCGGAGTTCGCCTGCAGGTTCCTCCCGGCACAATGCCCCAGCTGCGCATCCAGGCTGCTCAAACGTTGTCTATGTTTGGTAGCACATACCTGTGTGAACAACTGTTTTCTTTGATGAACCTGAACAAAACATCACACAGAAGTCGACTTACTGCTGAACACCTCCACTCAATTCTGAGGATTTCTTCAGCTCAGAGCCTTTCCCCGAACATTGATGAACTTGTGGAAAAGATGGGACACCACCAAGTATCACCCTCAACCTCAAACAAGTGAACATTACTGTGCAATCACATATTTAGAGTTTTTACTCAGTTCAAGTTTAAAAGTTAAAATTTAATATTTGTTTTCACTGCATGTTACTTCTCCTTAAACAAAGTGTTGTTTTTTGATTAATAGATTTTTGCACTTTATTTTTTTGTATTTCAATCCAATTATATTTTAAAAATATTTCAGTTGAGTGGATGATAGAAAATTGCTATTATTGTTTTTTTCTTTGAAGTAAATTTAGCCCACTTTTGCTAAAATAGAAAATATAGTCTACTGATGGTGCCTTGAATACCGGTTTCTTTCATTTAATGTTCATGTTATGGGGATATTTATATAAAGGAAATTTGTCTTTGTGTCTGTTGAAAATTAAAGATTACTGACAGAGCCATAAGAAAATATTGCTTTATTTATCTGATCATATTGTAATATATTTGTTAGGTTTTCAGTAGGTTCAGCTTTTTCACTAGACTATATGCGTCATTTAAAAATTTTTCAATGAATGATTGAAAAAGTTATCCATGCCTCGTTTGTAGCTGATTTTTTTATTTGGCCCTCCGTCCATTTGACTTTGACACCCCTGCTATAGAAGATTTGTGGGCAGAACTGAAAAAGCATGTGCGAGCAAGGAGGCCTGCAAACCTGACTCAGTTACATCAGCTCTGTCAGGAGGAATGGGCCAAAACTCACCCAATTTGTTGTGGGAAGCTTGTGGAAGGCAACCTGAAACATTTGACCCAAGTTAAACAATTTAAAGGCAATACTACCAAATACTATTTGAGTGTATGTAAACTTCTGACCCACTTGGAAGGTGATGAAATAAATAAAAGCTGAGATAAATCATTCTCCATGCTATTATTCTGACATTTCACGTTCTTAAAATCAAGTGGTAATCCTATCTGACCTAAAACAGGGAATTCTTACTAGGATTAAATGTCAAGAATTGTGAAAAACTGAGTTTAAATGTATTTGGCTAAGATGTATGCAAACTTCCGACTTCAACTGTGTATATATATATATATATCTCATGTACGGAGGCCAAATGCTCACTGGCTTCCCATGCATTCAGTACTATGGGCGGCAACCATGTCATACTCTTTCTGACCAGACAGCATCAGATATGCTGCACATACTGAGACAAAGGGGCTCTGTTTCATTCGCTCGGATGCTTTCTTTGGTGAGATTTTTTTAAATGCATTTTTAATTGAATCTTTATTTAACTAGGCATGTCAGTTAAGAACAAATTCCTATTTATAATGACGGCCTACACCGGCCAAACCCGGACGTCGCTGAGCCAACCAGGGTGTCTGTTGTGATTCCTCAATGCAGTAGCCTATTTTACATTCAGAAAGCAAACGCAAGTGTGCATCTCTCCTCCAATAGGCTAGTAGTAGGCCAAAGGAAACAAGTCGAAATAAGTGTCCATCAAGCTTTTGTAGTCTGGCTTTTCCTGGGACTCTACAAGATTTAAAAGAAATAGCCGTGGCAGTGGAGAGAACAATAAAGACAGACAGGCTGGAGATGTAGCCACAGCCGACCTGCTCATTAGGCAGGATTAGGCAGCCACTGTGGCGGCAGATTGACGAGGGCGTCATTTTCTGAGCTAAACTGATCAAGACACCTCCAACAACAACACATAAAACCTCAGATAATTCTTCCCACGAAACAATGACAATTTCTCTCAACCAGTGGTATAAGGGCTTTTTAGGTGAGTGTTGATGCCGCCCTGTGATAAGCAGTGCCCACTTTGTCAAAAGCTGAGGCAAAAAACAAACATTTTGCTTGTCCATTCCCAGCGAGCCTCTCCAGGGTGCTGCTGGAGAGATGCATCGCTGTAGCACTCCAGCAACGTTTCGTCCCCAAAAAATGTAGATAAGGTTTATGACAATGTAATGAGACGGACACTTTTTTACATCCTGCAGGTTTCTCCGATCAAATAGCCTAACATAAGACACGTTTTACATCCTGCAGGTTTCTCTGATCAAATAGCCTGACCTAAGACACGTTTTACATCATACAGGTTTCTTTGATCAAATAGCCTAACCTAAGACACGTTTTACATCATACAGGTTTCTCTGATCAGATAGCCTGACCTAAGACACGTTTTACATCATACAGGTTTCTCTGATCAAATAGCCTAACCTAAGACACGTTTTACATCCTGCAGGTTTCTCTGATCAAATAGCCTAACCTAAGACACGTTTTACATCCTGCAGGTTTCTCTGATCAAATAGCCTAACCTAAGACACGTTTTACATCATACAGGTTTCTCTGATCAAATAGCCTAACCTAAGACACGTTTTACATCCTGCAGGTTTCTCTGATCAAATAGCCTAACCTAAGACACGTTTTACATCATACAGGTTTCTCTGATCAGATAGCCTGACCTAAGACACGTTTTACATCATACAGGTTTCTCTGATCAAATAGCCTAACCTAAGACACGTTTTACATCCTGCAGGTTTCTCCGATCAAATAGCCTAACCTAAGACACGTTTTACATCATACAGGTTTCTCTGATCAAATAGCCTAACCTAAGACACGTTTTACATCATACAGGTTTCTCTGATCAAATAGCCTAACCTAAGACACGTTTTACATCATACAGGTTTCTCTGATCAAATAGCCTAACCTAAGACACGTTTTACATCCTGCAGGTTTCTCTGATCAAATAGCCTAACCTAAGACACGTTTTACATCATACAGGTTTCTCTGATCAGATAGCCTGACCTAAGACACGTTTTACATCATACAGGTTTCTCTGATCAGATATTCTTTTGGAGAGATTGGAAACCCAAATTGGTCTACACGGACATGTTCTGGCCTGGTTTAGATCTTATCTGTCGGAAAGATATCAGTTTGTCTCTGTGAATGGTTTGTCCTCTGACAAATCAACTGTAAATTTCGGTGTTCCTCAAGGTTCTGTTTTAGGACCACTATTGTTTTCACTATATATTTTACCTCTTGGGAATGTTATTCGAAAACATAATGTAAACTTTCACTGCTATGCGGATGACACACAGCTGTACATTTCAATGAAACATGGTGAAGCCCCAAAATTGCCCTCGCTAGAAGCATGTGTTTCAGACATAAGGAAGTGGATGGCTGCAAACTTTCTACTATTAAACTCGGACAAAACAGAGATGCTTGTTCTAGGTCCCAAGAAACAAAGAGATCTTCTGTTGAATCTGACAATTAATCTTAATGGTTGTACAGTCGTCTCAAATAAAACTGTGAAGGACCTCGGCGTTACTCTGGACCCTGATCTCTCTTTTGAAGAACATATCAAGACCATTTCGAGGACAGCTTTTTTTCCATCTACGTAACATTGCAAAAATCAGAAACTTTCTGTCCAAAAATGATGCAGAAAAATTAATCCATGCTTTTGTCACTTCTAGGTTAGACTACTGCAATGCTCTATTTTCCGGCTACCCGGATAAAGCACTAAATAAACTTCAGTTAGTGCTGAATACGGCTGCTAGAATCCTGACTAGAACCAAAAATTTGATCATATTACTCCAGTGCTAGCCTCTCTACACTGGCTTCCTGTCAAAGCAAGGGCTGATTTCAAGGTTTTACTGCTAACCTACAAAGCATTACATGGGCTTGCTCCTACCTATCTCTCTGATTTGGTCCTGCCGTACATACCTACACGTACGCTACGGTCACAAGACGCAGGCCTCCTAATTGTCCCTAGAATTTCTAAGCAAACAGCTGGAGGCAGGGCTTTCTCCTATAGAGCTCCATTTTTATGGAACGGTCTGCCTACCCATGTCAGAGACGCAAACTCGGTCTCAACCTTTAAGTCTTTACTGAAGACTCATCTCTTCAGTGGGTCATATGATTGAGTGTAGTCTGGCCCAGGAGTGGGAAGGTGAACGGAAAGGCTCTGGAGCAACGAACCGCCCTTGCTGTCTCTGCCTGGCCGATTCCCTCTTTCCACTGGGATTCTCTGCCTCTACCCTGTTACGGGGCTGAGTCACTGGCTTACTGGGGCTCTCTCATGCCGTCCCTGGGGGTGCGTCACCTGGGTGGGTTGATTCACTGTTGTGGTCGGCCTGTCTGGGTTGGCGCCCCCTTGGGTTGTGCCGTGGCGGAGATCTTTGTGGGCTATACTCGGCCTTGTCTCAGGATGGTAAGTTGGTGGTTGAAGATATCCCTCTAGTGGTGTGGGGGCTGTGCTTTGGCAAAGTGGGTGGGGTTATATCCTTCCTGTTTGGCCCTGTCCGGGGTGTCCTCGGATGGGGCCACAGTGTCTCCTGACCCCTCCTGTCTCAGCCTCCAGTATTTATGCTGCATTAGTTTATGTGTCGGGGCTAGGGTCAGTTTGTTATATCTGGAGTACTTCTCCTGTCCTATTCGGTGTCCTGTGTGAATCTAAGTGTGCGTTCTCTAATTCTCTCCTTCTCTCTTTCTTTCTCTCTCTCGGAGGACCTGAGCCCTAGGACCATGCCCCAGGACTACCTGACATGATGACTCCTTGCTGTCCCCAGTCCACCTGGCCATGCTGCTGCTCCAGTTTAAACTGGCCTGGGCCCTAGGACCATGTCCCAGGACTACCTGACATGATGACTCCTTGCTGTCCCCAGTCCACCTGGCCATGCTGCTGCTCCAGTTTCAACTGTTCTGCCTTACTATTATTCAACCATGCTGGTCATTTATGAACATTTGAACATCTTGGCCACGTTCTGTTATAATCTCCACCCGGCACAGCCAGAAGAGGACTGGCCACCCCACATATGCTCTCTCTAATTCTCTCTTTCTTTCTCTCTCTCGGAGGACCTGAGCCCTAGGACCGTGCCCCAGGACTACCTGACATGATGACTCCTTGCTGTCCCCAGTCCACCTGACTGTGCTGCTGCTCCAGTTTCAACTGTTCTGCCTTATTATTATTCGACCATGCTGGTCATTTATGAACATTTAAACATCTTGGTCATGTTCTGTTATAATCTCTACCCGGCACAGCCAGAAGAGGACTGGCCACCCCACATAGCCTGGTTCCTCTCTAGGTTTCTTCCTAGGTTTTGGCCTTTCTAGGGAGTTTTTCCTAGCCACCGTGCTTTTACACCTGCATTGTTTGCTGTTTGGGGTTTTAGGCTGGGTTTCTGTACAGCACTTTGAGATATCAGCTGATGTACGAAGGGCTATATAAATAAATTTGATTTGATTTGATTTGAGATAGCCTGACCTAAGACACGTTTTACATCCTGCAGGTTTCTCTGATCAAATAGCCTAACCTAAGACACGTTTTACATCATACAGGTTTCTCCGATCAAATAGCCTAACCTAGGACACGTTTTACATCATACAGGTTTCTCTGATCAAATAGCCTAACCTAAGACACGTTTTACATCCTGCAGGTTTCTCTGATCAAATAGCCTAACCTAAGACACGTTTTACATCATACAGGTTTCTCCGATCAAATAGCCTAACCTAAGACACGTTTTACATCCTGCAGGTTTCTCCGATCAAATAGCCTAACCTAAGACACGTTTTACATCATACAGGTTTCTCTGATCAAATAGCCTAACCTAAGACACGTTTTACATCATACAGGTTTCTCTGATCAAATAGCCTAACCTAAGACACGTTTTACATCCTGCAGGTTTCTCTGATCAAATAGCCTAACCTAAGACACGTTTTACATCATACAGGTTTCTCTGATGGCGCCCAATCAAATAAAAAATGTTCTGTCATGTTTTTAACAAACAATATATCCTAAAAACACGACAGTAAAGTAAAATGCACAATATGGGATGGACAATCACAACTGTTTCAGGAGTTTCACCCCATTGTAACAATCAGGGGTTTCATGTTTGTATCTGTCAAAGTTTGTATCTGTCAAAAATAAAATACTGCTACATTTCCTGCTGTGTAAACACATTGCAAATAGGCTCATGATAACTCCTGATAAAGTTGGGTAGATGATTTTATTAGAGCCTAAATAGAAAAATTGATTAGTCATAGGAATCAGGACTAATATAGCCAATGCAATGGCCTGTTTCACAAATGGTGGGCCTACCATATGGATGGGCATTCATAAAAGTACATGTGTGGACATGGTAGGCTACACCAAGTAAGCACGAGCCAACATCTTTTTTTGGTCCTGTCCAGACCGGACATCTTTTTTTGATCTTTTACAAACAGTAGGTAGGCCTACTACATAGATGGGCATTTCTAAAATAAAATGTTGAGGAAACACTGTAGGCTACACCTCAGTAAGTGCGGACAGATGGCGACGCCTTTTGGACATATTTTTTTGGTGCGGTCCAGACCGACCTTGATTTCAACTTCCGGACTGGACCAAATCTGAACCAATCATAGACGTCTATGTTTGGTTCAGATTTTGTTGGGTCTGGGCCACCCTTGATTTGGCCCAAACATAAACATCTATAAATTATGTTTTTTCAACTTTGATTCAGAACCAAAAATTTGCCTGATTCAACATCTGGAAAATACATATTTTCAACGTATGGAAAATACATATTTTCACAACCGGAAAATAAGTATTTTTAACTTTCATTCAGAACCGAAAATAAACCTGATTTCAACTTCCCGAAAAGAAGTATTTTTCAACATCTGGAAAGAAGCCATTTCAACGTTGTGGAAAATATGTATTTTAAAAATACAGTACGGAAAATAGGCATTGTCACCTTTCATTCCAAACCTAAATTGAACCTAACTTTTTCAGTTTGGATACTGGGACTATTCTAATTTAGCAGGGGCTGCATTTTTTGGCCTCACCTAGGGTGGCAGAATGGCAAGGACCGGCCCTGGATGTAGCCTATAGCCTAAGTTAGAAGCTTATGCATATTAGCCCATATTTAATAAGCTCAATGTTAGGCTTAATACTGCAGTGAATATATCCAGTCAATTTACACAGTGAAAGAAAATCATAGGTATCCTAGAATATGTGCACTCCAAAGCTACCCTATTGTTTAAGTTTTTTAGGGACAAGAAATCATCCTACCTAGGCTACAACAACATAATGTAATGAAGAATGTTATTGTTTTCAAGTGAGTACAAAACTCTAGTCTAGACTATAAACTGCAGTGAAAAGTCTACCCTATGTCATTTGAATAACCGCTCAAAAGCCTGTGTATTTTGTCAGGATGTATTGAATTTGGTTAAAAGGACAGTGACTTTCTTAATACTTTGAAAACGTCTTACCAAGCTCCTGTGTGTATCACACACACAGTTTGTTCTCTTAGCGATTATTCTGAACTTTAAACACATGTAACCACGTTAAGTCTAAGCCTATTGGTGACAGTCATTTACTCTGTGTTAATCTGTAATGTATCTCATGTACACTGTAATTGTTTGAGTGTTACTTATTTTGTGACTAACAAATTATATTAGTTGAACTGGGTAAATGCATTCCTCATTTTACAGGGTCATTATTTGATTGACTATATATTTATAATTTAGTAGATCTATTGGAAGTTGTTATATACACTGTACACATAGCACATGCTTGGGAACTACCTTGACATCCCTGATCTGCTTGCCTCAATAAATGATTGCTAGAACATTGGTCTCCAGGATTAGGTATTTGTATCTAGTCTCTTAATAATTGCATAACGGTGCAATTTAGGCACATGTTCATTATAGTCATACTGCCAGTTGATGTAAGGCTCGCTACCTTGACTAGATTCCTCCGGAGACGCACAGGGCCTGTTGTATTTATTCACATAATAATGGAGTCAGATTGATAAATGTTATTATTATATTCAAAATAATTTCGACATAATGGTTGGAAAATGTCCATCCCCCTACAGAGGAAGGCCCTAACAATTGTCAAAGATTCCAGCCATCATAGACTGTTCTCTCTGCTACCGTACGGCAAGTCTGGGACCAAAAGGCTCCTGAACAGCTTCTACCTCCAAACCATAAGACTGCTGAACTGTTAATCAAAAGGCTACCCAGACTATTTGCATTGATCCCCTTTTTTTTGCACTGACTCTGTGCACAGCCACTGGACTCTCTCTACTCACACACACTCACACAATTCCTTCAGAAAGTATTCACACCCACTGACTTTTTCGACATTTTGTTGTTACAGCCTGAATTTAAAAGGGATTCAATTGAGATGTTTAGTCACTGACCTACACACAATACCCTATAATGTCACAGTGAATTTATGTTTTACATTTTTTTTTTTTCATTTTACAAATTAATACAAATTAAAAGCTGAAATGTCAAGTCAATAACTATGTATCAATACACCCAATCACTACAAAAATACAGATGTCCTCCCTAACTCAGTTGCCGGAGAGGAAGGAACGATCAGGGATTTCACCATGAGGCCAATGTTGACTTTAAAACAGTTAGAGTTTAATGGCTGTGATAGGAGAAAACTGAGGATGGATCAACAACATTGTAGTTAATCCACAATACTAACCTAATTGGTGGCTGCATCATGTTATGTGTATGCCTGTAATCGTTAAGGACTGGTGAATGGAGCTAAGCACAGGAAAAATCCTAGAGAAAAACCTGGTTCCGTCTGCTTTCCACCTACACACTGGGAGATGAATTCACCTTTCAGCAGGACAATAACCTAAAACACAAGGCCAAATCTAAACTGGAGGTGTTTACCAAGAAGACAAAGGTGCTTCTACAAAGTATTGACTCAGGGGTGTGAATAATTATCGAAATTCGATATTTCTGTATTTAATTTAATACATTTGCAAAAATGTCTAAAAATATGTTTTCGCTTTGTCATTATGGGGTGTTGGTGTGTACAGTAGATGGGTGATCTGTGTAATCCATTTTGAATTCAGGCAATAACACAACGAAATGTAGAATAGGTCAAGGGGTATGAATACTTTCTGAATTCACTGTACCACACTGACACACACACACACAACATATGCTCACGCATACAAAACACACATGCATGTTGACGCCACACACACACACACTTTCACACGCTTCACATACGCTGCTGCTACACTGTTTATTATCTATCCTAATTGTCTTGTCACTCTTACCCCGACCTACATGTACATATTACCTCAATTACCTCAACTATTTTGTACCCCTGAACATTCACTCGGTACAGGTACTCCTTGTATATAGCATCATTATTGTTATTTTATTGTGTTACTATTTCCTTTAAAAAAATGTATTTGCTAATCTTTTCTTACTTTTTAACTGCATTGATTGGGGAAGCATTTCATGGTATAAAGTCTACACCTGTTGTATTCGGTGCATGTGACAATACAATTTGATTTGATGATCAATATATCTTGTTATGGAAACATTTGGGAGATAAAAGATTGTTCAATAATTCTCCGAAGCATTATGATACAAGCAGCTAATAGGCTTATACATGATCCTGTTATCATTGTTTCACATACCAGTATCCTCATCAGCAGTGATTTATGACAAAACAGACAAAAGTAAAAGAAAAATCTGACAAAATAAACATTCACACAGTCATCTTCTCTTTTGTAAGATGTGCTCTAAAATAAGAGGAGGCAGCAATTCAATGATGTTTACCCTAAATATAATCTGAACTAACAAGTTATTGTGATTTATAGAAGCAGTTCTTCAATATTTATAAATGTTCTTACACTAGGGAAAAACACGAGCCTATGTTTGACATATACATTTACAGTACTTAATCTTACAAACCTTGTCGGCTGGAGCGAGAGTCCTCTAGACTGTGTGTAAATCCAGAAGTGCCGTGCGTCTGGTCAGTCCAGTCAAGACGTTTCCCCACAGTGTTCCTCTACCCTGTGGTCGGCACCAACTCACTCTCTTATAGGAGGAAGGAGTCCATAATGGAAGTGATGTCACTCCATCTGTGCACTTCTTTTCTTCCATTTTTCCCCATTTTGTTTTACATCTTATATTCAAACAAGATCACGTGAGTGTGTAATATGAAAACACTTGAAATTATCTGGTTTGTCTTTGTTGACCACTTCGGTCGAGCTTTAAATGATGTGCAGCTTATAAAGGCTTCATAAAGCCAATAGGGCAGAAGTCCATAAGTTGTTGAAATTCTGGATGCCCAGATAGATACAAACAATGACCAGAAACTGCTATGTGGGGAATCGTAAGTGATTTGTTTTTGCTAGTTTCATCTCGTTCTTGATAGCTTGTCTTGTTTTGACGGATTTCAATGTGGCTAAAATATGCTAGCTAGCTAACCAACAACTGTAACAATGTATTTGAGAGAAAAGAAGTGCTCAATTGTGCAAATGTATTTATGTTGTCAATAAACGTTGGAGACGATATATAGTTTATGCTGACAATTTAAAGGTGAAATCAAACAATGTTTTTTTTAATGCGCGTGAATGAGTGTTCACACTGGAATTAGAATGCACGGTATTGAAAGAGAGAAAACAGACGGCCGTGAGAGTCAAACCCGCCAACGGCGTCATGTGCCGTCAAATCAAAAAGCAAGTGAATTTTTCTTGCGTCTATGCAAAGCAAAGATGGTAAAGTGAGCGGATAAATTCTAATAAAAAAAATACAACATTTACTCTAGGGTGTAGATGAGCTTTAATATTGCAGATGGTTTGTGGCTTCTATCAATGTAATGGTCTGCATCATTTCCAATCTCCCATATATATATATTTTGTGTGCATATGAATGTATATATATGTATATAGTACCAGTCAAATGTTTGATGCACCTACAGTACTTATTCAAGGGTTTTTCTTTTCTTTTTTTTTTACTATTTTCTACATTGAAGAATAATGAAGACAATTAGTGAAGACATCAAAACTAAAATAACACATGGAATCATGTAATAATCATAAAAATGCTAAACAAATCTAAATAGATTTTAGATTCTTCAATGTAGCCACCCTTTGCCTTGATGACAGCTTTGCCCACTCTTGACATTCTCTTAACCAGCTTCACCTTCAATGCTTTTTCAGCAGTCTTGAAGGAGTTCCCACATACGCTGAGCACTTGTTGCCTGATTTTCCTTCGCTCTGCAGTACAACTCATCACAAACCATTTCAATTGGTTTGAGATCGGGTGATTGTGGAGGCCAGGTCATCTGATGCAGCACTTCATCACTCTCATTCTTAGTCAAATAGCCCTTACACAGCCTGGAGGTGTGTTGAGTCATTGTCCTGTTGAAAAACAAATGATTGTCCGACAAAGCGCAAACCACATGTGATGGCGTATGACTGCAGAATGCTGTGGTAGCCATGCTGGTTAAGTGTGCCTTGAATTCTAAATAAATCACTGACAGTGTCACCTTCAAAGCACCCCCACACCATCACACCTCCTCCATGCTTCACTGTGGGAACCACACATGCAGAAATCATCCATTCACCTACTCATCAGACCAAAGGACAGATTTCCACCGGTATAATGTCCATTGCTTGTGTTTCTTGGCCCAAGCAAGTCTTCTTTTTATTGGTGTCCTTTAATAGTGGTTTCTTTGCTGCAATTCGACCATGAAGGCCTAATTCTCATAGTCTCCTCTTAACAGTTGATGTTGAGATGTGTCTGTTACTTGAACTCAGGGAAGCATTTATTTGGGCTGCAATCTGAGGTGCAGTTAACTCTAATTAACTTATCCTCTGCAGCAGAGGTAACTCTGGGTCTTCCTTTCCTGTGGTGGTCTTCATGAGAGCCAGTTTCATCATAGCACTTGCGACTGGACTTGAAGAAACTTGAAAAGTTCTTGAAATTTTCCACGTTGACTGACCTTCATGTCTTGATGTAATGATGGACTGTCGTTTCTCTTTGCTTATTTGAGCTGTTCTTGCCATAATATGGACTTGGCCTTTTTTTAAGGGGTGGATCAGCTGCTTAATATTGTGGAAAGATTGTTGCTTCCATCAATGTAATTGTCTGCATCATTTCCAATCCCCCATATCTTTTTTTTTGTAAATAGATATATCCATATACATACACATACATACCCATAGATATACATATGCATACATAAACATTCATACATATACACATACATACATACATACATACATACATACATACATACATACATACATACATACATACATACAGTGGGGCAAAAAAGTATTTAGTCAGCCACCAATTGTGCAATTTCTCCCACTTAAAAAGGTGAGAGAGGCCTGTAATTTTCATCATAGGTACACTTCAACTATGACAGACAAAATGAGGGGGAAAAATCCAGAAAATCACATTTTCAGGATTTTTTTATGAATTTATTTGCAAATTATGGTGGAAAATAAGTATTTGGTCAATAACAAAAGTTTCTCAATACTTTGTTATATACCCTTTGTTGGCAATGACAGAGGTCAAACGTTTTCTGTAAGTCTTCACAAGGTTTTCACACACTGTTGCTGGTATTTTGGCCCATTCCTCCATGCAGATCTCTAGAGCTGTGATGTTTTGGGGCTGTTGCTAGGCAACACGGACTTTCAACTCCCTCCCAAGATTTTCTATGTGATTGAGATCTGGAAACTGGCTAGGCCATTCCAGGACCTTGAAATGCTTCTTACGAAGGTGTGTTTGGGATCATTGTCATGCTGAAAGACCCAGCCACGTTTCATCTCCAATGCCCTTGCTGATGGAAGGAGGTTTTCACTCAAAATCCCACAATACATGGCCCCATTCATTCTTTCCTTTACACAGATCAGTCGTCCTGGTCCCTTTGCAGAAAAACAGCCCCAAAGCATGATGTTTCCACCCCCCTGCTTCACAGTAGGTATGGTGTTCTTTGGATGCAACTCAGCATTCTTTGTCCTCCAAACACGACGAGTTGAGTTTTTACCAAAACGTTCTATTTTGGTTTCATCTGACCATATGACATTCTCCCAATCTTCTTCTGGATCATCCAAATGCTCTCTAGCAAACTTCAGACGGGCCTGGACATGTACTGGCTTAAGCAGGGGGACACGTCTGGCACTGCAGGATTTGAGTCCCTGACGGCGTAGTGTGTTACTGATGGTAGGCTTTGTTACTTTGGTCCCAGCTCTTTGCAGGTCATTCACTAGGTCCCCCCGTGTGGTTCTGGGATTTTTGCTCACTGTTCTTGTGATCATTTTGACCCCACAGGGTGAGATCTTGTGTGGAGCCCCAGATAGAGGGAGATTATCAGTGGTCTTGTATGTCTTCCATTTCCTAATAATTGCTCCCACAGTTGATTTCTTCAAACCAAGCTGCTTACCTATTGCAGATTCAGTCTTCCCAGCCTGGTGCAGGTCTACAATTTTGTTTCTGGTGTCCTTTGATAGTACTTTGGTCTTGGCCATAGTGGAGTTTGGAGTGTGACTGTTTGAGGTTGTGGACAGGTGTCTTTAATACTGATAACAAGTTCAAACAGGTGCCATTAATACAGGTAACGAGTGGAGGACAGAGGAGCATCTCTAAGAGGAAGTTACAGGTCTGTGAGAGCCAGAAATCTTGCTTGTTTGTAGGTGACCAAATACTTATTTTCCACCATAATTTGCAAATAAATTCATTAAAAATCCTACAATGTGATTTTCTGGATATTTTTTTCTCATTTTGTCTGTCATAGTTGAAGTGTACCTATGGTGGAAATTACAGGCCTCTCTCATCTTTTTAAGTGGGAGAACATGCACAATTGGTGGCTGACTAAATACTTTTTTTGCCCCACTGTACATACATACATACTTTTTTAGGATATACCTTTATTATTCCCCGCAATCCCTACCACCCTACCTCCAATTGGAATATACTAATAAACAATAACACAGGCTTCTACCTTCAGTTTATACATATTTTACAGACACAATCTCTTTTACAATAGTTATATTTTGTTTGTTTTTAGTCCATCCTCTATTTCTTATGTCCATCCAGTTTGATTTCTATTTGTAACTTGTGCCATTTTACAACATTTCTGAACCTACATACATCTTACAGACTCCGTATGTTTTACATTGGTTATCTTGTTATTAGTCCCATCCTTCAGCTCCATTCAACCCCTCCCATCTATCTCTTAACACCATCCATTTTGGATTTCTATTTGCCATATATTTTTCAACTGTGCTGTGATGTTTCACAAAAGTACTGAACCTTTCTATTCTCATAGCTTCTATAGATGATAAATTAAAGATACATTTTTGCTGAAATAATTACTATATTATTGATTGATTCACTATGGCTTTTCAAATCACCCAGTATAGCTATCTGCAGCGTTAGTTCTAGGCAAATGTTGCAATTCTTCAGCCATTCCTGGACCTGTGACCAAAAACGAGCTACATATGGACAATACCAAAATAAATGATCTAATGACTGCCTCCTCACGGCAAAATCTGCAGAGCTGGGAAGATTGTATCCCCCATATATATAACATTCTATTGGTTGCAAGAATTTTGTATAGTAATTTAAATGGAAAAATTCGAAGTTTTGAATCCAGTGTTGTTTTGCGTGTCAATTCATAAACCATGTGCCATGGAATGGGTACATCAAAAATCTCTTCCCAACTATTTTGCTATTTTTTATGGAACAGCTGTCAATTTTTTGGTCCTTAAATGAAATTGGTATATGTTTTTATCTATCACACTTTTCTTTAACCATTTATGTTCTTTAATGCAGGGCCGACAGACAAGTTCCTCACTTTTTTCCCCTTCTACTTGCCTCTTCCATTTTTGTGGTAATGCTGCAATTAGTTGGTTGTCATTTTGGGTAAGCTGCATGTGTGACATAACTCCACCAGTCCTATTTATGATATCATTAACTAAAATTATACCTTTTTTAAACATTTAATCAAAACATTTTTTAAAATCAATTAGTATACTTGAGTTTAACCACAATATTTCTTGTATTATTTGTTCAGTCTTCTCAGGTGGATTAAACTGAAATTGCAACCAACTTTCTAAGGCTTGGACTTGGCTTTTTACTAAATATGGTTACCTTCTTCATACCACCGATACCTTGTCACCACACAACTGATTGGCTCAATCGCATTAAGAAGGAAAAAAAATTCACAAATCAACTTTTTACAAGGCACACCTGTTAATAGAAATGCATTCCAGGTGACTACCTCATGAAGCTAGTTGTGAGAGTGCCAAGCTGTCATCAAGGCAAAGGGTGGCTACTTTGAAGAATCTCAAATATATATTATATTTTTGTTGAACTCTTTTTGCTTACTAAATGATTCCGTATATGTTATTTCATAGTTTTGATGTCTTCACTATTATTCTATAATGTAGAAAATAGTAAAAAATTAAGATAAATCCTTGAATGAGTAGGTGTGTCCAAATATTTGACTGGTACCTAAAGGGGCCCTAAAATTCTAAATCAAATAGCTACATGATCTTTGGTATGACCATCATAAAACAATTCCTTGTGTTAGCTCAGGACTCACAAACATTTCCCAAACACCATGCCCACTAACGTTGCTTCTCTGTATGGAGCGATCGATAGAGCAGCAGAATTCAATTGTCATAACCCTTCCCATTAATCTAATAATAAGGGCTCAGTTAATTCTGTAATGTTTAAGTATTACAGATTCCGCAATAGAAATGTAAAAGTGATTTCCGATTGAGCCGACATGCAGCGTTTACCGTGAACGCAGTCTCCGCTAAAGCGGGAACATTGCCTTTACATTTCAATCAGGCTGTACAGCTGAACTTCTATGATGCGGATTGAATAGAGCCATAAGTGGTTTTCCACATGGAATTTGCGCTGTTCTTTATCCATGCATGGGCACCAAGCAGACTAAGACTAAATAGGTTTGATATTGACCTAAAGCAAAGTGATCTTGGTATTTCTCCGCCTCAATGCTGCTGCAGCACTTAGTGCAAATATAGCCATCAATTAACGTAACCACTGATTGTCTGGCAGTGGTCTCTAAGAAAACAATGATTTATGGGTGGGTTTAAAACAAATAAAAATGTCAGATGCCATTTATATAGATGGATGACCTATTGTGTCACCCAATACTTTTTTTGTTGAAGAAGCCCTTTCATTCTCTAGGGTACATGGAAAATGTGCAAATTAAAAGCTAGGGTCGACCTCTGCCCGATATCAGCTTAATGAGGAAGGATGAAAACGTGAGGGCGTTCAATACCAACTGGTATCAAAAGTATAGTTGGTTAACCAAGCCGCCTGTATTGCTGGCCTTGCCTGCTTTTTGGAAAGTCTGAACCTTGGTCGAAAGGTGGGTACAGTGACCTGAAGAACATCGATCATTCAGCTAAACTGCAAAACAAATGTGGGAGCGTATAAATGCCCACATTAGATTAAAGTTTCTGGGAAAAAGCTGCATCGATCATGACGAAGGTCTGCGTTTTCAAACCGCTACCAAGCTGTTTATCAACACCACGGCGTTTTTGGGCATGCAATAATTTGCTTTTAGAGGACATGACGAGAGGAAAAGCTCTGCCAACAAGGGCAACTACAAGGAGCTTGCAGAGGTAATTGTGCTTTACTTGCTGAACATATGGAACTTTCTACTGTCTTTTCTGGGATGTTGAAAACAATTCCGAATGATTTGATAGCTTCCATTGCATCATCCAATAAAAGTTGGATTAAAGAGCGAGGTTGACGCAGCGCATTATTTTTTGTGTGCGCTCAAATAGACTTTCCACCTTCCTCCGGTATTTATTTAGCAAAGATGATAACACACAATCACTCCAGACAGACGCAAGCAAAAACTCATGACATAAATGTTGCAGCAGCCTAGCCTACACCTAAACATTAGAAATCTGACATGCTGTATGGGATGAAAACAATACTTTTTTTTCAGTCTGATCAAATGTAGGCTATTAATACGAGTAGCTGCATACAGCCTATGCGCTCCGTCTATCTGGTCAGGATAAACTAATTGGTAACATTATGTATTTATAGTCCATTTGTGTGTCAGGAGAAAATGTGAATGTGATCCAATTTAGTTTATATTCACAATTGGGCTGGCTAGGCTGCCTATACATCCAGTATGATTAACTGGAATTAATCAATCAACATAATAGTGATGACATTTTTACAAGGCCTACAGTTGCATAGGCCTGCATGATGCAAACATGCACAAAGCAAGCTTAGTTAGCCCTGTGAGTTCTATTGCCTATCAGTTGTTGTCTGTGTCTGGTAAGAGGAAATCCCCCTCCTAATATAGTCTAAATATAATGTATATGAACAAATGTAAGGTAGCTGCAGTTTGACAGGGTTTTCATTCCACCCCCAGGGCCAGGAGTTTTTTTCAGGAGTTTTTTAAAACCATGTGACCTGATTAGGAAACACTGGTCCCATCATAGCCCTTATAAAACCTTTTTTTATAACTGATTAATCACTGTCATACCTTATAGGATCCAGTGTTTTCCTAGTTAGGTTAACATATAAGGAATAACTCCAGGGCCCATGGTGTAAAAATTGCCCCACCGCTCTGGGACCTATGGTGCCATCAGTCTGCTTGCAGTTGTCAGTTATCGTCAGGTATGTGAATGATCATGGCTTTATTCAGGAATGTTTCTTGGGCTACTTTGATGTGTCAAGTGGGCGAGATGCGTAGTCTGTGTTGGACTTTATGAATTTTGAGATGTCTGAGTTTAACTTCATAGAGAAACTTGTTGTCCAAACCTACGATGGCGCAGCTGTAATGGAATGTATCTGTTATTTGTATTTGCAGCTAACTCTCCTCCTGTTCCCTGATTTAAGAGGTGATGACTACTCCACTCCACTACCATTGTCAACTTTCTCCTTACATTAACTGAAGCCACGTCTCATGTGCCCTGATCAATTTTCTCTCATTACTGTATGTAGAGTCAATCACAAACACAATCACATTATTACACATCAATGATTTTACTCCTTGCTTGGACTAACTCATTCTTAGCTCTTTCGTCTAACTGTGTAGTGTGTTGTGTTATTGTTTTTTGTCTTCTCAGTCAAATCCTGCCCGGCACTTGTCAAGCCTCTGAACACCTCAGCTCATGCCTCAGCTCATGCCTCAGCTCATGCCTCAGCTCATGCCTCAGCTCATGCCTCAGCTCCTCATGCCTCAGCTCATGCCTCAGCTCATGCCTCAGCTCATGCCCCATACCCTCATTCAATCACTGCTGTGATCCCTTTCCAACACTGTGTAAGTTACCCTCTCATTCCCATTCCCCATAATATTGTACTATGAATGTCTTTATTAAATGCTTTAGGTTAAAAATCATTTGTCTTTGACGATTTTTGAAACACAATTTCTCATCCCAGTGCATTTCGAGCCTATACCATGGGTCTCCCATCCTCCTCAATTATTCAAGTCACCAGTCTCCAATGGTCTTCACTATTATTCTACAATGTAGAAAATAGTAAAAATAAAGAAAATTCCTTGAATGGGTAGGTGTGTCCAAACTTTTTGACTATTTACACATTTTTCCATATGTGATTCTGTTATTCAATGCGTTTCAATGGGCTAAAAGTAGTAATCCAGGATTCAACAAAAAATAGACAATGCATATATAGGCCAAGGGTTTCAAGCTTTGGTTGATTTCAAATGGAATCTACAAATGCATAAAAAATATAAAAAATGGATTCACGTCTCCATCTCAACCAAAAATGTAATTTAAAGAATACAACTAAATCAAATCAAACTGTATTTAAAGTGCATTTAAAGTTTGATTTGATTTAGTCCTACTAATTAAGTTACAATTTTGGTTGAAATGGAGGTGTGAATCCAACAAATCAGTTATTAATTTGTGGAAAAGCTGGAATTAAAGCCAGACCCAGTGGCACAGATAAAACTATCTAAGGATACATCTCCTTAAAATGTGTGTATGTGGTTGCATTGACAACCAAACACAATTTGCTTTTGCAGTACAGTAAATAGTCTAACTTCTCGACCAGTTAAATTATATGTTGGATTTAGTTTTCCATCTCAACAAAAAACAAGGCAACATTAAACATGTCGTCCCCATGAATGATGCAGGTCACCCCATTGGGCCAATTAAGAGAGAGCGTGTGACTAACATATTTCAGTTCATTACTATAGCTCCCACCTTGGGCCAATCAGTGTAATTTGGTAAATCCCGGATCTCTATGACAAGACGCATTATTCACCCACGTTTCATCAAAATCGGGCCAGTGCTGTCTGGGATATTGCGTGTGACAAATGTATGAACAGACAGAGACAGATCCACAGTCCCCTCCCTGATTTCATAGTTTATTAAGCCAGTGGCTCGTGGAACTATCCAAGCAGTAGATACATCTCCTTTAAATGTTGATATTTGGTTGCGTTGTCAACCAAACACAATTCAACATTACATTTTGTAATACAGTATAAAGCCTCAAGTTTAGGCTACAACCTAATGTATGTAATGTCCCACTGTTTAGATTGCTTATGTTTATAAGAACTGAGGTCGGGGCGACCTTGTACTTTAGTTGAACTTTACTCAGATGTATGCCGGTATTACATAGTTCACATGGCATATCACTCCCGCTGTCTGGCTACTGTCAAATGCGGAACTGGAATCCCACAGTACGAATACACAAACTGGATTATGGCATAATGTTCACTACGTTACATTTTAAAAGCATTTTATTCAATTTACAAATTAGTAACACATCCCTATCCACATTTTGAGGTTACTGTAACAAGACATGTCTAATGTAATCATAGAAAGTGTGCATGTTCAAGATAGCCTGCAAATGTCACAGGTCTGTGGAGATTTTCACAATTGCTATAACAATCTGTGCAGAATCTCAAACGGCATTGATCACTTGCACCATGTACTTAAATAATCTCAATTACAATCCAGGGTCATTTGGTTGTGCTAGTACATGAAGCACAGTAATAACACATTACGTTGTATAAATAAACAAAATATCTAACATTGTATTCCCATCTGAACCTTGTTGTGCTTTTAAACAGTTGAAAGCGAAGTGACATCACATTTAGGTGACAATTAAACAAAGAATCTGACATTGATTTTCCATTGGAATTTGGTTGTGCTTTTAGATGGTTGAAAGCATGGTAATAACACAATCACATTTCAACAAACTTTTAACTGTATTTTTGAGTAGGTGAAAATAGGTTGTAATCTATTACCTGGCCTGATGACTCCTTGCTGTCCCCAGTCCACTTGGTCATGCTGCTGCTCCAGTTTCAACTGTTCTGCCTGCGGCTATGAAACCCTGACCTGTTCACCGGACGTGCTACCTTGCCCCGGACCCGGACCTGTCTCTAGAGACAGCAGGAGCAGTAGAGATACTCTGATTGATCGGCTATGAAAAGCCAACTGACATTTACTCCTGAGGTGCTGACCTGTTGCACCCTCTACAACCACTGTGATTATTATTATTTGACCCTACTGGTCATCTATGAACATTTGAACATCTTGGCCATGTTCTGTTATCTCCACCCGGCACAGCCAGAAGAGGACCGACCACCCCTCAGCCTGGTTCCTCTCTAGGTTTCTTCCTAGGTTCTGGCCTTTCTAGGGAGTTTTTCCTAGCCACCGTGCTTCTACACTTGCATTGCTTGCTGTTTGGGGTTTTAGGCTGGGTTTCTGTACAGCACTTTGTGACATCAGCTGATGTGTAAAGGGCTTTATAAATACGCTTGATTGATTGATCAACATATCAACCAAATAATGACCCAATTTTCCACATTGAAATGACGTGGTGTGCCCAGTGGGACCTTATTTCCCTTCCTCCTGTCCAATGCTTCCTCCATTTTTTTCTGGCACTGAGCTAATTTCAGGTCTGCTGCGTGCAAACTTGAACATCGGAAAATCTGTGCAACTTCCGGTGCTCGTTTACTATGAACACTGAGTACCCGGTTTAAGTTACAGTTTTCACAGTGGCCAAGCAGGCTACTGTGGCTATTTGATCATAATGTAGGCCTACCAGAGTGACTTACCATCAAAAACAATGGAGAAAATGCATCCCCTAACATTTTAACATGGAAATGTCCTTTTTAAGACATGAAAAAAACCTCTTCACCTGACTTGCTTTTCAAAGATGGCTAGAAATGCACACATTTTGTGCTCTTGTAGAAAACAACCACTCCCCCATTGTTGACAATAAATGAGCTATAACTGGGTTAATAACTCACAAACTACTAAAGAAAATGAACAAATTTGCACAGGTGGCTAAATGCAGTTCTCGCTTTGATCTCAAAACAAGCACATCTACTCAAAACCGCTCATGCTGTCCAGTTCAAAGTGAATGGCACAGATCCATATATGGCAATGTTTATATGCATATAGTCCTATTGCAGCTCTGATTTGGTGATGGCGCACCAAGTCTTGCATGTCAATGCAATAGAATCCTACTCCAATGCAGTTGCCTATACGAAAATCTCTTGCACAGTGAGTTTTGCATACTAAGTCTTGCATAGTGTTTTGGTAAGTTACATTGAAACGGGGTAATATTGCATTGATTCGAGCACAATTCCCACAGCAGAGCAAAACGTTGATAGTGTTAATAAATAAAGGGGAAAACTCTGGAAAGTTGAGTGAAGTTCAACCTTGTGCTTTTCTGCAAGCTGATATTTCTTCTGGGTGGCAGTCCCCTGTGTACTCGTGCAGCTTAGAGGTAACATTGCTCCTGTCTCATATGACAGGTCCTACATGTGGTGGGCCCACAGTAGGCTTCAACCCATCATCCAACAATGTAATATTCCACTGGTGTCATGCAAGACTTCCTGGTCTGTCAACCATTTCTTCCACTTTTCCCAGCCCTTTCCTTTCAAAAATTAGATCATCACAAAAGTTGACGGAAACCTGAAAATCAAACTCTCACATTCTATGCCAGCAACTGCAGTGAGTTGATTGGAAAATCCTCTTAAGACGCTGATCATAGTTTCAGATCAGTAAATTGCCCATCTTTGTCTAAGGGTTTCTCAAGTAGTGAATTTCAATCAGTTCATCCATTGACTTTCAAAATGACCACAATAACGAACACTCTTCATCATTGCAAGACAAGTCAATCAACTGTGCTTAGTGCATGCTCTCAGTGCATCACAAACACCCATTGGAGCACCGTGCTTTAGGTGCTGTCAATAAATGCTCCACCTTGCAAGGGAACGGACACTCATTTCCCTTCAACATTTGTCCCGTCTATTTTTTCCACATCTATTCTCAGATTTTGACAAATGCAGCAACCGCATGACACTTCCTTTATTAGTCCCACTTAAAAATGAATTAGCAATCTTTGTTGAGATCAACCGGCGACCTTTTTTCAGCCCCCTTATGTTATGTTTGTTTTGGAACTGCGAGCACATCTGAAATGGCTACCAAGTCTTCCATGTGCAATATGATACAATTATATTTATGTTTGCACTCTGCAGGTGACCATATGGTGCCCATGAGTAACACAGTAATAAAACAACACACATATGGTATGTGGTGAGAAGAAAAAACACTTCAACACTGCATATATCAACTGGGGAAAACATTGTCTGAATAACAATGTCCTAGAGAGTGCATGTCTCAAACACCACACTGTTGCACTAAAACGTCAAAGGGTGACTCAAACACCTTGTTCCTGTGAAGTGCTACCCTTTTATCAAGACAGTGTTTGAAACAGATGGCAGAAGCCACAAGGTAAATGGTGCACTTCCATGGATAGTGTACTCTAACTCTATGCATTGACACTGGTATAGAGATGCAGTACTTTCATACAGACTTACAAGCAGTTGCACAAATAGACACATGATACACTATGTATACAAAAGCATGTGGACATCCCTTCAAATTAGTGGATTTGGCTATTTCAGCCACACCCATCGCTGGTGTATAAAATTTGGCACACCGCCATGCAATCTCCATAGACAAACATTAGCAGAAGAACGGTATTACTGAAGAGCTCAGTGACTTTCAACGTGGCACCATTATAGGATGCCACCTTTCCAACAAGTCCGTTTTGTCAAATTTCTGCCTGCTAAAGCTGCCCCGGTCAACTGTAAGTGCTGTTATTGTGAAGTGGAGACCTCTAGGAGCAACAACGGATCAGCTGCGAAGTGGTAGGCCACACAAACTCACAGAACGGGACCGCCGAGTGCTGAAGCGCTTAGTGAGCAAAAAACATCTGTCCTCGGGTTCCACACTCACTACTGAGTTCCAAACTGCCTCTGGAAGCAACGTCAGCACAATAACTGTTCATCGGGAGCTTCATGAAATGGTTTTCCAAGGCCGAGCACACACAAGCCTAAGAGCACCATGCACAATGCCAAGCGCCGGCTGGAGTGGTGTAAAACTCGCCACCATTGATCTCTGGAATGGCTTTACCATCTGGCAGTCCAACGGACAATTCTGGGTTTGGCGGATGCCAGGAGAACGTTACATCCCCGAATGCATAGTGCCAACTGTAAAGTTTGGTGGAGGAGGAATAATGGTCTTGGGCTGTTTTCATGGTTCAGGCTCCTTAGTTCCAGTGAAGGGAAATCTTAACGCTACATGACATTCTTGATGATTCTGTGCTTCCAGCTTTGTGGCAACAGTTTGGGGAAGGCCCTTTCCTGTTTCAGTAAACCTTTTAGTTGTTCACTGATGTCACACTGACACTGACTCTTACTAAACTAGAGACTGCCATTGTCTTTATATTACTTATCAGCATGTCTTATTTGTTGAAATCATGGCTATTTATGAGTGCCTTTTAATCACGTATGCTGTGTGTTGTTTACATTGAATGCCTTTCACGAAATTTCTTACATTCTCACATGTGAAATCGAATTGAATCGCATGGACTGTTTTGCTTGCTTGCATGGTGTGCCGGGATTCCACAGATTGGCATGGATGAAAGTGACATTGATCAGCTGTTGCCAATTCCCTATCACCTCCTCCCTCTCCAAAATACGTTTAACAAAAATATAAACACAACATACCCCCCTTTCTCCCCAATTTCGTGGTATCCAATTGTATCCAATTGTTAGAATATCTGGTGTAACAACCATTTGTCTTCTGCAGCGCGACACATCTCCTTCACATGGGGTTGATCATATTGTCCCACTCCTCTTCAATGGCTGTGCGAAGTTGCTGGATATTGGCGGGAACTGGAACACGCTGTCGTACACGTTGATCCAGAGCATCCCAAACAGGGTCAATGGGTGACATGTATGGTGAGAATGCAGGCAATGGAAGAAATGGGACATTTTGAATTGTGTACAGATCCTTGCGACATGGGGCCATGCATTATCCTGCTGAAACATGAGGTGATGGTGGCGAATGAATGGCACGACAATGGGCTCCAAGATCTCGTCATGGTAGCTCTCTACATTCAAATTGCCATCAATAAAATGCAATTGTGTTCGTTGTCCAAAGCTTATGCCTTCCCATAACATAACTCCACTGCCACCATGGGGCACTTTGTTCACAACTTTGACATCAGCAAACCGCTCGCCCACACGACGACATACATGCTGTCTACCATCTGCTCCGTGCATTTTAAACCGGGATTCATCCATGAAGAGCACACTTCTCCAGCATGCCAGCGGCCATAGAAAGTGAGAATTTGCCCACTGAAGTCGGTTACGACGCCGAACTGCAGTCAGGTCAAGACCCTGGTGAGGACGACGAGCATGCCGATGACAGAAATTCTTCAGTTGTGCAAACCCACAGTTTTATCAGCTGTCCAGGTGGCTGGTCTCTGACGATCCCGCAGGTGAAGAAGCCGGATGTGGAGGTCCTGGGCTGGCATGGTTACACGTGGTCTGCGGTTGTGAGGCCGGTTGGACGTACTGCCAAATTATGGATGGCCGGCAATGAGACGGGAGGAGAGGTGGGCCTGGAAACAGGAGTCAAAGGGCTGTGAGGCAAGCGCTTAATCCTGGACACATGAAAAGTGGGATGTATACGGAGGGTACAGGGCAACAGAAGATGAACAGCAGTGGGACTAAGGACTTTAGAGATGGGGAAAGGACCAATAAAAGGGGGGTAAAGTTTACGGGACTCCACCCGGAGAGGCAGGTCCCGCGTAGACGGCATACCCTCTGCCCGAGATGATAGCGGGGAGCCAGAGTGGAGGTAGAGGTAGTCTTGAGGAGAGCAGACCGAGCTCTCTTCCAGATACCCTCAGCCCAGGTGTTCGTCCGCCGGCGTATGTTGACCTCTTCTTCTTGCTTCGGGGAAGATCGGGGGCTGATACCCCATGGAGCACTCGAAGGGAGAGAGCCCAGTGGCCGAGCAGGCGTACTCCACCCACACAAGTTGTCGGCTCCAGGTGGTGGGGTTGGTCGAGACGAGACACCTAAGTGTTGTCTCCAGGTCTTGATTGGTACGCTCAGACTGGCAATTGGAATGGGGATGAAATCCGAAGGACAGGCTGGCTGACAACCCAATGAGGGTGCAGAACGCCTTCCAGAATCAGGACGCAAATTGAGGACCACGATCAGAGACAATTTATTTTATTTCACCTTTATTTACCAGGTAGGCCAGTTGAGAACAAGTTCTCATTTACAACTGCGACCTGGCCAAGATAAAGTAAAGCAGTGCGATAAAAACAACAACACAGAGTTACACATAAACAAACGTACAGTCAATAACACAATAGATAAGAAAAATAGAAAAATCTATGTACAGTGTGTGCAAATGTAGAAGAGTAGGGAGGTAGACAATAAATAGGCCATAGAGGCAAAATAATTACAATTTAGCATTAATACTGGAGTGATAGATGTGCAGATGATGATGTGCAAGTAGAGATACTGAGGTGCAAAAGAGCAAGGGGGTAAGTAATAAGATGGGGATGAGGTAGTTGGGTGTGCTATTTACAGATTGGCTCTGTACAGGTACAGTGATCGGTAAGCTGCGCTGACAGCTGATGCTTAAAGTTAGAGAGGGAGATATAAGACTCCAGCTTCAGAGATTTTTGCAGTTTGTTCCAGGCAGCAGAGAACTGGAAGGAAAGGCGGGGATAACCAGTGCAATATACCGGCTGGAGCGCGTGCTATGGGTGGGTGGTGACCAGTGAGCTGAGATAAGGCGGGGCTTTACCTAGCAAAGACTTATAGATGACCTGGAGCCAGTGGGTTTGGCGACGGATATGTAGCGAGGGCCAGTCAACGAGAGCATACAGGTCGCAGTGGTGGGTAGTATATGGGGCTTTGGTGACAAAACGGATGGCACTGTGATAGACTACATCCAGTTTGCTGAGTACAGTTTTGGGGGCTATTTTGTAAATGACATCGCCGAAGTCAAGGATCGTTAGGATAGTCAGTTTTACGGGGGTATGTTTGGCAGCATGAGTGAAGGAGGCTTCGTTGTGAAATAGGAAGCCGATTCTAGATTTAAATTTGGATTGGAGATGCTTAATGTGAGTCTGCAAGGAGAGTTTACAGTCTAACCAGACACCTACAGTTGAAGTCGGAAGTTTACATACACTTAGGTTGGAGTCATTAAAACTAGTTTTTCAACCACTCCACAAAGTCGGTTAGGACATCTACTTTGTGCATGAAGTAATTTTTCCAACAATTGCTTACAGACTATTATTCATTTATATTTAATTTATAATTCACTGTATCACAATTCCAGTGGGTCTGAAGTTTACATACACTAAGTTGACTGTGCCTTTAAACAGCTTGGAAAATTCCAGAAATGATGTCATGGCTTTAGAAGCTTCTGATAGGCTAATTGACATATACCAGCTCTGTCAGAAGGAATGGGCCAAAGTTCACCCAACTCATTTCAGGAAGCTTGTGGAAGGCTACTCGAAACATTTAACCCAAGTTAAACAATTTATAGACAATGCTACCAAATACTAATTGAGTGTATGTAAACTTCTGACCCACTTGGAATGTGATGATAGAAATTAAAGCTGAAATCAATCATTCTCTCTACTATTATTTCACATTCTTAAAATCAAGTGTTGATCCTAACTGACCTAAAACAGCAAATTTTACTAGGATTAAATGTCAGGAATTGTGAAAAACTTTGTTTAAATGTAGTTGGCTAAGGTGTATGTAAACGTCCTATTTCAACTGTAGATGAATACTGACAGGTTGTTTCTCCTCATACCCTCACACACTTAAAATGTTTGAGAGAGAGAGCAAGCGAGAGAGAGATAATGGCTAAAATGTTGAGTGTATTGATACATATTGTGTTATTTCTTATGTTATATTGTATAAATAGTTCCCCCCAAAAATTCTCACTGTTTTTGTGCATAGATTTCATAACATATTTCATAACAGTCAGTGCCCTCTACTGGTCAAATAGTCAATTGCATACACATCCTCATGTACATTAACACATACTTCTGTTTGTACACATATACACATGCTCACACACGGTGGACACACACACACAAATTGCCTGGTCATCTGTCAGCATTGATTTCATTTATTTCAAAATGCTGAAGTGTGATTTGTTATGACTGAGCATGAGATGGTCAACTAAGTGAACAGATTCGATTTGATCTGCTGGTGGCGTCAACGAACTGTGACAAAACAACAAACTGTAACGCTACATGAAAAAATGTCATACATTACATTTTATAACACCTGAGCTGTGCTTTTATTGCAAACAAATTAACTTACACTCCAATACATCAAAAGAATGAGATTGGAACTGAAAACACCAGAAAACACAAAACAGTCACCTTGGTTGACTTCCTAATGCTTCATTAGGCAGAAATGACTGATATCACAAACAATCAATCTTTCACATGCTGTCTGTGTCAGCATCAGCTCAGACATTAATCACAGAGGACAGAAAGGGACAGAACATCCACTGGTAATACCACTGGTGGTGTGCTGAAGCTCTCTTTCTATCTCTCTCTCTCTGTGTGTCTCTCTCTCTCTCTCTCTGTGTGTGTCTCTCTCTCTCTGTCTCTCTCTCTCTCTCCCTCTTTCTATCTCTCTCTCTCTGTGTCTCGCTCTATGTGTGTGTGTCTCTCTCTCTCTCTCTGTCTCTCTCTCTCTTTCTCCTTCCTTCTCTGTTCAACAGATCATGCATAAAACATGGCCCTAGAGCGGCATCTCCTTTGATTTTGGCCAACAGCCCTGAAAGAGATACTCCATGGAGGCTGACTGTCTGCAAGGCTGGATGAGCCAGCTAGAAGATTGATACACGTCAGTTGCCATGGTGACGGGAGACCTGCCCTGCATGCTGATATCCAATCAGATCCCTAGTAGGTAGTAACAGGGCTCTGTTGACATGTGGACAGGTGTCTTACTATGACGTTGTCACTCCACATACAGTACATATAGTCACAAGACTCATTGGGAAGATGGGCAAAATCTCAGGAACAACTATTTTTGAATACTGATCAATTCTGTGTCCCTCTGTGCGCTTGGTATGCTACCGTAGAGATGCAGCTGTGGGCTCAGGTGGATTAGAGGTCACATTAGGGCTGTGGTAGTCATGAAATTCTGTCAGCCGGTGATTGTCAAGCAAATAACTGCCGGTCTCACCGTAATTGAATGTTAATTAACATAAACACATTTAGCATCTCCTGGCTTCCACACTGATGCAGACCTTTGAACATCTACATGTTATAAAGTCTAATAAATCCATATAATATAGCCTACATCTTCACAATAAATCGATTATTTATTTTAGAAAGGTCTAAAGAAGCATGATATGAAGAAATGTTTGTCTATTTCGGAAAAGAAGAATAGCATACTCTGAGTTCTCCTTATGTTAGGTCCTGATGTGGCTATGGCTATGGCAAAATGCTGTGGGCTACTCTAGCTCATTTAGCAGGCAATATTTGCTTATAATTCTGTGGCATTATTTTATAGTATGAAGAATATAATTGAAAAAATCAGAATAAAATATAAATATTTCTCTAAATGAGTTGAGGGAGTGCGCACATGTGGCTATTCTGTGTTGAGTGGTTAACAAAGAAATAGGTACTCCTATATGCTTCATTTAGAGTTATTAATGTATCTTTATGTAACAAGCTGAAAGTCGGAAAGCAAGTTCAGGGAGTGAGTGTTTTAATAAATGAAAGAAACAATGAACACAAACAACGCACCGACATGAAAACAGATTCAATTATACCTGAGGAAAGAACCAAGGAGAGTGACAGAAATAGGGAAGATAATCAAGGAGGTGATGGAGTCCAGGTGAGTGTCATGAGGCGCAGGTGCGCGAGACGATGGTGACAGGTGTGCTGGATAATCAGCAGCCTGATGACCTAGAGGGCAGAGAGGGAGTATACATTACACTTTAGTTGTTCTAAAAACGTTGGGCTTTATGTTTTGCTTTTTAATACATTGTAATACATGATGAGACTCTAATGATGATTTGAAAAAAGTTGCTTGAAAGGCATGAGCTCTGCTTTGTTTCCTGCGCAGGCTGTACACACTCCAATATCCATGCCTTTTGTGGCCCGGAGTGCTGCATTGTGCCCTTCTCCTTGAGTGCTGTGCAATCTGAAGGGCCTCTCACTCACATGGCTCTCTGTCACCTGATCTGGTCTTTCTCACAGGCTACAAGTGAAGACAGACACATTGGTTACGCAACTGCGCGCGTTCTTATCCAATTCTGAGGTGTATATTGAAGATATTGGAAGAACTGTCCACATTTACTTTTCGTCAGCCAACAAGATGAGGTAGGCCTAACGAACAGCAAAATCACTAGCCTATGTCAATTTACTAGCCCCCATAGTACAAAGGTCGACCTATTCTATTCTCTGTGCGAAATAAATATTCCAAACATAGTCTGGGACAGTTGTGAAGTGCAGTAAATCCCAAATTAATACAAAAAATCAGTTTTAACACAATGTGGCTGACGCAACAGATCAGAATGTTTAGCTTAAAATGATGATAAACTATTAGGCAATTTTTTCACATTATAAGCACAGCATTGCGCACATGGCAGTAAGCTATAAGAATGTTCCATTAGTGGAAAACACCATTATTAAAAGTGACCACCAATGCGATTATGCATGTAATGCTTTTATTATAACGGTGCATTTTTATAGTGAATATTATCTTCCCCAAACTTGAAACTCACGTGCTGCTTATGTATGCCAGTTAGGATCTACACCCCTTGTAAAGTGGATTCATGTGCTTAATTTTTAGAAGTTATTTGGCTACTTTAGTTGTAATACAAACCTTATCGAAACACATAGGCCTACGGGCTAGCTACATGAGGTATGCGTCTATGATTCTAAAAAGTCGCAAAAAAAGGCAGTTTCTTATGCTGGACGTCATAGTGTCACGCTCTGACCATAGAGAACCTTTTTATTCTCTATTTTGGTTAGGTCGGGGTGTGACTAGGGTGGGTGATCTAGTGTGTGTATTTCTATGTTGGCCTGGTATGGTTCCCAATCAGAGGCAGCTGTTTATCGTTGTCTCTTATTGGGGATCATATTTAGGCAGCCATTTCCCTACTGTGTTTTGTGGGATCTTGTTTATGTGTAGTTGCCTGTGAGCACGCCATAGCTTCACGTATCGTTTGCTTTAAAAAAAAAATGTTTTGTGCGTTTCACAAATAAAAAGATGTGGAACCCATCTCACGCTGCGCCTTGGTCCGAATGTTATTTCAACAAGCGTGACACATAGTATATAAGTGATAGTGTATAATTCACAAGTGATAGGCTAATATTGTCACCCATCAGACTATTCTTGATTTAATTGTGTCTTTACATATACTAAATAATGTGTGAATGTTGTTTTGATTAAAATTATCATGCACCTGTATTGAAACGGGGCAGCAGGGAAAAAATACATGTCTATGCACTTAAATAGTGAAAGGAGGATGCTTTTCCCCGTGGTTTATTTTCATGTCAGCCAGGTAGGCTATACTCCTGTTGTAAATACAAGCAATGTGCTTAATATTAGGAAATATAGTAGGCCTAGCCTATAGAAAGATAATGGGAACCTCCTTTTTAGAGGCCATAACTCTGTTTTCTCGCTCAATTGCATAGCCTATAGAAATGTTGCGCAACCTGAGCTCATGGGCTACAATGATGTGTTTGATTCGATTTTCAATTACATTTGCATCGATGTCAGAGTGATTAGAGGGACAATAGAGTGCTGAGTACCAGGCAGTTAGCAAGTTTGGTAGGCTTCTAATGAAGATCAGCAGCATCAGAGCTTGGAGAAGCTTAATTACCGCGACTAAACGGTCACATGGAATTTGACTGCATTCATGACTCATGACTGCCGGTGTGGCGGTAATATGGTCACCGCAACAGCCCTAGGTCACATTCATATTCTCTGAAAGGGAAGCCTTGTCATAAATCCACCTATCTTTCTAAGGACATTTGCTGTTCTGGTTGCAGACAGAGACAGATACCTTCTCAACCCTGAGTGCCGCAGCCAGCCACCAGAACCATGTTCCTATTCATATTTACATTCTAAGAATATGGCCTTGCCTATTTGAGTGTCTGAGTAGAGTTCCACATAATTTTAATAAATCGACACTCACTGAACAAAACAACCAAAACGAACCGTGAAGCTACTGATGTGCACTAAGGCAACTATACATAGACAAGATCCCACAACACAAATGAAGAAAATGGCTACCTAAGTATGATCCCTAGTCAGAGACAACGATAAACAGCTGTCTCTGATTGGGAACCATATCAGGCCAACCTAGACATACAAAACCCCTAGACATACAAAAACTAGAGTACCCGCCCTAGTCACACCCTGACCCGACCAAAATATATAGAAAAACCGAGATATCTAAGGTCAGGTCGTGGCAGACTGACAGACATTCTGCATTCAAGGGGCATGGGGGAATGAAATGGCTAGTGGCCCTGGGCTACCCGACACATACTCCTATTCCATTCCCTCCTTTTCCCGCTCTTAGTTAGACCAGGCACATTATTTACACTTCTGTTAGTTTGGGAGAAAGGAAGGAGCACTTAATGTGTGTTATTAATGACAGTACAAAATCTGTCCCAAGACAAATTCATCATGGGAGAATCTTTCAATTACTGTAGGCTACGTCTCAGAGGGATACAATACCAAATTGGACCTCACTGAAAACACACCTTATAAGGGCACAGACCCAGATGCAGGCACGGGATGCAGATTGTTTGAGTCTCTGATATTTATTAGTATCCAAGGAGCAGGCAAGAGAATGGTCGTGGACATGTAAAAAGATCATAACAAGGTCAGAGTCCAGGAGGTACAGAGTGGCAGGCAGGTTTGAGGTCAGGGCAGGCAGTATGGTCAGGCAGGCGGGTTCAGAGTCAGGGCAGGCAAGGGTCAAAACCAGGAGGACTAGCAAAAGAGAGAATAGAAAAAGAAGGGGCACGGGAAAAACACGCTCGTTGAGTTGACAAGACGAACTGGCACAAAGAGACAGGGATAAATACACTGGGGAAAATAAGCGACACCTGGAGGGGGTGGAGACAATCAAAAGGACAGGTGAAACAGATCAGGGCGTGACATCTTCAGTGACATCTTCAGTTGACTGCTCCATGTCCAACTTGGCAAAGTATGTCATCTAATCATTAATAATTATGTTGATCACCATGGTAATAAAACATTTTCAAGGCAGCAGCGGAGGCTACAGTTCTTTTTTCATAACACATGAATGAGATTTGACATGGTAATGGTAATGATAAGTGCCATTTGTGTGGGTGAGAATGTGGAGGTTTGAAAATAACAGCCAAAGTCCCAAGGTGCAAGTCTAACTATTACCGTGCCTCTCACTGTTGCTATGGCACCACACCTGAAAAAAAGTCCAGCTCTGTCATCCATCCATCCATCCACCTCTCCTCTCAATCCCCACTCAACTTCCTCATCAACTATGCTCAGGTCAGGGAGGTCAGGGAGGTCAAAGTTCAGAGATAGAGAGAGGGGAAGGTTGTTGTGACCCAAATGGCACGCTATTCCCTATTTATTGCACTACTTTTGATCATGGCTTGTACTGGTCAAACGTAGTGCACTATATAGGGAATCGGGTGGCATTTGGGACGCAGGCGAACTCTGCTACTTTGCTCAGGCCATTAAACCAGAACCATTTACTTCATTCCCTCATTCTCCCAGTGTTTTAATGGTGCAGCCAAGAGCACATGGGCTGAGGTGAACTCCTGGACTCTTCTACTCACCTGGGGCTGCCATTAAATCAGGTTCTCCAGTCAGAGCTCTCCACCACCACAGCCAGTTCGGGCAATGCTGTAATATTGCACTTAACGAGTTTGTTTTTGAATCTATACTCCTTATATCTGCTAAAGAAGTAGCACATACAGTATACTGTACCTGTACAGTATACTGTCTACATCCTCATAGTAATGGCTGAAACGGAATACATCTAAGGGTATCAAACATATCCAAGTCATGGTTACCATGTGGTTGATACCGTTCCACTCACTCCATTCCAGCCATTATTATGAACCGTCCTCCCCTCAGCAGCCTCCTATGGTCTACATATCTACTATACATGTGCGTATGAGACCTAAAATTGAGGGAGTATATTGTCTGTGCTGTGGAAGTGTGTGGATTTGCAGTGTGTACATTGCTTTTCCCCCAGTTTCCCTGACAACAGGCACGTGCACAGATAGGAGTTTGTGCACAGATAGGAGTTCTGCCTAACATAACCCTTTTACCTCCTTTTGTATAGCCTACAGTTTTTGTCTTTGTTGTTCTGAAACCACTGCCTGCAAGTTGTTGTGATATTATCAAGTTCGTCACCCTCCACCCCGTCAGTTGGTTGCGCCTGTTGGTCTGCCCTGTACAGAGCTCACACGCCTCGGTCATGCCCGTTTCCCAGTCTGCCCTGTACAGAGCTCACACGTGCCTCGGTCATGCCTGTTTCCCAGTCTGCCCTGTGCAGAGCTCACACGTGCCTCGGTCATGCCTGTTTCCCAGTCTGCCCTGTACAGAGCTCACACGTGCCTCGGTCATGTCTGTTTCCCAGTCTGCCCTGTACAGAGATTGCGCACACCCATATCTAAACATGCATGGCTTGAGCTGCGGTGTGTGTAGCTACACTTAAAAAAAAAAGTGCTATCTAGAACCTTAAAGGGCTCTTTAATCCTTTAAATAACCTTTTTTGGTTGCAGGTAGAACCCTTTTGGTTCGCGTTATAACTCTTCTGGTTCCAGAAAGAACCATTTTGTGTTCCATGTGGAATCCAAAAGGGTTCTACCTGGAACCAAAAAAAGGTTCTGCTATGGGGACAGTGGAAGAACCCTTTTGGATACCTTTTTTCTAAGAGTGTAGCTACCTAGTTTAAATATCAACAGAACTGCGATAGCAGCAACACTTTTAATTAACACTTGATAACACTTGATTTACATCATCATCACTATTCGGTCTGGTTGGCTGATACACGCAGCAGACAGAGGCAGAAAGACATAAAGAGGAGCATCCGTGGTGAAGATTGCACTGCAGTAGATAGTAGCCGTCTTACAGGCTCCTGACCAATTCTGCAATTCTGTGTGATTTTTACTCTGATCTTAGCTTTTAATTTTTTTTTTATTTACATAATGTCTCCACCATCATTTCCTATGACCGAAAACAGCTTCTTGACATCAGAACCAAGGAGTCGGCAGCACTAGACTTTCTGTTACTCTTTACATGGCCCTAATCCCCGGGACTCGAAAGAGAGGCAAAGGGAGGAGGGGTGTGTATTTTTGTCAACAACAGCTGGTGCGTGATCTCTAATGTTAAGGAAGTCTCTAGTTTTTGCTCGCCTGAGTTAGAATACCTCATGATAAGCTGCAGACCATACTATTTACAGAGAGTTTTCAACTATATTTTTAGCAGCTCTCTATTTACCACCACAAACCGATGCTGGCTCTAAGACCGCACTCAGAGAGCTGTATAAGGCCATAAGCAAACAAGGAAATCCACATCAAAATCCGTCAGTTTAAGCAAGAGATATCTTTTTTTGCGTCCACATCTGTGGTGGAAAGTGTCAGAGCTTCAGCGCTGTTTGTCAGACCAGGAGACATCCCAAAACATCTTTCCCACAGGCTACAAGTGAAGACCAACACATCGGGGATGCAACTGTGTGAGTCCTTATCCAATTCCGATGCGCATATTGAAGATATTGGAAGAACTGTCCACATTTACTTTTCGTCAGCCAACAAGATGAGTAGGCCTAATGAACAGCAAAAACAATAGCCTATGGCAATCTGCTATTCCCCAGTGTGCAAAAGTTGACCAATTCTGTGCGAGAAATAAATATTCCAAACATAGTCTGGGACAGTTGTGGGATGTGATAGATCCCAAATTAATACATCCACTAGCATAAAAAAAGGGTTTAACAAGGCACACCTGTTAATTGAAATGCATTCCAGGTGACTACCTTATTTTGTTTAACACTTTTTTGGTTGCTACATGATTCCTTATGTGTTATTTCATAGTTTTGATGTCTTCACTATTATTCTACAATGTATAAAACAGTAAAAATAAAGAACAACCCTTGAATGACTAGGTGTGTGCAAACTTTTGACAGGTACTGTACCTTCAGTAGGAAGCAGTGCGATGAGCTTGTCTCACAAACTGAAAAGGTCAATTTCTACTCATGTGATATATTGTGTTGTGCATAGGTTAAGTCTTATGGTGAGATTTCAGACTTTTCCCCAAGTGCACATTTAGCTCAGAAAGTGTTACGTTTAACACTTTCACAATGTACACATGCGTCCCACTGTACAGTTTAAAGTAAAACTTCTGTTGATGCATTTCCCTGTTGGATTGAATGGGACATTTTTCACATAATAAGTATTTATGGAGACAAACACAGCAATCCTGAAACTTTAATGTCATACATTTTCATACAAAAAAGAATGTGTATTTTAATTACTACATTGCTAAACACTTACACATTTGACCTCTTATTGGGTATTTAAATGATACAATTTGCTGGAAATTCTATCGTAATTGGTTAATGTAAGTAAGTACTTACTGTATGTTATATACTGTAAATACCAAATGTACAGTGTATACATATACCAAGACATGAGAAACCCTCTACAACCTTCTAGATAGTCTTACTACAAATTCTTCTTTTATCAAGGTCACATAAGAAACGTCATTGAATACAAACAGCCCCTACTCTCTTTCTAGCTTATCGCTATATGATGCCCTGTAACTTAAAGTCATATATCATATATCGCAAAAATACGTCAAAAAGGTTGATGGAATCAATGTTGACCCTCTGCATCAACTCAAGAGCGGGGGGATGTATACACAAGAAAATGTCTATTGACTTCAGCAATGCATGTGCAAAACTATTCATAAATCATTATATAATGTGTCTGATATAGCAACTCACTGGCGGCAGGTAGCCTAGCTGTTAGGAGTGTTGGGCCAGTTCAATTACCGAGCTGACTTGGTTAAAAATCTGTTGATGTGCCCTTGAGCAAGGCACTTAACCCTAATTGCTCCAGGGTTGCTGTCAATAATGTCTGATTTCTGGCTCTGCCCCACTCTGAGGGGGTGAGGGATATGCAAAAAACACATTTCCATTTTGCACTTGTACGTGTGGTGTAGGACAAATGTAAGCACCCACCTAATTATTGTAATGGTGAACTTGGATCAAATTGATTTATCACTCTGATACAATTGCAGCTGTTAGGGCAAGCCAGCCAACATCCAACAACGGTCTCCTAGAGAGAAGACAAATTCCAATCAAAAAGGGAGCGGCTCTTTCCTGTTTCAGCTCTTTTCAGCTGAACAGAACGCTTTGGGGCTGAGATTAAACATGTTTTTATCAATCCATCACATTTACCAACCTTGGCGGTTCTTTTCAGTTCCTTTCTAGACAGAAAGCAGTCAATAATTAAGCTCAATAATAAAGCTCATAGCACAGCCACTGTGACAACCTTAAGAAATGATCACCCCTGACATCAATGTACATGGATTTGGAGAGAGAGTTGGGGACTTGAGAACACCCACTGTGGTGACACCAGGGGCCTCGCTAATGTCTTGAAAAGAGCCTGTTAATACTCTCAACTGGACCTGGACCCCATGGAAGCAAAAAGCAAATTCACTGAACAGTTCTACATTTAAAGAGACCAGCTTGATGGAACACAGCTTATTTAGCTTATACAGCACACAAGACTCCAAAGAGGGTAGCTAAATAACAATTAGGCTATGACAACCTAAAGCTGTACATTATTTCTGCTCATGTAAAGTGTGCTTATATCTTTCAGGTCTACCTTGGTCATATACTTGAATGTCTCTGTGAGAGGTTTGTTATAAAAAGTGAAATGTCAATGATAGATGTTCTGTGGTGTAATAAATCATGTTTCAGATGCAGATTTAGCAGAGTAAATTAGATGGTGGAGTGATTTCCTTTATTGGACCATAAACTGGTGTGGCATTGCTATAGAAACTGAGAGGCGTTCTTTTGTCAGAACAGATAATGGACTGTAAGAACCTGAGCCCATGGCTAATGCAGAAGTATTCCCAGCATCACTTAAATGTTTTAAGATTCACGTCTCTGTTCATCCAAATAATTAAGCAGCACTCCTCGTAATTGCCTCTCATCTATCTGGGGGACATTTAAGATGGTCCGGTTCACCCTGTCCGTATCTTATCGCCCTCAGTACCACAATGCAACACAACAACATCCAGGAGCGTGATGTCTACTGAAAGTTAGGCGACTAAAGTTGAAAATACCATTCAGACTTCAGTTGAACTTGTGCGTACTGGTATATTGTTCCTATCCTGAAACATTTAGTTTTTTTATTGAAAGTGAATGTTGCTGAAGCTTCAACTAAAGAAACCCCACACCACAGTCAGCGTTTGCATCCCGGAGCCCTTTGGTAATTCATTATGTGATATTTATCCTTTGCCTTTTATCACGTTCCCCCATGGGGAAGCTCACTAATTTTTGGCTTGGTGGACAGGAAGGCAAGATGGATCAGAAGGTGAATGCGTAGACCACTCCCACCACCACAATGTTGCCGATAGTAGCGATGATGGCAATCCAGAGCCAGATGGCATCACTGGACGAGGACTGGTCGTCCTGCTGGGTCTGGGCTGAGGTCGCCGCAGAGGCAGCGTGGACACTGGCCGAGGAATTGAAGAGCGAGTGGTCGGCACTGTAGTTGTCATTGGGTGAGGAGTCCATGAAGGCCCCCGTCATGACTGGGATCTGCAGGACAGGGAAGGATAGAGGATGGGAGGGAGGGAGAGGGAGAGAAAGAGACAAAATCAAAAGGAGTTATTTTATTTCATATGCAGTGTAGAGCTCTTTGCCAGTAGGTACAGAAGATTTGAACATTTTATTTCCTGAGTGGGAGATGTTCATAGGTCCTGCATTAGCTAGTTAAAAGTTTAAATTAAATAGTGAACGTATCACGGCATCTTGTGGGAACAAGGTTTCTCACTTCTGGTGTGGATCCCCCCACGCACACACAGGTGTGTTCCCACCCTTGGAGCTAAGGCTTAATTCACATGAAATAAATATTTAACGAGTGGGAAGTGAGAGTGATTTATTGCTTGGGACAATTAGAAGCCTGCTGAGAAGGCGGCTGTACAGCAGAGCAGAAGAAGAGAGAGAGAGAGTGCATCCTCTCATATGTACTGTATGTACTGTAGGAAGCTAAGAAGTGCCTGAAAACGAGAGAACACTTGCTTGCTGCGAACGCTAGCTCTCAAATTAGAAAACAGATTCCTCTCCTCCGAGGGCTGTCAAAAAAACAATGCTAAAAATACTTGAGGGATGTAGAGCACTCACACTATATACACCAAAACACTCTTACTCTTTCTGCTCGCTCTCTTTCACACACATACTAATACAGTGAGAGAGAAAAAAAAACACACAGAGCACACAGTCTCATTTGAGGTCGTTCCTCTCACTGAGATAAAACTTCTTTTTTTGTAGCATTCCGCTGCTCTCCAGCCATTGGCCCCTGGTGGTGAGTAATGACATGACATATCCAATTGGGCATGATGGGAGCAGATATCTATGTATGGGTACAGTAACCTGGGGTTCCGCTTACCTAGTGATCACTCAGCCAGAAGTAAAGAGTAGGGTTGACTGATGAATGGATGGATGGATGGATGAGGGGATTACTGATCTAGAATGGTTTGATCGCATTAGAAGGGGTGTATGCTATGTATGGACACTCCACATGTACTGTAGCTAAAGGTTTTTTAGTAGTAGTAGGTTTAGCTGAATAGAGCCTATAGAGGAGTGACAAAAGTCTACATTTAGACACATCTAACATAAACACCCCTATATGACTAATTTCACCATAAAAACATCCACACCATAGCTTCGCAAAACATGCAATAATTGTTAAGGTAGTAACTTTGGAAAAACATTAGTAATCTGGTATCACTTGTCTGAACCCCTTATTTCCCAGTGCACCGGCATGAGGTCAGCACAGCTAGCTGTAAGCATTATAAATCTACCTCATGGGTGGAATGTTATTCATATTAAATAATTAATAAACATTATTTCGAAAAACCCAACGAAAATCTGGTGTTTCCATGTCAAAAGGTTTTGTTATATTTCAGTCTTCTGTGATGTTTATAAAATGTAATATTGGGATGCAAACTCCAAATTGAATAGATTTCAACTTTATATCGGACATGGTACAGGTGTCTTATTTTTTTAAGCCCATAACAATGTGTGTGAGGTGTATACTTTGGTTTCAAAGTAGATTTGTTTAAGACTACCAAGAAACATTCTGTGTGACCCTGATTTAGCCCACTGCAGTAAAAGGTTAATGGAATGGAAAGAGAGAAACCCTGGTATGGGGCATCCCCAGGCCGCTTTGCACTTAAGCGGGCAATGAGGGCCATCTCCCATGCATCAATGTCAGGAAACCGATGCCAGTAAACCTGCATGGGTGAGTGGCTGCGTAATAGAGATTCCTCTGGTCACTGACCAGGGTAGGCTTAGATCTCGCGGATCTGCTGGCTAAACAGCTACAGGCGGATCTATCTTAACATTGCGAGCAGTTTATTGGTGCTATATTGGATTAGATAGAACATGCAATGTTAGCACACTCTAAGAAATGCTGGGTTGTTTGGATGACCCAACTGCTGGCTTGCAAGCATTGGGTTACCTTGTTGGGTTGTTTTCTTTAAAAAGAGCAAGGTTGGGTTGTTGATGCTGGGTTATTGAGATATGAGCCAGCAGGTCAGATCAGAAGACTGGAGGCGTGGCTTTTAGATAGTTATTTTTGGCCACCAATGAAAGTGAATGTTATTCCGGTTCATCTGTTCTGTTTTATTGTTATCACATGTTAAGGTTTATCAACACTGACACTTTTGTAGCTTTATTGAGGCTTACTGTAGGTCCAGTGTGGCTCAGTTGCTAGAGCATGGCGCTTGCAATGTTAGGGTTGTGTGTTTGATTCCCATGGGGGACCAGTAGGAAAAAAAGTAGGGAAATGTTGGCACTCACTACTGTACGTTTCTCTGGATAAGAGCATCTGCTAAATTATTAAAATGTGAAATGTTTACACAAGTGTATGAGTTCCTCAAGAACCTATGCATAAACCACTGTTGGGATAGTTACAATATGTAAATAACACTGGGTGAAAAGGGTCTATATCAGGGGATGTCTGTTAGGTGCCTCCTAAGAAGAGGTAGGTGCAGGAGTCAGGAACAGGAGAGCAATGAAGTCCCAGTAGCACAATCGTTTATTGAAAGTCCCAACAACAACAACAACAACAACAGGTGGGGAAACACACTCAATGAAGTCGCCACACACAGGGAAATAACGTAACACACGGAGGAGAAACCTCTACTCCTAATTACAGTCCGAACGGTACAACGACTGTGAGAAAACAAAACCCTGTGGCGCAAACAAGCACCTCTAACAGAGCAACAAGAGCAAATAATCCCCCACAAAGAATTAGCAGGCAGCGGAGGTTAATAAACCCACCGAAATTAACTAATAGGACACAGCTGTAAACAAAACAGACAGACACAAAAGAAAAATAGATCGGCCGGCGACGACAACCGCCGAGCACCTCCCGAACAAGGAGAGGAGCCACCTTCGGTGGAAGTCGTGTCAATGTCTTTACATGACACATTTTTGATATTCTAGAGAATACAGACCATTTCCAATCCATTTTTTGAGATTTGTGGATAGGCACCATATCCTGATCAATTCTGAATCTAGATGTGTCCTTTATACATATATGATATTGGGATTACTCCAAATATCACACGAAGACATATCCTATGGCCGGATATGGACTCATTCAATATCTTGAGATATGTGACATCGATTTTTCGCTCTTCGTGTTGACAATTTCTGACTGTATACATCACATATAATGCTGAAAATAAGGGGGATTTATTATGCATTTTTGAGTTCTCAGCACATGCTCAATAATTTTACAAATCATTTTTGGATTCCCTCTGGATATCATACATGGTATGTCCGGATATTGACTCATTAGATATCCTGAGATCTTATTTTCTCTATATGATGACAAATACTGACAGTAGGCCTATATAATATATTTTTTCAGCACATGCAATGCATATGCTCGTGACTGAGGTCCATATAAGGATCTAGAAATGCATTTGATATGTTGATGCATATTTGAGTTGAGGACATGCTCAATAATTTGACACAATTTCTATATACAGTGCCTTCAGAAAGTATTCAAACCCCTTGACTTTTTCCACATATTGTTAGGTTACAGCCTTATTCTAAAATTGATTAAATAGTATGTTTTCCTTGTCAATATACACACAATACCCAATAATGACAAAGCAAAAACAGATTTTTTTTAAATGTTTGCAAATGTATAAAAAAAATATTAAAAAATGTTTTTACATACTGTAAGTATTCAGACGCTTTACTCAGTACATTGATGAAGCACCTTTGGCAACGATTACAGCCTTGAGGCTTCCTTGGTATGACGCTAGACCTATTGCACACCTGTATTTGGGGAGTTTACATTTACATTTACATTTAAGTCATTTAGCAGACGCTCTTATCCAGAGCGACTTACAAATTGGTGCGTTCACCTTAAGACATCCAGTGGAACAGCCACTTTACAATAGTGCATCTAAATCTTTTAAGGGGGGTGAGAAGGATTACTTTATCCTATCCTAGGTATTCCTGAAAGAGGTGGGGTTTCAGGTGTCTCCGGAAGGTGGTGATTGACTCCGCTGTCCTGGCGTCGTGAGGGAGTTTGTTCCACCATTGGGGGGCCAGAGCAGCGAACAGTTTTGACTGGGCTGCGCGGGAACTGTACTTCCTCAGTGGTAGGGAGGCGAGCAGGCCAGAGGTGGATGAACGCAGTGCCCTTGTTTGGGTGTAGGGCCTGATCAGAGCCTGGAGGTACTGAGGTGCCGTTCCCCTCACAGCTCCGTAGGCAAGCACCATGGTCTTGTAGCGGATGCGAGCTTCAACTGGAAGCCAGTGGAGAGAGCGGAGGCGGGTTTCTCCCATTCTTCTCTGCAGATCCTCAAGTTCTGTCAGGTTGGATGGGGAGTGTTGCTGCACAGCTATTTAAAGGTCTCTCCAAAGATGTTCGATTGGGTACAAGTCTGGACTCTGGCTGGGCCACTCAAGGACTTTCAGAGACTTGTCTCGAAGCCATTCCTGCGTTGTCTTGGCTGTGTGCTTAGGGTCGGTGTCCTGTTGGAAGGTGAACCGTCGCCCCAGTCTGAGGTCCTGAGTGCTCTGGAGTAGATTTTCATCAAGGATCTCTCTGTACTTTGCTCCATTCATCTTTCCCTTGATCCTGACTAGTCTCCCAGTCCCTGCTTCTGAAAAACATCCACACAGCATGATGCTGCCACCACCTTGCTTCACTGTAGGGATGGTGCCAGGTTTCTTCCAGACGTGACGCTTTGCATTCAGGCCAAAGAGTTCAATCTTGGTTTCATCAGACCAGAGAATCTTGTTTCTCATGGTCTGAGAGTCTTTATATGCCTTTTAGCAAACTCCAAGCTGGCTGTCATGTGCTTTTTACTGAGGAGTGGCTTCGTCTGGCCACTTTACCATAAAGGCCAGATTGGTGCAGTGCTGCAGAGATGGTTGTCCTTCTGGAAGGTTCTCCCATCTCCACAGAGGAACTCTAGAGCTCCGTCAGAGTGATCAACATGTTCTTGGTCACCTCCCTGACCAATGCCCTTCTCCCCCGATTGCTCAGTTTGGCCGGGTGGCCGGCTGCAGGAAGATTCTTGGTGGTTCCAAACTTCTTCCATTTAAGAATAATGGAGGCCACTCTGTTCTTGGGGACATTCAATGCTGCTGAAATGTTTTAGTACCCATCCCCAGATCTCTGCCTCAACACAATCCAGTCTTGGAGCTCTACGGACAATTTCTTCGACCTCATGGCTTGGTTTCTGCTCTGACATGCGTTGTCAACAGTAGGACCTTATATAGACAGGCGTGTGCCTGTCCAATCAATTGAATTTAACACAGGTGGACTCCCACACAAGTTGTAGGGCCATTTCAACGATGATCAACGGAAACAGAATGCACCTGAGCTAAATTTTGAGTCTCATAGCTAAGGGTGTCAATTCTTATGTAAATACGTACGGTCGAACAATTCACAACAATACACACAAATATAAGAGTAAAATAATGGATTAAATTAATAAATTAATAAATGTAGGGGGGATTTAATAAATACAGTAGAACACAGTTTATATACATATGAAATCAGTAAAACAGTATGTAAAAAAAAAACGCTACTGATGGCTATTTAACAGTCTGATGGCCTTGAGACAGAAGCTATTTTTCTGTCTCTCCGTCCCGGCTTTGATGGAGCTATATTGACCTCGCCTTCTGGATGTTAGCAGGGTGAACAGGCCGTGACTCGTGTAGTTGATGCCCTTGATGATCTTTTTGGCCTTCCTGTGACACTGGGTGATGTAGGTGTCCTGGAGGGAAGGTAGTGTGCCCCTGGTGATGCGTTAGGAAGACCACATCACCCACTGGAGTGCCCTGCGGTTGCGGGCGGTACAGCTGCTGTACCAGGCTTTGATACAACCCGACAGGATGCTCTCAATTGTGTATCTATAAAAGTTTGCGTCATCTTCACTACACTGTCTGTGTGGGTGGACCATTTCAGAAAAATACCAGTGTTCTGGCTTTGACCCCAAGTGAGAACAGGTCCGCTGGCGAGACACTTATGCTGGCCTGCGTAGATGGAAACAGAAAAGTCTGAGCCTTTTGGTTAAAACACTGGGGGAAATCTTGTATGGAAATGGGCCAAAGGTGTTTTTGTCTGTTCTTTGTATTTCAAATAAGCTCAAAGCACAGCTTCCCCCTCAAAAGCAATGTCTTACTTGAGTGGAGATTCAATTAAGGGGTTCAACCCCCCCCCCCCCCTGCCATGCTAGCACAATATAATGCCAGCACAATATAAAAATGACGCAAGCACAATATAAAATTACTAGCTTGGCTGGTTTTGTGCATCGTTTTCCCCCCACACATCTTTTTGGTGTTCAAATTCTATTTTTCTGCCTGAACTGCCTTTTCCCCACGATTATTCAAAGCCTTTTAAGTAGACCTTAGGTCCTGTTAAAATAGCATGTCCTAACAGAGATAGATGGGGTATGTGACTGACAGTTAAAAAGACGTGTGGAAGAGACATGGCAATATGATCTAATGCCCTGCATGGCCCAATCAGAGAGGAGCAAACGCTCCGCTTCAGAGATGAAGCTGCACCTCTGTCAGCTGCCTGCGGTTGTCAGGAAAATACATTATTTGTTGTGAAGCACATCCCGCCGGCAGAAGATGGATACAGAGCTCCCTGGCATTCAGTTTGCTGATATGGACACATAGTTTGCATGCATTCTGGAGTGGAAGTGCAAGATCTCAGCAGGTCCTTGCTACACACTAACAGCCTGGTATATTATAGATTTTCACTGGTGTGAAGTTAATTTTGTAGCAGTGGTTTTCAGACAGGAGTACAAACAAGGGTTAAGAGAAGGAACGATATTCTGGTCATTTTAACATGTGCAAAGGCTTAGTAAATAAATGCCCTCAGTACACACCTAAGTGTGTTTATTATGTACACAAGTAGAGTATGTATGATCTGGAAATGACCAAACGCTCTCTCTCACCAAATGGCTAGGTGTATAGGAAATTCTCAGTAGTGTATTCTCAAATTCTCAATGAGTGTATCTTAATTGAAAATACTCAAATAAAAAATACATGACTAACATCCACATATAGAAACATGGGAATACTGGGCTACATTGCAAAAAATGCCAAGTATGTGTGGGAGAAAAACACATGTGTTTTGGTGTGTAAACAATAGTTTAAAAACCATGCTACACATTTAATCTGGCTCATACATAATCAAAATATATGCTTATATAAATCATTAATGGATTGCAGTCTAAATCTATCTCATGATTAAGAACAAAACATGTAATCAGTTCTCAAACTGTGCATAGCTGCAATTTTAATTACTGTAACGAGACAGAGGAAGCTCATTGAAAGACTGAGAAAAAACACATTCATATTTTTTCTTCGGCGCTCAGAATTTTAGAGGACTTTGACACTGTGAAGAGTTATATTTTTCTTATTGAAAGCCTAAAAATGACATCAACATCGTAAAAACATCAGCATTACGCAATGTGACGCTATACTTGCACTTGGCAGTATGACTTAGGCATGTACTGTATGTGGCCATTGTTATGGATGACTTATTCTACGGTATCCAGTGGCTTTATGAGAATATTATCGTAAACTCAACAACAATGTGTTACAGCACAGGAAAATAGTCAATCACAGCACTCAAACCAAAGGAACAATGTGAGGAGAGAAGAAAGTTGTCTCTGTGTTAGGAAATTATGATTAATATGACTGAACAAATCATTTTAAATGGAACTGTAAGTAAACTTATACTCTGTTACATTATATCTGATTAACAATATGAGTTCATAAGAAGAAATTGTGTGACAGGACAAGGAGGAATAGAATGTTAATGAACACCATTTCTACTGGGCAGGAACAAATGGGTTGTGGACTGTGTAAACACATAAGGTCATTCATTAGCCTATGGTTGACCCAACCTGAAACTTAGCTCTGGGGTTTTTAGATTAGGCAGTGAGTGCATTCCTAGGGTTTCTGTTCATTAAAACTGTCAGTTCAGTGGTGATCGATAATGTTGAGGGGTCAAAAGTTATCTGGGAGTGTGTTAGTAAGTTAGAATGAACTTTTCACCTTACTTTGTGCCAGGGGGTTCGGTTAAGGCAGTGAAATGAAGTCATGATCTGTATTTAAACTGATGCATGTGTTTTGAGTGGTAGCGCGCTCCGAGAATAAATTCTATTACCTATTATTTAAAGACTGGTCTGCGTCTATTTTATGCAAACAAGAAATCTTACAAATTCTTACAAAATTAATTAAATTATACTAACACTCTGACATCAACCAGCTCTACTGTTCTGTATCAAAATACAGAGCCATCCATAACTTGCCAGCACATTTTTATACCCTGTCCAAACACCAACAAGGCTCCAGTGAGAGGCCGAGTCAGGGCTATTTCCATTGGAACAGTTTGGAGACAGAGAGACATTCTTTTAAATGTATGAGGCTCACTTAAAGAGTAAAATACCACAAGAAGAGATTTTATGAAGGACCTCCAGAAACAGATATTTCAGAATGCCCTGCTTATTACCCAATATAACCCAAAGTCAAACAGTCAGCGTGTCAGACCTCTTCCTACAAATATGCAGTATTAATCATAATAATGCTCAAGTATACTGCTGATGAAAATAGATATTTGTTAAGTTTTTTTATACATTCATAACAATATTTCTTCAGACAACTGAGAAAAGAAACCATTTAAAAAAAAGCAAATACACACTTTCTCATCCACTGTCTTTCTGAGCCGTTCTCTCTAAATCCTGAATTTTGAAGAGATGGAGATGAATGATTAATGACTCAAAAACACCGTTTATACCTGTAAAAACTTAAACTCTCCTCGGGTGTCAGAAGTTTGGGTTTTCATTTGGTTTGCCTGTTGACTGAGTGTGTCGTGCAGCAGAGGGAGTCATGGACCAGAGCACCAGACACAGAGTAACACGCGTCAGGAGTTAGACACTAGAATGAGGAGAGCTGGTCAGATGGCTAGATGTCACACACACAAACACACTGTACACACATACCGCACACACACACACACTGCACTCACAGTGAACTGTCAATCAAAGACAATCTTCTTTATGTGCTAAGTCAGGCATTGGTATTCCTCTCAGCTGACTAGAATGGAAAATCATGTGTACATTATGCACATTACAGAGCCTAGCCAAAGCTTATGGAACAAGAGAAAGATACAGTATAATACAGTTATTACATAGTAAAGTTTTAGAAAACCAGGTGCATGAAGCTGCATAAACATTAAATATTAAGATACAAAACTGACTGTGAATATGATGCAGGTGGCTGGGCTGAAACACTGCTACACACGTTCTATTGAGGTAAAAGATCTACTATGAAACGCTGCTGGGCCACTGAGAGAAAGAAAATCGATAAGACTGAAGTTGTAAATCTAGATGGCAGTACAGAACCGTGGTGGACTGAGGTGAAATTCCATCTGGTCTGAGTCTAGTTTAACTAGTTCAAGTTTTATTGTCAGGGCGAAATGCTTAAATTGCATGTTCTAACCAACAGTGCAGTAAATAGTATAACTGATAATAAATGGAAAAAATAAATATATATATATATATATATATATATATATATATATATATATACACACACACATATATATATATATATATATACACACACATATATATATATAAAACTGTATTTTTTTTGTGAAGAATCAACAACAAGTGGGATACAATCATGAAGTGGAACGACATTTATTGGATATTTCAAACTTTTTTAACAAATCAAAAACTGAAAAATTGGGCGTGCAAAATTATTCAGCCCTCTTAAGTTAATACTTTGTAGCGCCACCTTTTGCTGCGATTACAGCTGTAATCCATGCTTCAAGATTGTTTTGATTACGTGGACTCGGATATGTTCTGGGTTGCATCTGAGAATAACCTTGACGCATACACGGACATGGTGACTGAGTTAATCAGGAAGTGTATAGGGGATGTGTTCCCACTGTAACTATTAAAACCTACTTAAACCAAAAACAGTGGAAAAATGTCAGTATTCGCGCAAATCTGAAAGAGCAAACCACCGCATTTAACCACGGCAAGGTGACTGGGAATATGGTCAAATACAAACAGTGTAGTTATTCCCTCCATAAGGAAATCAAATAAGCAACATGTCAGTAGAGAGAAAGTGGAGACGCAATACAACGGCTCAGACACAAGATGTATGTGGCAGGGAAAATCAGCCACTTCGCGAACACCCCTACCGGACAAGCTAAACACCTTCTTTGCCTGCTTTGAGGATAACACAGTGCCACCGACGCGGCCCACTCCCAAGGACTTTTGGCTCTCTTTCTCTGTGGCCGGCGTGAGTAAGACATTTAAGCGTGTTAACTCTCACAAGGCTGCAGACCGGCTGACTAGAGTGTTTACGGACATTCAATCTCTCCCTATCCCAGTCTGCTGTCTTCACTTGCTTCAAGATGTCCACCATTGTTCCTATACCCAAGAAAGCAAAGGCAACTGAACTAAATCACTATCGCCCAGTAGAACTCACTTCTGTCATTATGAAGTACTTTGAGAGGCTAGTTAAGGATCACATCACCTCCACCTTATTATACACCCTAGACCCACGTCAATTGGCATACCACCCCAATAGATCCACAGACAATGCAATCACCATCGCACTACACACTGCTCTATCCCATCTGGAAACCCATCTGGACAATATACCCAAAAGATTTAGACTTTTCTGTTTCCATCTACGCAGGCTAGCACTTGTGTCTCACCAGTGGACCTGTTCTCACTTCGAGTCTAAGCCAGAACACCGGTACTTTTCAGCTGTCAGTTACATAACAATGACTAACTGTGAACTTTAACAACTTATCATAGAGCAACTGTTTTGTTAAGGCAAAGGTTGAATCTGCTCTTCACAAGTCCTCACTGTCAGCCAAAGCTGTGGAAATACAATTTCCCTAGTTTAACACAAAGGTGTATACACTAATGTACCACTGGAGTTACAGTCGAAAAGCAGCACGAGATTTAGAGTCCGTCAACCACAGTACGCTGCATGTTAGAAGGCAATATAGGAGCAAGAAATGCCTTTAACACTGTCAAAGAGACTAGTATGACAGTATGAATAACTTTTAAGCCACTACTGTATAGCTCTGTGACTCACAGTGGTATTCTGTCCAGCTTGGGTATTCATTATTTTCATCTTTGATCTGTAATCGTTAACGTGGTCAGTATTTTGACAGATTGGGACATACTGTAAACCTTTCACATTACCACCCACTCAATGACAAGTAGCAGCAATGATCTTCATGTTAATAGACAGTTGGACTGCAGAGCCACAACATGGCCATAGTCCAAAGACAAACATTAGGAGGGGCACCACAATGCATTCAACTGAAATGTTTCTTCTGATTTAACTCAACTCCTCTGAATAAGAGAGGTGTGGGGGGATGCCTTAATCGGCATCCAGGTCATCAGCGCCCAGGGAGCAGTTGTTGTTGGGGGTTAACTGCTTTGCTCAAGGGCAGATCTTTCTACCTGGCAGGCTCTGGGATTCGAACCAGCAACTCTTTTACCACTTGGCTACCTGCCACCCTGCATTATAGTGTTTAAATGTTCAACGTGCTGTGTACGCAGGTTTGACAGATAAGCTATTACTACCGTATAGAGCAGACCCCCTACACACAAAATGCAGCCTAATATTTCTGCCACAGTCAAATGACTCCTGGCGTTAAGGGAAACAATCAGGCTCAGCAGTGCGGCTGGGCTGTGCTCTGTGACATGTGATTTAACTCAGGATTTCTAAGGGACTGTGGTTCAAATAAAATTTTGAATTGACCGTAAGTTACCTTAAAGGGGACCTCAAAATACTATATATATATTTGTTTGGGGGGGCGGGTTATGGGATACACACACTGCTTCGCATAGGTCTTTTTACTGTTTGTGCTGTTGTGCAGGGCTGGATACAGCCCAGTGTTTTGTATACGTGTTTGTTTTGGGTGTATTAAAAACCCCTGTGTATTCTTGTGCCTGTCTCCAAAATCCTTTATGCCAGCGTGACAGAATAACAAACCTGCAAAATGGAGACAGCAGGAAAGACAGAGCTGGCGACCATTGTAGGGACAGTACAGCACCATGATGACTGTCTCTCGAGACTCGGTATTGCCATGGACAGTGTGCTGGCAACAATCCCGTGCTTGGAGGGAAGAGTGCAGTCCCTACAGTCTCCAGCACCGATTCTGGTACCAGCTCCCTCACCACAACCTACTTCCGTTCCATTGGAGCTGGTCCGTGGAATACCCCAAGATGCAAGGTGTTCCTTCTAAAATGCGACCTGAACCTCGCTCGCTACGACGGGGCTGTTTCCGGAAGAGACAGGGTTGCCACCGTCATCTCGGCACTGACCGGATGGGCTCTGGACTGGGGTGCCGCGGTCTGGGAGACGGGCGGACCCGAGGTCGAGTCTTACGAGCACTTCACCCTCCTCTTTCGCTCGGTGTTTGACCATCATGTAGGCCGAGAGGAGGGTGAGCGTCTACTCGACTTTGCCAGGGATCTAGGACCGCCTCGGAGTTCGCCCTGGGGTTCCGGACCATCGCTGCCTCCACCGGATGGAACAAGTTGGCTGTCATCACCGTTTTCCGCAGCGGACTACGGGAGGTGGTACAGTTGGAGTTAGACTGCCGTGATGACAACCTTTTAGTCGTCCAGCTCATCAGCATGGTGATCCGGTTGGACAATCTCCTGTGGCTCCGAAGAAGACCTGCGCAGAATTCAGAGCCCATGGCTACCCCTGCTCCGTGGCAAGAGCCGTGTTTGCCGAGGCAGAGCATAGGAGAAGGAGGAATCTGGGCATCTGCTTCTATTGTGGAGAAAGGGGTCATATCTCCCCAACCTGCTCTCTATCCATAAGGAGGCGCGGTGGTGACAAGCCAGAGAATTCTCCTACGCCAACCCAGGTAGGAGGCAAGGTCTCCTCTCCTGACCTGTCAAATCAACCAGTGTGGTTTCCCGTTAAATTCCCTGAGTACCCTAGCCCTTCACTCCCGTTAAATCTAATTGATTCCGGAGCTGTCGGAAATCTCTTAGATGGCGCACTGGCCACTGCATTACGCATTCCTTTGGTTCCCCTACAGTCACCCATTCCAATTGGGGAGAAGTCGGTCAGTAATGAAGAAATGCTCCGATTATTTGACACCAGACTCCACAAAGCCACAAAGTCCTGCAGGCTCTAGTTTTATCTTATCTATTATTTTCCAGTCATATGGTCAAGTGCTGCAAAGAAAGACCTAGTTATGCTGTAGCTGGTCCAGAACAGAGCGGCACATCTTGCTCTTCATTGTAATCAGTGGGCTAATATTAATACTATACATGCCAGTCTCTCTTTTGGCTAAGAGTTGACGAAAGACTCCTTGTATAGTCAACTTACACACAGCACTGACACACACACTTACCCAACCAGACATGCCACCAGGGGTCTTTTCACAGTTCCCAGGTCCAGAACAAATTCAAGGAAACATACAGTATTATACAGAGCCATGAGTGCATGGAACTCCCTTCCATCTTTTATATAGCGCAAGTAAACAGCAAACCTGGTTTAAAAAAGAATAATAAAGCAACACCTCACGTCACAACTCTTCTCCCCATGTGACCTACTTGTTGTGTGTATGTATTGACATGTATGTGTATCTAATAGATGCACACACACACTACATGTTATTGTTTTTAAATGGATGTCAAAGTCTTTTGTCTGTAATGTAGTTTTTGTTATACGCTGGACCACAGTAAGACTTGCTGTAGCCCTTGACATTGACTAATGGGGATCCTTATAAATCAAATCAAATACTCTACTGGCATATCAAAGTTCCAGTGGAATTGAGGTAACCCTATTTGACAGGTATCCATAAATAGATGATGTTCACTGCAGGGGTTGAGAAGAGGCCGACCTCTTTACAGCATTGCTTCCTCAATGTTTACTGGTGCTTGATGTTTCTGCCCTTAGAGGCGAGAACACAGAACATAACATAGAACACATCAAGGTGGGTGCTGACTGAATCCCCGTCGCAATGGATCCTGGGTGATTGTATCGGTCTTTGCGAGTCAATGGGCCGTAGCCATGGGCAACCACTGCAGGTCATAAAACGTGGGAGTATAGAGCAGCCTGAGGTTTAACCCATTTCCTGACAAACTGTGAAATCTTTATCGTCCTTGCATTGTGTCAATCGACCCTCCTATACATTTGGATGCTCATTCCCATGGATGAATAATGCATTCATATTAATATTCTACTTCACACCTATTGTTTTTATTTATTTTTTGCTGCACCTTCAACTCTTCATTGATACTTTTTAGAGTAACATTTTACTTTGTAATGGAACATAGGTCATCCACAGCAGACTTAGTGTTGTGAGGTTTTCTCCACTTCTTTCAAGGATGTTTTTGCTTCTTTCAGCTCTGCCTTCACTGACCTCTGCTGTACCTGCTTTTCCCTGTAACGTCGGTGCACAATAAATACTGTATATGGTATACTGTACTTTGATACTGATCAATAAACACTGAATAGCTAAAGTGAAGTGGGTATTGTATGAGAGAAACATAATGCTCAAATCCTGGCAACGGAGCTAACTATATTCTTTGTTGTGAAATATCCCCAATTTCAACAATAACCTTGACGATTCAATAAAACCAGCATTTCAGAATTAGTGAGCAAACCCCTTTCCTCCCTCCACCATAAATTTACAGAGTGAAGCAGATCCGTGAACGCGACCTTGGAACTATTCAGAGACACTTAGCCTAAAGCTGTAGAGAGAAAAGTTAGTTTGGTATTCCTAACTAACCCTGTTCTATCTGAACAAATGAGGTGGGAACATAAGCTTGTTTACTGTTTGCACAGCATAGCTTCTCATTCTTCTTTGTCCACTCACAGCCCAATGTACCGGTGATGATTGCAGTGTGAAGTTGGAAGCCAATACTTTGTTCTGGTATTGTTGTTTTTACTGAAGTTCTGAAAGCAAACCCTTTGGTGCAGGCCTATGATTGAAACAGAGGGCTTCTTCTAGAGCAGTGGTCACCTATCGGCGATCGCGATCGACTGGCCGATTTCCAAGGCATTCGTAGTCAATCACCAAACATTTCTGTTCCAAATTGTTTTTTGGTTTAGCGCTGTTGGCGGTAGGTGCACTTGATTTAGCAGCTATAGCGCCGGGAAGGCAAAGTGTTCCCATTTTGAACCATTTCATGTGTCTGAAGGTAGAACTCTGCATATCCGGCAGGCCCAGGGAGCAAATCTAGTGCACCTATAGGCCGAACGCTGGCCAATCAGATAGCTCAGATCACTGTGTCTGCACAGTTTCTTCAAGCCATAGGCTGTAAAATGAAGCCTCAAGTGCACAACAAAGTTTATACTGTGAGATTTCAAAACTTTTAAAACCATGACTAGAGAGAGACTCAATGAATACAGCAAATAGGTGCTGTTTTTAAAAGTAAGTTCATGTTTAAGTTGTTATTCAGCAGTGTCGACACTTTGTTTAACACTTTTATAAGCCATAACATGTGTGCTCCCTACTTCCACACACACTACAACCAGCACTGCAGCTGTAATGAATGAGTATAGAAAAGTGTTTCGATAAGCTTGTTGATTGTGTCTTTTGTAATATTAAGGTATATTTCACTTTCTCTGGTCATAGAAGTAACAACAATGAATTGGTGCATGAGGCAGAAATAATGTCGTGTGACTTGAGTTTCGCCATCAGTTGGAAGAGAGGCCAGTAAAATAAAAGAATAACAAATTATTATGCTCACTCAGCGGTGCCTCACAAGTAACACAACAAATTATCTATTGCCAGCATGATCATATACAATTTAAAAATATATATCATTTCTAAATTTCAGGGCAATTCAAGCATAGCCAATATGCAGCGATAATGTATTGCGCCTATAGCCTACTGCACAAACCTCATTGCTACAGAACTGTTTTTAATAGGTTAAAGTTGCATAGGATGTTGTTTTTTTAAGTCATGTTTTTAAAAAGTGATTTGGACTCAGTATTTGGTATCTGAAAGCCTGTTTTATTTCCACTCAGTTTGACTATAGCTAGGCCACAGTCTAGACTTGTGGTGTGGCTTATCTCCTTCTTTTACTCAATCTGTCATTGAGTAAATAAGTCACTTCCTGTGGCTGAGGCAAACTGAGGGAACATGTTGTCCGTCCTACACTCCTAGAACTATAAAGGCTTTTTTGGATTTCCCTGAAGGAGATCCCTAGGTAGAACCGAAGAACCAAAGAGACAGCCCTAAACGAACCATTTATGAACCTGTTTTTTCTGCAAGCGTAGTCTATAAATCTACTTCTCACCTAGCACCGCTGTGTTGATCAAATAAATAAGACCCACCTTTGTTTAGTCATTTTTATTGTAATGCTAACTGACACAAAACATGTTGTGCCTTCAACACAACTCATTCTATGATGCAGAAACGATGTAAATACTGTCAGTTAGAACACTTTATTATGGAAATTATGAAAGCTTATCTTTGTAGACATATGCCTCCACTAAATACCCAATATTGTACCAACACTCTACTTTCACTTTCTTCTCTCCCTAGCTGAGCGGGTCTGGGCCTATGAGCCTCAGCTGGCACAACTCGCTCATCTTATCTATCTAGGTTGGATTTCATTAACATTCACATCTTTCTCATATATTGCTCCATCTGTTTCACTGTTCTGCCCTCCAGCTATTTATAAGAGTAGTTCTGCTAACAATGCATTACCTTATACGTTTTTCATCGTGCCTTTAGGCGTTTGGGGGACTAGGTCTTGTGAAAATGTTGTTTTCATCCTTGGCTGGAGCTCTCTCTGGCACAGTGAAGGCTCCTCAGAGGAGGAAGGGGAGTACCATCCTACTCAGTGAATTGAATACAAATTTAAATAGTGAAACATGAAAAGAAGTTTGGATAAAACTATGCCAAATATTTTCACATAGTACTTTCTTGGGTAGGACAATGGTGTAGCCCGGAGGACAGATATTTTTCGACCTCCTCTGTGTACATTGACCAAGAAGACACATGGTTCTCACCCTTACCATAGACTTACACAGTAATTTTGACGACTTCCAGAAGACTTATCAGAGCTCTTGCAATATGAACTAATATATTGTCCACCCAATCTAAGGATCAGAGTATTAATTTAGTACTGAAAGCATAAGTTACAGCTAGCTAGCACTGCAGTGCATAACATGTGGTTAGTAGTTGACTCAGAGAGAAAAATAATATAGTTCAACAATTTTGAACAAATTCTTTCCTCAAACTTTAAAGTATCAGCAGTGAGATTGAATGATATAAATACAGTTGAAGTCGGAAGTTTACATACACTTAGGTTGGAGTCATTAAAACTCGTTTTTCAACCACTCCACAAATTTCTTGTTAACAAACTATAGTTTTGGCAAGTCGGTTAGGACATCGACTTTGTGCATGACACAAGTAATTTTTCTAACAATTGTTTCCAGACGGATTATTTAACTTAGAATTCACTGTATCACAATTTCAGTGGGTCAGAAGTTTACATACACTAAGTTGACTGTGCCTTTCAACAGCTTGGAAAATTCCAGAAAATGATGTCATGGCTTTAGAAGCTTTTGATAGGTTAATTGACATCATTTGAGTCAATTGGAGGTGTGCCTGTGGATGTATTTCAAGGCCTACCGTCAAACTCAGCGCCTCTTTGCTTGACATCATGGGAAAATCAAAAGAAATCAGCCAAGACTTGAGAAAATTTTGTCTGCTTCATCCTTGGGAGCAGTTTCCAAATGCCTGAAGATACCACATTCATCTGTACAAACAATAGTACGCAAGTATAAACACCATTTGACCACGCAGCCATCGTACCGCTCAGGAAGGAGATGTGTTCTGTCTCCTAGAGATGTACTTTGGTGCGAAAAGTGCAAATCAATCCCAGAACAACCGCAAAGGACCTTGTGAAGATGCTGGAGGAAACAGGTACAAAAGTATCTATATCCACAGTAAAACAAGTCCTATTTCGACATAACCTGAAAGGCCGCTCAGCAAGGAAGAAGCCACTGCTCCAAAACCACCATAAAAAAGTCAGACTACGGTTTGCAACTGCACATGGGGACAAAGATCATACTTTTTTGAGAATTGTCCTCTGGTCTGATGAAACAAAAATAGAACTGTTTGGCCATATTGACCATTGTTATGTTTGGAGGAACAAGGTTGGAGGCTTGCAAGCTGAAGAACACCATCCCAACCGTGAAGCATGGGGGTGGCAGCATCATGTTGTGGGGATGCTTTGCTGCATGAGGGACTGGTGCACTTCATAAAATAGATGACATCATGAGGAAGGACAATTATGTGGATATTGTTGTGTCTTTACTATCATTAAATTAAGACTTTTAGTTTTTATCAAAGATTCTCTGTAATTAGTATTACGCGATTAAACTGATTAAACATGTAACTAATTAACTAGGAAGTCAGGGCACCAAGGAAAATATTCAGATTACAAAGTTATAATTTCCTAATATAACTTTTCAGATATTTTATATCTGATCAATTAGTCTTCGAATTAATGAATGATTTACTTTACCTCATGTTAGTCTCATTCCAAACGTCGTAAATTGTTGGTTATCTGCACGAACCCAGTCTTCACTATGAGTCATCCATACATCAATTGTCTTAAATAATTTATTTACTAACTAAGTAATTCAATCACAGAAGTGCACACACACACAAACAAACAAAGTAAATATGGTTACAAGAAATGATAGGGGAATGTGCCCTAGTGGGCTAAACTGGCATGGCGGCTTGTTCAACAAAAGGGAATTGGGGGTCGACTGAGAAGTCACTACAGAGTTGATAATTATAACAATTGAAATACTAATCCTTTGCAAATGAACGCTCACTCATTCGGGAACAATTGCAATCAATATATATGTATATATTTACGCTCAGTGTGTCGTCTTGATCGCTGTTGAAATGTTTGGTTCTTTTGTAGAATTGTCCGTCTCTCTCTCTCTCTCTGTCTGTCATGGTTAGAGGGAATAGTTCAGAGCGACATTAATTAATGTTGTAGAATGGATGTTTCGGCGGTTGTCGTTCTTCGTGTTCAATGATACCGAATTCCTAGCTGCAGACTAGTAATTAATATCAAAGACTTGTTCTTATTCTGTCAGTATCGATAGTCTAAGAGTTTAACCACGTGGTATGGTTAAAAGATTCAGCAATGGTCTGTAACCTTTGTCCTCTCGTAATAGAGAAAAACATGGTCTAGTGAGAACTTCTCAAAGTTGGGGTTTTATTCGGAATTGCAGAAAAGGTCCTGTCGAAGGATGCCCGACCCTAACTGGGCTCATGGGCGGTCCTCTGATTTAGTTAAACTCAAAGGGGAATTGGAATTTCCTTCATTAAACAGTCCAAAATCACATTACACAATTTTACAAACAGTATCACCCTCACTCATTCATCTTATACAACAATTAGATGTAAACCTCATATCGGAGGCTATTATATAAACAGCGTTATGGTAATGTGGCCGCACCGTCTCCCATGAGCTTCACCAAAATGTAACAAACGGACCAGTTCAAAGCTGGATTCTTCACCGATCTTTTATACCTTCTCCGGAACATAAATGTTGTTCGGACCTCAAGTTCTGTGAGGTGGAAGAAATTCCTTTGTTCTCTATGAAACTTCACTCTGTCTCTAAACTGTGTGGCCATGAGGCAGGGTCTTCCCTAGGAATTTACGACCTCTCTGACCACAGCAGCCTGGTTGTAAGAGACAGAGAGAGGGGGATGGTGCTCGCTGTACCCAAAGAGGGCAACGTCTGGTTGTAGTCCAGGATCCAGTTACAGAGGGAGGTGTTTAGTCTCAGGATCCTTAGCTTAGTGATGAGCTTTGTGGGCACTATAGTGTTGAACTCTGAAACAAGTAGGTATTACAGACTCGGTCAGGGAGAGGTTGAACATTTCAGTGAAGACACTTGCCAGTTGGTCCGCGCATACTTTGAGTACACATCCTGGTAATTCGTCTGGCCCTGCTGCTTTGTGAATGTTGACACAGTCATCCGGAACAGCTTGTGCTCTCATGCACGCTTCAGTGTTCCTTGCCTGGAAACGAGCATAAAAGGAATGTAGCTCGTCTGGTAGGTTTGCTTCACTGGCTTTCCGCGGCTGGGTATCCCTTTGTAGTCCGTAATAGTTTTCAAGCCCTGTCACATCCGACAAGCGCCAGAGCCGGTGTAGTAGGATTCAATCTTAGTTCTGTATTGACGCTTTGCCTGTTTGATGGGTCGCCTGAGGGCATGGCGGGATTTGTTATTAGCGTCCGGATTAGTGTCCTGCTCCGTGAAAGCGGCAGCTCTAGCCTTTAGCTCGGTGCGGATGTTGTCTGTAGTCCAAGGCCTCCGGATTGGGATATGTACAGTATGTACGGTCACTGTGAGCACGATGTTGTCGATGCACTTATTGATGAAGCCGGGGACTGAGGTGGTATACTCCTCAATGCCATTGGATGAATCCCAGAACATATTCCAGTCTGTGCTAGCAAAACAGTCCTGTAGCTTAGCATCCGCCTCATCTGACCACTTCTGTACTGAGCGAGTCACTGGTGCTTCCTGCTTTGGGTTTTGATTGTAAGCAGGAATCAGGAGGATAGAATTATGGTCAGATTTGCCAAATGGAGGGTGAGGGAACGCTCTGTATGCGTCTCTGTGTGGAGTAAAGGTGGTCTACAGTTTTTTTTCCTCTGGTTGCACATGTGACATGCTGGTAGAAATGAGGTGAAACGGATTTAAGTTTGCCTGCAGTCCCTGGCCACTAGGAGCACTGCTTCTGGATGAGCATGTTTTTTTGCTTATACAGCTCATTGAGTGTGGTCTTAGAGCCACCATCAGTTTGTGATGGTAAATAGACGGCTACAAATAATAGAGATGAGAACTCTCTTGGTAGATTTTGATTCGATTTGGATCTATTTTAGTCCCCATTTGGACTAATCTTCCAAGAGTCCTTAAACATTAAAATACAATTTATAATACAAACACACTTTCACATATAACACACTATTACAAACACATATAATATACTAGCATAATGACCCAAGAAATGCTCAATCTGAAAAAAATGGATTCTTCATCTACTATAGTCCCACAACATTTCTATATACTATATTTAAATTGTTTTAAAATAATGTTTAAATGTATATATTGAAAGGTTTCTAGTTTGCTCAGTTAATTTATTACATTTCTTTATTGCTCTAAATCGAAATGTTCTTTTGCCTATTTCTCTTTTCTGTCTGGATAACGCATAGATGGTGGACAATCTATTCCTAGTATTTACGGAATGTCTGTCTCTTACCAACTGAATACCGTTGTGAATAGAACTTGGCCGTTTTAAATTATGTATATTATAAAATAAAATAAGGCATGTTTTTTGCAATTATCTTGTCGATTGATGACCAACCAAGAACACTGCGCATGACTGCACCAGAAGAACCATTTCTCCACCTTAAAACAATCCTTGCTGCTTTATTCTGTGCATTCTGCAGCCTCCTAACTTCACTTGATGATGCATTTCCCCAGACCACCGAACAGTAGTTCACCTGACTCTCAATTAATGCTTGTGTTATTTGCTGAATAATTTTTCCTGGTAAATATTTAGCTATCCTTCTGATTTTGCATGCTGATATAATATATATTTTTTTACATAGATTCGTTATTTGAGACGAACATGATAAGCAGTTGTCTAGCTGCACTCCCAATAGTTTGGTTTCTGCCACTTCTTCAATTTGTACTCCTCCCATACTTAATTGTATCCCATGCTGTTTTGGCCTTTTCCTAGTTGAACAGACCAACATACCTTTGGTTTTCTTGGTGTTTAAAACAAGTTTGTTTTGGCAAACCTACTTCCTGATATTCTCCAAATCTCCTTGTAAAGCCTGCTACCGATTGTCTGGCTGCATAAATTGTAGTATCTGCAAATATAGTAGCTTGAGTTTCAACCAAGGCATAGGGGAGGTCGTTGGTATATATTTGTAAGTCGCTCTGGATAAGAGCGTCTGCTAAATGACTTAAATGTAAATGTAAAATTAAGTAAAGAAGTGGCCCAAGGCAGCTGCCCTGTGGTATTCCACAGTTTAACACATTAGGGGAAGAAAATGAACCATTGATATAGGTGGACTGTTTCCTGTCAGTTAGATATGACTGTACCCAATTCAATGCTACCTCCTTAAAACCATAATGCATTAATTTTGTCAAAATTATTCCATGATCCACTAAATCAAATGCTGCACTGAAATCTAAAAATAGTACACCTACAAATTTGCCATTATCCATAGCATTGAGCCACTGGTCAGTCATGTCAACCAATGCAGTGGTAGTGGAATGGTTTTTGCGATAAGCATGCTGATTGGCTGTAATCAGATCATTATTTTCCATGTACTCCCACATTTGTCTACTCACAATACCCTCCAATATCTTACTGAGTGTAGGGAGTAGACTAATTGGTCGATTATTGGCAGGTGTAATGGGTTCTTTGCAGTCTTTCGGAATAGGACACAGTTTCGCATGCTTCAATACATTTGCAAACATCCCATTTTCCAGTGACCAATTAAATATGTATCTCAGTGGAACTGCAATCTGGGGAGCAGCACAGCGAAGCAAAAAATTGTCCATAAGACCATAACCTGTAGATTTACCATCAGGTAATGACTTCAATAGGTTTAACACCTCCTCCACTGACACCGTTTGTAGACTAAAAGAGCAGATCTTATTGCTCATAATATGATCATCAATCCATTGGACAATAGCTTGTTTGGAAGAATGTATGTCTACATTGTTGCTCAGTAATTTAATTTTCTGTGTAAAAAAAAATCTGCAAAATGATTGGCAACATCAACTGGTTTTGTTATTATTCTCCCGTCAAACTCCACACTAGATGGGCATGATGAGATAGATGTACCAAGTAAGCCCTTAACTGTGTTCCATACCTTTTTAGAATAATTTTTACAATCAATAAAAGCATTGTTGTAAAATAACTTTTTTTTTCTTTCGGTTCAATTTAACTGCATAATTACGTAATGTTCTATAATTCTGTTCATCAATTTCTAATTTTGACTTGGCTGCTAAGACTTTTGCCATATTTCTTTGAGAAAAAGCCTCACCCAGTTCATCATCAATCCATGGAGATGGACGGGCACCAACTGTACTCTTTCTTATAGGGGCATGATGGTCCATTACCTCCATGAGCAAATCAATAATACATTCTGTAGCGTGATTTAAACCATCCTCAAGATAAATCAGCCCCCAGGGTACAGCAGCCAAATAATTTAGAAATAACTCATGATTAAATGTTTTTAAATGTATTTTGACCACAATCCTAGGGCTGTTTCTTTGGAAAAATTGGTGTTCATGGTTATGGTCACAATATTATGGTCTGTCCAGCCCACTGGCATTGATCTGGCTTTTAAGCATTGCAATGGTATATTACAGAAAATCAGATCAATGCATGTGTCTGAACGATGACCCAACTTAATTGAATATCTAGTATTTGTTTCAAACCACAGTTCTTAGCATATCTCATCAATTTTGTTCTATTCGAATGATTGAGATCCTTCCAATTTATATTAAAATCACCTAAGATAAATACATCTCTGTTGCTATTTGTCGCCTGGTCAAACCCAGTATATAAGTCATCCAGATAGGACACCGTAGAGCTAGGAGGTCTATACACACATCCTACCAATACGGATGCCTGGTGAGGCAGATGTACTTGAGCCCATAGTGCCTCTATTTGACCTACATTAAGGTCATCCCTCCTCTTAAAAGGTACAGTGGGGCAAAAAAGTATTTAGTCAGCCACCAATTGTGCCAGTTCCCCCACTTAAAAAGATGAGAGAGGCCTGTAATTTTCATCATAGGTACACTTCAACTATGACAGACAAAATTAGAAAAAAAATCCAGAAAATCACATTGTAGGATTTTTTATGAATTTATTTGCAAATTATGGTGAAAAATAAGTATTAGGTAGCCTGGGTTTCACTTTTGGTTTGTGGGTGTTTGTTTCCGTGTGAGTGTTTGGGCCACACGGTACTGTTTCGTTTTGTTCACATCGTTTATTGTTCCAGTGTTCAGTTTGTTTATTAAAAAGACATGAACACTTATCACGCTGCACCTTGGTCCTCCTCTCTATCCCCAGATGATATCCGTTACAATATATATATATATATATATAATTTTAAAAATAATGGCTGAGGCGGAATCAGTGGAATAGTGTCAAATACATCAAACATGTAGTTTGATGCCATTCCATTAGCTCCGTTCCAGCCATTATTATGAGCTGTCCTCCCCTCAGCAGCCTCCGTGGTCTAAAGCGTGTTAGAAAACGCTCCAAAATACTCCAAACTAACTCATATTTAATCAGAATCACATTCTGAATATTGTCTCTACAAAAATATTTTTTATATTCCACTGTCACCATAAATTCACAACTGCATTTTGCTGTTGTTGTCGTAAACACCATCATTCTCATGAATTGTGAAAATTAGAATAATCTTTCAGCGTTAGAGTACTACTGTATGCAGCTTTAACATCTTGCGTTGAGCCATCCCGGATCCGGGATCGTGAATACAGCCTCAAGCTCATTACCATAACGCAACGTTAACTATTCATGAAAATCGCAAATGAAATGAAATAAATATGCTAGCTCTCAAGCTTAGCCTTTTGTTAACAACACTGTCATCTCAGATTTTCAAAAATATGCTTCTCAACCATAGCAAAACAAGCCTTTGTGTAACAGCATTTAGCGTTAGCATAGCATTTAGCGTTAGCATTCAGCAGGCAACATTTTCACAAAAAACAGAAAACCATTCAAATAAAATAATTTACCTTTGAAGAACTTCTGATGTTTTCAATGAGGAGACTCTCAGTTAGATAGCAAATGTTCCGTTTTTCCTGAAAGATTATTTGTTTATAGAGAAATCGCTCCATTTTGTGCGTCACGTTTAGCTAAGAAAAAAACCTGTATCCAGGATTGTGTAAATCTATCCGCAAGCTCATTAGCATAACACAGCGTTAACTATTCATGAAAATCGCAAATTAATTGAAATCATTATGCTAGCTCTCAAGCTTAGCCTTTTGTTAACAACACTGTCATCTCAGATTTTCAAAAATATGCTTCTCAACCATAGCAAAACAAGCATTTGTGTAACAGTATTGATAGCTATTGATAGCTAGCGTTAGCATTTAGCGTTAGCATTCAGCAGGCAACATTTTCACAAAAACCAGAAAAACATTCAAATAAAATCATTTACCTTTGAAGAACTTTGGATGTTTTCAATGAGGAGACTCTCAGTTAGATAGCAAATGTTCAGTTTTTCCTGAAATATTATTTGTGCAGGAGAAATCGGTCCGTTTTCTGCGTCATGAAAATTCATTCATCAAAACGCCAAACTTTTTTCCACATTAACTCCATAATATCGACTGAAACATGGTAAACTTTGTTTAGAATCAATCCTCAAGGTGTTTTTCACATATCTCTTCATGATATATCGTTCCTGGAATTCTCCTCTCTGTCTCAATCACATGGATGAATGCGAGCAGCTTGGAGATTACGCAGCAATTTCAACAAAGGACACCGGGCGGACACCTGGTAAATGTAGTCTCTTATGGCCAATCTTCCAATGATATGCCTACAAATACGTCACAATGCTGCAGACAACTTGGAGAAACGATAGAAAGGGCAGGCTCATTCCTGGCGCTTTCACAGCCATATAAGGAGACAATGAAAAACAGAGCCTCAAAAATCCTGCTCATTTTCTTGGTTTCGCTTGTAGCATCAGTTCTGGGGCACTCACAGATAATATCTTTGCAGTTTTGGAAACGTCAGAGTGTTTTCTTTCCAAAGCTGTCAATTATATGCATAGTCAAGCATCTTTTTGTGACAAAATATTGCGCTTAAAACGGGCACGTTTTTTAATCCAATAATGAAATAGCGCCCCCATAGGTTGAAGAGGTTAACTAACTTACATGTTATGCATACAGTAGTAAAATGCCTGTGCTGTTCCATTGAACAGTGTCAATACCAGTTTAATTAAGTCAATCCGATCCATCAACAGAATGGCCCATAACCGGTTAAACTCTGAGTGGTTGTTTTGGAAATCGAAATAAAATCTTACTGCTGGCAATGTCATAAGAATCTCCCTGATTGCTAAAGTCATTTTAAGATGTCAGGCTTGAATATCCGTTCAGCCATTTTGGCACAGTGACTCACTACCCAAACTAGAGGCAACTGGTTTCAAGTGGCTACGAGACATCATGTGATCTCCTACTGCTATTTAGTAGACAAAACAATGCACAAACTCTGCACTTAAAAATGGCTGTGTTCTTATGGAAATTTGTGCATGGTTAGAGCGCCATCATTAGGGAAAGGATCTTATTTTTTTATCCTTTATACATTCAAATCTCTTATTTAATTGGGGAATTAAAATTAAATACACCTAGCTATGTCTAATTGACTAATGAGTCATAATGACTCTTTGAGACAATGACAATTATACCTTATATTACTTAACAGATGTTTGGGCATATCAGAGGAATTTTGTTCAGCTCACCGGTGTCCTTGGATTTTCTTTACCACTATTGTACCTAAATTCTATCCCACTTGGAGGAGTTGTTTTTATATCTAAGACAAATGTCGCTCCACCTAAGCAGATGAATGAAAACCGCCCTGATTAAATCTGAAAATGAGCAAGTGTTATGGAGACCAATCTGAGCCTGTCCCACACCATTTTAGTAGTTTAGTACACTTCGAATGAAGCACTTTGAATGGGTTCATATAAGATCATTAGGCTACAAAAACATTTCTATTGCCTGACCCCGCAACAACATTTTGGTGCAACCAAATCATAGGCTTGTGCCACCAGCTGAAAACATTACGAAAAAGTTAGTATGGAGCCTGTGTGTACTGTCTCACATAGAATATAGAACATGTAAGTTACAGGATCTGTATGCTTTATAGTCACGAAATAGTCATGTTACTAAATGAAATATGCCAAGGTGTTAGAAGTGAAAGTAATCCAAAAGTAATTGAAATTACTACTTCATTTTTCATGTAACTAAAGCAGTAATGGACTACATTTTTCAGATAATACACCCAACCCACATGTCAGTAGCAATATACAGGTAACTGCCAAAATAAAGGAAAGACTGACATAAAAAGTTTCTTAAATAGGGTGTTAGGCCAACACGAGCCAGAACAGACTGGATACACCATAGATTAAACAAGTGTCTGGAACTCTATTGGAGGGATCCGACACCATTCTTCCATGAGAAATTCCATCATTTTGTGTTTTGTTGATGGTGGTGAAAAATGCGGTCTCAGGCACCGCTCAATAATCTCCCATAAATGAGAATGGTGTTAGGTTGAGATCAAGTGACTGAGAAGGCTATGGCATATGGTTTACATCGTTTTCATGATCATCAAACCATTCAGTGACCACTCATGCCCTGTGGATGGGGGCATTGTCATCCTATGTACATTTGGTTCCTTGGAAGTTGTGGGAAAATGTGTTTTTGGTTTCACTTTGGTTGTGGGAAGAAAGCCATACATTTCCTGACTGGTAAAACTGAATGTTTTTTTAAACGTTCTGAGAACAGAAGTGAACATTTTGCCTGTTCTGGGAACTTTTAATCCTTACTTTTCAGCGAGGTTCTGAGAACATTTTACTCTGTTTCCTTTAAAGTTTTCCTGGGAGGTGTTATTAACACTGAGGATGAAGTATAGGTTATTTGGAGTTTAAAAAAAAAACTTCCTTAAAATGTTCACTGAATGTTTCAATAGCACTGCAAACTTATTTTGGGTTGACTTTTTATAAAACTCCAAGCACAGATAGGACACCTGGAAATTAATTTCCTTAGGCATTAATCATGCATATATATATATATATATATATATATATATATATATATATATATGGCATCAGTGATATTCAAACCTATAATCTTCTGTTCTTTATCCATGGAATTAGTCCACTGCACCAACAGGATGGAGCTAGCATGCCATATTTTTTTTACACATACAAAGCTGTTAGTGGGCACAGCCAACACACCTGAACACACTTAACAAGATAGAGGATAAAGTTTTGTTGACGCTGAACGTATATTTTCAAATGACATTCTTAGAACGTTCTCTGAACGTTACTAAAGTGTTTGTGGTTTTTAATGGAGTTTTCTTAACATTCTCTGAACAATTTGAGAACATGACTTTAAATAGAACCTCGAAGGAAACGTTATGCTGAAGTACTGACATTCCCAGAGAAGAACATTGTTTCTTAACATTCTTTGAACTATTCCCAATGTCAAACCAGTAGAAGAAGATTTCTAGAACACTACCAAAATTGAAATGTAACCATGTTTGACATTTTTGAAAACGTTCTGTTAATGTAATGAAATGCCAAGAAAATAATGTTTTGTCAAGTTCCTTAAATGTGCTGAGAATGTTCCAAAGCCAAGAAACTATCCTACACCATTCCCAAAAAGTTTTGGGAAGGTTGTATGCAAAATTACCATAGGACAATCACGCTCTGACCAAGCTCTAAAAAACATATGGTTCTCAGAACGTTATGTGCTAGCTGGGATGGTAGCCAAAATAATGGCATGCCCTGCATTTTTATACATGACGATAAGCATAATGGAATGTTAGTTACTTAATTAACTCTGGAACAACACCTGTGTTGAAGCATTTGCTTTCAATATACTTTGTATCCTTCATTGACTAAAGTTTTTCCATCATTTTGTCATTTACCTGTAGTTGACAACATGCAAATACAGGTAGGCAGCCTACCCTTGTACTGGTCAATTTAACATGCGGTAAATTGAAACTGACATAAACAAGGATTTTCAACATGTATTCTAATAGGGGAGTATCTGTCAGAAGAACTAGCGTAATGTCCAAAAACCTTAGTATTTTAGAGATACTGTATAGCTTGCTCAAAAAGAGTGACATATCTATCCATCTTACCCTAACAGCTCTACAGATAAATAAAATAGCCTATAATTTGCAGAAAATCACGTCAACGTCTAGTGTCCACCACTAAAAACAACAATGCCACGCCCTCACATTTTAGAAGTCAGGGTTCGCTTTGTAACCACTTGTTTGCTAAATAAACCACTTACTAACACAAACACAGCGCGTATTCTTACCTGTGCAGCTATAAATGAGAGATCCATACTGTTGCTCTAGTCAAGACAACCAACCTACGCACCAAAAAAGAAAAATTGTAGTTTATTTTATTCCCAAAAACAGCATTGGTCTACTTGTGACAAGCAGTCTTCAGGTTCAGTCTAATTTAATTTGAAAAACATGTCGAGCAATTACATACAAACGGCAATTTTGTAACGAGAGGTTGAGTAGTCTTCAGGTCCACATCTGCGCGAGCATAGAGCGGGAGAATGCGAAGTGAGCGTGGGAGACGAGAGAAGAAGCGGGCACGGTGAATGATGCTCTGTGTACTGTGTTCTCGAAGTCACATAATGGATGGAGGCGGGTGAACAACAAGCTCGCTATCCCTCTCTCTTTCTCTATTAGACTCCTACTTTTACCCAGTTAGAATCGAGTACCCTACTTCTTTCTTAGAAAAATAATGTTAAACTGTCAATCATGTCGGAATAGCCTAATTCTCAAATGTATGTTCCATATGTGGGTCCTGGCAGACGTTTTACAGTGACAGAGTAGGCTACCAAAGATAAGGACAGGTAATCAAGGAGCATGACTTGAATTTTATTTTTCAATATTCCCATGCTGTTCATATTACATTGATACAGAGAAGACCTGGCCTATACTCTCTGCCTACATGCTTGAGTCAAATGTAGACCACACAAACTTGGACAGTTGTTACTGTCACATTGATATTCATAAGAGCCTCCCCTGTATCTCCAAACAGTGGAGGCTCCTGAGAGGAGGAAGGGGAGGACCATCCACCTCAGTTAATTTAATGAAAAGTGAAACATTAAAAAAGTTATCCTTTTTATATTAAACAATACTAAATATATTCACGGCACCAAATCATTTATTAAAACACTGTTTCAATTGCAAACTCTAACCCGGACGACGCTCGGCCATTGTGCGCCGTCCTATGGGTACACTGACTTCAATACAAAACCTAGGAGGCTCATGATTTTCACCCCCTTCCATAGACTTACACAGTAATTATGACAACTTCCTGAGGACGTCCTCCAACCTATCAGAGCGCTTGCAGCATGAATTGACATGTTGTTCACCCAATCAAAGAATCAGAGAATTAATCTAGACTGAAAGCATAATCTAGCTAGCTAGAACTGCAGTGCATATAATGTGGTGAGTAGTTGACTCAAAATGAGAGAAAGACAATAGTTGAACAGTTTTGAAAAACAAATATTTACCCTATTCAAACACCCGGCTCAAACAGAGGGATGCTATGTTAGCTATCTGGCTATAGTTATCCAACACTGGAACTCTTCCAAGTCAAGGTACAGTTTTGGTTTTTATTAATTTATTGCCACTGGAGCCCACTGGTGTAGCTGCTAAACTGCTTTATGACTGTACACTGTACTGCATGATTGTAGTTGGATACTAACGTGTTAGTTCTAGTATGTTGACTATGAAGTGACAACGATGTAGGCTGTGTGTAGTGGTTAGAGGTCATGATATGAATGTTTGGCTCTGAAAGGTTTTTGCGCATGGTCACAGAAAGCTGATGTGTTTTGCACTGAAATAAATCCACACGGGAAGGGAATAGGTGAAAGGACGAAACCAGCATAGACATACCTGAATTTGTCCAATAGAAACTCTCATTTGCAACTGTTGGACTAATGATTACACCTAGATCAGCTAGATGCAGGCAAGAGTGTGCAAGGCGGTATTGAATGTGTCACTGTCTGTTACCTTGATTACTCAAAATTCTTTCATTCATAGGCTAGGTTGTAGCAATCTCATGATTTGAGTATGATGTAAATGCCTAAACCTATCGATGTTCCATTGAGCTGGGTGAATGGAATATGAATGACAGTCATCCAATATTCTGTAATAGAAATAAGGCCATGCTCCCTCAAAAAAATAATCCTCCCTCAACGGCACCGAGCACCACTGTCTCCAAATACTCATTGATTAGGCTCCTTAGTTTTGGAGAATAACTCTCAATGGAATTCAAGTGTAATCCATCAGAACACTTGAATGCTACCTGGTAACCTGGGAGTAAAATAAATGGAACTACTGTACCTTGGATTGGGACTAGGTGGCATACTCAGTCTAAGTGTACACATGATTTCCTCTTTCACACATTACATAGCTGATCTCCACTGGCTCTGATACGGCACGTTTCACAGTACCTTTGGGTTCACTAAATTACAGGTTTGAGCTGGTCAGACAGTAATCAGAAAAGAGTAATACCTTCTGTAACTATGACCCCAAAGGGGTACTACTCAAGTAGTTCACCCTTTGACCCAAGTTCTATTGTTGAATATGTAGGGAAAGATAAATAAAAAAAAACCAGATATAGCTAGTTAGAGCTGTAAGTTTCATAAAAATGGCCTTATACAAATGGCTGACTGTCACAAACTGGCTCAAAGCCCGTAACTAAAGGGAGACAACGTGGAGATAAGGAGTAACAAAACATATATTTATTAAATAAAGCAAACTAAGTACAATATACAATGGTGTGTGTGTAATCAGTAATCAGTAGTGTAAGTGAGTGTTTTGCATGCATGACTGTGATAATGCAGGGTGTTGAAAGGTGCCAAAGCAAACAACCAAAAACCATCAAGATACACAACAAAATCTATAAAGGTGTCTGCATGGAGAGAGTGTCCTTCATGAATGGGGAAGTGGTGTATTTAGCTGACGACCCTCCCAACTCCGCCCACCGGCATCCTAATAAGGAAACAAGAACAAAGAGAGAATAAGGCAGACAGAGTGGGAGGGTTGTCACACTGACAAAATGCAAAATGTTTTGAAACCTCAAGCATTCTTTGGCCTATTACTTTCAATGGAGAGGAGGGAGGGATACCTTTTGAAGGCAGTAAATTAAAGGTAGGAAGATAAATGATGTTAAAGGAGGGAGATGAAAGTGAGGGAATGGACCTGCTGGGGACCTTTATGGCCTTGATTCTATCTTACAATGTGTTTTTGATAATTTTAGTTGAGTTTTTCCATGGAGGAGATGAGGCATACCGGATGACATACCGGATCAGCAGTTAGGTTCCTTCTCAGTCTCTTTGTTTCTCTTTTTGCTGAGCACACATCCAATCCCTCAGTGAGTGAGTGGGATTTAGCTTCCGTTCAGCTCTCACAGAAGAACTCAGACCCAACTGTTGATTAGACTTTTTACTCATACGTTCTAGTCCCAGTTGTTGTTTTGAATGTACAGTTTGGTTTGAAAATTCAGACAGGTCACCCGTTATAAAACTCCGTATTTGACGTCCATCCATGTCTGAGGACACCGAGAGATTACATGGAAATCCGCCAGTAGGGGCAGCAGTGAGCTCTGTTACCTTCAAGAAGGTAAGCATCTGCCTTTGATTCCAAAGGATGCAAGTTCAAATTCAGCGATAGAAAGCTTTTCATATTTTTGTTTTAAGCCTATCCCAAACCTTAAAAATGCTGAGTTAATCCCTAAACCTTAAACACTTCGAAATTTGACGTTTGGAACAACTTTGAAATGTGATGTTTGAGAAACATGGATGAACTCTGACGCGAGACTGTGAGAGCTGGTTGCGAAAATGACCACACCAGGAGTTTCAGGCGTAACATGAACCACAGACATCCTGTTGTAGGGAGGATAAACACTTTTAGTAACCCACTCTTGTGCAGGCAGTACTTCACTGAAGATGTTCATATCTGACTTACAGAAGAGAGGTCAAAGCTGGGGTTATTATAGACAAGCTGTAAGTTATTACTGTCCGCATCTCATAGAATACTGAAAACAATGGGTGGTAATCTGCCCTAACTCAAAAAAGAAAGAAATATATAACACCAAAATAATGTAAGATAGACTAGACTACTTAACAAACGGCATCAACCCATGTTGTTTCAGCTTGAGCATTTTAATGAGCTGGGATGCCACCTGATAAACATTTATGAATGCCTGCTGCCTGTGGCTGACTGATTCTGTTATTGCTGTCACAGAGCAGCGATAAGAGATCCAGTGCACAGCCATTGTTTTTATATACCTGTGTCTCTCTCTCTCTCTCAGTGTGAGGTCACACTCTCTGAGCACTACTAAACATCCTTGATCTTGGGGGACATTTGTTGTGCCTTAATTTGACTGATGTAGCTCTGTGGGTAGGAACCATATGAATAACATTAGTATCGAAATTGAACACTAATTCATCAAAATGCAATATGAAGCAGCCAGACAGGAATGTTGGACCAAAACCTTGAGGGAGATGAGGTTTTATGGGAACACACAGCCACCTTGGCTTAGTATTTGACAAAGCAGATGGAGGGATTGGAAAATGTATGGTCCTCTTGCCACATGCATACAAACCTAGATACACAGTACCTAGACACAGACATAGACACACGTACTGGTGCACAAAAACATACATCACTGCTTTTGGTCCTTGCCTACTCTCTCTTTGTTTGCTTCATGTCAATTGATGCATACCCAAAGAGGTAAATAATTCATTATTAATGCTCAGCTGAATATATGTATGTGTTTGTCCATGAGAAACCTAGCGGGATTTAGTTCTACACAACATTCATAACATTTTGTATTCAAGAGACCTCTTTCAAGTGCACATATAGTCATTTTTACCCAGAAACACAGTTTGGCTTCAATTGTTGAAGCTGCAGATAATGTCTACTGTATGAAATAACTGTATATTGAAGCTTAATATCTAAAGACGCATGTTATGAATTCCTGTAAGCTATATAGGGCTTGTTAAAAGCTTTGATGTTGTCTTTGGCACAAGGCTTAGCCGTTATGAAAGCACATCATACTGTACATCAACCTCGTTGGAATGCAAAGTAGATCTGCTGAAAATGTTTTGCAGTAATTGATGTGCATTTTAATAAAACACTACAAGCATTTTCAGCAACTCCTCAACTCCCTTTGGGACTTTATTTGAATTATTTACCACAACACCTACTATACAGTCCAAGGACAGCTTAAGAAGTTAAAGAGTGAGCACAATAGCATACTCTGTAAGAAAATATATTGAGTCACTTACATTAAGAAGACACACACCTTAAAATATAAATAATGAGTGAGTTTATTTGTTTTGTATAGCGGATGTGTGTACATCTGTGTGAGTATATCTAATGTTTTCTCAGTACTGTATATAGAACATGTCATTGGCTATGGAATCAACAACCTGGCTACCAAGCTGAAATGCACAAGTTTTCATATGTGTTTACCCTTCCCTGTGTGTATACGCTAACATAGCAAATACATTTTAAAATGATATATTATCTGAAGAGTGTCTTTGAATTCTTTCAAAGATCAAAATGGTTAAACAAGCTCTTGTTGAAGATTTGATGTTCTGAGGTTTTTTGGTCACGTCTTTGAAGTTACCGTGTGACCCATCAAGCCATTGCATATGTAACAACATTCCTTGAAATTGCATGTCTAACCTTTTCCAACCCTATACCCTTCGTGACAACATGTGAATGTATTTCCTCTTAGGGAGGAAACATCTTTGCAAATTATATTCCATTTGAGTTGTGTGAATGAGAATAGCACTGCGGTGTGTTTGGCCCGGTAAGAGGAACAATCTAATCCTTTACTATTTCCTATTGAAAACAAAATATGAATATTTAAAAGTTATCATAGAAATGATATACCATCACTAGTAGGTTTGAATCTGCTATGGTGTATTCCCTCATGTTTTGACAAGGGCCAGTAATAGCTTGACACATTATTTGCCCTTTAGGTTTCGCCATTAAGTGCCACAAATGATCTTAAGTTATACCACTGCTGTTGCCTCAGGTCAGGGCTAACCTATCTGTTTCTTCTTTTCTCTCAAATGACCTGAAGGGATTAGCTGCACTCTCTTAATCAGTTTGACAATACACTTACTAAAGTAAGCTCCCAAGCCATGAGTATGTGAAAGAAAAATAAGCATTTTTCATGTAAAAAAGAAGAAGATCCAACCTGTCTTTGCACAAAGAACAAGTAAAATGTAGTACGACACTTACATTATGAAGTCAGTTCATTCCAACCCTATATCCTGACTAATTTATGGGTTAATTGGGTTGCCTTATTGGATTAATATTTAATGGAAGCCTGTTTATATTAATTTCCTCCTCGATGTAAAATAATAATGTATGTCAAATAGAATAGTTTTTAATGTACAGCTTGTTGAATATATATGTATTGGAAGGTTTATTGAATAGCTTTAGGATAATTTTCTATAATGAAATAATCTGAAAGAGCATTTGTAATACTGTCAGTCCTCCATAATATAGGGACCAAACCTTTCAGACAGAGCAGGTAGGCCACTGTTGGGGACTAGGAGTGAACAGCTAATATTGTTCTGTATTGATATTGCATCAAGTGTCATCAATGTTTCAGCCTCAGACAACCCGTTGCACTTAATATATCTGAGTACTGCTACTTAAAATGAATTTGTTGTCATTACTCAAACCGATGGAGTCACTGTGACCCTGTAGGTGGTCCAGCTTTGAGTTGTCTCAGCTTTAAAGATTTGACTAATGCCACCACTAAGCCACACCTACAATATAATTTCCCAGTGTGCCTTGCCTTTGAGTGAATTGTAGCGTTACCACCCATGACTGTATTTGTTGGTGATGGAGACATTGACCAATGAGTTCCTTGGTGATTATTATCATTGTAATATAATTTTAAGCTCTTTATGACAATACATTACATATCTCATGAGGCATGATAATTTTGCAACCCTTCCTGAAAGTCATTATGCTGGTTTGCAAAGTGATATGTAATTCCTATTGGAATCCAGACAGAGTGAGGAGATCCAACGGTTTGAATGTTTTATTCACCTGTAACCTGTATTCATAATGACTGCCAGGGTTAGGAACAGTGGGAGGTGACTAACTAAGCCTGAAACAACCATTTCAGTAACAGGTGCATAAAATCTAACAAAATTATTGGATTTGGCAGAATGTCACAGGACATCTATCAAGCATCCTGGAGGTGGATATGACCGGTGAAGCGCCCTTCTCAAGAAAATAGCCTTTTCCTGGTGTTCTTGTAGCTCTGCTTTTGAAGTTTTCAGGGGTTTGTCAATACCACTGAATCAGCAAAATCATAGAGGTTCATAAAAGGATGCAATCATCTAATAACCTTTATCCAATGCTTGTGTGATCACAACCTTTTGCAGTTAGTGTCAAATGTAACTGCTTGCAGTAACTGATGTCAAACTGCTGTGATGATATCAGTGAGAGTAGGTTATCCGCTTTTGGCCTCTGTTAACCTCACATAGACAGTAGAAAATCAAGGTTTCAATCACGAAGCCTCTGGCTCAAACAGCAGAGATTACATGGGTTTGTATGGGAGGGAGGAGAGGATGTACTCAGGCACCTGATGACAAGGGAATGAGGGGGCTGAGCCTCACTCTACTTTTCTCACTAGATTTCCCCATGGACCCCCTCACCTGTTTTTTTTATATTCAGGCATCAGGCCATTTCTTCTTCTTCTTCTTCTTCTTCTGCTTCTTCTTCTTCTTCTTCTTCTTCTTCTTCTTCTTCTTCTTCTTCACACTGCTTTTGTTTCCACACCAGCGAAAGGACAGTTGGAAAATGGAAGCACCACATTAGTAAACCTGAACATTTGATCATTTTAGCCTGCAGCACACACCTGGACTTAATTTACATTTTGCTGCATTAGGAATGACTTTGCAGCAGGGCTAATTAATTGTAATAGCGAGAAATACTTTTTAGATTGTCTGTGTGCCACAGACAAAACATTGACCTCCAACGAACACATGCAGAGAATCTAGGCACTTAAAAATTAGGCCACCACCTTAGCCAGAGACGGATTTAAAGTATTTTTTTTTAGTGGAACCACTAACCTTTGATGACGATGTCTTAATGTACATGTTCACCAAGCAGCACCAACCCCTAAAAGAGAGACTTAAAATAAATTGCAGCACGACAGGGTCATATTTCATATACCTTTTGAAAGCTGCTAAACTGCACTGTTTTATTGATTTATTTATGGGCATTAATGACTCCCCAAAGGCGAGTCCTCCACACCAGGATATCTGGATACTGGATAGTGTTTGCTACAGTATAATGTGTACATTTTAGTAATATTTCTTAGTAGTAAGGCAGGGCAGAGGACAGAATTTAGCCTGTAAATAAGACTGCTTTAGAGTCCAGGGGACACATTAACCATTTATCAACAGGCACAGAGGTCACAATGACAGCTGAAGCATAACCTTTGATGTGTTTGGATTGCATCCAATTACACCTCATCGCCACTGTCTTGTCATCCAGCCACATCTGAGTGCTAACGTGATTCATCACAGCAGACCGCCAGTGAGTGTTTTTCTTAGCGACAACGCCAACCCTTGAATGAATTATGGGAAAACCCTGTTGATGATGTTCAGATGAACGGGAGGAGAGAGAGACCAATAATGGGCTTGTGTCAGGATTTTCATCTCATCTGCATGCAAATGTATTCAAGTTGAGCTTCTAATTTATTCATCCAAATGCAACTTCATCTATTTATCCCTCATCTTTTCCTATCAATATAATTCTCAGATGAGGTTGGAGTAACACAAAGGAATGTCCACTTTACCAAGATGATACGTTTGTGTTGAGGTTCTTCCCCAGAAGAGGAAAACAAGGAAACAACAAGGGGATCTCTCTTTTTTACATTTTTTTTTAGCAATGTGAGGATAAGTAGCAGTGTGGTTGAGTATAAGGCTGTGTAATTGCTTCATATTTAATATGATGAACATGAGGCAGGGTTGGTGAGAGCCTCCCACAGATGAGGGGTGCGGATGCATTCCACGTGCTGCTTACTACTCCTGCTTTTATCTTCATTGGGCTGTCTCCGGTATGCACTTCTCCTGTTTGCTGCACTGGTGCATAAAACGGGTTACCAAATGAGTGTGGCCAAGCACTCTCTGCAAACGTACATGAACTAGGCCAAATACGGCACCTCGGAAACAATCCCTGTCACATTTGTGGTCGCCAGGGGGCAAAACCGATGCATGTAAGATTGATCCTACATATTGTCAACTGGGCCAAAAGTTCTCTCAATGTCAATTGAAGTAGTGAAAGTGTTATAACCTTAAAATAAACAAAAATGTTGAGCTATTTTTGTCTGTTTTATGTTCCTGCCTCATACAGTATTTTGTGTATTCAGTACGTTGTTGGCAGGATTTATGCCTCAAAGTGAAATATTGATTTTGGGTTGTTCTTATCAAGGGGATGCTGGATGGAGCCAGTGATTTGATCAGTGTGTGTGGTGTAGTTTTTTGGGGAGCCTAATTTGGTTGGCCAGATAAATGGTAAGTGGTCTCTAAAAGGCTGTCAGTGTTAATTAAAAGATGCGCTCTGAAAAGGTCACCAACCCCCCCCTTCCCCTCCCCACCGCCTCCAGCAACACATGGGGACAGAGGCTGCCTTCCAAATGGCACCATATTCACTATATAGTGTACTACTTGTGACCAGGGCCAATAGGGCTTTGGTCAAAAGAAGTGCACTGAATAGGACATCTGGTGCCATTTGATATGTATACAGAGACATAGTGAGAGAGAAAACATGGGGGCCAATGCCACCCACTGCAGTAAACCTACTCCGCTATCATGCCATGCACTGACATTTCAAATAATGTTGTGTCTGTAGATGAGATGGACACCCTGCCCTTACAGTACCAGCACTCATGAGAAGAGGAACTTTGTTCACGTGCTGGTTATTCTTACTGCACAGCACAATGTGGGGTATACAGTATCTATTGCATTCTATCATATTTTATCAAGTGTAATTTAAAAGAGGTAACCTTGTTAATCCAGTGTGTGTTAGCTGCCATAAATTAATCTAGCATTGTTGTGATTTCTCTATAACGTATCAACAAGAATCTCATTCTTTTTTTGAGGTCGCATTCTAATCAGAGTGAGTCATTCAACTTTTGTTTTCTGATGTGCTTATACTACCTTGTTTTTCTCTCTAGATCCTAGCTGATCAGTGCAGTAAACCAAAGCCACAGCCAGAGTCAGAAAATCGGGGAGGTAAGAGACCTGGTATTAAGGTCATGCAATGGGTGCAATTAAAGACAATGCATTTTCCATGCGCACAAGGAGAGACAATACATTAGGGTTTTATCCTGGGAAGGTGTCAAATTCTAGGATCCAGTTAATGGAATAAATTATCTGCTCCAATTTTGTGAGGAGAGTCAACAGGCTCATTAAAGTGAGTAACTCAGAGGCCTTATTTCATGGTGCTGAAGTCTTGCACCAGCAGGCAGAGTCATGAAGAGGAGCCATTACACAGTCATGCACAGTCACAAACTCTGTAAAGAATTGGTCAGGTGGACACAATCAATATTGATGACATAGTTATTGTCTGAACAATATTAGACCTTGAATCATTCGATCCATAACACTTCTCACAGTTCATTAATTTTCATATTTTTTTTTCACTTATTCCTGCATGTTGGCGTTCAGAGCCTAAGATTTTCACTGTACGCCGCAATAACATCTGCAACCCTGTACATTTGACTGTTAAACACTTTGAATCTCTGATTATATTGGTTTTTATGTTCTTTTGTTTTTACCCTGTAGCTTCAAGGCAGAACTTTGTATTACCATAGCAAAGTATCCATTGAGCAAGGCACTCCTGTAATTCGCTCTGGATAAGAGCATCTGGTAAATGACTCAAATGTAAATGGTAGTCTTTGATACTGGAGTGGCTAATTACCATGATGACAGAGCTCTATCTAAATTGCCTGACCTTTACATTGAGTGTACAAAACATTAAGAACACCTTCCTAATATTGTGTTTCACCACACCTTTTTTGCCCTCAGAACAGCCTCAATTCTTCGGGCCTTGGACTCAACAAGGTATCAAGTGTTCCACAGGGATGCTGGCCCATGTTGACTCCAATGCTTCCTACAGTTGTATCAAGTTGGCTGGATGTCCTTTGGGTGGTGGACCATTCTTGATACACACGGGAAACTGTTGAGGGTGGAAAAACTCAGCAGCGTTGCAGTTCTTGACACAAACGGTGCGCCTGGCACCTACAAACATACCACGTTCAAAGGCACTTAATTATTTTGTCTTGCCCATTCACCCTCTGAATGCCATGTCGTCATGCTAATTAGCCAGTCCAGTCTCTTAAGATGGCAAAGAAGGCTGACGTTTTACGTGTTTCTATCCAATTGTGTTTTTTTGTTTGTTTCTTTGCGTTGTTTGTAACTTGTTTTTTTCTGTATTTTTTCATTATTTTACATAATGTTGGTGCTACCGTCTCTTATGACTGGAAATAACTTCTGGACATCAGAACTGCGATCACTTACCATGAACTGGCAGAATCCAGAATTTGGCAGAATTTAACGAGTCCAATGAGCCTGACATGAATGATGTACTGCTTTCCCGGGAACAGACTCAGATCCCCATCATTTGCATGAAGAGAAGAAGGAGAAAAAAGGGCCCGGAGGGTGGACTGCCTTCTGAGAATTCGTAGGCGATCTAATAAACTCCCACTGCTTTCCATTCTGCTAGCAAACGTGCAATCTTTGGGAAATAAATCGATCACCTACAAGAAAGATTAAACTACCAACAGGACATTCAAAACTGTAATATCTTATGCTTCATGGAGATGTGGCTGAATGACAACATGATCAACATACAGCTGGCTGGATATACGCTGTATCGGCAGGATAGAACAGCGGTGTCTGGTAAGACAAGGGGCGGCGGACTATGTATTCTTGTAAAAAAAAGCTGGTGCACGATATCTAAGGAAGTTTCAAGGTTTTGCTCGTCTGAGGTAGAGTATCTCATGACAAGCTGTAGACCACACTATTTACCTAGTGAGCTTTAATCTGTATTTTTCGTAGCTGTCTACATACCTCCACAGACTGATGCTGGCACTAAGACCGCACTCAATGAGCTCTATTCTGCCATAAGCAAACAGGAAAACGCTCATCCAGAGGCGGCGCTCCTAGTGGCCGGGGACTTTAATGCAGGGAAACTTAAATCGGTCTTACAAAATTTCTATCAGCATGTTAAATATACAACCAGAGGGAAACAACTCTGGACCACCTTTACTCCACACAGAGAGGCATAGAAATCTCTCCATCGCATCAATGAGTGGGACTCTAACCTGGACGCTTATAAGAAATCCCGCTATGCCCTCTGATGAACCATCAAACAGGCAAAGCGTACAGGACTAAGATCGAATCGAACTACACCGGCTCTGATGCTCGTCGGACGTGGCAGGGCTTGCAAACCATTACCGACTACAAAGGGAAGCACAGCCGAGAGCTGCCCAGTGACAGAAGCCTACCAGACGAGCTAAACTACATCTATTCTTGCTTCGAGGCAAATAACACTGAAAAATGCACGAGAGCACCAGCTGTTCCGGAATACTGTGTGATCACGTTCTCCGCAGCAGATGTGAGTAAGACCTTTAAACAGGTCAACATTCACAAGGCCGCAGGGCCAGACGGATTACCAGGATGTATACTGCGAGCATGCGCTGACCAGCTGGCAAGTGTCTTCACTGACATTTTCAACCTCTCCCTGTCCGAGTCTGTAATACCAACATGATTTAAGCAGACCGCCATAGCAGACCGCCATAGTCCCTGTGCCCAAGAACACCAAGGTAACCTGCCTAAATTACTACCGACCCGTAGCACTTTGAAAAACTGGCTCACATCAACACCATTATCCCAGAAGGCCGCAAGGGTAGTGTGTACGGCCCAGTACATCACTGGGGCAAAGCTTCCTGGCATCCAGGACTTCCATACCAGGCGGTGTCAGAGGAAGGCCTTAAAAATAGTCAAAGACTTTAGCCACCCTAGTCATAGACTGTTCTCTCTCCTACCACACGGCAAGTGGTACCGGAGCGCCAAGTCTAGGTCCAAGAGGCTTCTTAACAGCTTGTACCCCCAAGCCATAAGACTCCTGAACATCTAATCAAATGGCTACCCAGACTGTTTGCATTGCCTCCCCCCTATTTTATTCCACTGCTACTCTCTGTTGTTATCATCTATGCATAATCACTTTAATAACTCTACCTACATGTACATATTACCTCAATTACCTTACCGGTGCCCCCGCACATTGACTCTGTACCTGTACCTCCCTGTATATAGTTTTGTTATTTTACTGCTACTCTTTAATTACTTGTTACTTTTATTTGTTATTCTTATTTTAATTATTTTTAAATTTAAACTGCATTGTTGGTTAGGGGCTCGTAAGTAAGCATTTCACTGTAAGGTCTACACCTGTTGTATTCGGTGTGTAATACAATTTGATTTGATTTGAATGGCACACATACATAATCCATGTCTCAATTCTCTCAAGGCTTCAAAATTCTTCTTTAACCTGTCTCCTCCCCTTCATCTCTACACTGATTGAAGTGGATTTAACAAGTGACATCAATAAGGGATCATAGCTTTCATCTAGAATCACCTGGTCAGGCTGTCATGGAAAGTGTTCTTAATGTTTTGTACACTGTGTATTCCCTGATTTTCTGTGGGCTGTGACTTCTGGGTAAGTCTCCGGTTCTAAGAACAGTGCCCATGTTGACCCACTTTCTCCCAAGACACAGACTGTACAATCAAACCACTCCAGACAGACAGGCTTGTTAGTTTGGGAATGCACTTCCTTGCAGGGAGAGTATCAGAAATGGAAGTACCTTAGCACGCAATGGGAGATGGAAAACATGGGTTCCCTTTCAGTTGGTCACTCTGTATAACATATTATGGGGAGTCAAGGACCAATCATATTCACCTGAAGAAAACTGAAATTCACACAACGGGCCAATGGATGCCGAGCCCGCCCCCCGAAGCCCTGCTTTCTGGCTATAATACCATGGCTCACATTCATTTCCTAAATTCTTTGCTCTTCAGCTCGCCTGAAGGAAGAACTTGTCACACAATTTTAAACTTAAGTGTTTGTTAGTGGGGAGAGAGTACTCGTCCCCCTAGATGTTATGAGTTTTGGGTCTTGGTATCAGTTTTTGTGTTTGCTAAAAGGTTTTGCTCTGCTTGTGTAGCTAATGCATACTTGGCCAGTGGTAAGAGTAAGTTCAAAAAGGCTAACCAGCCGAGTTTGAACCTAAGACCATGCCCTATGGCATGTGGTTTCACAATGAAAATGGATGATAATCACAAGTGCTGCCCTGTTTGCCTGGAGTGGAATCACGTTCAGGAGGCTTCGGCTCAGACGAAGTCGTGTGACCATTGTCTCCAGCTGGGTTCAACTTCCATTGGGCGTCGGGTTGACTTTGAGAGAAAGACTGGGTCCGCTGAAGAAGGATCTTCTGGTGAAGCAACCTCGGGAATGGGATTGTCTGAATGGGGTTGTCTGAATGGGGTTGTCTGAATGGGGTTGTCTGAATGGGGTTGTCTGAATGGGGTTGTCTGAATGGGGTTGTCTGAATGGGGTTGTCTGAATGGGATTGTCTGAATGGGATTGTCTGAATGGGGTTGTCTGAATGGGGTTGTCTGAATGGGATTGTCTGAATGGGATTGTCTGAATGGGGTTGTCTGAATGGGATTGTCTGAATGGGATTGTCTGAATGGGATTGTCTGAATGGGGTTGTCTGAGGCAGGGAGAGAGCAGCAGCGGTGGTCGGAATTGATAGGGGTGTCATGGCAGCTGAGTGTGGCTCTTTCTGGTTTCTCAGGAAGTGTTCAGAGTCCATATTCTTGGGATGATATACTATTTCTGGTTAGCTCTGGAAGGGTTTCAAAGTGTCAGTCGGCTTTGGATTCAGGAGGGGAAGAATGAACAATTGGTGGTCAGTGCGCCTTTGATGGAGCTGTGTCTTAGGGCGGCAGATAACCTGGGAGTGGATTGGCCGTCTTCTCCCCCACAGCGGAGTTACTCCAGGTTTGGGGAAAGGTATTTACCTCCTGTTCCTGCAGCGGTGAAGCGTCACATACCCCTGTTTAAAGATTTCGCAGATGAGCTAAAGGCGACATGGGATTCCCCTCATTCAGCCAGGCTGGGGCTAACAGGTTACGGATGAATGTAGAGGGTATGGAAGAGGCGGGGCTCATTTGCACACCGCCGATGGATGGAAAGCTGGTGAATTACTTAGCTCCCCATGCTTACAATCCTAGCACGGTGCTTCCGAATAAGCAGTTCTGGTACTCAGCAGATCAGCTGGACATTGAATGTGTTCACAATGCTGCAGATGTGTGTCATATTGATTTGCTGATTTTGTGCTATGTCTGTTCCACTGTAGTATCCTGGCTGTGGGGAAAGGTATGGGGGCGACGGTGGTGGCTCAGTACCACATCTGGTTGAACAAGGTTGTTTGTCTCGGCTATGGAGTCCTTAGAGGCCCGTTTCAAAGGGAAACAAAAAAAGGACGTAGCTCTACGGGTCCCACTAAAATCCTTCCGCCGGCGGCGGCTCGGCAGTTCCCCATGGGTGAAAGAAAGGGTCCAGGACAAAGGTGAGTTTCCTTGGGCCAGGGTTTCGGCTTCGAGGTCGGTTTCTGACCATCTTGGTTTTTCTGCCTGTCTGGCACAGCTCCAGCTAGGGCTATCGGTGCCTTGTCGCTTGTGCTTGCTGCTATTGGGTCTAATATCCTCTAGGGTGGCTGTGGTGAATGGGACTGCTGTTGATGCGTCTGTTTCAACACTGGGTGATTGCTAGACGTCTGGATGCATTTCACCACTGCCATCGGTTGCTCAGTGTATCCCCATCATGACTAAGGGTGTTGACTCCTAGAAGGGACAGGCAATTGCTGTTGCAGGAGATTCTGATGTTCCGGGTAGTGTCCCGTAGAGTTATCACGAAAGACGCATCCTAACTCAGCCTGGTCTCATAGACTAGACGTAACATAGTACATGTAAATCCGGGACACTCAAATTAGTATGATATGTTACGTTGGTAGGGTTACATACATAAGCTAGCTAATATTAGCCACCTAGCTAGAATTAGTTACATAGCACATGTTTTGCAGATTCATAACATATAATACAAATTGTAATTTGTAACATATCATACAAAATGGGTGATGGACAACCACAAATTAATACATACCATACGAAAGGTAACATATTATACTAAATGGAGTCACCTACAGAAAAATACAAAATGCTCTGAGACCAGGTTGCCTTACTAGGATGGCGAGTGCTGTGTGTGGGCTTTGGTCAACAGTGTAAAGGGTGCTGCATATCAATTACCTAGAGCTACTTACTGTTTTGCTAGCACTGAGGCATTTCCTTCCGATGTTGGATGGCCAGTATTTGTTGGTAAGGTCTTCCCGGATCTCCCAATGTGGGTGCAGATCTACTTTCCAGTGGGGGTCCTATCTCTATGGAGTGGAGACTGCATCCCTAGGTGGTTGCCCAGATATGGGACTGGTTCGGCAAGACCGGCGTAGATCTTTAGGCAATTGCGAGAAAATGCACATTGTAGTCTGTTCTTCTCAATGAGGTATCTGGGCACTCTGTTGGGAACGGATGCTTTGACATATCAATGCTCTGCTCTATGTGTTTCCTCCGGTGGACCTGATTCAAGCCAATTCTGGTGGCTCCCATTTGGCCAAGACAGCGATCATCTGCCTGTAGGTGGGGGGTTCTATGTCATCGGTTACCTATTGTCCCATGCGCATGGGAGAGTTTGGCATCCACAACCGCAGATATGGGATCTGTGGGTTTGGCCCCTGTAAGGTTGAATTTGATGGCAAGGGGTTTACCCTCGAACGTGATTACGACTATACAGTGGGCGTGTGCACCCTTTAGAGGGTTGTAGACATAAAAATGGCGAGCATTTGAGAGTTGGTATCAGATTAAAGGTGTTCTTTTCAGAGCTCTTTGGTGGACATTCTGTTGGACTTGCAAGGTATTTTTGAGCAGGGCCTTTCTTCTTCCACATTGAAGGTTTATATGGCCACCATGTAGGGATTGACGGCTCTACCCTGGGGTCTCATCCTCTGGTGGTGCGGTTCCTGAAAGGTGTGCATTGGCTCAGATCAGTGTCTAAGCCCATGGCATCAAACTGGAACCTGACTTTGGTCCTGGGCGCTCTGTGTGAGCGTCCATTTGATTCATTGGAGTCTGTGGACCTGAAGGTCATTTCCTACAAGACTACCCTGCTCATGGCCTTGGCGTCGGCCATAGCCCATTGGGGATCTCCACGCACTATCAGTACACACTTCCTGTTTGGTAACTCCAAAGTGATGTTAAAATCTAATGCAGCTTTTGCTCCCAAGGTTATGCCCATTCTCTTACAGGTCCCTGGCTTTTGAGCTGTTCCCTTTCTCACCTCCTCCATTTGCTTCCAGTGAACCATGGAGGTTGCATGGCCTGTGTCCGGTGCATGCTTTACGCACGTATATGGATAGGATCAAGGATATCTGTTTTTGTGACCAGCTTTTTGCCTGTTTCGTTAATCCAGCTCGGGGTAGGACGCTTTCTAAGCAGCGTCTTTGTCATTGGATTGTGGAGGCATATCTCCCTGACACATGGGGGCGTGGCGGCTACTTGGGCATTGTTCAGGCGCTTGGCATCTGATATCTGTGCTGCGGGGAGTTGTGAGATTTGTGAGATTTTATCGCTTGGACGTAACTGCTCCATGTGTGGCTCATAGTGTTCTTATGGCTGGGTCCGGGAGTGGGTGTTAGGCCGCGCGCAGGTTGCACATTTATCCAGGTTACCACAATCCCTGTGATTTGTATCCTTGGGCTGCGGCAGCATGTAAAGTGCACACTATCAGGGTAACCACAATTTCCTTTGGGTTTGAGCCTTGGGTTGCCATGGCAGCGCCTGAGTACCCAGTTTCCAGGTTGCTGCAGGTTTCATGTGGGTTTCAGCCTCGGACTGCAATGGATCATCAACTCTGGTCGATGTTATTCAGTGCGGTTCCTTGTACAAATTCTGATATTTCAGGCTCGAAAGGTAAGTATAGTTCTTGGAACCGAGGCGTGGCAGCATGGCAGTGCGCATAGCTAAGTTCCATCAGGTTCAGTTTCCCTATATGGGTCTCTGACAGTTCAGGCCTCATGAGGCTCTGACAGTTTGGGCTTATACCGAGTGACAAACTGAAAGGGAACGTACTGTTTTGAATATAACTACTGTTCCCTGAAGGAGGGAACGAGGTATCACATATTTTGGTCCCACACCATCAGGGGGTTTGGGCTCGCTGAAGAGCGGTACTGAACTGAGGAAATCAATGCAGGCCCTGGTATTATAACCAGGATGGTGGGGTTTCAGAGGGCGGGCTCGGCATCCATTGGCCTTGTTGGGCGTGATTTCCGTTTTCTCCAGGTGAATATGATTCGTTGTTGACTCCCCATAGTATGTCATACCTCATTCCCTCCTCCAGGGAACAGTAATTATATTCATAACTGTACGTCTTCCCCACATTGATCTATAGCACATAACTAGTCTCAATACTGAAGTTTAAAATGTGAAATGCTGTTGATAGTGAACATATATATAGTTTGTAGCATTGTACAATTGTCTGAAAGGAATATAGTCTCTTAATGTCTCTTAATGTTGAAATAACGTTTGGATAGTGTGAACTGACCTTATTTATAGGCTGACATGTATTTTGAGTATTATTATTAGTTATTGGTTATTGTTGTTTATATTTTTTATTGACTGACATGTAATACCCTTCCGTTTGGCATGGTATAACCCTCCTTCACTTTTACTGGTCCTCATAACTACCTATCCATTTAATTGTGTTAGAAAGATCTGCTATTACCTTCAAATCAAATGTTATTGGTCACATACATGTATTTAGCAGATGTTATTGCGGGTGTAGCGAAATGCTTGTGTCAGCAACTGACAAATGTTTTGGAGCTTCAAAACACTAGTTTCCAGTGAGAGGGAATAGGGATGGGTGAATACAGTAACAATGACTTATTAATTACACCCTAATTTGATATGGCTTGGTTTGGTATGCTTGATATCACAAATGTGATGTGAAATGTTTGCAAACTTCAAAACCTGAAACGAAAGCTGCTCCAAAACGGACAAAATGGAATGTTCAATGATTCAGCAGTGTTGTATATGCTGTTGAAAACATTGCTAGATAGCTGTGTGTGTGTGTGTGTGTGTGTGTGTGTGTGTGTGTGTGTGTGTGTGTGTGTGTGTGTGTGTGTGTGTGTGTGTGTGTGTGTGTGTGTGTGTGTGTACTGCTCTACAGTCATGAAGAGACTTATAAGCTATACATTACAGGCGGGAATAGTACAAATGTCCGTTGTGAACACAGTCATTATAGTACACTGATTACATTCTGAATGTTATTCTAAATCTCACACAAATCAGGATGAATCAAAAGGTAAGTGGATAAATTAAGTCATTCATAACAATCCCATCTAAACCAAAAAGCAAAGAGCCAACAGCAGAGGGCAGTGTGCCACATAACACAGCATGCTAACCAACCTGTTTTAGCTCATCCTTCTCTAAAGTATCATCCGTCCGTGGGTTTAGTTGGATCGTTTTGCTCATCCTACCTTTGAAAACAGACTGGTCTGTGGGGCTGTGAAATCATTCTGGCGGCTCAAAGAGAGACATATCGACTGTTCTTTGGCACTCATCCTCCTCTCGCAATGTCTGTTCTGTCAGCATCCCCAACTCCATCCCACATAGCACCCTAAATTATTTGCTACAGTAAAAACAGATTGCCCCCCCACCACCACCCCCACCACGACAGGGGCTGACAGCTGTATAGCCCTGCTGTGCCAGAACCCCCCACCACAACAGGGGCTGACAGCTGTATAGCCCTGCTGTGACAGAATCCCCCCCACCACGACAGGGGCTGACAGCTGTATAGCCCTACTGTGACAGGATCCCCCACCCCCACCACGATAGGGGCTGACAGCTGTATAGCCCTACTGTGACAGAATCCCCCCACCACGACAGGGGCTGACAGCTGTATAGCCCTACTGTGACAGGATCCCCCCACCCCCCACCACGATAGGGGCTGACAGCTGTATAGCCCTACTGTGACAGAATCCACCCACCACGACAGGGGCTTACAGCTGTATAGCCCTACTGTGACAGAATCCAACTGTGTTGACAGTGACCCCATTATGACATGGCCCTCAGCCAAACGCCCGGCCTGAGTCGCTGTGGCAACGTCTTAATTAACAAGGTTCATTAAGACTTGTGATCCACTCTGAGTGGTGATGACCGATGTTATGGGTCATGATGCTCACTGACCGAGAGTAACTTCTGCTCTCTCCAGTGAACTGTTGACCAGCTGAGGGGAATGACCTTTACTCTCTCACACAATCTCCTCAGGGGAGGACACACACACACACACACACACACACACACACACACACACACACACACACACACACACACACACACACACACACACACACACACACACACACTACACATAATAATTTAATGGTTTTGTGCAGTTCTTGTTTACATATGTACACAGAGAAGACTGCTTGTAAGCAAGACACTGAACAGGCTGAAGTAGACCTTGTTGATGGCTAGATTTATTTTAACATTCACTGCAATTATGCTTGACAGCAGTTGTGTCTGTGTCCATAACATGCTTCACTGATGGAAATAAAAGCTCCTACTGTATGTCTGCACTGTACATTCAGCAGCTCAAAGACTAACATGCTACCTCAGCGCTCAGTAACACATATTGCAGGCTGATTGATTAAGTGAATTGGAGTGTTTCAGCCTTTGAGGACCACAGTGTCTGCAGCTTTTTCACTGTACCTCAGGTCTACTACTCCTAATTATTTTGCCAGAAAGTCACCTCCTCCCCTCTTCCCAGTGTAAATCAGCCACTGTACTAATCGACTATTAACTGAGAGGTAAGCTTTAAACCTGCAGACCTCATGCATGCAGTTAACCACCATTGATTTACCTGGGAATAAACTCAAAACTTACTCTTGCTGAATGTAAAATGTCTTAACAATTACAGTATGCCCTTATTTTCCCTGAACAGAATGTGGAGGCTCAATACTGTATTAACCAACCAACATCCTGTCACATTTTCCTGAAATGCAGTCACCTCATTTATTGATGAGTTTGTCCTAGTTTTGTCAGTGTTTGTTTTGTGGGCTGAACTTCAGGGAGAGGCAACAGTGACAGATAGAGTCGAAGCAGTATCAAGGTACAGTCTGAGAAAGCACAGCACAGATGTCCCTCATTAAAAAACAACTTGCTGAGATCTGTCCTTTTAATCGCTGTCGTCAGTGTCCTCCGAAACAGTACCAAAAGGCAGTTTGCTTTCTGAATATACAGTTGAAGTCGGAAGTTTACATACACGTAGGTTGGAGTCATTAAAACTTGTTTATCAACCACTCCACACATTTCTTGTTATCAAACTATAGTTTTGGCAAGTCGGTTAGGACATCTACTTTCTGCATGACACAAGTCATTTTCCCAACAATTGTTTACAGACAGATTATTTCACTTATAATTCACTGTATCACAATTCCAGTGGGTCAGAAGTTTACCTACACTAAGTTGATTGTGCTTTTAAACAGCTTGGAAAATTCCAGAAAATGATGTTATGGCTTTAGAAGCTTCTGATAGGCTAATTGACATAATTTGAGTCAATTGGAGGTGTACCTGTGGATGTATTTCAAGGCCTACCTTCAAACTCAATGCCTCTTTGCTTGACATCATGGGAAAATTAAAAGAAAATCAGCCAAGACATCAGAAAACAAATTGTGGCCCTCCACAAGTCTGGTTCATCCTTGGGAGCAATTTCCAAACGCCTGAAGGTACCATGTTCATCTGTACAAACAATAGTACGCAAGTATAAACACCATGAGACCATGCAGCCATCATACCGCTTAGGAAGGAGACACGTTCTGTCTCCTAGAGATGTACTTTGGTGCTAAAAGTGCAAATCAATCCCAGAACAGCAGCAAAGGACCTTGTGAAGATGCTGGAGGAAACAGGTACAAAAGTATCTATATCCACAGTAAAACAAGTCCTATATCGACATAACCTGAAAGGCCGTTCAGTAAGGAAGAAGACACTGCTCCAAAACTGCCATAAAATGTCAGACTACGGTTTGCAACTGCACATGGGGACAAAGATCATGCTTTTTGGAGAAATGTCCTCTGGTCTGATGAAACACAAATAGAACTGTTTGGCCATAATGGCCATCGTTATATTTGGAGGAAAAGGGGGGAGGCTTGCAAGCCGAAGAACACCATCCCAACCGTGAAGCCCGGCAGTGGCAGCATCATGTTGTGGGGGGATGCTTTGCTGCAGGAGGGACTGGTGCACTTCATAAAATAGATGTTATTATGAGTAAGGACAATTATGTAGATATATTGAAGTAACATCTCAAGACATCAGTCAAGAAGTTAAAGCTTGGTCACAAATGGGTCTTCCAAATGGACAATGACCCCAAGCACACTTCCAAAGTTGTGACAAAATGGCTTAAGGACAACAAAGTCAAGGCATTGGAGTGGCCATCACAAAGCCCTGATCTCAATCCTATAGAAAATGTGTGGGCAGAACTGAAAAAGCATGTGTGAGCAAGGAGGCCTACAAACCTGACTCGGTTACACCAGCTCTGTCAGGAGGAATGGCCCAAATTCCACTAACTCATTGTGGGAAGCTTGTGGAAGGCTACTCGAAACGTTTGACCCAAGTTAAAAATGTAATGGCAATGCTACCAAATACTAATTGAGTTCTTCTGACCCACTGGGAATGCGATGAAAGAATTTTAAGCTGAAATAAATAATTCTCTCTACTATTATTCTGACATTTCACATTCTTAAAATAAAGATGTGATCCTAACTGGCCTAAGACAGGGAAGTATTACTAGGATCAATTGTCAGGAATTGTGGAAAAACTGAGTTTAAATGTATTTGGCTAAGGTGTATGTAAACTTCCGACTTCAACTGTAAATATAAAGTAAAAAATACCTATGACAGGTAAATGGCAGATAAATCAATAAAGGACTACACCATAGAGACATAGAGATCCATTCAAGAATATACTTAACGTACAGTGGAGATATGCTGAGATAAAACAATGAAGACATGATGCAAGCAGGCATGGTTGTACTGCAAGCACATGTAGGTGGAGGGCAATGCAGGATCACTCCAAACAAGCGATAGCTGAGGGATTGCTATTTATTCCATGCCGACAAGTAGCCCAAGTGAAAATCTTTCAACTTAAAAAGTTCCACTTGGCAAACACAGCATTTGGGAAGATCTGCTGGGATTAAAGGCAAAACTAGGCTGAAGGATGACAAGAAGGCTATTTAATCATGCTGTTCTGTACCACCAGGCTCTAAGTAAATATTAGTACAATTAATCATAGTCAGGACATCACTCATGTTAAAAGAGCCTTCCTGAAACTATACAAACAGTTTTCATACGGTGCTTTCAAAATCCTCTTTCAGCCTTATTGCAGGTCCAGGATGTCATTTCATCAAGGTAATGTCTCCTCGTTTTAGCATATCCTTCCTGCAGTGGACAAGAAGGCACCACTTTGATGTATCTCGCCAGTTTAGCTGTTCTTAGTTGAATGTCATAACCTGCATTTCTAAAGCATTTGCTTTTTCCAGCTTTACCACAACAATAGGTTTTTTAAGGACGTTCTCTGGCAGCCTTTTATTTGCCTGACGAGTGTTTATGCAGTAAAGCAACATGTTAATAACTTCTAAACGTCTGAAATACCAAAATAGGGAGTCAAATGATTATTTATATAATTTACAATTGGTTGAATGACTTCAGAACAAAATACACAAATACCGCTTCTATAAGGGTTTAGCTAAAAACATGCATGTAACTTATAGTGATGAGGTACGATGAACTAAAGATGACCACAAAGTGTGTTTGTTCCCTTAACCTCTTAAATGTAAAGTTCCCATATTTAGGGATACCATTTGATTTTCTTTATTAAAAATTCAGTCTGGCATGAGAATGGCACCTATCTGCAAAAGCAGGGTGTCTGCGGAAAGCTGAGTATCTTGGCTATTGATCGGTGCCTTCATATCTTTGGTGTGACTTACTACCATATATGGCATACAAATTTATAAGGGCAGGCTGAGCCGATGACCTAATTTGTACCCACATTCTGGTTAGCGTTGTGAAGCATAAACTAAATAAACACGGAATATGTTGATACACACCGAAAGCCAGGACTCCACAGATCATGAGGATATCTTATTTGTCTGCCTGTGATCTACCGTTATTTATCACCAGCCCCGAGAGTCAAAATGTTTATTTTACACTATGCTTTCACCAAACAGCAAACATCTTACAAGGTAAGCTTCGATTCGGTCTGTGTTTGAGCGAGAGCTACATGTATGTCCCCCGACACCACCACAATGTTTGAGAGAGTTTGGTGTTGTAAAAACTTTGTTTTTGTATTGAACAATAACTTTTAGTTACATCCAGTGTACAAAAACAGTGCAATTGACAGATTTGGACACTTTGGAGAGGTTTAAAGGACACTTGATTGTACCCTGGATACTCCATAACACCACCATAATGTTTGAGTGAGGTTGATATGGTAGAAATTGTGTTTTTATACTGAACAAATATTGTTTAGGGATTGCAAATATGTAATATCACTGGAATTATCTCATTTCTAGACATATGCCACTTTGGAGAGGTTTGGGGACACTTGGAAACGTCCCGTGACCACACCTGACACCCCTTACGAAAACATCTGCCCATTTCTAGTTATTAGGTCTATCAATCACATTTGACTGATATTGTTTGCATGTGTGCAATCCATTTGATATGTGTCCAGCTCTAGCCATCAATAATTCACATAGCTGAAAGATGACTTTCAAAATAAAAAAATGGTTATTTTGTGTGTGCTTGATCTTGTGGATTCTGAACTATGTAACTCCTATCTATTTTCCCCATAATCTCCCAGATGTCTTCTTTCCAAATATACCAGGTTTTTGCATGTTAGAATCATGTAATTACATATGAACAGCATTTACTTTGGGTGTGTCTATTCAGGCGGAAATCTACATTTTGCCATTACATCTAAAGATGATCACAAAGCATGTTTGTTCCCTTAAGTCAATGGTTTCAAACATACGGCCTGTGGGCCAGATCCGGCCAGCGAGGTGATCCAATCCGGCTCATGGGTGGTTTGAGTGTCACGCCCTGGTCTAAGTATTTTGTGTTTTCTTCATGTATTGGGTCAGGCCAGGGTGTGGCATAGAGTTTTTGTATTGTGGTGTGTTTTGTCTTGGGATTTTGGAATGTGTGTATAGTGGGATTGTAGCTTAGTGGGGTGTTCTAGGAGAGTCTATGGCTGTCTGAAGTGGTTCTCAATCAGAGGCAGGTGTTTACCGTTGTCTCTGATTGGGAACCATATTTAGGCAGCCATATTCTTTGGTTGTATTGTGGGTGATTGTCCTGTGTGTCTTGATGTCCTGGTTAGAGGTTAGTAGACACTTGTATAGGCTGTTTTCGGTTTTCGTTTTGTAGTGTTAGTGTTTTGTTGTGTGTTACGTTTGTTTATTAAAGATGAATCAAAATAGACACGCTGCAGTTTGGTCCGACTCTCCTTCACCATTAGAAAGCCGTTACAGAATCACCCACCACAGGACCAAGCAGCGTGTCAACAGGCAGGAGCCACAGGAGAAGCGACAGGTGCAGCAGGAGCAACAGCAGCAGCAGCAAAGGCAGCAGCAGGAGAAGCAACAGAGGCAGCAGCAGCAGTGGGAGAGGCTGCACTCTTTGGATAAATGGACTTGGGAGGAGATCCTTGACGGAAAAGGACCCTGGGCAGAGCCATGGATGGATTTGGAGCTGTCGGCGAAACAGAGTGCTGAGTCTGAGAGTGTGGAGGATGTAGTGGACAGAGTAGAAAGAAAGCTGTTGGCGTGGCATAGTATGCACGGCATACCAGTGCCAGCACCACGCATCAGGCCTACAGTGCGTCCCGCCTGTCCAGCGCTGCCGGAGCCTCCCGCCTGTCCGGCGCCGCTGCCGGAGCCCGCCCCGCCTGTCCGGCGCCGCTGCCGGAGCCTCCCGCCTGTCCGGCGCCGCTGCCGGAGCCTCCCGCCTGTCCGGCGCCGCTGCCGGAGCCTCCCGCCTGTCCGGCGCCGCTGCCGGAGCTTCCCGCCTGTCCGGCGCTGTCAGAGCTACCGCCCCTCATGCCAGAGCAGCAGCTACAGTGGGAGAGATTGCACTACCTGGAGAAATGGACATGGGAGGAGGTACTGGACGGTAAAGGACCCTGGGATCAGCCTGGAGATTATTGTCGCCCCAAAGCCGAGCTGGAGGCAGCAAAAGCAGAGAGGCGGCATTATGAGGAGCTAGCACGGCAGAGCGGATGGAAGCCTGAGAGTCAGCCCCAAAAATGTCTTGGGGGGGGGCTCACAGGGAGTATGGATACGCTAGGTAGGAGACCTACGCTAACTTCCTGTGGTTACCGGGGGGCTAGAGAGACCGGGCAGGCACCTTGTTATGCAGTGGTGCGCACGGTGTCCCCAGTGCGGGTGCATAGCCCGGTGCGGTATATTCCAGCTCCTCGTATCGGCCGGGCTAGAGTGGGCATCGAGCCAGGTAAGGTTGGGCAGGCTCGGTGCTCAAGAGCTCCAGTGCGCCTGCACGGTCCGGTCTATCCAGTGCTACCTCCACACCCCAGCCCTCCGGTAGCAGCTCCCCGCACCAGGCTTCCTGTGCGTGTCCTTGGTTCATTACCACCAGTGCCAGCACCACGCATCAGGCCTACAGTGTGTCCCGCCTGTCCAGCGCTGCCGGAGCGTCCCGCCTGTCCGGCGCCGCTGCCGGAGCTTCTCGCCTGTCCGGCGCCGCTGCCGGAGCCTCCCGCCTGTCCGGCGTCGCTGCCGGAGCGTCCCGCCTGTCCGGCGCCGCTGCCGGAGCGTCCCGCCTGTCCCCGCCTGTCCGGCGCCGCTGCCGGAGCTTCCCGCCTGTCCGGCGCTGTCAGAGCTACCGCCCCTCATGCCAGAGGCGCCAGAGCCCCTCATTCCAGAGGCACCAGTACTCCTCTGTTCAGCGCAGCCAGAGCTGTCAGCCTGCATGAAGCATCCAGAGCTGTTAGTCTGCCCAGCGCCGCCTGAGCTACCCGTCTGCCCAGCGCCGCCTGAGCTACCAGTCTGCCCAGCGCCGCCAGTCTGCCCAGCGCCGCCAGTGCCGCCAGTCTGCCCAGCGCCGCCTGAGCTCCCAGTCTGCCCAGCGCCGCCAGTCTGCCCAGTGCCGCCAGTCTGCCCAGCGCCGCCTGAGCTCCCAGTCTGCCCAGCGCCGCCAGTCTGCCCAGCGCCGCCAGTCTGCCCAGCGTCGCCAGTCTGCCCAGCCACCCACCCGTCTGCCCAGCGCCGCCAGTGCCGCCAGTCTGCCCAGCGCCGCCTGAGCTACCAGTCTGCCCAGCGCCGCCAGTCTGCCCAGCGCCACCAGTGCCGCCAGTCTGCCAGGATCAGTTAGATCCGCCATTCAGCCAGGATCCGCCAGTGTGCCAGGATCCGCCAGTCAGCAAGGATCCGCCAGTCTGCCAGGATCCGCCAGAAGTGCCAGTCAGCCAGGATCTGCCAGATCCGCTAGTCAGCCAGGATCCGCCAGTCGGCCAGGATCTGCCAGAACCGCCAGTCAGCCAGGATCCGCCAGTCAGCCAGGATCTGCCAGATCCGCTTGTCAGCCAGGATACGCCAGTCAGCCAGGATACGCCAGTCAGCCAGGATCCGCCAGTCAGCCAGGATCCGCCAGTCAGCCAGGATCCGCCAGTCAGCCAGGATCTGCCAGATCCGCCAGATCCGCTAGTCAGCCAGGATCCGCCAGTCAGCCAGGATCCGCCAGTCAGCCAGGATCCGCCAGTCAGCCAGGATCCGCCAGTCAGCCAGGATCCGCCAGTCAGCCAGGATCTGTCGGAACCACCAGCCAGCCAGGAGCTGGTAGATCCATTAACCTGCCTGAGATTCCTCTCACTCCTGAGCTTTCTCTCACTCCCGAGCTTTCTCTCACTCCCGAGCTTTCTCTCACTCCCGAGCTTCCTCTCACTCCCGAGCTTCCTCTCACTCCCGAGCTTCCCCTCAGTCCCGAGCTGCCTCAGTCCCGAGCTGCCCCTCAGTCCCGATCTGCTCCTCAATCCAGTGGGTTTCTGGGTGAGGACTACTAGGCCATGGTCGGCGGCGAGGGTGGACTATCCAGGGACGCGAGGAGAGGGGACTAAGACATTAATTGAGTGGGGTCCACGTCCCGCGCCGGAACCGCCACCATGGACAGACGCCCACCCGGACCCTCCCTATTTGTTTTGAGGTGCGTTCGGGAGTCCGCACCTTAGGGGGGGGGGTTCTGTCACGCCCTGGTCTAAGTATTTTGTGTTTTCTTCATGTATTGGGTCAGGCCAGGGTGTGGCATAGAGTTTTTGTATTGTGGTGTGTTTTGTCTTGGTATTTTGGAATGTGTGTATAGTGGGATTGTAGCTTAGTGGGGTGTTCTAGGAGAGTCTATGGCTGTCTGAAGTGGTTCTCAATCAGAGGCAGGTGTTTACCGTTGTCTCTGATTGGGAACCATATTTAGGCAGCCATATTCTTTGGTTGTATTGTGGGTGATTGTCCTGTGTGTCTTGATGTCCTGGTTAGAGGTTAGTAGACACTTGTATAGGCTGTTTTCGGTTTTCGTTTTGTAGTGTTAGTGTTTTGTTGTGTGTTACGTTTGTTTATTAAAGATGAATCAAAATAGACACGCTGCAGTTTGGTCCGACTCTCCTTCACCATTAGAAAGCCGTTACATTGAGTAAAAAAAAAAAGACAAATAATATAATTTATAAAAAATATAATAAAAAAAAAAATGTATGGGGGGACTAACAATACTTTAAAATGACAAAAAACAAATCTGAACAGTGTTTTTTGTGAAACAAATTTAGCAAATTTTGAAGGCGAGGAAATAACACACTTTCAGTGCAGCCCTCCAGACCTTGTTGACCGAATGGGGCCCCCAGGGGATTAATGAGATTGACACCCCTGCCTTAAGTTAAAATCTTTGGCTTGTATCCTAAACGGGGGACAAGCACTTTGAAGCATCTTTTACTTTTAATGACTTTCTTTCCCTCTTGTCCCGTCTCATGTTAATAAAGGATGGTGGATATCTTGAGACCAATTTTAATGTCGACATAGTTCAATCTTAACTCAGCAGGGTGCCTGTGATGAAAAGTCCTCATTACTTTCTCTCTGGTCAACATTTTATGTGTTGAAACTGAAATACTATCACTATTACTGCCGTACTAAAATGGATTGTAGGATTGTATGGCAAATGTTATGATATTTGCTTGTTTGGAAATCATACTTTATCATGTTTACCTGCCTGTAAAGGATTATGTCAGATTTTTTTTTACAAAGATGTATGTATCTTTGTAATTTTTTAAATGTATTTATGTATTATTTATGTATGTATTTCCTCCTCTTGATCAATTTATTTGAATCACTGGGCTTTCACTTTACAAAGATCAATCTGTAATCTGACACCTTGACACATGGACTTTTGCTTCTTGAGTTTTACATTTATACCAGGATTTGTCATGGCTTTCAGCCTCGCTCCTGTTCTGAAGAAGGGATTTATTTCAATACATGAATAAACGTTAGAGAAGCAGAAGACGGCTGGTGGCTGGATAGGCTATGTGCACCCTGTGTGACAGCAGATCTACAGACACATCTATTGGGGAAATCCCCTCACATCAATCATTAATTGTGGGATACAGCAAAGTGAGGCTCTAGGGAAGCTCTGTGTGGGGACTCCTAGGTGAACTCTGACCTTGTTGTTACACAATGGGGCCATGATTGTTGATGGCATACAGTATGTATGAGATGGCTCTATCCTCAATGTCAGCAAGACAAAGGAGCTGATTGTGGACTACAGGAAACGGAGGGCCGAGCACGCCCCCATTCACATCAAAGGGGTGTGGTAGAGCGGGTCAAGAGCTTCAAGTTCCTCCTTTCCACATCAGTAAGGATCTATCATGATCCACACACACCAACACAGTCGTGAAGAGGACACGACAACACCTCTTCACCCTCAGGAACCTGAAAAGATTTGGCATGGGCACCTCAGATCCTCAAAAAGTTATACAGCTGCACCATCGAGAATATCTTGACTTGCTGCATCACCGCTTGGTATGGGATTGCTTGGTATCCAACTACAAGGCACTACAGAGGGTAGTGCGTATGGCCCAGTACATCAATGGGGCCAAGCTCCCTGCCATCTAGGACCTCTATACCAGGCGGTGTCAGAGAAATGCCCTAAAAATTGTCAAAGACTCAAGCCACCCAAGTCATAGACTGTTTTCTCTGCTACCGCACAGCAAGTTTGGAACCAACAGGACCCTGAACAGCTTCTTCCCTGAAGCCATAAGACAGCTAAATAGTTCATTAAATAGCTACCCAGACTATCTGCCTTGACCATTTTTGCACTAACTGTCATCACATACGCTGCTGCTTCTGTTTATTATCTGTTTATTATTATTATCTGTTTATTACCCTTTTTTGTTCCAGGTAGAACCCTTTCAGGTCCATGTAGAACCCTTTCCACAGAGGTTTCTACATGGAAACTGAAAGAGTTCCAACTGGAACCAAAAAGGGTTATCATTTGGGGATGGCCAAATAACCCTTTTGGATCCCTTTTTTCTAAGAGTGTACAGTCCCTGTGTGTTTGCATACTCAGAATGAGAGAGTCTTGAATACCTGCGACAGCCTGCTTCAGGGAACAAGCCTTCAGAATGAGAGCAGAAGGTGAACTCTGAAGCTGAATCAAGCAAAATGATCTGGGCTGGATTACCACCCCTTCTTACCTCTGAGATTATGCAACTCAACTCGTTATAGCCTGTCATAATATTGCACGGAATGCAAATGACTTTGAATAATGCTCACCATTTGACTTGGAAACATCCGAGCTTGATTTGACAAGGGTATGTGCTTCATAAAAACATGGCAGTATTACTGTATCCTCTTTTCTGTCACCTAAACAGGTGGAATAACGTGATAAATGTGGATCCCAAACAGTGTTTAATCCTGTTGTTGTCTTTGCATTGTTTTTTATTGAGGTTGATTGGGGCCGTGCCTTGGGCAGATGACACATTTGACCCTATTTCTTGTTGAGAATAATCATTTGAGAGACAGAGTATATGCTGAAGCTGTCTCAGTCTGATATGTCTTGTTGAAGTATGGATACTGAATTTTTATATGCCTGCATTGTTATGTAGTGTTTACAATTTGGCAGAGAATAACTCAAAATAGTTGACCCCAGCTCACTGTAATTGGAATAATTCATTTTGTAAAGCAGCTCTAAAGTTTGGGTTGAACCTCTAGTGAATAAGAGGTGGTAATAGAATGCATTAATAAATATACTGTAGCTGCTGTACATCGGAATATTAGTTTTGTGCAAATTGACTGTACCTGCATTTTCTTATATAGCTTGTTCTCCAACTTCTTTTTAAATAGGGAACCAATTTTGTTTTCAGCACTTTTATTTCCATGACTGATCAAAACTCGCTTTCTCATGGCTCTCTCTTGTCCCTCTACAGCAAGACATATGGTGAACAACATGTTTGGAACATCGAATCACAAAAAAGTCACAGTATCGAATCGCAATACATATACTGTACATGGTGAGAATGGCAATGCACGCTGTATCTTATCGGCTCTAAGTAGGGTGATAATATTGTGTAGTGAGTTCCCTGGCAATTCCCAGCCCTACACTGCAGACAGTATCTTGTTGTTGGTATGTTTGTTTGCATGTTTGTTTGTTGAATATGTTATCCAACCTAACATTTGAACATCCAGATTATAGCATAACAAAAAACAAATCTGTGCATCCTTTATATAGAGCCTGTATGCTTTCATGGACAATGACCTTGATTGAATCATTTCTCTCTTGTACATTGCAGTCTTCCACCCATTCTTCAGTAAGCATCTCTTGGCTTCAAAGGGAAATAATCTGAGGGTGTGTTGGCTGCTGTATCCAGGTGAAACAATAGCTTAAAGCAGGCTCCTGGGCTTGGTTGAATTTAAGCAGCTGTGCATCTTCAAACAACACTGTTTACTTGGTTCGTTGCTTAATCCAATATATATAAGAAATGTGGATTTAAGCAGTCTTTTTTTCCCCGTCTGTTTGGAATTCCAGTGGATTCCAGTGAAATGATTTCAACACATCTATGGTCGTTCAAACAACGAGGAGACGGAATAAAAATAAACTTGTTCAGGATGATTTAGTTGTCCGCCGCGCTTTGTGTTCATTTCTCGTTTTCTGTCTTTCAGTTTGATTTGGAATTTGACGGAGAAGAAACACTGTTAACTCTAAATGAAATGTTTCTCCCTCACTTGAAAGCAGTGTATTTATCTCTGTCTGACTGTCAGTGTAAAACAAGTTATTTCTCCAAAGCTCTCGGTTGAGAGTGATTGTGAGTGCCTTTTCATATTCCACTGTAAATTATTTCCCAAATTTCCCATCACTAAATCTCTCAACTTCGAACAATGTCGGAAACTCATACGACTTATGAGAGTTACTAAATATAAGTCTGGCTGAAGACATTTAAGGCAACACTGTGTGTAATTTCATAATATATTTTTGAATAGGTTTTATTTAATTATTTTTAACAAAACAGCAAGCTTAAAAACTATCTTAGACATGGAAAAAAAATAATAGGAAGATAAGATTGAAGTATTTTTCTTTTTACTTCCAGTATTACCCATCAAACTATGCATAATAGGCTTTGTGGGCCAGTTTCCCAGACCCAGATTAAGACTAATCCTGGACTAAGAAGCACTACATTTGTCATTGAGCTTTTTAGTCCAGGAGTCAAAACTGGCTCTGAGAATTCAAAGATAAGCATACAACTACATAAAAATAGAATTATCTGATAAAAGCTTAAATCTGGGATTTTATAATATCAGGTCAAAGGTTAATAAAACGATGCTCATGGTTACTGAGACCCATGCAATGCTATGAAACTGCATTTAATAAGATATGGTTTCACTAGGCATTTAAATTACACAAGAATATAAATAGAAACAGAAAGGCAAGGACTTTTCAATTCAATTACAAATCTGAAATACATTCTCAACACTGTCCATGTACTTATTACACTACTGCACCTCCTCCAAATATCTGCTATGTCTGGAGGAATAGGAACAGGAACCAGTCACTTTTGGGAGTAATTCCGAACCTTTTCGAATGGCTCCTTACAGGGAAATCAAGAGTAGACAAAGTTGGAGGATATCATAATACAACGAGCTAGGATCATCTGTAATTAGTTACCAGTGTTCTGGAGATGTTTTAGATAGCCATTAGATCCAGGTTAATTAGCCAAGCACTTTTGCAGATTCTGTTCTGTGTGGTTTTTGTCTTGCCACTGAATCCCCTTGCATATTATCTTCTTCTGCTTTGAGATCTGAACGATGGGATTGAGATACTGAACTTGAACTCAGGCACTTTTTTGGAAATCATAAGAGGTTGTAGGCTTCAGCGTATACATGTTTACACACATTTTCCCATACATTCGTACTTACTGTGAATAGTCATTTCCAAATTGTGCTTTTAAATTCCCTATACATCTCATCTCAAGGCATTGCAGTTAATATGCAGAAGTTTACGTTAGATGACTTACTTGGCACAGTCCTGGAGGAGAGGGCAACACAAAAAGGGATCTAATTCAAAGCTCTAAAGCTCAGTAAATGCTATATACATTTAGATCAAGTTTAGAACAATAATATTTTCTCCCATATTACCATTTTAAATGCGCTTTTTAATACTATATCACGACGCATGCAGGTCACACATTTGTGATCATATTTGATGCTACCCCCTACTTCACCAAATACCCACCTCCAGAAAACAAAACGAAACACAACTTAAAGTTACTTGGATTCTTGATACTCCTGAAAAATATTTCTCTCAGCAACACTAACAAGAAGTCTTAGATTTGCCATTTTGCTAGTGCCAAAAAGCACTGTTTTCTATCACTGTACGTACAATAAAATAATGATGCAAAGTAACAGGGTCCAAAATATATTTACCTGAAAATAGAAATCAGAACACAACAATAAATAGTATAGAACCATCATAAACTTAGGTTGACTTACACATTGCTACCACCTACCCACTAAACACATTCTGTAAACATGATTTTTAACAATATGATAGTGCTCGTGTAAATAGAGTTATCATCTATCTATCAACTATCAATTTGATCATAATGTACATGACTTCTCCAGTCTACAGTTTCAATGTAATCTGTCCATTCTGAGGGTATGATTATCATGCTTTTCCCTTTTTAATATCAAAATGTTTATCAGGCCTTTTTTAAGACTTTCTCCTTGTCTTGGCACCTGTGTAAGAAAGCTGGATCTCGAGAGCTGACTTACCAGGTGGCTCGCGCTAGCCTCATGCATATTTACTGGTTAAAAGGTCAAAGTAGTATCAGAGACTCGGGATGATACTGACGGCCCGGGACAAAGGCTCCATAGGAATGGTCCAGTCTCCCATAGACATAGTCTCAACACCGCTCGGTGACGCTGCCATAGGTTACAAGCGGCGCGGTAATCACACAGTCTTAGATGCCTTTGAACGTTGGGAATGTCGATCGACAACACGGCACCGCCTCGGCACAGATCCAACTCCCAGCCAAATAACATGGCTGCAGCCGGTAGGTCTGCTGTGCTGTGCTGTTCAATGCAAACGATAGGAATGTATTTTTATCACAGTCACAGCGTGGTGTAGATGTAGACAAAGATGATGACTACCAGGTTGAGAATGGTGCCGATGATCCCAAGCATGGCCAGAATGGACTCCTCTGTACCTTCCTTGTCTTGCATTCCAGTTTCTTCATCACAGATGGCAGTGTTTACCATTTTCCCAGGAAAGGTCTGCAGTTTCCCTCTCAGACCAGTCTGGAAAATAATAGAAACACAAAATCATTAAATACATCAACAATAATGTCAAATAGGGTATTCTTATATTTGTCCTGTTTCAAATATGTTTAAGTGTGTAACCTGTACAAGTGTGTGGTGTGAAATGGATTTTTTTAATGTTTTGAATATCCCACTCCCTCTGAGACACCCTCAGAGAGTGGGGTCACAGCCAGGGATTCGTCTGTTATACGTTGGCAGCTGAGACATAGTAGTAGCAAGCTATAAGGAACATGCACACACAGATCAACTGACTTTTGGAAATGATTTGGAGCAGAGAAACTAATATGTTATTAGAAATCTTGAATAGGCAAGACTTGAAAATAAACTTAATTGCTTTATGGGCTTTACAAAAAAAAGAAGCCTATCTCAGCGGATTGCCCAAGATGATTGAACTGACACACTGGCTGCCCTATGACATAGTGGAAAACATTGTCAAGGAGCAGCTGAGAGACCATCGTGATTGACACACTGGTCATCGTGCGAATGGCTCACTGGATGAAATTACTCACCACACTTGCATTTATGTCTCTATATGGCTTATGGGTTATGAAGCGTACATTAAGGGAAAGGGGGATACCTAGTTAGTTGTACAACCGAATGCATTCAACTGAAATGTGTCTTCCGCATTAACCAGGTCTGTGGTGCCTGTTGTCAGCCCACAGTAGGAGCAGCCAGGTTGGCTTCCGGACACGACCCAGAGGACCAAAGCTTGATCCTCTAACGGTTCCGTGGTTTTAAAAGCATGAAAACTCATGTACAGTAGAAATATAAAGACCACCTGCTATAAGCCGTGGTTGATGTGGCGATTATTATTATCTTTTTGAGAACTTCAAAAGTATGATTCAAATTAAATATTTTGAGCATTTATGCCCCTGCTTTATGTCCCTGCTTGAGCCTAGTTTTCAGTTGATCTGTATTATGGTATACTATATATACAAAAGTATTTGGACACCCCTTCAAATTAGTGGATTCTAATATTTCAGCCACACCTGTTGCTGACAGGTGTATAAAATTGAGCACAAAGCCATACAATCTCCATAGGTAAACATTGGCAGTAGAATGCCATTACTCAAGAGCCCAGTGACTTTCAAAGTGGCACTGTCATAGGATGCCACCTTTCCAACAAGTCAGTTCGTCAAATTTCTGCCCTGCTAGAGCTGCCCCGGTCAACTGTAAGTACTGTTATTGTGAAGTGGTTCACAGAACGGGACCACCGAGTGCTGAAGTGTGTAGGGCAAAACAAATAGCTGTCTTTGGTTGCAACACACTCTACTGAGTTCCAAACTTCCTCTGGAAGCAACATCAGCACAATAACTGTTAGTCGGGAGCTTCATGAAATGGGTTTCCATGGACAAGCAGCCGCACACAAGCCTAAGATTACCATGCGCAATGCCAAGCGTCGGCTGGAGTGGTGGAAAGTTTGCCTCCATTGGACTCTGGAACAGTGGAAACACGTTCTCTGTAGTGATGAATCACGCTTCACCATTTGGCAGTCCGACGGATGAATCTGGGTTTGGAGGATGCCAGGAGAACACTACCTACCCCAATGCATAGTGCCAACTGCAAAATTGCAAAGGAGGTCTGGGGCTGATGTTCATGGTTCGGGCTAGGCCCCTTAGTTCCAGTGAAGGGAAACTTTAACGCTACAGCATACAATGAAATTCTAGACTATTCTGTGCTTCCAACTTTGTGGCAACAGTTTGGGGAAGGCCCTTTCCTGTTTCAGCATGACAATGCCCCTGTGCCCCATAAGAGGTCTATACAGAATTTTTTTTTTTGAGATCGGTGTAAAATAACTTGACTGGCTTGCGCAGAGCCCTGACCTCAACCCCATCTAACACTTTTGAGATGAATTGGAACGCCGACTGCGAGTCAGGCCTAATCGCCCAACATCAGTGACCGACCTCAATAATGCTCTTGTGGCTGAATGGAAGCAAGTCCCCGCAGCAATGTTCCAACATCTAGTGGAAAGCCTTCCCAGAAGAGTGGAGGAGGTTGTTATAGCGGCAAAGGGGGGGACCGACTCCATATTAATGCCCATAATTTTGGAATGAGATGTTTGACGAGCAGGTGCCCACATACTTTTAGTCATGTAGTGGATGTCCCATGGAGAGGAGCTAGCATAACCCACTGTCAGTTGGAATCCATTTGTTGGCCATATCATTGCTTCTCTGGCTCACCTAATCAATAATTAAAACAAAATCAAATGGATTGAAGGATAGGTTATTGACAGGACAAACACATTCTCCTTTCAGTTCCCTGGGAGACAATTTCCCAGTGGGGCTTTGAGCAAACGCACCACAGTCTGAGTTGAATCCATATGAGGGCAAACCCCCGTAAGTAAGAGTTTAACATTCAGCTGGTGTCTGCAACCCATCCATCACAATGTCTACAACACAGAAAACAGTTCATCTGCTGTGGCTGATGATGAATCCAATTTCGCACGATTGTTTGCTGTAATTAACATCTGCGACATCCAGATTATTAAGGCTCATTTGCAAATCCTCCATTGGTGTAATTGAAATTTGTATAACCTTTGGAACAGGTCTGCATGAGGAGAGATTTTGTTATGTCCTTGCTCGGCTCTCAGGCCCCTCTATATTTTTCCCTTTACGTTATCTTGCTTCAGTTCTTCCTCAAACAGTTTGGCAGGGAAAATGTCCTGTCAGAATCATGACATTTATTACTCTATTATACAGTCTGGCGAGAGTCTGTGAAGTGAGTAGGGTGAGAGGTGAGTGTGAGAGATTTGACCAGGTATTATAAGGGCACCAACATGAGGAAAAGGGAGCTCCTGAGCCTCTGGTTAATGGACAGTTCAACTTGAAGTGGAACAAGCTATACTGTATGTCAAGTATGGTAATATATTGTGGCATCTGTGATCGATTGGGAAAAGCAAGAGGTACTGTTATGACGATTCACCATTTTCGATTCAAACAATGTAGACCTATTAACCAATCAATACTTCATCAATTACTCATTTCGGAAGCATGTTTTATCCAGCAAATGTCACTTGCGTAAGCATAGGCAAATTAAATTAAGTGATGGACAACAGAAGAACTCCAACTTGAAAGTGTCTTCAGATATGAACATCATTTCTTATCTTAATGTTTTGTATTCATGCATATTCCTGGAAAGAGCAAGCCAAACGATTCCTTCTAGTGGGCTGAGTGCTTTCTTTACCTGAGATCTCTAACAATGGGCTGTGATTGTTCGCCCTGGGGAGTGCTATAAACAGGGTTTCCCTCAAACTGAATGGCACTCATTGTGTAGTATGCTGCTGGATGGGCCCTCATGCATGAAGACGCCTGCTCGCTGCTGATATAAACTGCACTTGGGAGAGAGAGATATGGAGTCCCTGCCAAAACTGGGAGCAGAGAAACAGCTTTACCACAGGGAGCAGCTGTTCGTCTCTCAAACAAATGCTCTAGAGTACTTCCATACAAACCTCCACTGTGCAAGCTGGCCGGTCCAAACCTCACGCTTTACAACAGGAAAGGTGTGTGGCAAGCTGTGACATTTGGCCTATACAATGCACCCTACTCAATGGCCACATGGGTACCGTATGTCATCTTTACTTTGTTTTACACCTGAGCTCATCACTAAGGTACTTCTCCCTAGGTTTTGTCTTCGTCCTGGGTGTATCCTGATTGTTTGAGTACCAAGTACATAATGGCTCTTGCATTTGGAATTGGAAGATAAGACACCAGCTCAAAGTGATTTTCAAACAAACAATTAAGGTTTGATTTGTTTGGTGATGTACTTTGTGTACTTCAGTAGTCACATTTTTACGCTTATAGTAAGAAAACGACACCAAATTACAGATTTCTGGTTGCACTAAGCACAGTTAATATCTGAAGACTTCCAAAGTAAAATACTTGTGACTAGAGGATAAAAAACATGTGCATATCATCAAATGCAGTCCATTATAGTTAATTATCATTATGCCAAAAAATGATCCAGTTGCAGTCCAAATACTGTATGATATTTCCCAGGAAATATGTGATTTCTAAAGTAGAGACTTTTGTTGAAGCAAGCGTTTGCATTTAAGGTCATACACTTGTTTAAATAGTAATGATTCACACCTGGTTCCTGGATTTCAGAGCAAAAGCCAGAAGCGTGGCCGAGATAAATGGAGCATCGCCACGGAAAGAAGGAAACGTTCATACTGTACCTGGAACAACACATCCAGGCTCTCCAGCTACACCTAATCGGGTTTAGTGTCTGCAGATCAGTGAAGAGTGAAACCTTTTGCCTCTTGAATAATTCTGAGCATATCAAACATTCCCAGATGCTAACTGGGTCTGACAGGCAGAGTTGCTTTTGGCATTGTTTTAAATGTGGGAATTAAAGCAAACAACAACCCCCCCACTCATTCACACACATACACACGCACAGCGGCATCATGCCCATAGGGGACAGAGGGACACATGCACCCTCAGATTTGTCCTAAAAAATATAGACATTTTTCTTAACATTTTGTTGTTGTTATTTCTCTTTAATTCTACTAGCCACCTAGCAATTTTATGAAGTTGGCTTTAGCTAGCTCAGGTAGGTTTCCAATCTCCCAACCTCATAACTATACTGAACAAAAATAGAAATGCAACGTAAAGTGTTGGTCCCATGTTTCTTGAGCTGAAATAAAATATCCCAAAATGTTCCATACACACAAAAAGCAAATTTCTCTCAAATGTTGTGCACAATTTGTTTACATCCCTGTTGGTGAGCATTTCTCATTTGCCATGATAATCTATCCACTTGACAGGTGTGGCATATCAAGAAGCTGATTAAACAGCACGATCATTACACAGGTATACCTTGCTCTGGGGACAATAAAAGGACACTCTAAAATGTGAAGTTTTTTTCGCATGACACAATGCCACAGATGTCTCAAGTTTTGAGCGAGTGTACAATTGGCATGCTGGCTGCAGAAATGTCCCCCAGAGCTGTTGCCAGATAATTTAATGTTAATTTCTCTACCGTAACCCACCTCCAACATCATTTTTGAGAATTTGGCACTACATCCAACCGACCTCACAACTGCGCCCCTGCCCAGTCATGTGAAATCCATAGATTAGGGCCTAATGAATGTATTTGAATTGAACGATTTCCTTATATGAACTGTAACTCAGTAAAAAAAAAAAAAATATTGCATGTTGTGTTTATATTTTGTTCAGTAGTTTCACGCTATCAATCAAGAAGCCATTTCACGCTATCAATCAAGAAGCCATTTCACGCTATCAATCAAGTTAGAGTAGCTAGCTTGTCTATTTTAGCTGGCATGCCTGCTGGCGTGGTTGGTAGACTTTAGAAAAGCAAGCAATAACAATATGTACTGGATAAGACTGACATTCCTTTAGTTATTTACCTAGATTTTAGCAGAGATGCAGAGAAGCATATTTAGTTTCTTTAAAAAAAGAACCACCAGTCAGGAGGATACATACAGCATATCTATGAGGTATGCTTAGATATGCATACAAATTTACATATTTTTTACATAGAATTATTAAGCATAATGATTATGGCTATAGATTGCAGTAAACAGTTTTTTCAGATGTTTGAAAAATGCAAAATTCTCCTACTTCCGGATTACCCTCCAGCCACCCTGACGTACTTTGTGCCCCCTCCGATTTTTGGACCCACACATACACACACATGCATACAGTACATAAAACTACACATGTACACACATTCACGGTCTGCCCAACGCATTAGTAAAGTACCCGCCCTCCAGGACATCTACACCACCCGATGTCAAAGGAAGGCCAAAAAGATCATCAAAGACATTAACCACCCGAGCCACGGCCTGTTCACCCCACTATAATCCAGAAGGCGAGGTCAGTACAGGTGCATCAAAGCTGGGACCAAGAGACTGAAAAACAGCTTCTATCTCAAGGCCATCAGACTGTTAAACAGCCATCACTAACACATTAGAGGCTGCTGCCTATAGGCATAGACTAGAAATCACTGGCCACTTTAAGGAATGGAACACTAGTCACTTAATAATGTTTACATATCTGGCATTACTCATCTCATATGTATATACTGTATTCTATACTTCTATGGTATCTTAGTCACTTACTAATGTTTAAATATCCTGCATTACTCATCTCATATGTATATACTGTATTCTATACTTCTATGGTATCTTAGTCACTTACTAATATTTAAATATCCTGCATTATGCATCTCATATGTATATACTGTATTCTATACTTCTATGGTATCTTAGTCACTTACTAATGTTTAAATATCCTGCATTACTCATCTCATATGTATATACTGTATTCTATACTTCTATGGTATCTTAGTCACTTACTAATGTTTAAATATCCTGAATTACTCATCTCATATGTATATACTGTATTCTATACTTCTATGGTATCTTAGTCACTTACTAATGTTTAAATATCCTGCATTACTCATCTCATATGTATATACTGTATTCTATACTTCTATGGTATCTTAGTCACTTACTAATGTTTAAATATCCTGAATTACTCATCTCATATGTATATACTGTATTCTATACTTCTATGGTATCTTAGTCACTTACTAATGTTTAAATATCCTGCATTACTCATCTCATATGTATATACTGTATTCTATACTTCTATGGTATCTTAGTCACTTACTAATGTTTAAATATCCTGAATTACTCATCTCATATGTATATACTGTATTCTATACTTCTATGGTATCTTAGTCACTTACTAATGTTTAAATATCCTGCATTACTCATCTCATATGTATATACTGTATTCTATACTTCTATGGTATCTTAGTCACTTACTAATGTTTAAATATCCTGCATTACTCATCTCATATGTATATACTGTATTCTATACTTCTATGGTATCTTAGTCACTTACTAATGTTTAAATATCCTCCATTATTCATCTCATATGTATATACTGTATTCTATACTATTCTACTGTAACCTAAGTCCGTTCCACTCTGATATCACTCTGTCAATATGTATATAGTCTTAATTCATTCCTACTTAGATTTGTGTGTATTGGGTATATGTTGTGTAATTTCTTAGATATTACTGCACTGTCGGAGCTAGAAGCACAAGCATTTCGCTACACCCACAATAACATCTGCTAATCACGTGTATGTGACCAATACAATTAGATTTGATTTGACAACTCCGCACACACACGATCACTATATGAAGTGCATTGAATCTATTTTTCATGAGATTTCCTTGATTTAACCTTTACTCTTTACGATTGACCACCCAGTTGTTAACACTGCTATTACCTTTTTATTTTACAAAGCAACACCACAGATATCGATCTTGACCAAATTATATAGTATCTGTGCTAATGTAAAACTAGCAACAAAGAAAGATAAAGAGTTTGTGATACATTATCTTCTAATGTCTCGTGTACAGTACAGTACATCTAGCACTTCATTTCAATAATTAGACAATTCCGTATGGTGAAAGAACAATATCCCAATATCCTCAAGAGGAATAGTTTAAGAATTTCATACTCTAAAGAGGAGGTGCAATTATCATAAAACACTATTGAAAGGGGGGATTCATACTTTTATGAATCTCAAATCTCAGCGTTGTTCTTTACCTCCAGACATGAATAAGTTAACACCTTGCCTGGTGAAAAAAAAGTATTCAAACCCTATTATTTCCATGACTATACTTTTCAACATTTTCCTCTAGTCCAAAAAATGATAACTAATCAATTGCCTAGTTAAAATGCAAAATGACAAAACAACCCATGATGATAAATCTAGGCTACTGATATTTCTATAACACTGTATAAAATAGGAAAATCTGTTGCTGTCAACAAGCAGATATATACACCTGTCCCGACTGTCACCTGGACCTATGGTCACCCCAGTTGACTGCATACGATTAAGGGTGAGAATTTTGCAGATAACATACCTTGCAGAGCATCAGGAGGAACATAGCATTGGACATGCTGGAGGGGTTGTTTGCCTTTCCGTAGTGCACAGATATCCCTGGCAACTAAGGGAAAAGTCGGCACCTCTCATCCTTTGGCAGTGGAGAGGCATGGGATCCGAGGGAGAGGGCTGTCTCGTCTTCCAGGCTGTCCAATTCAAATGCTTCTTTCGTCGGATGTCGTACCCCGCGGCAGTTGAGCGCTTCCTCCCCAAGTTGCATCTCAGTAGTGACCAAGTTCGCTTTGTGGTCAGTTTCTCCTCCTCAGCCTTGATGAGCTGGAGCTGGAGCAGTTGTGCTCTCCTCTTCTCCTCTCCACTCCTTTTCTGATGGGGAGATGATGTCAGGTTGAAGTGGGGAGTCAGATGATGAGCAGGTGAGGAGGGAAGCGGTTTCATGTATGTAATTCCATCTCACTTCTTTTTGCTTTGCAAACCCCAGTTGATTCCACCAAAGACTTCAGTCCTCGTTCTCACTTCAGAGTACTGTACACATCAAACTGCAACTTGACTCTCCTTTTTAAAGATTCATTCACACTGTCAAACTTTGGCTCATGCAATTTAGCAATTTAAAACACTTTCAGCTGATGTCCTATACTGGATTTTCAATTTTAAGGAAAAAAAATAATGAAATCAAGCAACAACTTCTGATTTCAGAAAGTTGATTCCACCCTGGAAATTATTAGCAACCTAACCAGGCTTTTCCTGTTCCTCTGCTCCAGTGGCTGAGTGTTTCCCTTGCTGTCTACTGAACAGTGTGTGTTTGAGCTGGACGGCTATAAGAGCAGGCGCTGTGAGCGAGGGACTCAGTCTCATACTCACGCCGATGTGGTCGGAGCAGTTGCCATGCTCTAGAGGCAAGAGGCTTCCCCTGGTCCTTCTTCCGCTCATACAGTATTAACACAGCCGGGGTTGCCTGGCAACCAGCTCTGGGGAACCACAGAACACCTGGTGACAAAAAGCGTTCGTGACAAACGGGTTGAGATGAGAGGGTCTCCTCCACACAGTCTTCCCTATTGTTTGGAGGGAGTGAGTGTATGTGTACGTACATGCATGTGTGTGTTTGTGTGCATAATTGACATACTCTGGGATCAGCTGTAAGTCTGACCAAGGCAGGAGCGTGTGTGTGTGTGTGTGTGTGTGTGTGTGTGTGTGTGTGTGTGTGTGTGTGTGTGTGTGTGTGTGTGTGTGTGTGTGTGTGTGTGTGTGTGTGTGTGTGTGTCACAACTACGGCTGCGTGGACAGACAGGAGCATGGTCCCCTCACAGCCTCAGAGACATCACAGTAGAGTACTGAGCCCTCCTGTCCATTCCCCACAACAGGCTCCTCTGTAAAAGACCAGAGACAGTAATAGATATGCTGATTAAACATGAAATCCATCAGGATGTAATGTTCCAAAACCAACACCAGGACAACCCCAACAACCCCTCCTAAAGTCCACCATCCCCTCCCCTACACTCCCATTGCTCCAGTCGTCCCACTTCGTCTCTAGTTGGAGACAGATACACGTGAGCTCATAATGGGAGCACAGGACCAAGGAGTCTTCGGTCTCCATATCTTTTACATAGTGACACTAAATGTGAATCAGCTAGACAGCATCCCCCTTTCCCATAAAATCAGAGGCAGATTCACGCTGTCACTGTATCTGCTCGTTAACTCGTTTATATTACAGTCCCTTCAGTGATGAATATTCAGTGTATCTGTGTTTACAGTTTATGGGAAGAGTAAAGCCTTTGGTTTTGGACGTTCAAGGTCAATCTCTCATGTTTTTGATCACCAGTAAAACATGTCAAATATATTAACAAATAACATTTATGTTATTTCAACTCTTATTGTACATGTATGAGCAATAAGGAGTGTATGGAGGGTGAGTACCAGAGGGAATTGAAAGTCCCAGCCATCATTCATCACTATACTGTGAAAAACCTGTGCTACACATTCTCACACCTCAACACACAAACAGTACAGGTGGACACTAGAAAATAGGACCAAACCCCCAAACTGCTCAGATCAAAACCCAAAAAGGATGAAGCGGATATATAGCCTACATAAATCTGTTCTCAGGTGAACTTCTTGCACGCTTTTTTTTCCAACCTTGGTAGAGCTTTTCCTGTTGACTGGTATTTTTTTACGGTAGTGAAATGCTAATACCGTATTTCAAGGTAAATTGACATTTTTGATTAATGTTGTCTCTACATCACTGATCAAACTCTTCTTTCTGCTCCATGAAGTTGATACAAATTAGATAACTTCATAGTCCATGTTTAGTGATCCCTGGCATGATTAGATTTATATTGCACAAACTGTACATCCACATTTTTTACATGGACAATATTTCATTATGTGGGGGGTGATGGTAATGGAAATGTTTGGAAGGGAAACAAATTGGTTTAAGCTTGATGTTGATTTGTGCATGAAATGGCCTGGAATGGACAGCAATAAAAATGTAAAGGAAACATTCCCTTCGACTGAAATCGTTGGTGTGCAAAATGTTATTGCTTACTTTCAATCCCTTCCTGTCTTCGATTAACTTACTTAGAGTATCCCTATCGGAAGGGACATTTATAATGATTAATCAGACAGTACATGTACTTTATTTCTCTCATCTGATCACAGAATACAGCCTGATAAGACAATAATGCCCCCATACTAGATGTATTTGCTCATTCCTCAATGGCATCAAACACATACTGTGCTACATATGGTATCAAATCAAATCAAAGTTTATTGGTCACGTGCGCCGAATACAACATGTGCAGCGAAATGCTTACTTACAGGCTTACTTACAAGCCCTAACCAACAGTTTAAGTAAAAAAAATAGGTATTAGATGAACAATAGATAAGTAAAAGACAGTGAAAATAACAGCAGGGAGGCAATATACAGTAGCGAGGCTATAACAATAGGGAGGCTATATACAGGCACCAGTTAGTCGGGCTAATTGAGGCAATATGTACATGTAGGTATAGTTAAAGTTACTATGCATATATGATAAACAGAGAGTAGCAGAAGCATAAAAGAAGGGTTGGCGGGGGGGGGGGGGGGGACGATGACACACAACGCAAATAGTCCAGGTAGAAGCTGTTGAGAAGCCTTTTGGTCCTAGACTTGGCGCTCCGGTACCGCTTGCCATGCGATAGCAGAGAAAACAGTCTATGACTGGGGTGGCTGGGGTCTTTGATGATTTTTAGGGACTTCCTCTGACACCGCCTGGTGTAGAGGTCCTGGATGGCAGGCAGCTTAGCCGAAGTGATGTACTGGGCCGTACGCACTACCCTCTAGTGCCTTGCGGTCAGAGACCGAGCAGTTGCCGTACCAGGCAGTGATGCAACCAGTCAGGATGCTCTTGATGATGCAGCTGTAGAACCTTTTGGGGATCTGAGGACACATGCCAAATCTTTTTAGTTTCCTGAGGGGGTATGGGCTTTGTTGTGCCCTTCACGACTGTCTTGGTGTGTTTGGACCCTTCTAGTTTGTTAGTGATGTGGACACCAATTAACTTGAAGCTCTCAACCTGCTCCACTACAGACCCGTCAATGAGAATGAAGGCATGCTCAGTCCTCCTTTTCCTGTAGTCCACAATCATCTCCTTTGTCTTGATTACACTGAGGGAGAGGTTGTTATTCTGGCATCACCCGGCCAGGTCTCTGACCTCCTCCCTATAGGCTGTCTCATCATTGTCGGTGATCAGGCCTACCACTGTTGTGTCGTCTGCAAACTTAATGATGGTGTTGGTGTTGTGCCTGGTCAAGCAGTCATGGGTGAACAGGGAGTACAGGAGTGGACTGAGCATGCACCCCTGAGGGGCTCCAGTCTTGAGGATCAGCGTGGCAGATGTGTTTATCAAGCCACAAGGCGAGACCCAGATGCAGACACACAAGGCAGATAGATGTTTATTGATCCAAAAAGTGGCAGGCAAAAGGTCAAAACCATTTCAGAGTCCAGGAGGTACAGAGTGAAAGGCAGGCTCGAGGTCAAGGCAGACAGAATGGTCAGGCAGGCAGGTACATAGTCCAGAAACAGGCAAGGGTCAACACAGGGAGGACTAGCAAAAAGAGAATAGAGAAGGCAGGAGCACGGGAAAAACATGCTGGTTGACTTGGACATACAAGACGAACTGGCACGGAGAGACAGGAAACACAGGGATAAATACACTGGGGAAAACAAGCAACACCTGAAGGGGGTGGAGACAATCACAAGGACAGGTGAAACAGATCAGGGTGTGACAATACTAGGGCCGCCACCTGGCGTCCTACCTGGGCGCATACCTGGCTGACTGGGTGTTGGCTGTGAAAATCGGTGATGAGGGCCGGGTCCAGGATCTCTTTAGCAGGACCCAGCACCTCTCCTACGGGCCATAAGCCTCCCAGTCAACCAGGTACTGGAAACCCCTGCCCCATGGTCGAACCCTCAGGAGGTGTCTCACCGTATACGCTGGCTGGCCATCGATGACCCGGGGGAGGGATGGGCCTAGAAACAGAAGACAAAGGACTGTGAGACACAGGTTTAATCCTAGACACATGTAAATACGGAGAGTATGGGGTAACACAAGATGGACAGCAGTGGAACTAAGGACTCTAGAGATGGGAAAAGGACCAATGAAATGGGGGGACAGATTACGGGACTCCACCCAAAGGGGCAGGTCCCGAGTGGAAAGCCATATCCTCTGCCCAATGCAGTAGTGGGGAGCTGGGGTCCGACAACGGTCCGCTTGTCGACAATACTTGGAGTTGGTCTTGAGAACATCAGGGCCGAGGGTACGCTGACCTCCTGCTCTTGTTCCGGGAAGAGTGGAGGTTGGTACCCCAAAGAGCACTCAAAAAGAGAGAGTCCTGTGGCCGAACAGGGAAGGGTGTTCCGGGAATACTCCAACCAGACCAATTGTTGGCTCCAGGTAGTGGTGTTGGTTGACACCAGGCATCTCAGGATGGTTTCTAGGTTCCTGGTTGGCTCGCTCCGACTGGCCGTTGGGGATGAAATCCGGAGGACAGGCTGTCTGACGACCCAATAATGGTGCAGAACGCGTTCCAGAACTTGACCTATTGGTCAAATCATAGATGTCCTGTCCTTTAGTCAGTAATCCTGTCTTCCAAAAACTGCCATTTGGGGCTCTCCAGCTCTTCAGCCAAGATGGATGATCATTGATCTTCAACACAAATCACCAGGGCAGCAGACCTCTGTTCTGTTCTGTTCTGTTCTGTTCAGCACCATCTGTTTTCTCATGGTCGTCACGAACATGAAAAAGCTCATTAGACACGTTCACAATCTTTGCCATCCCCCTTCCTCTCCTCCCCTCCTTCCTCCCTCAACAACCATATACTATGGCCAAGGACAGAAGTGTCTTAGCTAGTTTTGAATGTCTCTGTGCATGCATGGGGGACAGTAGACATTAAGTCAGTGTAACAGCATAGATGGACTCTAAATTGATATGTTCACCTTGCAGCCCAAATACAAAGTTACCAATTGTTTAAACATTTTTGACTAAAGAACTCATGCTCTGAAACTTACATGATTTAAATATAAAAATAAAGACAGGATATTCACGTATTGACTCAAATATGAAAGCCCATTTTCCCGATAATTTATTCAAACAAAGGGAATCAAATGATATAGAGAATGCTGATTCCACCTGCCAATATCAGGTCTATCTTGTGTACCAGTAACACCTGTAGTGTGAAGGCTACAGTCCTATGTAAATATACAGTAACTGTATCACCTCATTAAGAGATCAAACAGGGAGCCAGCATAGTCTTCTGAGTGTTAAGAACATTTCTACAGTCTTCTGTGCTTACTGTATGACCTCCACTGATCAGAAGAGAATTTCAAAGCAGAGGGCCAATGGGGTCACACCCGATCCGAGGCCAAAATAGCAAATGTTCCTTCTGCCCGAATATTCCTCATGTTAAATCAGATCTTTTCTCTCTTTTCAATTTGCGAATACTGCTAACTATCTGACTTCTGCCCCTACACTCTCTTTGATGTTGGTAAAGGCTGGAAATAATCATGATTACCATTTAAAGGCAGAATCTTTTAATTCTGCCAAAACTGAAGGAAGGTTTTTGCAAGACATTTTCCCACATAAATGATGTGGCTTTATAAAGTGGTCTGATAGAAGATATTGGACGGCTGCATAGCAAATCAATGGTTTGACAAATAGACAGCTTAATGTGCTTTAATGGTGATTCATATATTATGTCCTTACAAGCCACAGATGATTAAGACATCTCAGTGACTTGCTGGGATCAATACCACCAAAGACGTTTGATGTAACCAAGACTGGAAAAGCAGGAAATAAATCTGTAGTTAAATGATCATGATGGGAGCTTGTTAGTCTATTGCTTGTTAATGTCTTTGATCTATTCACCCACAGTTACAAGAGTTACAAGAGTCTGACTATGATCAAAAGGAAGACAATTTAAATATAATAAAAATACAGAATGGAAAACTCATTTTAATCCATTTGAATGACATGACTAAAAACTGTACAAGAAGAGTAATTACATTACACATATACATGTCAAATAAAGACGTTTCCAAATGTCTTAATTCTACAAAAATCACAACAATGTTGATGAAATACTGGACATAGCATCATGAACTAAGAACATACTAATTGAAAATGAAAATTAGTTTAAACATTTCCACACCATAAAGTGTAACCCTGTGCTGGTGACATCCCTGATATGGAACCAGTTATACGTTACCCACAATGCCAGAGGAGAGGGGGAAGTGCCACATTAGCACCCATCTAATTAAGAAGCCAAACAAGGAAATGCTCTGATGGACAGTTAAGATCAATTGGACTTTAATCAACCAATAACATCTGCTCACAATATACATAATCAGGAAGATATATGGGCCATATGCATTCTACTGAAGAAAAACAAACCTGGCCAACTGTTAATGGGAGGATTGTTGAAATACATGTATGTTGCCTAAGTATACCTATTCCCTAGACGTTGGACTTCCTCTGTGTATGAATAGTACTGTACATCCTTGATATTACGTTTACATGAACAAGACATCCCTAATCAGACTCATATTTGCTGCAATGAACATATGGCTTATCTGAACTAAAAGATATGGCTGCCCAATCATCAAGACTATTGAATGCACCGCTACGTACTTATAAAGTGAATACCAATCTGCTTTAGCATAAGGATACCGTGTGTTCCTGTGTGGGGTTCACCTTGTGCATATGGAATACAATAATAGACAGGTGGTGTATGAGGATCCTTTTGAATTTCTCTTGAACAACACAACTCTGGCCTTTGATTTTCCAAGCAAGCATTACTCTGAGAAAAAAATGAGTAAGGTCATATGAAAGAAATCCGATATTTTAATGGACAATTGTTTTTTAATTGTAATGTTTTACTTGAACCCAAGGGAATCACAGAGGTGCGGAAAACAGAAGTCGTCAGCACATCTTTAAAAGTGTTACGTGTAATATAAATAAGCTGAGTGTAAGGCAAGTTCTTTAACTGGACAATTTTCTGTACCTCTGGGATCTCTCACATCAATTCAATTTATTTCAGTAAATGGACCAATTCATCAGGGAAATGTGGTGAGTCGTCTGTGTTTTTCATCAAGCGATACCTTGCCCTGCTTTCTCATGACCACAAATGGATGGAACACTTGATAAATTGACGTTGATAAATCCTATGTACAAGAGAGGAAATGGTCAAATAAAAACGACAGATGGACAAGAAACAGACACGTTGTTAAGGCAGCCTCCAATCGAACTAGATTGACTTTCTATTGTCTTATTTCCAAGGGAAGTATGTATATTTTACATAATAGTAATGTAATGTACCGACAAGTTGTGAACTTGTGACACCAATGTGCCACTGACAGATTAATCAGCCACATGATTACCTACGGCAGTTATGGACCTCTGGCCAGACGGGTATCTACAGTATACTGATTTCTATAGATTCTCAGCTGCTCAGATCACTACGCAGGTTGGCATTTGCCTAAAAAAACTAATCATAAAGGCTAATAGAAGAGTCATAGAAAAGAAGAGTCATATAAATAAACTCTAAACAGAAGAAAAATACAGTTGAGACTGTGCTTTTGAAAGGCAGCTAGCGGATGGTTTCTTCCAGATGTCTGTGTGTGATATGCACTTCCCTCCCGCCACCCCGCGTTGATGAGCCTGTGTCATCCCGTGACATTTTCAGAGCCATTACATTTCATCAGGACAGTAATTAATCATAGCTGAAACAATGTGGTGGCCTGGAACAGTCAGGCTGCCATACAGTAACACTGAGGGACACAGAACCCTGCCAGGGACCTCCGTGGCAATGACACCCACTGGGGTGCGACAGGAAGTGTTTCCATAGCGATCGCAAGTGTCAATGACATCAGGCCCAATCCCACGTTGACACCTGTCCTTGTGTCTTTATTCAACCTGATGTACAATACCAAAACAACACTAAACATACCTATACAGAATGCGCCAACCCAAAATGTGATGCAGTATCTCTTCATATAGTATTATATATCTATCACTATTTATACAACATATGCGTCTAATCCTGAATGATGATTGGTTAAAACTGCATTCCAGCCGGTGTCTATTCCCCCATTTACCACAGGCTAAATCTATGATGTTAAAATTGATTTATACTCTGTTCCATCTGACTGCGCAATCCACTGTCTCATCAGCCCATCCAATTTGTAAACTTGATCTCCACTATAAAAAGCATCTACTGTAGACATTATCTCACATTTCTTTTAGAACAACATTTAGTTTTCAACAGCGGAGATTTGTATAAACCTTGCTTTCTGTCTCTCCGACATTTGCAACGTTGTTTCACTATTCAAATTCCATCTCCAGCTGTCCTATAGTAATGAACGTGTCAGAAGTCGGGACGAGAAGGACAGACAGGCATCGTTTCTCAGCCTGGCGAAATCATGAATCAGTTGGCATAGTTTTTATGGATATATGCAAACAAATGTCAATTGAAAAAAGGTCAAATGAAACGAAGTGCAGCTAGTTTGCAGTCTTTCCAGCTTCAGTTTGAAGTGATTGTATTACCTGTGTTCTGGGCTAGCTCCTCTGAACAACCGTGTCCTGATGAGTGAGAACACTTTCTATGCCAGGCGAAATTGCGCCCCATTAGCTCATTGTTATGGATGTATACAAATAAATGTCACTAGAAAACAGCTTAAACCAATGCAAATGCAGCTACTTTGCTGGTATTTGACGTGACTGCAAGTTAGCCGTAGTTAGCTAGCTAGGAAGCAAGGGATAAGAATGTTGCCAGCCAGTACGGCAATGCAACATTTAGAATGAACGACTGGGTCGCGTCCATAGATACATAACAAAAAGAATGAACGACCGGGTCGAGTCTCTGACGATAGAACGAATGACCAGCCGACTTGCGTAGCAACCCTAGATTTGTGTCGAGACTTTATCGTGTGGAAGGATGAAATAGTATGAATAAATTCATAAAAATAAAGTTTTTAAAGAAAATATGTCAATCATTATTTGAATATGTTGGCAACCCGTTTGTATAAAAGTGATAATGCTCTCTAAGCCGGCGTTTGGAGGATATATTGGCACGGTGCCAATATATCATCCAAACACCGGTTTCTTTGGCATTATCACTTAAATAATATATGTCCACAATCTGGCCACTGATCTGATAGATATTCCTTATATGATAGAATCACAATTTACCATGGGCTTTTAAGAGAACGTGAACAGCACATTCTCACTCCAAACAAACAGTAGTAAAATGTAATTGATATATTGACTGGAGTTCATTTCAATACTTCAGCATAACGTGTCCTACAGGTTTCCTCGTGGTTCTGATTAAAGTTATGTTCTTAAATTGTTCAGAGAACGTTAATAAACAACATTCTTCAGTGGGAATTTCAGTACTTCAGCATAACATTTCCTACAGGATTCCTCATGGTTCTATTTAATGTCATGTTCTCAAATTGTTCGTAGAATGTTAAGAAAACGTTCCAAAAAAACACAAGAAAACTTTAATAACATGAATCACACTGATGCCCTTTCACAATAAAACAATTAATGTGTTTGCAATGCATGACTAATACCTAAGAAAATGAATTTCCATGTGTCCTATTTGTGCTTGGAGTTACATAAAAGGTAACTCAAAATAAGATAGCAGTGTTATTAAAAGTCATTTTTAAACATTCAGTGGAAGTTTTAAAGAAATTATTCTAAAACTTCCAAATAACCTATCATTTTTTGTTCTCAGAGCATTAATAAAACCTCTCAGGAAAACTTTCAAGGAACCAGAGTAAAATGTTCTCAGAACCTCCCTGCAACCTAAAAATAAACATTCCCTGAACGTTAAACGTTGTTTTACCGGTCAGGAAATGTATGGCTTCATTCCTACCAACAATGTGAAACCATAAACATACCCACAACTTACAAGGAACGGAATGTGCTAGCTGGGACTGGACTCCTGTAGGTTATATTCTCGTCAACCAGTTACATAATCCCATTCACATCTTTGTATGTTAAACCATCCTCTCAGCTGGCCAAGAGAGCTGAAACACAAAGCAGAGGTGTGATGAAGTGGCACAACCTTCAGCTACAGGCTGCTCTTAGCTGGGTTACATAAAACACAGATGTGCCAAGGAGTTTCAGGGTACAATACGTGTGTAAAAGATTAGAAAACGTATAGGCTCTCCAGCTGTAAAGAATGTTTAAAAATTCTGAAGAACAAAAGAAGTTCTAAAGAAGTTTTGAGAGAGATATATATCAGAACATAACAATCATTACATAATTTCTACGTAGGAGAGGCCATTGAAATGGGTTTTGGCTTCAGTTTAATGAAGGTTTGAGGCTTGAGAGGCGAAAGTGAGCCAACAGAGATTTCTCTTGACATCATTGAATTTGTTGAATAGGCAAGTACAAGTACATCTGAGTGAAAGCATGTAGTGTTCAACTGGAGGTTCTGGTGAATGGATAATTCCATATAATTCAAAATAAATATAATGGGCAATGTGACCTGGAGGATTATGTTTAAACAGTTATACATTGTCTCAAAATATCCATTGTTAGCACACTGTGACACATTTTCAAGGTGATGTTTTTTTGTGTTGTTCTAATGTTGTTGTGAGCAGGGTGCTCTTCATCGGAGGGCATAAGGAATGGAGGGTGCCATCTCATGTCAAGCCAGGCTGCTATTACTGTCAACTCTTTCTGTTAGCCTGTACTTTTTTTAACCGACCAGGCAAGTCAGGCTAAACCCAGACGACGATGGGCCAATTGTGTGCCGCCCTATGGGACTCCCAATCACGTCCAGTTGTGATACAGTCTGGATTCAAACCAGGGTGTCTGTAGTGACGCCTCTAGCACTGAGATGCAGTGCTTTGGACCGCTGCCCCTGTATTGATTAGTGGGAGAAGATGGCTTCAATCCAGGATGTAGCTGGCTCATCGAATGGACACAGTGTGATAAGAAAATACATTTGATGTTAAGATAATTCTTGATGTAATGAGAAAATAACATGCAAAGCTTTTGACTTAAAAAAAAATGGCCAACGCTTGTTGGTCACTCAAACGTAAAAATAAAAAATATATCAGGGGTCTGCTTTTTTTTCCAGTGTGAATTTTCAGATGATTGAAAAAAGACTTAAAAGATGTTCAGTGGTACTTGTATCCTTTACACATAGTGTAGGCCGACCTGACTGGATATGTGAGGATGACATCTTTCACATGTTAGAGGTAGGTGTGAAAGTTGGGATTTCTGAGTATTCCAGCTGACCAAACCCGATGAGGTCAGATGATTATCAAAGCTGCTGAATCAGAGAGTTGCTACATTGGCGTTTGAAAGGGAAGACACTGACAGTCCAAGGCCTCCGCATCTGCAAGAAAAGTAAGGTGGACGCTATAGAAATGCAGCTGTAAGCACTGGAATTATTAACATTTAGGTGTGCTTACAAGACAGTATTAAATCAAAGTAAGCAAAAAATGAAAAAGGCTGCAGTACTGTGGATGAAAGAAGCCCACACCCTCACTTTTATTCTCTCATTTATTATTCATGTCATAACCCGCCCTCCCTGACCCAATCCCACTTTTTGTACAGAGACACAAAAAAAGGCTCCAGGCCATCACTGACCTCTACATGCATCTACATATGTGGTTCATAAGGGGGTTCAACTTTGAGTTTTCAATCATTTGAACTTTCATATGAGTTCATAGCATTTTAGTGGTCATGGTCTTTCAAAACATGTCAAAACCTATATCCTTGGGTTGGGATACTCACAGTCATACAGGACAGTAAAACCAATATCTTACTCAATAACGATAATGGAGGAAAATATGAAATCTATAATGCCTTATTTGGTGTGATGTTGGGAAATCCCCTAATGTTTTCATGCTTCCTTTTGTTTTGGATAAATGTGATATGTGGTTGTCTCACCTAGATACTTTAAGATGGATGTATTAACTGTGAGTCACTGGTTAAGAGCGCCTGCTAAAATGAATCAAATGTTCATGTGATTGAAGTGATTTCAAAATCACTAGCAATGCTTATCATGTTTGATAATGTTTACATTCATATGATGCTTAATTATTTACAACCTCTTTTGAAGGCTGGCAAACATAGCATCTTAATATTCAGTAAACACACCTTTTTGAAGGTATTTTAGTTGGTCTATCATTAAAACAATCCGGAAAGCTTAAATCTAACACACCAGTTGCATTCTATTGACTGCAGCTTCCCTCTGGCTCCTAGATCTGTCTTGTCCCTACAGGTAACGTTTACTCCCAACATGATATCATAGGAAAAGTTTTCTCAATACATTGCAGTCAATGGGAAAGGATGAGTGTCACGGGGTTGATGTTTTTCTCTACATTGCAGTCAATGGGAAAAGATTAGTGTCACGGGGATGATGTTTTTTTGTCTCTCTCTCTACCTGCTTCACCCCTCAATCTCTTATCTCTCCCTCGCCATTCTTGCACCCCTTCCACCCTCAAGTCAATAACAAAAAGACCAATATCCTCTTCAGAATTCATAACAAGTCTCTTAGTTTATAGAACTGCAAGACCATTGTGCCAAATGGAGGTAAAAAAATGCTTTTGGGTCGATTTACTTCAAATGTTATATACTGGGTTCCCCACTAACAAATAGGTCAAATTTGGGAATATAAAATATTTTTAACCCTTCGAAAAGTGTACGGCCTCCTGGGGTGCCCTTTAACGATGCTCTGAGTTTCAAGTCTTTACGTTAACAATGTACCATTCTACAGATGATGGAAGACAGTGTTTTGGTGTTACTGCAGGGAGAGAACGAAGGACCGTGTTGAGGATGAATTAAGATTTTCTTTTGCCACAGGAAGCTGAACCTCAACACAGCACATTAACTCTAGGTCAGTCTTCAAGTGAGGCCTACCTTTCTGCCATGTATTGGGGGCAGGGGCCAATTATGTAGTGGGGGCAATTGTTAATTGTATTAAGGTTAGGGTTATGTCTAGCCAAGATGTGGAGGGCTAGGGTTGAGCAGGGATGTGGACATGAAGCTAGGGTTAAGTTTAGGGGTTGAGTTCAAAGGTTGTCTGCCTGCCTGCCTGTCTGCCTCTCTGTCTGTGAGTGGATATGTCTGTCTGTTTGTCTGTCTGAGTCTTTCACCAATTTACCCATTGCAGCTCTATCACCAACTGTTTTGCCTTGAATGCGATGTATTGACTTGAGCGCCAATACCCTTAATGCATAGTTATGCTTCAACATCGTCTCTGTGAAGGTGGGAAAGTGGAGAGAGAGGTGGAGGTGGGAGAGAGAGAAATAAGATTAGAATGAGGGGAAGAGGGAGAGAGAGAGAGAGATAGAGAGAGAAAGGGCGAGAGGGAGAGAGTGAGTGAAGGAGAGAGGGGGGAAATATATAGATAGAAAGAGAGAGAGAGAGAGGGAGCGAGAGAGAGAGAGGATTGTGTCATGTTTGTGATGCATCCATATTGTGATGTTAACCTTATTTTTGGTCATGACTTACTATGCCCATGTTGAGTCTTTAATGTGGATGTAAAGAGAAGCAGTGGATTTTGAAGAACAAAGTACGTGCATGCACCACCTGACACTTGATCTGCTTTAGTTACTCTGATAGACCAATAGGAGCACTGGTTTACAGTACAAACAGTTGTACCTTTATTTGGGGAAACACTAGCCTATTGTTGGTCCACCTATGACAGCCAATGTTAAACTGTTAAATGTTAACTCATGCAGGAGATATTAACATACTAGACGAGAAACTGAGTACACATTTTTGATTATTCCATTGAGAGCAGTAAGAGTCTCATTAACCAAGGAGAAAGTGGTTGAAAATAGATAAACACTCCTAATGGGGTTCCATAAAATTACAAGAGCAGGATATGACAGTCAATGTGACCCAATGACCTTAATTAATTCTTTAAATCTGCTGATGAAAACACTTTTAGTAGATAGAGAGGTGAGTTTCAAGACTCTCAAAAGCTCTGTCTGAGAGGGAGAGAGAGAAGACGTGGAGAGAATTTAAACTCCCCCATTTCTAACGCCGCAGGAGATGTTTTAAAACTTTCAGGACATATTAGAGATTCATTATATAATGATGGTGAATAAAGATATTTGCTCATCAATTAGCTCTGCATTGACATTGTCCTGGGGCAAAACTAACTGTCCAGACAAAAAGTTTAGAATTTTAATGCTGTGAAATTGTGCTCTCAAACTCAACACTGTTTGGGTAGGTACTGGTAAGAATTACAATGAAAAAAAGTAGTTAAAAACCACTATTTAACTGCTATAAGCTATCACAACTTTGACAACTTGTTAAATATAGTCAACAATGCACGTTACAATGAATCTAATATTCAGCATTTTTCATGGTTTTATAACAGTTTATTAACATGTCATGAACATGTTATTAACGTTATCATCAACATGAGCATTGTATTATCTGTTATACCTATCAATCTACCTACCCTATATTACAAAGATAACCTATTAGGAACATATGACATTGATGGTGATATTATATTGCTGCGTTCATCATTTTCCATTGAGGATAATAGCCAACACACTCTTACAGTGTAAGACACCTAGATATGGAAGCCATAGAAGGAGACATTGGTGGGGACAGATTGTGGAAGGCAAGAACAGGTACAGTATCACAGCAAGGAGAGAACCAGGAGCCCCGTACATTTCCAGCTATGAAATATGCAAGCGCTGCACATGATTATGAAATAAGACCTGAAATGTAGCCCTTCAACTTTTGCTACACGCACAGTCAGCACTAGGGGATGCCTGGTAGATTAACATGGAGAACCCCTCTGCTTATTGCGTTAGAGCAGCTCCAACGGGCTATTTTAATAATGCATATTCACTCATGCATATATTCTCAGCACTGTGTCAAGTACAGGGGATTAAAAAAGTTTATCATTTCAAAACTGACATAGCAGGCTTTTTTATTAGCATCCAATAAATGTTGATTCCTTTTTTGCCTTTCATAGAGCACCTAATGACAGTGTTGAAAAAAAAAACACATTTACCAGCCATCAGGGAGATGCTGTATTTCATGCCAATACTAATATTCTCAGATCTCAAATGAGGATTCTGAAGTTAGTGTCTATTAAAATAAAAAATGCTAATGTATGAGTTCTAAAATGGTTTTATATCAGTGAGGTTTTATTTCATGTCCACTGTTGAACTTCTTTTAAGAACTTGTTGTATTTCAGTGGCTGTGAACTGTAAAGGCAGAGTCTTTGCTCAATGGTGTCTCAATGCTTTTCTTCACCATGTTTGGAGGTCTGTTTGCCATGATTCCATCTCCCATGAAGCCCCAAACTTTCCAAATATCCCCCGGCTAAACACAGACAGCGAGTCTCTGGTGCTAGAGTCGATACAGAACCTACTTGAGGTATTGATGGGATGGGATATCTGGAGGATAGGCTTGAGATCTTGCCAAACCCATGGTCTCTAATCCCTGGGTGAGAAATACAAAAAGAGAGAAAGAAAAGAGAAGAATAGAGAATGTGAAGTACAGTACCATTGGTAAACCACCTAAATCATCTGCCATAAGTGGACCGGAGCAGTCCGCGAACAGACTCTGAAATGTCTTATTTCATTTTTAATACTCCCGGAGCTCCTGAGCAGTCTAGGATTGTGTTGCTGTAATCCCACTGCTAGATGTTTCCTATGCTCAATATGTTAATATCTTCCACCACATGGATCATTTGTCAGGGACTTGGCAGATGGGGTTTGCATCCGTTTGCATCCAAGACAGATGTACCAACATGTTTGTTCCCCTTCTCTGTGTGCATTTCAATGGTTGACTCACCATGCTTTTCCTATGGAAACAATACCTGCCTTTGTTCAACGATAAAAAGTGAATAGGTAAATCCAATGAACATACAGAGGAAAGAGATCAACAGACCTGAGGGTTAGCAGCCTGTAACTAAGTAGAGTGTGTAGAGGCAGATGGTGAAATGTGCATTGTTATTACTCAATAGACCAAATATGGAAAAAGGCATGTGTTCCACATCATCTCTAGCTGAATCAATTCTACAATTATCTTTCAAGCCCCCTTCAAAAAACGACTCTATAACCAGTGTCTGACCAAAATCAAATACCTACTTTTTATGGCTTTATTTGGTTTATTTATGCACTGAGTGTGTTTCTCAATTTACCCAGTGCTTGATCTCCATATTAAGTACCAAAAGCTTTTTGATGGTATAGTTTGTATCTTTATAATCATCGTAACACTGTACTGCCCTTAATGGTTAGTGCTAGCACATATGTTTCCGTAATCATAAACTGTTTGAAGTGCATCACATTAATCTGTTGAATTTAAATTCAGTCAAGGCAACACTTTGCTATTGTTGACTACTGTATAACGAAGCATCATCGACAACACAATCATGGAACCAACCTAATTTCAAGGGGAAGGTGGAGTCAAGCATTGAGAAAAATGACACAAAACAACGCCATCCGGTTATCTAGCAGCACTATTGAAAGGGACCGAAAAAATCCACTTCATCGGATGCTGTCATGCCGACATATAACACTGTAAATATTTTCTAAGTTATGCAATACTGTACTACTTATACATTTGCCCTTCTTACTCTCAGGCAATACGACTCGTTGGTGCTGCCATCCATGCATCCAAACAAACAAACAAACGGACCAGAACCCATTTCAGCATGCAAGCTATGTTATTAACATCCGTTTTTTCTAATGTTGTTTAGGAATGTATACTGTACATTTTTAGATGGTACTGAGACTCATGAATGTAATGAGGCATTTACTTCCCTCGCCATCCGTTGAAGGTGGAGATGTTGTTGTTGTTGTTGTGGTTGATGTGTACAGTAGGGGAACAATTTCAATTATATATGCTTGGGCTTGTAACTATACCACAGGCAATGGAGACAACTTCCTCAACACTCTTTGAAAGTTGGCCACCGCTTGAAGTGCATGACCATCAAAGTTCCGTTGCCCAATTCGTTTCATTCCAAGTCTCATCTGATTGATGACGTTGGAGATGAAGTATTGTTTACACCACAGCCGCCCGTCATTATACAGCGTATGCTGCTTACAGTAGAAACCTGCAGTGAGGAGAATACATTTGAATGCATTTCCATGAGATTAAAACATTTGAAGTGTATGTGCTGACCCGAGGACTTTCAGATGGGCCCTGCCCTATTTTTTCCTTAAATGTTTCCAGGATGAAAATGAATGCTGCTGTGAATGTTGCAGTCGGCTGGCGAGGGGGTCTCGGCAAACAGTCTTTCATGTGCTCAGGCTGACAGGCGTTTGAAGTAAGTGGTAGCCTGAGATTAGGCTGGGAGGGTATCAGGTCAGGTCAGCTTTTATAGAGAGACAATCGTTGATGATGATGATAGGCATCCTCCAACTTTAAGACATCTTCAGAGACAATATCCTGTTTTTAGATCTACTGTATACCTGAGTTAACAAATAAAATGGGAAAAAAAAAAGCTTCACTCCAGCATCTATTAACATGTTAGATGTTGCATAAATACAGTATATGCTGATGTAAAACACTGTTCACTCAGAGTGGCTTCTGGGCATAATTAGTATCCTTAACAGGTTTCCCCTTTAGTGTTTTAGTTTCTTTAATATGGGGGGAGTATTTCTATTTCTGCTTCGAGTTGGGTTTGATGTTTTGATGTTTTGCCAAAAAGTAGGAGGAGAGCTAGAGCTTGGACACCTCAAAAAAAAGATTCACTCCAGGGACAAGCACACTCTAGTGGGTCAAACTAAACTCGTCTCTACTTCTCTTCATGTGCATCCAGGCAAAGACCACATTAAAGTGTCACTACACATCTTCATCAATATTTCCAGTCGAAAGTTTTTAAAATTCCATAGCACCCACCCAAGTGGCTAACGGTAGATACCTAGAACATTCTGATAAGGATTGCAGGATTGAAGTATCATTAGTAACAGAATAAATACACTAATTCTGACATAATTGTACAGACATAATTGTACAGACTTTAGGTATTGCCCTTAACTTTCGAACACAGTTTACTCATAAATTACCAGTGAGCAAGTCCCACAACCACAGACAGAATATCTCTCCAGATTCATTTAAATCTCAGCACTGAAGAGATTAAATACATTGCAAGTACATTAGAATATAGAACAGTATAGAACCCCTGACATTAGATCTGTAGAGTATTGGGCTGATTGAGAAATTGATTGAATTATGCCTGCACTCTGCCACAAACATATACAGTGCATTCGGAAAGTATTCAGACCCCTTGACTTTTTCCACATTTTGTTACGCTACAGCCTTATTCTAAAATTGAGTATATAAAAAAAAAAGTGGTCTTAAAACCTGTTTTCGCTTTGTCATTATGGGGTATTGTGTGTAGATTGATGAGGAAAACGTTTGTTTTGATCAATTTTAGAATAAGGCTGTAACCAGTGTCGACCCGTCATTCAGGGCAGGTGGGGCAGAGCTAAGGATTGGGAGGAGGGGTTGCCATGGTTACTGTTAGCCGACAGGGAGGTTTCACAGGAGGGCACAAGTTTCAGTCCAAATGACCTAGTGTTCGGACATAGTGTGCGTTGGCTTCTAGCAGTGCTCCAAGATGACGGTAAGTCTCCTAAGCCCCCCCAGTCCTTGTTATTTTATGTGTGTGATTTTGGGCGATGCCTGTACGCCGCTGGTGATCTTCACAGAGGAGGATGAAAGGAATATTTGATCGGTGACCTGAGCCTCATCAGTTTAGTTCAGGTGACCAGGTTCTTGCTCTGCTGCCAATTGTTAATTATCCTTTTCAAGCCATGTTTCAAAGTCCATTTATGGCAAAACTATCTAGTTGCCACTTCAAGTAACAGACACATCTCAACATCAACTGTTCAGAGGAGACTGCATGAATCAGGCCTTCAATGTAGAATTGCTGCAAAGAAACCAATCCTAAAGGACACAAAGAAGAAGAAGAAACTTGCTTGGGCCAAAAAACACGAGCAATGGACATTAGACAGGTTGAAATCTGTCCTTTGGTCTGAAGCATGGAGGAAGAGGTGTGATGGTGTAGGAGTGCTTTGCTGGTGACACTGTCAGTGATTTATTTAGAATTCAAGGCACACTTAACAAGCATGGCTACCACAGTATTCTGCAGCGATACGCCATCCCATATGGTTTGCCCTTAGTAAGACTGTCATTTGTTTTTCAACAGGACAATGACCCAACACACTTCCAGGCTGTGTAAGGGCTATTTTAACAAGAAAGAGAGCGATGGAGTACTGCAGCAGATGACCTGGCCTCCACAAACACCTGACCTCAACCCAATTGAGATGGTTTGGATGAGTTGGACTGCAGAGTGAAGGAAAAGCAGCCAACAAGTGCCCAGAATATGTGGGAACTCCTTCAAAACTGTTGGAAAAGCATTCCTGGTGAAGCTGGTTGAGAGAATGCCAAGAGTGTACACAGTTGTCATCAAGGCAAAGGGTGGTTACTATAGGTTAAACAGTGTGTTTTTATGTTTTGCTGGTCGCATTATTTTATGCTGTGTGTCGCGTGTTTTGTCAATGCCTGTTCTGTCTCTGTGGTTTTCGGCAGCCCAAAGCGCAGCTAATGCCTGTTTGATTCAGTCATAATGTCATCAAAAAGCATTGCTCCTCCTTCACTAGAAGTAGAATGGTTTGACTACAGAATATATAATTTTGGGGACATTGGTGCTGTTATTTTGATACAATGATTTTTGGTATCTCTGAAGGCTTAGGTCCTATAGTCACGGTTCACCACTGCTGTGATCATAACCCATCCATCTTTCAAGGGGAAAATGCTTGGAATTCCAAATCTTCCTTTTCGTTGCCTTGGCATCTTAATTAGCGACATGAGCATGCGACTGGGAGCAGCCGGCTGGGCTGGGTCTCTGGAAGGAAGGTTCCTCTCCAGCTTAGGGACACACATATGGTCCTGTCATGTTCCTCCCTAATGAGGATTAATGGCAGCCATGACAGTCTCTTCTTCCAGAGCTAGAGACAACCACACTTAAAGCCCACTTAACTTTGAACTCCATCTGAACTAGATGCCAAGGTTTCTTTTTCACAATATGAAAGTTCCGAGGCCCCCTTTTAGACCCATGCTTTTGCTGTTCACTTTCAGGTACTGTATGTCATATTCCCCTATTTTGATTTTCTTACTAAGACAACCACAAAGATGTCTTGTCTCTGGTGTATTTTTCAGTTTTCACATGTGACTCTGCAGGAATTGAGCAAAGGGTTTGTGTTTGACGTCAGTAAAGCAGCTGGTGTGTTAGAGTTTCTAGTGAGTAAGGTCCTGCCATTTCAATATGGATGAGTGTGCGTTGCTGAGATGATCGTCTACACTACGTCTATGTTCTCCGAATGATGCATCAGAAGGCCAAAGTTGGGTCTTAACAGTTACTGAAAGAAACCAAATAAAAATATCACTCATTAGTCCTCCTACCAATGTATTTATAAGTATTTATAAAATGTTTTACTGTTTCTGAAAATGTCATTTGTTTTCTAGCATCTCATGGTGAACACCTAGCATATTCAATATAGCTGTCACATATCTTAACGACAAGGCCATAATGTATTACACTCAGCACAATGAAACTAGTGCAGTCATTGTAACACTGTAGCCTCTCCCCATTCAAAGCTGACTGCAATGCCCTTTTCAACTTCCGCTAAAATGCTCAATGAAGGGAAATACGTACTCACAGCTTTTCAGGCTTTTGCAAGGTCCCGTTGTTCTGCAGACACATGCAACTGCTTTGTGTTCTACAGTTCACACAATGGACAGAAAGGTGAGTGAGTCTCAGTGGAAAAGCACAGTAGTGGAAAAAGTACTAAATTCTCATACTTGAGTACAAGTAAAGATACCTTAACAGAAAATGACTCAAGTAAAAGTGAGTCACCCAGAAAACATTACTTGAGTAAAAGTATTTGGTTTTAAATATACATGAGGATCGAAAGTAAATTTAATTTCTAAAATATACATATAAAAAATACAAGAATATATAATTTCATGCTTTATCTTGGCCAGGTCGCAGTTGTAAATGAGATCTTGTTCTCAACTGGCCTACCTGGTTAAATAAAGGTGAAATTAAAATTACAGTAAATTAAAATAAATGTCAAATGTCTTAGATTAAGCAAACTGTAAGGGTTTTCCTCCTCTTCGTCTGAAGAGGAGGTGTAGCAAGGATCGGACCAAGATGCGGCGTGGTAAGTGTCCATGGTTGTTTATTTAAAAACATGAACTGAACACTCAATGAATACAAAACAATAAACGTGAACAAAACCGAAACAGTACCGTGTGGCGAACAAACACAGACACGGAAACAATCACCCACAAACACACAGTGAAACCCAGGCTATCTAAGTATGATTCTCAATCAGAGACAACTAATGACACCTGCCTCTGATTGAGAACCATACTAGGCCGAAACATAGAAATTCCCAAAACCTACAAAAACAAACATAGACAACCCACCCAACTCACGCCCTGACCATACTAAATAAATACAAAACAAAGGAAATTAAGGTCAGAACGTGACAGTACCCCCCCCCCAAAGGTGCGGACTCCGGCCGCAAAACCTTGACCTATAGGGGAGGGTCTGGGTGGGCGTCTGTCCGCGGTGGCGGTTCTGGCGCGGGACGCGGACCCCACTTCAACATTGTCTTAGTCCGCCTTATTGTCCGCCTCCGTGGCTTTCTCACCATGGCCACCCCTCTCAATGACCCCACTGGACAGAGGGGCAGCTCGGGACAGAGGGGCAGAAGCTCTGGACAGAGGGGCAGGAGCTCGGGACAGAGGGGCAGGAGCTCGGGACAGAGGGGCAGGGGCTCGGGACAGAGGGGCAGGGGCTCGGGACAGAGGGGCAGGGGCTCGGGACAGAGGGGCAGGGGCTCTGGCGCCTCTGGGCTGAGGGGCTCTGGCGCCTCTGGGCTGAGGGGCTCTGGCGCCTCTGGGCTGAGGGGCTCTGGCAGCGGCGCCGGACAGGCGGGAGGCTCCGGCAGCGGCGCCGCTGCCGGAGCGTCCCGCCTGTCCGCGCCGCTGCCGGAGCGTCCCGCCTGTCCGGCGCCGCTGCCAGAGCCCTCAGCCCAGAGGCGCCAGAGCCCTCAGCCCAGAGGCGCCAGAGCCCCTGCCCCTCTGTCCCGAGCCCCTGCCCTCTGTCCCGAGCCCCTGCCCCTCTGTCCCGAGCCCCTGCCCCTCTGTCCCGAGCTCCTGCCCCTCTGTCCCGAGCTCCTGCCCCTCTGTCCAGAGCTTCTGCCCCTCTGTCCCGAGCTGCCCCTCTGTCCAGTGGGGTCATTGAGAGGGGTGGCCATGGTGAGAAAGCCACAGGCGGGACGCTCCGGCAGCGGCGCCGGACAGGCGGGACGCTCCGGCAGCGGCGCCGGACAGGCGGGAGGCTCCGGCAGCGGCGCCGGACAGGCGGGAGGCTCCGGCAGCGGCGCCGGACAGGCGGGACCACCTGCAGGGAGGAGACAGAGAGACAGCCTGGTGCGTGGGGCTGCCACAGGAACCACCAGGCTGGGGAGACCTTCAGGAGGCTTGGTGTTAGGAGGAGCCTGAAGGACCGGGCTGTGGGGGAGCACTGGAGCTCTGGTGCGCAACCTTGGCACCACTTCCCCAGGCTGGACAACTACTCTAGCCCGGACCCTCCAGAGTGCAGGCACAGGTTGAACCGGGCTGTGGGTAAGCACGGGAGATCTAGTGCTTACTACACGCACCTCTCCCTTTGGCTCCACTCCCACATTTGCCCGGCACGAGCGGAGCGCAGGCAGAGGACGCACTGCACCCTCCCAGCGCCCCGGAGACACAGCACGCAGAGCCGGCGCAGGATAACCTGGACCAAAACTGCGTACCGGCGACCAGACCCGCTGAGCAGGCACCATACGCCCTGGCTCAATGCCCACACTCGCATGGCACTCTCGGGGGGCTGCCCTATAGCGCACCGGGCTATGGGCACGCACTGGCGACACCGTGCGCTTAACTGCATAACACGGTGCCTGACCAGTAATGCGCTGCTTATCATAAGCACGAGGAGTGAGCTCAGGTCTGCTACCTGGCTTTGTACCACACCTCGTGTGCCGCCCCCCAAAATAATTTGGGGCTGCCTCTTATACCTGTCGCACTGCCGTGCTGGCTTCGCCAACCTCATTCTCCTGTAGCCTTCCTTGCACTGCTCCATCGAATCCCAGGCGGGCTCCGGCACTCTCCCTGGGTCGACCGCCCACCTGTCTATCTCCTCCCAAGTCGTGTAGTCCAGATTCTGCTCTGATGCTGGCCGCTGTTGTTGCTGCTGCTGCTGCTGTCGTCGCTGCGGTTTTTCACCACGCCGCTCAGCTTTCGCTGCCTCCAGCTCTGCTTTAGGGCGGCGATTTTCCCCAGCCTGTGCCCAGGGTCCCTCTCTGTTCAGTATCTGCTCCCATGTCCAGGAGTCCTGTGATGCTGGCCGCTGTTGCTGCTGCTGCTGCTGTCGTCGCTGCGGTTTTTTACCACGCCGCTCGGTCCTTGGTGGGTGGGTGATTCTGTAAGGGTTTTCCTCCTCTTCGTCTGAAGAGGAGGTGTAGCAAGGATCGGACCAAGATGCGGCGTGGTAAGTGTCCATGGTTGTTTATTTAAAAACATGAACTGAACACTCAATGAATACAAAACAATAAACGTGAACAAAACCGAAACAGTACCGTGTGGCGAATAAACACAGACACGGAAAGAATCACCCACAAACACACAGTGAAACCCAGGCTACCTAAGTATGATTCTCAATCAGAGACAACTAATGACACCTGCCTCTGATTGAGAACCATACTAGGCCGAAACATAGAAATTCCCAAAACCTAGAAAAACAAACATAGACAACCCACCCAACTCACGCCCTGACCATACTAAATAAATACAAAACAAAGGAAATTAAGGTCAGAACGTGACACAAACCATATAGCACCATTTTCTTGTTTTTTTTAATTTACCGATAGCCAGGGACACACTCCAACACCCGGCCATCATTTACAAAGTATATGTGTTTAGCGAGTCCGCCAGATCAGGGGCAGTATGGATGACCAGGGATGTTGTCTTGAGTGAATCGGACCATTTTCCTGTCCTGCTCAGCATTCAAAATGTAACGAGTACTTTTGGGTGTCAGGGAAAATGTATGGAGTAAAAAGTACATTATTTCTTTAGGAATGTACATTGGTGAAGTAAGAGTTGTCAGAAATATAAATAGTAAACTACAGATACCCCCCAAAACTACTTAAGTAGTACTTTAAAGTATTTTTACTTAAGTACTTCACACCACTGGGAAAGTATTGATTACCTACTCATACTATGTGGGAAAACACTGTAAATGTAATGGTCAACATACCGTATAGTGGCTTACATTGCTGGAGTAAAATGTTTCTGGGAGAAATGGCAGCAGTTTTACGGGCGCCAAACCAATTGTGCTATTATGTGGGGGGGTTTTGCATTATTTGTAACTTATTTTGTACATAATGTTTCTGTCACCATATCTTACGGCAAAAAAAGAGCTTCTAGAAATCAGGACAGCGATCTCTCACCCCGGATTAGACAAAGATTTTTTATTCAACAAGCAGGACGCACAGACGCCCAACAAGGCCAAAATCCACATCATTGGCAAGAGAAAGAGACACAGGTACAGAGGACACAGAGCGTGGGTGCCTCGTAAGGATCCACGAACGGCGAGTGGGAAATCTGCCTTTACCGCCAGTATTACTTGCCAACATACAATCATAGGGCAATAAATTAGATTAGGTACGATCGCGAATATCCTACCAACAGGACATCAAAAACTGTAACATCTTATGTTTCACCGAATCATGGCTGAATGACGACATGGATAGGGATATACGCTGCATCGGCTAGATACACTCCGGTAAGACGGGGGGGGACAGTCTGTGCATATTTGTAAACAACAGCTGGTGCACGAAATCTAAGGAAGTCTCTAGATTTTGCTCGCCTGAAGTAGAGTAAATCATGATAGGTTTCAAGACTAGTCATTCAACTGAGACTGCTCTTCTCTGTATCACGGAGGCCCTCCGCACTGCTAAAGCCTACTCTCTCTCCTCTGCTCTCATCCTTCTAGACCTATCGGCTGCCTTCGATACTGTGAACCATCAGATCCTCCTCTCCACCCTCTCCGAGTTGGGCATCTCCGGCGCGGCCCACGCTTGGATTGCGTCCTACCTGACAGGTCGCTCCTACCAGGTGGCGTGGCGAGAATCTGTCTCCTCACCACGCGCTCTCACCACTGGCGTCCCCCAGGGCTCTGTTCTAGGCCCTCTCCTATTCTCGCTATACACCAAGTCACTTGGCTCTGTCATAACCTCACATGGTCTCTCCTATCATTGCTATGCAGACGACACACAATTAATCTTCTCCTTTCCCCCTTCTGATGACCAGGTGGCGAATCGCATCTCTGCATGTCTGGCAGACATATCAGTGTGGATGACGGATCACCACCTCAAGCTGAACCTCGGCAAGACGGAGCTGCTCTTCCTCCCGGGAAGGACTGCCCATTCCATGATCTCGCCATCACGGTTGACAACTCCATTGTGTCCTCCTCCCAGAGCGCTAAGAACCTTGGCGTGATCCTGGACAACACCCTGTCGTTCTCAACTAACATCAAGGCGGTGGCCCGTTCTTGTAGGTTCATGCTCTACAACATCCGCAGAGTACGACCCTGCCTCACACAGGAAGCAGCGCAGGTCCTAATCCAGGCACTTGTCATCTCCCGTCTGGATTACTGCAACTCGCTGTTGGCTGGGCTCCCTGCCTGTGCCATTAAACCCCTACAACTCATCCAGAACGCCGCAGCCCGTCTGGTGTTCAACCTTCCCAAGTTCTCTCACGTCACCCCGCTCCTCCGCTCTCTCCACTGGCTTCCAGTTGAAGCTCGCATCCGCTACAAGACCATGGTGCTTGCCTACGGAGCTGTGAGGGGAACGGCACCTCAGTACCTCCAGGCTCTGATCAGGCCCTACACCCAAACAAGGGCACTGCGTTCATCCACCTCTGGCCTGCTCGCCTCCCTACCACTGAGGAAGTACAGTTCCCGTGCAGCCCAGTCAAAACTGTTCGCTGCTCTGGCCCCCCAATGGTGGAACAAACTCCCTCACGATGCCAGGACAGCGGAGTCAATCACCACCTTCCGGAGACACCTGAAACCCCACCTCTTTCAGGAATACCTAGGATAGGATAAAGTATTCCTTCTCACCCCCCTTAAAAGATTTAGATGCACTATTGTAAAGTGGCTGTTCCACTGGATGTCTTAAGGTGAACGCACCAATTTGTAAGTCGCTCTGGATAAGAGCGTCTGCTAAATGACTTAAATGTAAATGTAAATGTAATGATAAGCTGTTGACCACACTATTTGCCAAGAAAGTTTTCATCTCTATTTTTCATGGCTGTTTGTTTACCACCACAGATGGATGTTGGCACTATGACCACACTCAGTCAGCTGTGTAAGGAAATTAGCAAATGGGAAACCGCTCACCCAGAAGCGGTGCTCCAATTGGCCGGGGTCTTTAATGCAGGGAAACTTAAATCAGTTTTACCTCATTTCTATCAGCATGTTAAATGTGCAACAACAGGAAAATAAATTCTAGATCACCTGTACTCCACACACAGAGACGCATACAAAGCTCTCCCTCACCCTCCATTCGGCAAATCTGATCACAATGCTATCCTCCTGATTCCTGCTTACAAGCTAATATGAAAGCAGGGAGCACCAGTGACTCGGTCTTTAAAAAAGTGGTCAGATGAAGCAGATGCTAAGCTACAGGACTGTTTTGCTTCATCAATAAGTGAATCGTTGACATCGCCCCCACAGTGACCGCAGTCTACATACCCAAACCAGAAGCCATGGATTACAGGCAACATTCACACTGAGCTTGTAATGGGGTGCGTAACTGGTGGCAGTGAAGTCAGACGCAGGAGAGCAGAACTAGGTAATAGCCAGAGCAGTTTAATTTCAAAACCAACGGCATTAAGAAAATAGCAACATGGGTACAAAACCCAACGCGCACCAGTAACCATGTGCACAAGCACTTACAACAAACAAATCCACACAAAGACATGGGGGGAACAGAGGGTTAAATACACAACACTTAATGAGGGAAATCAGAACCAGGTGTGTAGGAAAACAAGACAAAACAAATGGAAAATGAAAAGTAGATTGGCAATGGCTAGAAGAACGATGACGCCAACCGCTGAACGCCGCCCGAACAAGGAGAGGAACCGAATTCAGTGGAAGTCGTGAAGAAGCTAAAGGGTAGAGCCGCCACCTTCAAGGTGCAGGACTCGAACCCGGAAGCTTATAAGAAATCCTGCTATGCCCTCCGACAAACCATCAAACAGGCAAATAGCCAATACAGGACTAAGATTGAATCGTATTACACCGGCTCCAATGCCCATCTTATGTGGCAGGGCCTGCAAACTATTACAGACTACAAAGGGAAACACAGCCGCGAGCTGCACAGTGACATGAGCCTACCAGATGAGCTAAATCACTTCTATGCTCGCTTTGAGGCAAGCAACACTGAGGCATGCATGAAGTGATTTGAAAGGCTGGTAATGGCTCACATTAACACCATTATCCCATAAACCCTAGACCCACTCCAATTTGCGTACTGTCCAAACAGATCCACAGATGAAGCAATCTCTATTGCACTCCACACTGCCCTTTCCCACCTGGACAAAAGGAACACCTACATGAGAAATCTATTCATTGACTACAGCTCAGCGTTCAACACCAGGATCCTGGGACTAAACACCTCCCTTTGCAACTGGATCCTGGACTTCCTGATGGCCGCCCACAGGTGGTGAGGGTAGGTAGCAAAACTGTCACGCCCTGATCTGTTTCACCTGTCCTTGTGATTGTCTCCACCCTCTCTAGGTGTCGCTTGTTTTCCCCAGTGTATTTATCCCGTCTTGTATGTTCAAGTCAACCAGTGTGTTTTTCCCGTTCTCCTGCCTTCTCTATTTTCTTTTTGATTGTCCTCCCTGTTTTGACCCTTGCCTGTTTCTGGACTCTGTACCCGCTTGCCTGACCATTCTGCCTGCCTGCCTTGACCTCGAACCTGCCTTCCACTCTGTACCTCCTGGATTTTGAACTGGTTTTGACCTTTTGCCTTTCCACAACCATTCTCTTGACTACCCCTTTTTGGATCAATAAACATCTAAGACTCCAACCATCTGCCTCGTGTGTCTGCATCTGGGTCTCGCCCTGTGCCCTGATAGTACGAACTGGCCATGACAGACCCCGCAGACTTGGATCAACACCGCCACGCTGTCTCCCTGTAGGGAGCCATTATTGGGAGGCATGAGGAGCTTCTACAGGACCTGTTGGAAGGGCTTCGTTCCCTGACGGAACGCCACGACCAAGGGTTTAAGGCTACCATGGAGCTAATTAAGGAGTTAATTCATAGGCTGTCTGCCATCCCTGAGAAACCCCAATCTCCCAGTACTTATCTTCCTTTTAGTGGTGAGTTGGTACAGCCTACACTGGTTCCCTGAGAACCCCACTTACCTCCTCTGGATAGATATTCTGGGAATCCTGGTACCTGGGATATTCTTTCTCAGTGCTCTCCTATTTTTGAGCTACAGCCATCTTCATTCCCTTCGGACCGGTTGAAGATAGCGTATATTATTACGCTGATGTCGGGAAGGGTGCTCTCCTGGGCCGCGGCTGTTTGGAAGCAACAATCCACCCTTTATTGTCATCTGGAGGAATTCATGGCAGAGGTGAGGAAGGTATTTAATTATCCGGTATCCGAAAGAGAGGTGGCCAGTAAACTTCTTGAATTATGTCAAAACTCCCTTAGGGTGACGGACTACGCGATTGCTTTTCGTGCGTTGACCGGATTCCCGTCGTACCCTAGCCTTCATCCGATAACATTTTTGGTGGCCCACAATGGTTCCTGACGTCTCTGCCTTTGTCACAGTGTGCACAGTGTGTACTCAGAACAAGACTCCATGGCAAGCTCCTTCTGGCCTCCTTCAGCCACTACCTGTCCCTCATCGTTCCTGGTCCCATATCTCTCTGGACTTTGTCACTGGGCTCCCTCCGTCTGATGGCAACACCGTCATTCTGACAGTAGTGGACCGATTCTCCAAGGCTGCCCATTTCATCCCTTTCCCCAAACTACCCTCTGCCAAGGAGACAGCCCAGTTTATGGTGCAGTACATCTTCTGGATCCATGGATTCAGTTTTCGACTGGCCGTTGGGGATGAAATCCGGAGGACAGGCTGTCTGATGACCCAATAATGGTGCAGAACGTGTTCCAGAACTGAGGGGCTCTGTGTTTGGGCACCACAGCACTTCTTTCCTCTGATTTTGTCTGGAACAGTATGGTATGGTGTGAGCCTGAGTGTTTGGATACCAGGACTCAACACACACTTGTAACAACTGCAGACAGACAGTCACCATTGTCCTCAATACCTTTTGTTGCTCATCTCAATACCTCAAACCTCATCTCCTTGCCGGAAACATGACACTGGAGCTGAGATAGGTTCACTATCATACTGTCTTCCTCATTTATAAAATGTCTGAGAAACATGAATGCAGAAGTGTATAGAGTCTGTAAAAGTGAGTTTGTATGGTCACACTACTCTTTCCCTCTCTCCAAGAGAGCTTGAATAAGTTATGTAAATGTCAGACAATATGCAGCAGTTAGCATCCTCCACGAGGCCTCAGTGCCTTGTATTTCAGACAGAGTGTGTAACTGTTACCCAGAGTGGGCCACAAACAGGCTCAGGTCTGCTTGACTGGATACAAGGGCACTTAGCAACATGATACTAATTGGGGGCGGCGTTGGGCTATAAAATATACAAACGCATTTAACACAGGAAGCATCACAGACCTAATAGGGCAAAGCAGTAACTCCTCACTTACCCATTTAAACTCGCCGCTGAAGAGTAGATTCTAGGGCTATGATTCCAGATGACAGTTTCTTTACATTCAGTTGCAGTAAATCTGTGGTTCTCAGTCCTCTCCTCCACCCTTTCATCCGATATGCTGAAAGATAGAAATAGAAGCAGAAGAAGATATACCATTTGGTAACTATTACAGCCACTATATGTCATCCGTTTTTTTCGAAATGTATCAAAAGAAAGACAGGCAAGGTAATACATCACTTTAATTAGCCTTGTCTTTTTTCCTTCCTCCAAAAAAAGAACAGTTATTGTCACAAGGGTGTGAGGGTCCTCTTATGTGTAATTGTTTTGGGTCTTATTCGCCATTTTTACCAATGTCAATAAATCCTGAGCAGGTTGTAGTTAAATACCCCCTTTTCATTTTATTTTGATGCTCAGGCAGATGGTGTGCCATGCTCCAGAACAATGCTGACTTTATTGAAAATTGCTTTATAAAAAGCTGTGTGGAACTCACTAGCTTTATATCCCTGTGGCAAACATGTGAAAGGGAAACAGCTTTGATGTTTAGGGAGAAAAGAGACAGGTACTTATTATGGAGTCAGCATTTAATAGCACACCCGCTGAAAGCTAAAATCCTTAATTGAAACACCATCAAAGTGTATAGCCCGTCTTTGTTTTGGTAAAAAGCTGATTGATGGGCCTGGAGAAATGTAACCACTCTCAAACCATAGACAGAGTTATGGATGCAACGATTGACCATACATAATCTCAAAATTATAGCTTTAATAATGTTCTGAGGCTAAACAGTGTTTGTTTACATTTACATTGTTCACAAACATTGTAGTAAAACAAACTTATATTTTGGGTATGACAGTTGAACTAAGCTCATGAAGCATTTATCAGTCATTTTCTTCAAGAATCAATGGATATACTGTATATCATTAATTTATAAATCCAACAATGTATGTAGCAATTCGGGATTCTAGCTTTAAGTGTCAAAAATATATGTTTGATTTTCATTGTTGGAAAATGTCAACTCGTGATATGCCAAGATGATACCAGTATTAGTCATGATTTTCCTCTGGATCACCATTTCCAGAGCCAAATCAACGAATCAGTGTCATGTGTCTTAGACGAATCTGAGCACTTTTTCTAACAGATCGAGAGGCAATCAAATCACCACATGGCTCCACCTAGTGTCCTAAAGGTCTCCACTCTATGAGTCGTGCTGTCTCGCCATCAGCATCGACTCAATTTGACGTTCTGCCTGCTATACAGAGCGTGTTGTTTTGAGAGCGGGCAGTAGCAGCAGGGAAGAGGTCTTTATTCTATTTCCCCCTGCTGTACTGTACCATATTCATCGATTATTTGTAAGTACAACAGGCTTTGGTCCAGATTTTCAAGAGTACTCATTAAATTGTTGCTAGTGGATGTACTAAATTATCCTCTAATTACACAAGTCGCTTTTGTTTACATTGTGAACATAGTCCATAGTACATACTGTAGCTTCTTGACTTCATAAATCACCTTTGGTGCACAGTCGAGACCAAATGCAACCAAAATCAAATGTATTTCTCATTAGTTTAATTTGCAAGATAGAATGAAAGTACTCGTTAGCCATCGAAAATTGAATCTCAGTCATTCTTGAGCTTGAAAATGATGCAACGCAGGCGCAACATCAGTATAGCTGCTCGCATTGATTTCAAAGGAAACATTCCCTCAATGGCTGATGGCAATGCTGGATGCCCAATGGCTGTAGCATAGCAAGGCCTTAACTATACTGAAACAGTTCACCCGTAAGTAACTTTTCCTTTCCTTATGTCTTTGTTTTAATGTTCAATTGATTCATGCAACTGGTCTCAGCTCAGACTGTGTAGAGAAGTTTCATTATGTATGATGAAACAAACGCCAGTTCCCTGGTGTGTTCCAGAGTGGTCCTCGGATTCAGGAAGAGAGAGGCGATATTACACTATTTCAATTAGGGACCCAAATCCTCAGTGGCCCACTTATTCCAGACCTCTAGGAGCAGAAATAATGACAAAGAAATTAAACTTTTGTCTAAGACTATAAACTGAGAATATGTAAACAAGATGTTGTTATTGCGTGACGAACATAGCCGTTCCCCATGGCAGCGAGCGGCAGTCCTTAAATATTTATTAGTTCTCTGACACTCACAGGCAGACATGGCTGCAAAAGGCCCAGATCTTTTATTTATCAGGAATGATCCTCTTGGTAACTAAGATGAATACTAGTTAACTACTACGCTATAAGCTACTTATAAACAACTCTTGATAGTTTTGGTATGGTTGAAAGAAGGTAACTGTCCTTAGTCATATGGACATCCTCAGCTGGGCTACCTCACTCCATATTCCATACCATGTGTGTCCATCCATATGTCCCATGTACTGAGTGAAAGTTAGACCCAAACTCCAAGGTCAGACCAAGGCCAGCTCAGCCCAGGGAATCACTGTGGACCTCATCTGGTCCATGCTCTGGATGTAAGGAGGAACCCAGCTGAACCAGCAGGGTGCCAACATCATAATAAGAGTTGCATAAGCTTCACACAACAGGAATGCCCTATACCAACTCCTGTTAATAAGAAGGAAGTGTTATGGGGAAAGAGACTATGTGTGCGTACTGTGCATGGACAAAGATCGCCAAGCAGATCAGTACATCTGGCCCCACTGGCACAGTCTTAGTGTCTTAGCGGCTGTTTAAGTTTACAGCATACTGTAAAAGAGAAACTGTTCGCAAATGATTCACGAACGGATCACTTATCTGCATCCTCTCATCCTGGAGGTTGTATGTATGATAACTCAAGTGTTCCCGAAAGAGGTGTGAATCCTATTAAGTTTTTAGGGGACCATTCCTTACGCTAATGCTTGTGTAATACTGCAGGCTTCAGCCCGCTATCTGACAGCCTGTAATTAGGCTGACACAGGCCACCAGTAACGCCCCGCCACAGGGATTCACTGTGACAGTACACTGAGGAATTTAGGCAGAAAAATTAAACTTATTTAACCGAATTCTAATGAGGAGTAATGGTCCTTTTTGACAGGTAAAACGTGTGCTTCATCTTTAGATACAGTACGTGTTAGAACTACTATAAAGTTAGGTAAAAGTTGGAAGAACATGTATCTCTATGATGACTTTCATTACAGTGCAATATTACAGCATTTTCGTAGGATCAACAGTTCCAAATTAAAAGGTAGACCTACTTAGTTTCTTCAAAACAAGCTAAAATGATGGCTATCAGATCACAAGCTTTGTTACGGGTGTGTAACAGAGGTGAAGTCAGGTGCAGGAGAGCAGAGTGTAGTTAACAGGCGCACTTTCTATTCCAGTCCAAACGAAAGCACATAAGTACATAAACGTGCCCAAAACAAGGAACATAGACAAAAGTCTGGCGTGTGACAATACCCACATAACGTAAAACAATTTCACACAAAGACATGGAGGGGAACAGAGGACTAAATACATTCAGTGTGACTAGGGAATGAAAACCAGGTGTGTATGGAACAAGACAAAACAAATGGAAATAGGAAAAATGGAGCGGCGATGGCTAGAAAGCCGGTGACGTCGATCGCCAAACGCCGCCCGAACAAGGAGAGGAGCCGACTTCGGCGGAAGTCGTGACAAGCTTGTGTCTTTTTCTGGGTAGATTGTTAAATAGAGAACTCAGTATGCTGAGAACTTCATAAGAAGGAGGAAAAAGAAGGAGGAAAAAGTAAGTAGGTAAAGTAAGTCAAACTTTTCTTGCACCTGCTCTGAAGATGAAAGCACCTGTCTTTTTGTTCGATGCAAGGAAGAGATTCTATTTTTTTGTTGTATTGATAACTACAGGCAAAATATAAAAGATTAATGAGAGGTCCCTGTAGAGAATGAAATCAGTCAAGTCAAGTTATAGTAAGGAGTACATACTCTTGCTCTTTTAAAAAAAAATGTATTTACATTTTTTCACCTTTATTTAACCAGGTAGGCTAGTTGAGAACAAGTTCTCATTTGCATCTGCGACCTGGCCAAGATAAAGCATAGCAGTGTGAACAGACAACACAGAGTTACACATGGAGTAAACAATTAACAAGTCAATAATACAGTAGAAAAAAGGAGAGTCTATATACATTGTGTGCAAAAGGCATGAGGAGGTAGACGAATAATTACAATTTTGCAGATTAACACTGGAGTGATAAATGATCAGATGGTCATGTACAGGTAGAGATATTGGTGTGCAAAAGAGCAGAAAAGAAAAGAAATAAAAACAGTATGGGGATGAGGTAGGTAAAAATGGGTGGGCTATTTACCGATAGACTATGTACAGCGGCAGCGATCGGTTAGCTGCTCAGATAGCAGATGTTCAGTGATTTTTGCAATTCGTTCCAGTCACAGGCAGCAGAGAACTGGAACGAAATGCGGCCAAATGAGGTGTTGGCTTTAGGGATGATCAGTGAGATACACCTGCTGGAGCGCGTGTTACGGGTGGGTGTTGCCATCGTGACCAGTGAACTGAGATCAGGCGGAGCTTTACCTAGCATGGACTTGTAGATGACCTGGAGCCAGTGGGCCGACTAGAGCATACAGGTCGCAGTGGTGCGTGGAATAAGGTGCTTTAGTGACAAAACGGATGGCACTGTGATAAACTGCATCCAGTTTGCTGAGTAGAATGTTGGAAGCAATTTTGTAGATGACATCGCCGAAGTCGAGGATCGGTAGGATAGTCAGTTTTACTAGGGTAAGTTTGGCGGCGTGAGTGAAGGAGGCTTTGTTGCGGAATAGAAAGCCGACTCTTGATTTGATTTTCGATTGGAGATGTTTGATATGAGTCTGGAAGGAGAGTTTACAGTCTAGCCAGACACCTAGGTACTTATAGATGTCCACATATTCAAGGTCGGACCCATCCAGGGTGGTGATGCTGGTCAGGCGTGCGGGTGCAGGCAGCGAACGGTTGAAAAGCATGCATTTGGTTTTACTAGCGTTTAAGAGCAGTTGGAGGCCACGGAAGGAGTGTTGTATGGCATTGAAGCTCGTTTGGAGGTTAGATAGCACAGTGTCCAAGGACGGGCCGGAAGTATATAAAATGGTGTCGTCTGCGTAGAGGGGGATCAGGGAATCGCCCGCAGCAAGAGCAACATCATTGATATATACAGAGAAAAGAGTTGGCCCGAGAATTGAACCCTGTGGCACCCCCATAGAGACTGCCAGAGGACCGGACAGCATACCCTCCGATTTGACACACTGAACTCTGTCTGCAAAGTAATTGGTGAACCAGGCAAGGCAGTCATCCGAAAAACCGAGGCTACTGAGTCTGCCGATAAGAATATGGTGATTGACAGAGTCGAAAGCCTTGGCAAGGTCGATGAAGACGGCTGCACAGTACTGTCTTTTATCGATGGCGGTTATGATATCGTTTAGTACCTTGAGCGTGGCTGAGGTGCACCCGTGACCGGCTCGGAAACCAGATTGCACAGCGGAGAAGGTACGGTGGGATTCGAGATGGTCAGTGACCTGTTTGTTGACTTGGCTTTCGAAGACCTTAGATAGGCAGGGCAGGATATAGGTATGTAACAGTTTGGGTCCAGGGTGTCTCCCCCTTTGAAGAGGGGGATGACTGCGGCAGCTTTCCAATACTTGGGGATCTCAGACGATATGAAAGAGAGGTTGAACAGGCTGGTAATAGGGGTTGCGACAATGGCGGCGGATAGTTTCAGAAATAGAGGGTCCAGATTGTCAAGCCCAGCTGATTTGTACGGGTCCAGGTTTTGCAGCTCTTTCAGAACATCTGCTATCTGGATTTGGGTAAAGGAGAACCTGGAGAGGCTTGGGCGAGTAGCTGCGGGGGGGGGGGGGGGGAGCGGAGCTGTTGGCCGAGGTTGGAGTAGCCAGGCGGAAGGCATGGCCAGCCATTGAGAAATGCTTGTTGAAGTTTTCGATAATCATGGGTTTATCGGTGGTGACCGTGTTACCTAGCCTCAGTGCAGTGGGCAGCTGGGAGGAGGTGCTCTTGTTCTCCATGGACTTCACAGTGTCCCAGAACTTTTTGGAGTTGGAACTACAGGATGCAAACTTCTGCCTGAAGAAGCTGGCCTTAGCTTTCCTGACTGACTGCGTGTATTGGTTCCTGACTTCCCTGAACAGTTGCATATCGCGGGGACTATTCGATGCTATTGCAGTCCGCCACAGGATGTTTTTGTGCTGGTCGAGGGCAGTCAGGTCTGGAGTGAACCAAGGGCTATATCTGTTCTTAGTTCTGCATTTTGTGAACGGAGCATGCTTATCTAAAATGGTGAGGAAGTTACTTTTAAAGAATGACCAGGCATCTTCAACTAACGGGATGAGGTCAATGTCCTTCCAGGATACCTGGGCCAGGTCGATTAGAAAGGCCTGCTCACAGAAGTGTTTTAGGGAGTGTTTGACAGTGATGAGGGGTGGTCGTTTGACTGCGGCTCCGTAGCGGATACAGGCAATGAGGCAGTGATCGCTGAGATCCTGGTTGAAGACAGCGGAGGTGTATTTGGAGGGCCAGTTGGTCAGGATGACATCTATGAGGGTGCCCTTGTTTACAGATTTAGGGTTGTACCTGGTGCGTTCCTGATGATTTGTGTGAGATTGAGGGCATCTAGCTTAGATTGTAGGACTGCCGGGGTGTTAAGCATATCCCAGTTTAGGTCACCTAACAGAACAAACTCTGAAGCTAGATGGGGGGCGATCAATTCACAAATGGTGTCCAGGGCACAGCTGGGAGCTGAGGGGGGTCGGTAGCAGGCGGCAACAGTGAGAGACTTATTTCTGGAGAGAGTAATTTTTTTAATTAGTAGTTCGAACTGTTTGGCTATGGACCTGGAAAGTATGACATTACTTTGCAGGCTATCTCTGCAGTAGACTGCAACTCCTCCCCCTTTGGCGGTTCTATCTTGATGGAAAATGTTATCGTTGGGTATGGAAATCTCAGAATTTTTGGTGGCCTTCCTGAGCCAGGATTCAGACACGGCAAGGACATCAGGGTTAGCAGAGTGTGCTAAAGCAGTGAGTAAAACAAACTTAGGGAGGAGGCTTCTGATGTTGACATGTATGAAACCAAGGCTTTTTCGATCACAGAATTCAACAAATGAGGGTGCCTGGGGACTTGCAGGGCCTGGGTTTACCTCCACATCACCCGCGGAACAGAGGAGGAGTAGTATGAGGGTGCGGCTAAAGGCTATCAAAACTGGTCGCCTAGAACGTTGGGGACAGAGAGTAAAAGGAGCAGATTTCTGGGCATGGTAGAATATATTCAGGGCATAATGTGCAGACAGGGGTATGGTGGGGTGCGGGTACAGCGGAGGTAAGCCCAGGCACTGGGTGATGATGAGAGAGATTGTATCTCTGGACATGCTGGTTGTAATGGGTGAGGTCACCGCATGTGTGGGAGGTGGGACAAAGGAGGTATCAGGGGTATGAAGAGTGGAACTAGGGGCTCCATTGTAAACTAAAACAATGATAACTAACCTGAACAACAGTATACAAGGCATATTGACATTTGAGAGAGACATACAGCGAGGCATACAGTAATCACAGGTGTTGAATTGGGAGAGCTAGCTAAACAGTAGGTGAGACAACAACAGCTAATCAGCTAGCACAACAACAGCAGGTAAAATGGCGTTGACTAGGCAGGGAGGGTCGGATTAACTACACACAGAGCCTGAGTGCGGCTGGGGCCAACAGATAAAACATAAACAAGCAGAATGGAGTGATTAATGGACAGTCCAGCATGCATCGGCTATGTAGCCAAGTGATCAGTGTCCAGGGGGCAGCGGTGGATGGGACTGGCGAGTATTATCCAGGTAAAAAAAACTGGCTGGCTGTGCAGAAGGTAAAGCCGCTAGCAGTGGCTAACAATGACTAAATAGCTTGTAGCTACTTAGCTGGTTAGCTTCTGGAGGTTCTTGAATGTGTTCTAAAAATTCAAAATAATAGCGATTCCATATCACATTGGGTGAGGCAGGTTACCGGAAGGTATAATCAAATTAAAAATCGAAAAGAGATTGAAGGTAAATATGGGTCCAGTGAGTGGTTGGGCTGGCTGGGGACGCGGCGATTCAGACAGTTAGCAGGCCTGTGCTAACAAGCTAACAGTTAGTAGGCCGGGGCTGAGCAAGGTAGCAGTTAGCGGACCGGGGCTAAACAAGCTAGCAGTTAGCAGGCCGAATTAGCAAGCAAGCAGATAGCAAGGGCTAGAAAGTTAGTCTTTGGGGGACGTCGCGATGGGGTGAGTCTGTTTATGCATGTTCCGTTTGCGGTGGGAATCCGGGGATAACAAATAAAAAATAAAAATAATAATAATAGGTCCGTTATGCTCTGGTTAGAGTCACGTTGTTCGAACTGGCGAGAGCTTTCTGAGCTAAAGGTTAGCTGATGACCAGTTTGCTGATGACCGCTAGCAATGGTTTGCTGGTAGTTAGCTGGCTAGCTTCAGTTGAGGGGTTCCGGATCCAAAGTAAATATAAGTACTTTAGAAAAAAAAGCAGATCCGCGCTACATTGGGTGAAGCGGGTTGCAGGAGAGTATTTCGAAGTTGAGGTTTAGCAAAATGTTTTAAAAGATATGCAAAGAAAAATATGTAAAAAAACGATATATACAAGGGACACGACACGACAAGACGTCCGACTGCTACGCCATCTTGGATCTTTCTCCTCTCTCTCTTTCTCTTTCTCTCTATCATTATTACATGTTTATTCCCGGCACCGACAGAGATGGCCGCCTTGCTTTGCGTTCCCAGGAAACTATGCAGTATTTTGTTTTTTTACGTGTTATTTCTTACATTGGTACCCCAGGTAATCTTAGGTTTCAATACATATAGTCGGGAGGAACTACTGAATATAAGAGCAATGTCAACTCACCATCATTACGACCAGGAATACGACTTTCCAGAAGCGGATCCTGTGTTTTGCCCACCACCCAGCCGGCGAACCTTAACAACATTGCAGTAAAAGGGGCAAACAAAGCGGTCTTCTGGTCGGGCACTTCGCGCACCACTCCCTAGCATTCTACTTGCCAGTCTCCAGTCTCTTGACAACAAGGTTGATGAAATCCGAGCAAGGGTAGCATTCCAGAGAGACATCAGAGACTGTAACGTTCTTTGCTTCACGGAAACATGGCTCACTCGAGACACGCTATCGGAGTCGGTACAGCCAGCTGCTTTCTTCACGCATCGCACTGACAGAAACAAGCATCTTTCGGGTAAGAAGAGGGGCGGGGAGGTATGCCTTATGATTAACGAGACGTGGTGTGATCATAACAACATACAGGAACTTAAGTCCTTCTGCTCACCTGACTTAGAATTCCTCACAATCAAATGTCGACCGCATTATCTACCAAGAGAATTCTCTCCGATTATAATCACAGCTGTATATACCCCCCCCCCCAAGCAGACACATCGATGGCCCTGAACAAACTTTATTTGACTCTATGTAAACTGGAAACCACATATCCCGAGGCTGCATTCATTGTAGCTGGGGATTTTAACAAGGCTAATCTGAAAACAAGACTCCTTAAATTCTATCAGCATATCGATTGTGCAACCAGGGCTGGTAAAACCCTGGATCATTGTTATTCTAACTTCCGCGACGCATATAAAGCCCTCCCCCGCCCTCCTTTCGGAAAAGCTGACCACGACTCCATTTTGTTACTCCCAGCCTATAGACAGAGACTAAAACAGGAAGCTCCCACGCTCAGGTCTGTTCAACGCTGGTCCGACCAATCTGATTCCACGCTTCAAGACTCCTTCGATCACTTGGATTGGGATATGTTCCGCATTGCGTCCAACAACAACATTGACGAATACGCTGATTCGGTGAGCGAGTTCATTAGAAAGTGCATCGGCGATGTCGTACCCACAGCAACTATTAAAACATTCCCAAACCAGAAACCGTGGATTGATGGCAGCATTCGAGCGAAACTGAAAGTGCGAACCACTGCTTTTAACCAGGGCAAGGTGACCGGAAAAATTACCGAATACAAACAGTGTAGCTATTCCCTCCGAAAGACAATCAAACAAGCTAAGCATCAGCATAGAGACAAAGTAGAGTCGCAATTCAACGAGTAAGACACAAGAGGTATGTGGCAGGGTCTACAGTCAATCACGGTTTACAAAAAGAAAACCAGCCCCACCGCGGACCAGGATGTCTTGCTCCCAGACAGACCAAATAACTTCTTTGCTCACTTTGAGGACAATACAGTGCCACTAACACGTCCCACTACCAAAACCTGCGGACTCTCCTTCACTGCAGCCGACGTGACTAAAACATTTAAACGTGTTAACCCTCGCAAGGCTGCAGGCCCAGACGGCATCCCCAGCCGTGTCCTCAGAGCATGCGCAGACCAGCTGGCTGGTGTGTTTACGGACATATTCAATCAATCCTTATCCCAGTCTGCTGTCCCCAGATGCTTCAAGAGGGCCACCATTGTTCCTGTTCCCAAGAAAGCTAAGGTAACTGAGCTAAACGACTACTGCCCCGTAGCATTAACCTCCGTCATCATGAAGTGCTTTGAGAGACTAGTCAAGGACCATATCACCTCCACCCTACCTGACACCCTAAACCCACTCCAATTTGCTTACCGCCCCAATAGGTCCACGGACGACGCAATCGCAACCACACTGCACACTGCCCTAACCCATCTGGACAAGAGGAATACAGCTCAGCATTTAACTACAGCTCAGCATTTAACACCATAGTTCCCCCCCAAACTCGTCATTAAACTCGAGACCCTGTGTCTCGACCCCGCCCTGTGCAACTGGGTACTGGACTTCCTGACGGGCCACCCCCAGGTGGTGAGGGTAGGTAACAACATCTCCACCCCGCTGGTCCTCAACACTGGGGCCCCACAAGGGTGCATTCTGAGACCTCTCCTGTACTCCCTGTTCACCCACGACTGCGTGGCCATGCACGCTTCCAACTCAATCATCAAGTTTGCAGACGACACAACAGTGGTAGGCTTGATTACCAACAACGACGAGACGGTCTACAGGGAAGAGGTGAGGGCCCTCGGAGTGTGGTGTCAGGAAAATAACCTCACATTCAACGTCAACAAAACAAAGGAGATGATCGTGGACTTCAGGAAACAGCAAAGGAAGCACCCTCCTATCCACATCGATGGGACAGTAGTGGAGAGGGTAGTACACTTTAAGTTCCTCGTCACCAAAAGCACTCACAAACTTTTACAGATGCACAATCGAGAGCATCCTGTCGGGCTGTATCACCGCCTGGTACGGCAACTGCTCTGCCCACAACCATAAGGCTCTCCAGAGGGTAGTGAGGTCTGCACAACGCATCACCGGGGGCAAACTACCTGCCCTCCAGGACACCTACACCACCTGATATCACAAGAAGGCCATAAAGATCATCAAGGACAACAACCACCCGAGCCACTGCCTGTTCACCCCGCTATCATCCAGAAGGCGAGGTCAGTACAGGTGCATCCAAACAGGGACCGAGAGACTGAAAAACAGCTTCTATCTCAGGGCCATCAGACTGTTAAACAGCCACCACTAACATTGAGTGGCTGCTGCCATCATACTGACTCAACTCCAGCCACTTTAATAATGGAAAAATGTATGTAAAAATGTATCACTAGCCCCTTCAAACAATGCCACTTAATATAATGTTTACATACCATAATTGCTGTACTATTAAGCGCACCTGAATATAAACCGCATCCACTGAATTATTAAAAAATATGTATTTTGTACATAAATAAGCCTCACATGTCTATAAGCCGCAGGTGCCTACCGGTACATTTAAACAAATGAACTTTACACAGCCTTTAAATGAAACACGGCTTGTAACAAAAATAAATAGGCTTTAATGAAACACGGCTTGTAACAAAAATTAAAACAGTAGCCCACCAAGAAAGTCATTGGTCACTATCTTCCTCCTCCTGTGCACTGAAACCACTGAAGTCATCTCCTTCGGTGTCGGAGTTGAATAGCCTCAGAATTGCTTCATCCGATGTTGGATCGTTTTCATTGTCGCTCTCGTGACTTTCATCCGGAGGCACTGAGCTCATGATGCCCCTTCAACACGCAGCAGTCCAGCCTTTCGAAACCCGTTGATGATAGTGGATATTTTGACAATGCTCCACGCTGTCAGGACCCACTGGCAGACTTGACCATAAGATGCTCTTCGCCTGCGGCCCGTTTTAGTGAAGGATTTCTCCCCACTTGTCATCCAAGCCTCCCACTGAACAAGGAGCGCCACCTTAAATGCACGATTTACGCTGATGTCGAGTGGCTGTAAATACTTTGGGCCATCTGCTTTTCTTCCCTCTGAAAGCTTTTGTTGTCTTTCTGCACTGAGTCAGTTCCTCACGCTGCTGTTTCCAACGTCTTATCATCGACTCATTAAGGCCAAGCTCCCATGCAGGAGCTCTATTTCCTTTTCCAACAGCCAGATTTATCACCTTCAACTTGAAAGCTGCATCATATGCATTTCTCAGTGTCTTTGCCATGATGAGGGTGACAAAATTACTAAAATTACTAAATTACTAACTGATTACCGTAATCAGAATGATGGGAAGTTTGAGCACGCTCGATTTACGTCACATTATGTGACGGTGCTCAGTTTTTTGGCGGCATGAATCTTGTGAAAGCGGGAAAAATCCATAAATTAGCCGTGTCATTGTATAAACCGCGAGGTTCAAAGTGTGGGAATAAAGTAGCGGCTTATAGTCCGGAAATTACGGTACTCTACATTACTCATCTCATATGTATATCATGTACTCTATACCATCTACTGCATCTTGCCATCTTTATGTAATACATGTATCACTAGCCACTTTAATCAATGCCACTTTTATGTTTACATACCCTACATTACTCATCTCATATGTATATGCTGTACTCGATACCATCTACTGCATCTTGCCTATGCCGCTCTGTACCATCACTCATTCATGTATTTTTATGTACATATTCTTCATCCCTTTACACTTGTGTGTATAAGGTAGTTGTTTTGAATGTGTTAAGTTAGATTACTCATTGGTTATTACTGCATTGTTGGAACTAGAAGCACAAGCATTTCGCTACACTCGCATTAACATCTGCTAACCAAGTGTATATGACAAATACAATTTGATTTCATTTCATTTCATTGAGACAGAAAACTAGACATGGTCAATGGCAGACAAAGTTAGTTAAATAAATAATACCAAATTATGGCGAAAATTGGATTATGCAATCTAACATGTAATCAATTCTCAAATCTTCATAAAATGTGTGTTGGCCCATGAAGACATCGAAAGCTCAACCACAATAACCTAAGTAGCATTCCACTCAAGGCTGTCATGACCTTAAGAGAGCGTTATTCTGGGAAAGGGGGGCCATTATGACATAATTTAATTGAAATGTAGCCTTTTGACCATTGTGATAACATGTTTTAATTGTTACTTCATGAAAAGGAAAAGGTCAGTGGATGATGACCTGCGGTTCATTCATAATTATCTGTGATTTATATGGAATACTACCGCCTTTGTTTATGGTGATCCTGTTGTGGACCGAGAATCTCTGTTCCAGCACCATTTACAAAGCACAGCGCAGTGAGATATTATACTCCCTGGACGGACTCCTTTCCCTGCTCCCCTGAGTCTCGGAGTGCTCCCGACTTCTGGAGCCACCGCAATCTGTATCTCCCATTCCGAACAAGATTCTACGCAAGCCCTGGAAAAGTCGTGGCGGGGTAAGAGCTAGGCTAAGGAGGCGTCCACACAGACCACCTCTAACCTCAAAAATCTTCTTAAATATGTAATCACTGTGGAATAAGATGGATGAACTTTAAGCAAAAGGACTGTATTCAGGGAAGCCTGTGTTATATCGCTCTCTGTGAAACCTGGCTGGATGAGCAGTTCTCCAACCAGGCCATACACCTTGATGGCTTCAATGTGTTTCAAGCAGACAGAACTAAGGAGTCAGGAAAAGAGAGAATAGGTGGTGTATGTATGTACATTAAGTGGTACATTAAGTGGTACATTAAGTGGTACATTAAGTGGTGCTAGGGAGTGGTGTAATAACATTACATTGCATGAGCCCAACATCGAGCCGCTCACTCTGTGCACCCATTCTATCTCCTATGCGAGTTTCCAGCTATCGTGTTCATGTGTAAAAGTCCCACCTAGGGGCAATGACAATACAGCTGCAGAGACCATAGCCAATATAACCCACTCCATGATTCCCCTGCTCCAATCTTCAGTCAGGAGGAGGTTTATGGGATCAATATCATTCCAAATGTATTGTGAACACACAGCATGCATTTTGGTAACGTGTATCATGATCTGTACAAATAAGTACCAATCCACAAATGTCAAGCACATTCCACAAATGTGACCCTATTCAGGAAACTAGGCGTATGTCGCAAGTCATGATTTAACCTGTTGCAACGAGCAATCCCGTATCCGGGAGCGTAATTATAGCCTCAAGCTCATTACCATAACGCAACGTTAACTATTCATGAAAATCGCAAATGAAATGAAATAAATACATTGGCTCACAAGCTTAGCCTTTTGTTAACAACACTGTCATCTCAGATTTTCAAAAAATGCTTTTCAACCATAGCTACACAAGCATTTGTGTAAGAGTATTGATAGCTAGCATAGCATTAAGCCTAGCATTCAGCAGGCAACATTTTCACAAAAACAAGAAAAGCATTCAAATAAAATAATTTACCTTTGAAGAACTTTGGATGTTTTCAATGAGGAGACTCTCAGTTAGATAGCAAATGTTCAGTTTTTCCAAAAATATTATTTGTGTAGGAGAAATCGCTCCGTTTTGTTCATCACGTTTGGCTAAGAAAAAAAACAGAAAATTCAGTCATTACAACGCAAACTTTTTCCCAAATTAACTCCATAATATCGACAGAAACATGGCAAACATTTAGAATCAATCCTCAAGGTGTTTTTCACATATCTATTCGATGATAACTCGTGGCAGTTTGGTTTCTCCTCTGTTCAAAATGGAAAGATGCACGCACCAGGAGATTACGCAATAGTTTCGACGGAGGACACCGAGCGGACACCTGGTAAATGTAGTCTCTTATGGTCAATTTTCCAATGATATGCCTACAAATACGTCACAATGCTGCAAACACCTTGGGGAAACGACAGAAAGTGTAGGCTCATTCCTTGCGCATTCACAGCCATATAAGGTGACATTGGAACACAGCGCATCAAAAATCTGGCTCACTTCCTGTATGAAATTTCATCTTGGTTTCGCCTGTAGCATTAGTTCTGTGGCACTCACAGACAATATCTTTGCAGTTTTGGAAACGTCAGAGTGTTTTCTTTCCAAAGCTGTCAATTATATGCATAGTCAAGCATCTTTTCGTGACGAAATATCTTGTTTACAACGGGAATGTTTTTCATCCAAAAATGAAATACTGCCCCCAGAGGTTCAAGAGGTTAATAGTAGAGCCATTTGAACGTAAAAAATATTATTATTTATTATTTATTTTCTTATCAAAATGTATGCCTTTAATATCAAACTTGTATGCCATCTGTAAATACAAATACATTTTTTAATTACGAGCCTAGTTGGTTTAGCCACAGAAAAAGCACGCGTCTGTCTATTGGAGCTGGTCAGTATGTTTAGGTAATCGTGTCGAACGCAGCTTTTTAAAAAAAAGTATTGCGTAGTAAAACTGCAGAAACCTAATGTCAAGTTAAGGTGTATTGTTAACTAGCTAACGTTAGCTGGTTGGCTCGCTAGCTAACATTATGTGTATGCACTCCACTTTCTGGTGGACCGAGTTTTGAAATCAGTGGAATTCGAGTACAATAGCTAAGGAGATGGAGAAAACACCAGTCAGGATTACATCTTTATAAAGGCAACCATATGATGTATACGGACGGGTAAGATAGTCTAGCTACATTTTCAGATATTACACACTTCTAATTTGACATACATCTGTTTCATTTTAAGAGTAATGTTAGCTAGTTAACGTTAGCTGCCTGGGTCACTAGCTAACGTTATATGATATAATTATTTGTATTTCAGACACATTTGCTTGACTAGTTACAGCCATAGAACATGGTTGGTTAGCTACCTGCAGATGAATGCAGGGTAGTAACGTCATGAGTTGTGATTATGGTCCATTGTTTAGCTAGCTAGCTACATGTCTAACAAAAGACTCCACTATGCATTTCAATAGAAGATCACTGCAACTGTTGATAGACGAACTCGCTGGTAAATTTGCTCTGGCTATATACTACGATTTAAGACTACAGGTAAGATAGCTAGCTACATTTTCATATATTACTTATTTCTAATTTTGACAAAGTATTTTCATTTCAAGTTAACGTGTACTGTTATCTAGCTAGCTAACGTTAGCAGTCTGAGCTTGTTAACTAATGTTACATAATGCGCTGGGATTAATTGTTTACCTAGCTAACTATCTAGCTACATTTTTAACAAAAGACTCTCGTCTTAGTGTGCCAGAACACAGAATAACTGATACAATTTTGAACACTCAACATCCATTGGGTATGTCCGGTGTCAGTAAACATTGGAAACAAAGCATAATTCAATTGTTGCCAGCAGCACAGTTAGTCTCCAATGCTCTGGATGACATGAAAACAGCCTAACCAGCTCTGCTAGGGTGAGTAAAATGGTCAGAGTGGGGTGTTCTCTCATTATGTGTCTGGAAGTAGCTAGCCAATGTTAGCAAGTTAGCTTGGGTGCTTGACTTTCGTTGAGAGGTCAGAGCTTTCAGATCAACCCTACTTATTGGCCAGAGCGTTCAGTGTGCGCTCTGAACGTGAAACGCTCTAAATTTACAAACGGACAATCTTACAGCACAGTTGCAGTCACCAACGCTATGGATAACATAACAGCCTAACCAGTTCTGCTAGGGCAGGTAATGTTCAGTGATCTGTTCTCTCTCTTAGATGTCTGGAAGTAGTTGGAAAGTTAGTACAGAATGCTCGGATAAACCCTTAAAGAGATGGGTAGGGCTAAGGTTTAAGAGGGTGTGAACAATGCTAAATGGGTGTAGACAAAGAATGGCTCTCCAATAGTAGTACCAAAACATTGAAAGACGGTTTTCTCAAAAGTGAGTTTACAAGTTGATCAACTTGCAAGGCAGAATGCAACTCCATATTTTGGAACGTTTAGGTCACCTGACTTTTGGCAGGGATTTTGACAAGAAAAATACAAAAAGTTCTCACACGCAGAAAGTGATTTATATTCATAGAAAAAAGGTTTGTACCCGTAGAAAGCGATTTCTTTAAATCACTGGCGGCCTCTCGTTCGGCCATGTTGATGCCTGCTTTCAAGGCTGCAGTATAGAGTATTCTAATATAGAGTAATCTTGGGCTACGGTTTCGATTGGACATACTATGGTTAAACGTATGGCATGTCTGCCATTAGTATGGCCTCTTGGACCTAGACTTGGGGCTCCGGTACCACTTGCCGTGTGGTAGCAGAGAGAACAGTCTATGACTGCGGTGGCTGGAGTCTTTGACAATTTTTAGGGCCTTCCACTGACACCACCTGGTATAGAGTTCCTGGATGGCAGGAAGCTTGGCCCCAGTGATGTACTGGGCCGTACGCAGAACCCTCTATAGTGTATTGCGGTCAGAGGCAGAGCAGTTGCAATACCAGGCAGTGATGCAACCAGTCAAAATGATCTTGATGGTGCTGCCTGCTCCACTACAGCCCCATTGATGAGAGTGGGGGCATGCTCGGTCCTCCTTTTCCTGTAGTCCACAATCACCTCCTGAGGTCAGGGTCACATACAATTGTTATTGTTCTCTGGCCACTAAACCCTATAGGGGTCACTTACTTGGAACAGACACCGTCACAAGATTGATCTCATTATTTTTGTGTTGTTCACTATTGTAGTAAAAAATATTAGCGGATCATCCTGACAATCTTAACTAATCATATAGTCCTAAATATGGGGCCGGTTTACTGGACCAAGACTAAGCCTCCTGCAGGACTAAAAAGCATGCTCAATTGAGAATCTAGGCATAATCAGGGTCCTGGAAACTGGCCAATGATGTTTATAATGGGATTCAAATGGTATATAAAGGCCCTCATCGTAAACAAAGTGTCTCCATGTAATCCTTGCCATGTACAAATCAAAGGCTGTTTCTGTGGAGGAATAAAACGACAGCGAGGGGAGGCCTGCTCTATTGCCGCTGACACCCAGGGTAATTGCATTACCCCACAGCTGAAATGTCACGCATCCTTTTATCCCAGGTGGGTCATCCCATCAGCTAATAAATGTTATTCCCCAGTCTCCCCCTCTCTCTCAGCTCCAAACACTATTAGGTTATACAACAGTAAAAAAAAACTCTTAACTACTGTGTAAGATAATAAAATGTGAGGGGATCAACTGTAGGCTAAACATGGAAGGCTGTTTATATGTTCATTAGCTCTTGTAATAAAACCATATTTTATGTTATGTAAGGACTGACAAGACCGTTAACTTCAACCTTTAGGAGCAAATCTATATTATTATATCACTGTTGCAAAACTGTGGCGGGATTGTCACGTTCTGACCTTTATTTCCTTTGTTTTGTCATTATTTAGTATGGTCAGGGCGTGAATTGGGTGGGCAGTCTATGTTTGTTTTTCTATGTTTTGGGGTATTTCTATGTTTCGGCCTAGTATGGTTCTCAATCAGAGGCAGGTGTCATTAGTTGTCTCTGATTGAGAATCATACTTAGGTAGCCTGGGTTTCACTGTGTTTGTGGGTGATTGTTCCTGTCTTTGTGTTTGCACCAGATGGGACTGTTTTAGGTTTTCTCACGTTTGTTGTTTTTGTTAGTTATCTCATGTGTAGTTTCTTTATAAATTAAAGAACATGAATAACCACCACGCTGCATTTTGGTCCACTTCTACTTCACCACAGGAAAACCCTTACAGGGATCTCCTACAAAAAAAAATTCTCCTTCATTTTCATCCTGTTACAAGCCACTCGCCCCTTTATATTCCCCAGTATTTTGTTATTATTATTATTATTTTTATTTTTTCAAAAGAAAGCCATTATCCCAACATATGGCAGTTTTTTTTACTCTGGGGTTGAGAATGATAGCGGCATATCCAGAGTCCCAAAAGTTAAACAGATACATTTCCTAGGAGGGGGGAATTGCATTGAATCAAATTAGTAATTAGATTACTGACTTGATTTATCGCCCGCAAGGGCGAGGTGCTGCTAGTAACTTTATATGTCCATGATGTACATATATTTCAGTAGGACATTTATTTGTAATAAAGATACTGTACAGTATTATAAAAATATGGCAACTAATGCCAGTTTTAAAACACCTCATGGGACCTATAGTATAGGCAAGTTGTTTATATGTGTATATTCTATTTCATTAGTAGCTCCTTGTCAAGCTGGAAAGCTTAATGTAACAATCCTCAAGGATCTAAAACCTGCTAAACACAAGGGCACAAAGGAATCTTATCCGAGAAAATTCAAGACACCGGCGTCTCTTTCCTGAGGGACTACTTTCTCCAATGCATGGCTATTTGGCTTTAATTTGCACCAGCAATTACAGAAGCCCTTATCTCATTTATATGGTAATAATGCCACTATCAGCTCAACTGGTGCAGATCGCAAGATAATCAGGGTTGGCCTTTTGTGGCAAGGGCTTGCTCATTCTCTTGCCTGAATGCCCCCCTGACTATGAGGCAGTCAACTTCTTAGTTTAACAGATGAGGGGATATCACTGTCTGTCGATGGCTTGAGATACAATGAAGAGCTGAGGTAAAGTTGAAAACAAGCCTTAACACAACAAAGGTTAGCTAGCTGACAAACCAATTAGCACAGGTAATATACATTTTAGTAATTTAGAAGACGCTTTTATCCAGAGCGACTTACAGTTAGTGCCTCCATCTTAAGGTAGCTTGGTAAGAAGACCACATATCACAATTATGGTAAGTACAACTTTTCTACAATAAAGCAGCTATCAACAAAGTCAGTGCTAGTAAAATTGAAGACAAGTGCAAGTGTTAGTGCAAGAAAGGCAAGAGTTAATTTTAAAACTATTTTTTATTTTATACAATGTTCCATGACCTCAGTCAGATTGGGTTATGTGACCTTACAGAATTCAACAGACAACTAAATTGCTCTGAGAAACAAGCAATTGAAAACACATGGTAAAGGTAAGTATGAACAGTCCTCAAGACATCAAAGCAAACTGATACTCTAGGTAACAATTACATACCTTACTGTGATTGTTTTCAATCAAAATGGTCAAAAATAAACCAAAATAGCTTCATAGCAAGAGCAATTTCTCAAGCAAGAATTTTGCTAGTAATGTCTGGGAGTGGTCTGCGTGGGGAGGGGAAAACTAGCTGTTATTGGTTTGGAACTCTCTTATTATTCACAGGAAGAAAAAAATAAAAAGATATATACAGTTGAAGTCTGAAATGAACATATACCTTAGCCAAATACATTTAAACTTTCGGACATTTAATCCTAGTAAAAAAGTATCTGTCTTAGGTCAGTTAGGATCACCACTTTACATTAAGAATGTGAAATGTCAGAATAATAGTAGAGAGAATGATTTATTCAGCTTTTATTTCTTTCATCACATTCCCAGTGGGTCAGAAGTTTACATACGCTCAATTAGTATTTGGTAGCAGAGCCTTTAAATTGTTTAACTTGGGTCAAACAATTCGGGTAGCCTTCCACAAGCTTCCCACAATAAATTGGGTGAATTTTGGCCCATTCCTCCTGACAGAGCCGGTGTAACTGAGTCAGGTTTGTAGGCCTCCTTGCTTGCATACACTTTTTCAGTGCAGCCCACAAATTTTCGATAGAATTGAGGTCAGTACTTTGTGATGGCCACTCCAATACCTTGACTTTGTTGTCCTTAAGCCATTTTTCCACAACTTTGGAAGTATGCTTGGGGTCATTGTCCATTTGGAAGACCCATTTGCGACCAGGCTTTAACTTCCTGACTCATGTCTTGAGATGTTGCTTCAATATATCAACATAATTTTCCTACCTATTTTGTGAAGTGCACCAGTCCTTCCTGCAGCAACGCACCCTAAAAACATGATGCTGCCACACCCATGCTTCACGGTTGGGATGGTGTTCTTCGGCTTGCAAGTCTCTCCAGTTTTCCTCCAAACAGAACTCCAGACAGAACTGTTTGATCATTATGGCCAAACAGTTCTATTTTTGTTTCATCAGAATAGAGGACAATTCTCCAAAAAGTACGATTTTGTCCCCATGTGCAGTTGCAAACCGTAGTCTGGCTTTTTTATGACGGTTTTGGAGCAGTAGCTTCTTCCTTGCTGGGCGGCCTTTCATGTTATGTCGATATAGGACTCATTTTACTGTGGATATGGATACTTTTGTACCCGTTTCCTCCAGCATCTTCACATGGTCCTTTGCTGTTGTTCTGGGATTGATTAGCACTTTTTGCACCAAAGTACATTCATCTCTAGGAGAAAGAATGTGTCTCCTTCCTGAGCAGTATGATGGCTGCGTGGTCCCATGGTGTTTATACTTGCGTACTATTGTTTGTACACATGAACGTGGTACTTTCAGGCATTTGGAAATTGCTCCCAAGGATGAACCAGACTTGTGGAGGTCACAAAGAGGCACTGAGTTTGAAGGTAGGCCTTGAAATACATCCACAGCTACACCTCCAATTGACTCAAATTATGTCAATTAGCTTATCAAAAGTTTCTAAACCCATGACATAATTTTCTGGAATTTTCCAAGCTGTTTACAAGCACAGTCAACTTAGTGTATGTAAACTTCTGACCCACTGGAATTGTGATACAGTGAATTATAAGTGAAATAATCTGTCTCTTTGGGCTAGATGTGCCCTGAAACGACCCACCTCGACAACATCCGGTGAAATTGCAGAGCGCCAAATTCAAATGACAGAAATCTTAATATTAAACATTCACTAAATACAAGTGTCATACATGATTTAAAAGCCAAAACAAACAAATGCAGTTGTTTGTGTGTGCATGTCTGGCACTATTACATGAATGTGTGTGTTCTTGTATTTCTTGTATTTTATTGAGAGTGTGTGTATATGCATGTGTACAAACACCTTCACGGCATCAGCCTCAGGCAAACCGGCATTAGTTGTAAAAACACTGCCACTTAGTGTCATTCAAATGTACTTTTATTATGTTTTATTTAGACTTTTTTTCCTTTATCTTTTGACCATTATTCTCTCACTCACACAGCAACTCCACTCCCACTTGTCTCCAATTCCACATGCCAACCCTCAGCTTCCCTCAGCCCATCCCATCTATCTCTGCTGGCCACCTACTTCGTTTTTCTACGCAACACATATATTTCAACGATGCTATTATGTTTAACGTACAATTTCAATCTATCTAATCGAATAGAATCTACAGATTGCGTGTTGAAGATAAAGACTTTTACTAAGAGTATTAGTATATTAGTAATTGACAGATCTCCTAACAGTACTATTTCTAGGGTCAATTTTAGATCAAAACTATGCATTTTCAGCTATTCCTGAACCCGAGACCAGAAACAGGCTACCTGAGGGCAATACCAAAATAACTGGTCTACTGATTCTGTATCCTCACAACAAAATCTGCAGAGCTTCGATAATTTTATGCCCCAAATATTCAACATTTTGTTGGTGGCAAGAATTCTATATAATAATTTTAGCTGAAAAGCAAGTCTTGAATCTTGCGTTGTTTTATATATCAACTCATACACCCTGTGCCATGGAATCAGTACATCAAAAATCTCTTCCCAGCTATTTTGCAATCTGTACGGCACAGTTGTCAACATCCTGGTCCTCAAATGAAACTGGTATACTTTCCTATTTATGCTATTTTTATTCCTCCACCAGTTTTGATCCTTTATATTGGGCAGACAGACCAGTTCCCTACCTCCTCCCGCTGCCACCCACTTCCTCCATTTTTGGGGCAATGCTGTAATCAATTGGTTGTACTCTTGGATTGAGCAGACCTTCCCGTACAATTCTGATAACTCCATGAAGGACATAACTCTACCATTACAATTTACAATATAATCTATGAACAAAATACCATTTCCAAACATCTTTCCCATAAATAATATTTGTTCTATCTTTTCAGGGGGATGAAATTGAAATTGTAGCCAGCTCTGCAACGCTTGTTTGAAAAAGACAGATACTTTGAAAAAAAGTATCATTTTCAATTCATCGAAAATGAGACATTGCAATCTGGACAAAGGCAAAAGGCCATTTTTAAACAATGGATGAGCTTTTCTTATTAATCTACATGAGAACCATTTAGGGTTCAAATAAAACTTTTGAATGAGTGAAGGTTTTATAGAGATGTTTAGTGCTTTTATATTTAATCATCTCAAACCACCCAATTCATATTCATTATATAGATTGACTCGTTTTTATTTTGTCTGGTTTAGTGTCCCAGATAAAGCAAAATATTTTTTGCTCATATGATTTGAAAAACAAATCATCAGGAGTAGGCAATGCTATAAGTAAGTGAGTAAACTGAGATATGACTAAGGAGTTAATCAGGGCAATTTTTCCATATATAGACAGGTATTTACCTCTCCATGGTTGCCTCTCCAAGTTTTCTATTGAAATTCATTGTGGAGAACTTATTTATATATTTTGTGATATGAATACCGAGTATGTCTACTTCACCATCAGCCCATTTTATAGGTAAGCTGCAAGGTAATGTAAAAGTAGTTTTTTACGGATCCAATATGTAATATTGTACACTTATCATAAATAGGTTTTAGTCCAGAGAGTAGAGAAAAGTTATCTAGATCTTCAATGAGACATTGCAGGGATCTAGCTTGCGGACTTAACATATAACTTGAGTCATCGGCATACATGGATTTCTAATCCTCTGTTGTTATTGGATCTGATTTTAATAGCTAGCATTTCGATGGCCATAACGAATAGATATGGTGACAGCGGACACCCTTGTAAGAAGTAGCCGTTATTTACTATACTATAGCCGTTATTTACTACTATTTACTATTTTACACTTGGGGTTGCTATACATTATTAAGTCCTTCTTTATATCCCCAAAAAGTATGTGATTTGGCGCGCTTCATTCAATAATCCACCTGTTTCCTCTCATTCAAAATGCATACGAAATTAATCCCAAACGTTACCAATAAACTTGGTCCAAACATGTCAAACAACGTTCCTAATCAATCCTCAGGTATCCTAATATGTAAATAAACTAAAAGTCTGTTTATTTGGCGCGTTTGATTCAGAAATACACCTGTTCCAACTCACCCAACATGCCTACAAAGAAATTCAAAAAGTAACCTGTAAACCTGGTCCAAATATTTCAAACAACATTTATAATCCAACCTCAGGTACCCTAATATGTAAATAATCGATCAAAATTTAAGACTGAATAAACTGCTTTCAATACTGGATAAAAACAACGAGGAGCGGAAATCAATACTGTCCCATCTGTAATGGCAATTGCTAGCATTGTCTGTCAGTGAGTGAGTGAGTGAGTGAGTGAGTGAGTGAGTGAGTGAGTGAGTGAGTGAGTGAGTGGACACAGCCAGTTAACTATGGAGTCCATTCTCCAGCTAATTCCTAAACGGACATTGACCTTTCACAGGAACCATATCATTCTATGTCATCATCATTACGCAAAATAAGAGGGCTCATATTATTCTCTCTGATGATTTATGTATGCTGTAATGGCAACCAACCCTTTATGATCAGCTTTCACCCATGTTTTGAATTAGCAAGTTATCTGACAAAATGTATCGCTCTACTATAGTACAATTACACAAAACATGAATATATTTTTAGTTCCAAAGTTCTTTTTTACAATTTCCGTTTGTCTGGCATGTTGAGAAAAGCCTTTCTGTATCTTTTCTGTGAGTCGCCTGTCATCAACACACAGGTATGAGTACATTAATGAGAGGGACAGTATTGATTTCCAATGAAACACAGGTATGAATGACCTTCCATTGCTTTGTTGCATTTCCTTAACCGTGACTACTTCTTCTTCTCAAGGTTGCTGGTGTAACCGAAAAGAAATGGTTAGCTAGTTAGTGGTGTGCACTACAACGTTTCATCTAAGATGTCACGCGCTCTGAGACCTTGAAGTAGTAGTCTAGGAGGATCACGGCCAGCTCAGTAGTAAGAGGTAGAGCTCATGGCTGAGATGAACTGGTGTTCTGTTTAACAAGGTGGAACGCTTCTCCTCTCCTCTCGCCATGGAGGCTGTATAAACAAACACACCTTCCAAAGGGGAAGACACTGAGCCTGGTTTGATATCTGGAGATCTGCCACAATGACAGTTAGTAGTAAGTCTGTTTGTGCTTTTGAAACATTCAAGTAGCCAAGCAGGGCAAGATTAAGTTGATTACAGCACCGTAAGAATAATAAACATTAAAACTACCATTGAACAAGTGCCAAACCTGTAGTTGATTAATGTGATAATGTGAAAGATGCATGATCTTACTGTTTTTCAAAGGATATTAATTACGTTTTAACCTCTGCTATCGCAGCCAGAGTTCTGAACAAGGCTAGAGTGTTGCAGCAGTAGCCCCGCCTCTCTGGCTGTGAACTGGGCCCATGTAGAGGAGAGATGCTGCTGGCAGCCTGAATAATTCAAACGCTCCACTGAGCTCCGGCTGACAAGTATAACAACAGGGGTGCAGAACCTGCTGTAAGAGGTAAGAGAAGAGTGAAAATCTCTCCACAGTAGCAGAGAGAATGATATCATGGATGGATAGAAAGGGTATTTTTTGTTTCTGAAATTCAGTGATAGCATGAAAAAAGAGAGCTATGAGCAGTGTGTAAATGGTGACAGTCAGGATTGTTCATTTTGGGTTTAACTACTGGCTCAGTGTCCACAATGTTGTTGATCATACATTACTTCTCATACCACAAAGTTTGTAATACAAACACAATCTACAGTTTTACCCATTGTTTACTGTTTTACCCATTGTTTACTGTTTTACCCATTTTTTACTGTTTTACCATTTTGTTTACTGTTTTACCCATTGTTTACTGTTTTACCCATTGTTTACTGTTTTAGCCATTGTTTACCGTTTTACCCTTTTTTTTACTGTTTTACCCTTTTGTTTACTGTTTTACCCATTGTTTACTGTTTTACCCATTGTTTACTGTTTTACCCATTGTTTACTGTTTTACCCTTTTTTTACTGTTTTACCCTTTTTTTTACTGTTTTACCCATTGTTTACTGTTTTACCCATTGTTTACTGTTTTACCCTTTTTTTACTGTTTTACCATTGTTTACTGTTTTACCCATTTTTTTACTGTTTTACCCATTGTTTACTGTTTTACCCTTTTTTTACTGTTTTACCATTGTTTACTGTTTTACCCATTGTTTACTGTTTTACCCATTGTTTACTGTTTTACCCTTTTTTTTACTGTTTTACCCATTGTTTACTGTTTTACCCATTGTTTACTGTTTTACCCTTTTTTTTTACTGTTTTACCCATTGTTTACTGTTTTACCCATTGTTTACTGTTTTACCCATTGTTTACTGTTTTACCCGAACCGCTTTCTGTGTACAGTGTCTTCAGAAAGTATTTACTTTCCCCACATTTTATTGTGTTACAAGGTGGTATTCAAATTGATTTACTTGTCATTTTTTTTGCCAACGATCTACACAAAATACTCTGTAATGTCAAAGTGAAAGAAATATTCTATCATTTTTCAAAAGAAAATGTGAAAGATTAAGCACTAATATATCTTGATTACATAAGCATTCAACCCCAAGTCAATACATGTTAGAATCCCCTTTGGCAGTGATTTCAGCTGTGAGTCTGTCTGGGTAAGTCTCTGAGAGCTTTGCACACCTGGATTGTAAAATATTTGCACATTATTATTATTTTTTAAATATTCAAGCTCTGTCAAATTGGTTGTTGACAATAGCTAGACAGTCATTTTCAAGTCTTGCAATTTTCAAGCCAATTTAATAAAAACTGTAACTAGGCCACTCAGAAACAATCAATGTTGTCTTGGTAAGCACCTCCAGTGTATATTTGGCCTTGTGTTTTAGGTTGTCGTTATTGTGAATTTGTCTCACAGTGACTATTGGAAAGAAGACTGAACCAGATTTTCCTCTAGGATTTTGCCTGTGCTTAGCTCTATTCCATTTATTTTCATCAAAAAAAATGCTTGCCGATGACAAGCATACCCACAAAATGATGCAGCTTGTAAATATGATGGTACTCAGTGATGTGTTGTGTTGGATTTGCCCCAAACGTAACACTTTGTATTCTGGACATAAAATTATTAGGTCAAATCAAATCAAATTGTATTGGTCACATACACATATTTAGAAGATGTTATTGCGGTTGTAGCAAAATGCCTGTGTTCCTAGCTCCTACAGTGCAGTAATATCTAACAATTCACAACAATACACACAAATATAAAGAAAAAGAATGGAGTTAAGAAATACAGTTGAAGTCGGAAGTTTACATACACTTAGGTTTGGGTCATTATAACTCGTTTTTCAACCACTCCACAAATTTCTTGTTAACAAACTATAGTTTTGGCAAGTCGGTTAGGACATCTACTTTGTGCATGACACAAGTCATTTTTCCAACAATTGTTTACAGACAGATTATTTAACTTATAATTCACTGTATCACAATTCCAGTGAGTCCAAGTCATGTGACTCGAGTCCACACCTCTGGCTTCTAGCGTCATAGCCAAGAAGACTCAAGGCTGTAATCGCTGCCAAAGGTGCTTCAACAAAGTACTGAGTATAGGGTCTAAAAAGTTATGTAAATGTGATAATTCCATTTTTAATTTTGATCAAATTTGTATAACTTTCAAAAAACTGTTTTTCCTTTGTTATTATGGGGTATTGTGTGTAGATTGATGAGGGGGAAAAATATTTGATAAATTTTAGAATAAGGCTGTAACCTAACAAAATGTGGAAAATGTCAAGGAACCTGAATATTTTCCCGAATGCACTACACTGAGTATACCAAACATTAGGAACACCTTCCTAATATTGAGTCGCACAACCCCCCTCAGAGATAATATTGTCAAATGTATTCATGATTAGGAATGATCAATTCAATTATAAACAAAAACCTATTGAAAATGCATGCTTGCATTTTGCTTATTACAAAAAAAACATACATATCACCTGAACAATGTCATAAAGTCACGTAAAGAAAATGCTGAAGTTACATAACCCGTAATATATGTTAGATTACCATGTAACACGTATGTTACAGATATGTAGTCACACACAGGTTATTGACTTTTACAATCGTTCTGAACGACAGGAGAAGTGCACACATCCTCACAATCTATTGTGGGTTTCTTTCTGTCAAGGACTTTCTGCCTTGCCTGCCAGATCCAGCCAAATTAGGTATGTGTGCAGACGTGCACATAAATCTCACAAACACTGTGCTAACACATTTTCAAGTTGCTTACCTTGTGTAGTTTGTCAGAAAAGTCACAGTTACATACGGTTCTCTTTCTTCACACCCGTCCTCCAAGGATAAAGCTCAAGTTTATGTGTCATTTATGTAATACATACATTGGAAATCTTACTTATAGCTCAACCCATCACAGGGATATTAATGGTTAGTCACAACATTAGGCCCTTGGTGTAAAGTATCTAAGTGAGTTGTATGATTACAGTGAACTGCTTAGGGGCTTTGGGGCTCATCTTGGCTGACGGATGCCCTCAGGATTAGCGTTATGTGCTGCTAATTTTAAATGGCTGCATTTAAACTGTCAGTAAGCACTTCATTATTACAAACAGCAAGTGTGAGTGTGAGGTAATGAAATAAGCATCACACTTGACACACCTCTGTCCACATGGCCCATTATCTAGCCATGTATATGGTGGAAAACATTTGATTCGTCCCTGATGACTTTGGTTCAGGGGTGAATCGGAATCGGTTAGTTCTCCTGTTGGCTGCTGGGAAAGTGTAGTACACTTCCTTGTAAAGGGATCAACAAGGTTCAAATGTACAGTACCATTTAGGGCTTTTTCTGAAACAGAGAAATGCACGCACGCACACACGCACACACACACACACACACACACACACACACACACACACACACACACACAGCTGGGTGCCACTGCCAAGCTCTCATTAGGATGCTGGAACAGTGACAGAAACGTTGACCAGGAAAAGCCTTATGGAAGTGACACATTTAAACTGAGTTCTAGGAGTAGACTGTAACTGCATGTTAATAAAGGAAAACATTTAGTCAATATCACTGCTGTAATTACAGTGGAGTTGATTTAGTCTCTGGAGCATCAGCAGTATAACCACACCACAAAACAAAACAGCATGTTGATTGCTAACTAATTACCTGAACACAGAGACGATGCAATTACCTATAAGAGTCATTAGAGGATATTGAAGAATGTGGTTTGAAGAAATGTAACATATTGCTTTTCATACCGTGTAGCAAGAACAGGTGAGACTCGAGTGTAACAAACTTGCATAAAGCACAAACGTGCCAGATATAAAAGACTTGGGAACTAGCATGCATACACCCACAGTCACTTCTCTTGTTCCTCAGAGCAGAGAAACAGCTAGTGATCCAATACCCTGTCCTTTCATCAGTTACATAAATGTTTTCAAACTGTATTTTTAGACTGGCAGGAACAGATAAGGATGCTTGCCAATTACTGCTCCATTACATAACAGGGGGCAATGTATGGCATAATCCCCTATGCTTCAATGAGGTAAAGTATCCCTTTAGTGTTCTACTCTCTCTTCCACACTCTCAGAAACACTCACAGAGAGAGAGAGAGAGGGTTGCCTTACTAGCACACACATGTTACATTTGATTAGGATTACTTAGGGTTCTCCACAAGGTCCTTGGTAAACTGCTGTGCATACTACTACAGTACTGTGCTCATAGCGTTATCTTAGTCAAATGTTTTTATGACCTCTCTGCCTTTAGCCAACTGACTGAAAAGAAAAGCAATGCTGTTGGGTTCCTGGTACTCTATCAGACAAGATTCCTCACACAAAGTGAAAGAGCAAAACGTTTCTAAACCCACTTCATTTAATGGTCCATAATAGAGGTTGACCGATTATGATTTTTTTTTAACCAATACCGATTATTGGAGGACTTAAAAAAGCAGATACCAAATTATTCGGCCGATTTAAAAAAAAATGTATTTGCAATAATGACAATTACAACAATACTGAATGAGCGCTTATTTTAAGTGTCAAATAAATAGCCTCAAATAAATAATGAAACATGTTCAATTTGGTTAAAATAATGCAAAAGCAAAGTGTTGGAAAATAAAGTAAAAGTGCAATATGTGCCATGGAAAAAAGCTAACGTTTAAGTTCCTTGCTCAGAATATGAGAGCATATGAAAGCTGGTGGTTCCTTTTAACATGACTCTTCAAAATTCCCAGGTAAGAAGTTTTAGGTTGTAGTTATTATAGGAATTATAGGACTATTTCTCTCTATAGGATTTGTATTTCATATACCTTTGACGATTGGATGATCTTATAGGCACATTAGTATTGCCAGCGTAACAGTATAGCTTCCGTCCCGCTCCTCGCCGCTACCTGGGCTCAAACCAGGAACACATCGACAACAGCCACGCTCGAAGCAGCGTTTACCCATTGCGCCACAAAAAAAACGCAGCCCTTGCAGAGCAAGGGGAACAACTACTCCAAGTCTCAGAGTGAGTGACGTTTGAAACGCTATTAGTGTGCACCCCACTAACTAGCTAGCAATTTCACATCGGTTACACCAGCCTAATCTCGGGAGTTGATAGGCTTGAAGTCATAAACAGCGCAATGCTTGAAGCATTGCGAAGAGCTGCTGGCAAAACGCACTAAAGTGCTGTTTGAATAAATGCTTACGAGCCTGCTGGTGCCTACCTTCGCTCAGTCAGACTGCTCTATCAAATCATATACTTTATTATAACATAATAACACACAGAGATACGAGCCTTAGGTCATTAATATGGTCGAATCCGGAAACCATCAGCTCGAAAACAAGACGTTTATTCTTTCAGTGAAATACGGAAGCGTTCCGTATTTTATCTAACGGATGGCATCCCTAAGTCTAAATATTGCTGTTACATTGCACAACCTTCATGTTATGTCATAAGTACGTAACATTCTGGCAAATTAGTTCGCAATGAGCCAGGCGGCCCAAACTGTTGCATATACCCTGACTCTACGTGCAATGAACGCAAGAGAAGTGACACAATTTCACCTGGTTAATATTGCCTGCTAACCTGGATTTCTTTTAGCTAAATATGCAGGTTTAAAAATATATACTTCTGTGTATTAATTTTAAGAATGGCATTGATGTTTATGGTTAGGTACACGTTGGAGCAACGACAGTCCTTTTTCGCAAATGCGCACCACATCGATTATATGCAAGGCAGGACACGCTAGATAAACTAGTAATATCATCAACCATGTGTAGTTATAACTAGTGATTATGATTGATTGATTGATTGTTTTTAATAAGATAAGTTTAATGCTAGCTAGCAACTTACCTTGGCTTCTTACTGCATTCACGTAACAGGCAGGCTCCTCGTGAGGCAGGTGGTGAGAGCGTTGGACTAGTTAACCGAAAGGTTGCAAGATTGAATCCCTGAGCTGGCAAGGTAAAAATCTGTCGTTCTGCCCCCGAACAAGGCAGTTAACCCACAGTTCCTAGGCCGTCATTGAAAATAAGAATGTGTTCTTAACTGACTTGCCTAGTTAAATAAAGAATCCAAAAATACAGAATTCCGATTGTTATGAAAACTTGAAATCGGCCCTAATTAATCGGCCATTCCGATTCATTGGTCGACCTCTAGTCCATAATACTGTATGTACACTGCTCAAAATGTACAGCTGTGTGTCATCCGCATAGCAGTGACAGTTAACATTATGTTTTTGAATGACATCCCCAAGAGGTAAAATACACTGCTCAAAAAAATAAAGGGAACACTAAAATAACACATCCTAGATCTGAATGAATGAAATATTCTTATTAAATACTTTTTTCTTTACATAGTTGAATGTGCTGACAACAAAATCATACAAACATTATCAATGGAAATCAAATGTATCAACCCATGGAGGTCTGGATTTGGAGTCACACTCAAACTTAAAGTGGAAAACCACACTACAGGCTGATCCAACTTTGATGTAATGTCCTTAATACAAGTCAAAATGAGGCTCAGTAGTGTGTGTGGCCTCCACGTGCCTGTATGACCTCCCTACAATGCCTGGGCATGCTCCTGATGAGGTGGCGGATGGTCTCCTGAGGGATCTCATCCCAGACCTGGACTAAAGCATCCGCCAACTCCTGGACAGTCTGTGGTGCAACGTGGCATTGGTGGATGGAGCGAGACATGATGTCCCAGATGTGCTCAATTGGATTCCTGTCTGGGCAGGCCAGTCCATAGCATCAATGCCTTCCTCTTGCAGGAACTGCTGACACACTCCAGCCACATGAGGTCTAGCATTGTCTTGCATTAGGAGGAACCCAGGGCCATCCGCATCAGCTTATGGTCTCACAAGGGGTCTAAGCATCTCATCTTGGTACCTAATGGCAGTCAGGCTACCTCTGGTGAGCACATGGAGTGCTGTGCGTCCCCCAAAGAAATGCCACCCCACACCATGACTGACCCACCGTCAAACTGGTCATGCTGGAGGATGTTGCAGGCAGCAGAACGTTCTCCACTGCGTCTCCAGACTCTGTCACGTCTGTCACATGTGCTCAGTGTGAACCTGCTGTCATCTGATGAAGAGCACAGGGCACCAGTGGCGAATTTGCCAATCTTGGTGTTCTCTGGCAAATGCCAAACGTCCTGCACGGTGTTGGGCTGTAAGCACAACCCCCACCTGTGGACGTCGGGCCCTCATACCACCCTCATGGAGTCTGTTTCTGACCGTTTGAGCAGACACATGCACATTTGTGGCCTGCTAGAGGTTATTTTGCAGGGCTCTGGCAGTGCTCCTCCTGCTCCTCCTTGCACAAAGGCAGAGGTAGCGGTCCTGCTGCTGGGTTGTTGCCCTCCTACGGCCTCCTCCACGTCTCCTGATGTACTTGCCTGTCTCCTGGTAGCGCCTCCATGCTCTGGACACTACGCTGACAGACACAGCAAACCTTCTTGCCACATTGATGTTCCAACCTGGATGAGCTGCATTACCTGAGCCACTTGTGTGGGTTGTAGACTCCGTCTCATGCTACCACTAGAGTGAAAGCACCGCCAGCATTCAAAAGTGACCAAAACATCAGCCAGGAAGCATAGGAACTGAGAAGTGGTCTGTGGTTACCACCTGCAGAACCACTCCTTTATTGGGGGTGTCTTGCTAATTGCCTATAATTTCCACCTGTTGTCTATTCCATTTGCCCAACAGCATGTGAAATTTATTGTCAATCAGTGTTGCTTCCTAAGTGGATAGTTTGATTTCACAGAAGTGTGATTGACTTGGAATTACATTGTGTTGTTTAAGTGTTCCCTTTATTTTTTTGAGCAGTGTATTTACAGCCTCAAAAGTTTGTTTTTGTGAAATATTTGTGATTCTGCATTACTAATTGGGACAGAAAAGGCAGTTTACACCTTCTGTTACCAGCTTTTGAAAAGAAAGTTAGCTGCACACAATACGGTCAAGATCGACTCATATAAAGTGGACAACAATATCAAACTCTTCTTTCATCCTTGTTCTTTGAGAGGCTATATTCTATCTGCATGCTAGCCCCACCTGGTGGTTGTGAATATCAAAGGCATATCTGTCTAACTGGGTGAGTTGTGTGAAATAAATATAGATCTTCAAGTAATGCTTTGTTTTTGCCTCAGAAGGACACTATTTGAATGTTGAGGGGTTTAAGCAGCACAGCAATTTCACAAAATGTAGAGTCTTAAAAAGGTCTGTATGTCTGCAATAAACAGCATCCCAGGTCAAGATCAAGATGAAAAACATGGACAACAATGTCAAACTCTTCTTTCCTCCTTGTTCTTTGAGAGGCTATGGTCTGTCTGCATGCTATCTCCATCTGGTGGTTGTGAATATCAAAGGGCTTTTCAGCAGCACAGCCGTTTCACAAAAAGTGGAGTCTGCAATAAACATTAACCCAACATCATATACACTTTTTGTGTTCAGTTTCCCTCACAAGGACAGCAAAGCCAACATCCTCTTGGGACCCCTGTAGAGCCCTTAATGTCCCAATGACATGAGTACCAACATTAGAATGACATCAATCGGGCCTCCCGAGTGGCGCAGCTGTCTAAGGCACTGCATCACAGTGCTTAAGGCGTCACTACAGACCCGGGTTCGATCCCAGGCTGTGTCACAGCCAGCCGTGACCGGGAGACCCATGAGGCGGTGCACAATTGGCCCAGCGTTGTCTGGGTTTTTGCCGCCCGTGATGTCCTTGTTCCATCGCGCTCTAGCGACTCCTTGTGGCGGGCCGGGTGCCTGCCAGTTGTACTGTGTTACCTCTGACACATGGTGTGGCTGGCTTCAGGGATAAGCGAGTGGATGAGGATGCATGGCTCTTGACATTCGCCTCTCCCGAGTCTGTACTTGCAGCGATGGGATAAGACTGGGATAAGACTGTTACCAATTACCAATTGTGGACATCAATCGCCCTCTAATTCACATAGCTGTAATGTAGGAAACTGTGCCACTTGGGAGGCCCGATTGATGTCATTCTAATGTTGGTACTCATGTCATTGGGACATTAAGGGCTCTACAGGGGTCCCAAGAGGATGTTGGCTTTGCTGTCCTTGTGAGGGAAACTGAACACAAGGCCAGTGATGAATAGGCTGACAGTGTCTCTTTCACCAACGCTGCACTCTTCAACAGTGAAAGGGTTACCATAGCAACCTTACATCATATGTCAAGGGGATACAATATGTTTGCGTTGCTCATCCATTCAGCCGATTATGTGGTACATCTATTGGAGGACATTCTCTTTCACTGGAACTAAAACATTTTTTCCCAACAAACTGTAACGTACATACTGTCCAAGCCAGGGCCGTCTGTAAAATGAAGTCTATAGAATGTCACAAAGTTTGGCAGTGATGGTGAGACAGTGAAGTGTCCTACTTTTGTGTGCGCCATGAAGGGATTACAGATACAGTGCCTTCAGAGAGTATTCATACCCCTTGACTTATTCCACATTTTGTTATGTTACATTATGTTACATTATGAATACAAAATTGATTAAATAGATGCTTTCCCTCACCCATCTACACACAATACCCCATAATGACAAAGTGAAAACATGTTTTGGAAATTATTGCAAATTTATTGAGGTGTGAATACTTTCTGAAGCCACTGTATGTCTGTTATCTAGGGTAGATCAACAGAACACGGAACACACAGCAAAATTACAAACAAGAATACTGTAACTGATTATCAATGAACAACAGATCACATAGCTAGCAAATCTGATCACAGTAAACAGATCGCTAACAGGCTGTTACCCAGTATCAACAGCATGGCAGGTCTGCAGGCTGTTGCAGTTTCTTGTTTATCCTTCCTGTGTAATGAACTGTGAAGGGATGGCATTCACACATAAACATACCAAGGGAGAGACATACGGAGACTACAGTTCAGGCAGGATGGGATAGAGATGTCATGTGTAACATTGAATGGGTTTGTGTACCTGAGGAGCTTATGGTGAGCGAACAGGCCCTGTCACAGTTTTGATGGAATGCCTATCAGTGGGCAGCTGCCTTGTTAAAAATGGCCTCAGCAGTTTTGGTTCCATGTGTGAAACAGAAAGCATAAATCATTTCTAGATCCATCACAATTCCATTGTAATAACATCCTTGTTTGAGGCTGATATACCACAAAAATGGAAAGTAAACATTTGTTTCAACATTTGAGGACAATAATTCTCATTTTGGAGGACTCTTATTCATATGAACTTGGAGGAGGAATGGGATACAGCATCAAACAAACCATAGAAGGGGCCTCCCAAGTGGCGCAGCGGTCTAAGGCACTGCATTGCAGCGCTTTAGGCGTCACTACAGACTCGGGTTCGATCCCAGGCTGTGTTACAGCCGGCCGTGACCGGGAGACCCATGAGGCGGGGCACACCTGGCCCAACGTTGTCCGGGTTAGGGGAGGGTTTGGCCGGCCAGAATTTCCTTGTTACATTGCACTTTAAACGACTCCTTGTGGCGGGCCAAGCATATGCAAGCTGACTTCAGACACCAGCTGGACAGTGTTTCCTCTGACACTTTGGTGCGGCCTGCTTCCAGGTTAAGCGAGCAATGTGTCAAGAAGCAGTGTGGGCAGGGTCGTGGTTCGGAGGAAGCATGGCTCTCAACCTTCGCCTCTCCCGAGTCCGTAGAGGAGTTGCAGCGATGGGACAAGACTGTAACAACCAATTGGATATCACAAAATTGGGGAGAAAAAGGGGTACAACAAAATGATAATAGAAAACTAAAGGTAGAAGAAAACGAGTAGTTATTCAGAGTTGATTTAAAAAACTGCTTGTCTGCTCCAACCCCTAAGACCCCTATAGCTAGTGTCTTCATGTTAGGTTTATTTCTAGTATGGCCATAGTGGAATAGAGTAGGGAAAACCACATTCTGTAGCTGGTCTGTTTGTTCTGTGGACTCCACAGCTGCAGCAGTGCCTCTCTCTCTCTCTTGTCTGGAAGCTGTTGAGCTGAGATTCAGATGTTCTCAACCCTTCTGGGACACATCAATTTAACAGTGAATAGCAGAGAGGGGTCTGCTCAAGAACACAAACACGGCTAGAACAGAACATTTAAGGATATAGGAGGAATGTAAAAAATCCCAATATGTAAAACATTTCCACTCAACATTCAATGGGCTTTTCATCCATATGAATCCTCTCTGAAAATGTTGGGCCAGGTGAAGGTCAGAAAAGGATACTGTTTTGTCTCTCTTGTGATAATGCATCAATGTTCTTTAACTTTCTCATGTAAAAAAAGAAGGCCAACACATTTTCTTTGTTTTTATTCCAAGCAGATGAGAAGCCAGCAAAAAAAGCCTCTAGGCCAGGTGTCTTTGACTTGGTAACTCTCCAGCAAGCTGCGGACCAAACAAAGGCTTATTGTGGAATCTCCGGGAAGCCTGTGTTGTTGGAATGGAATGCCCCTCTATTATATAGGTCAGCACTGGACATTGAATCACTCACCATAGGATCTCTGAGTCTGTTATTCACACTACTCCTCTGTGACAGGGTCTCACATCCTTCTTGTCCTGTCCTCACTTGCCTCAATAGAATCTGTTCGTGGAACACAGACATGACAATGACCCGGCCATTGTTGCTGTCTTGACATGGCCAAGATATATCAAACTAATTGCTTCATTCTTTTTTGTCACTCATCATCCTCGTGTTCGTGCTCAGAGTCAGGAAAAGAGTCAGGCCAACTGGTGGGTACAGTAGCATGATCTGTTTGCACAGTAAAATAAGTGGTGTACATTTAACTCTGAAAGTTTTAAATGTACACTATTTTCAGTGAACATATACATCCCACTGAACTGGTATTAAATAACACTTTTAAAAGTGTTAAAGATTTAACTCTGTGGCAGTGTTTACCATTCAATTCTTACAGTGTTCAAGTTAACTTGATTGTGGTGTTTGCATAGCTCTACTGTAGAGTAATAGGCAACACCTACAGGGTAAAACATAACACTTGATTTAGAGTTAATTGAACAGTGGCTGATGCTGCTACACTTTCTCAGTGTACGGAATGAACACCTGTAGTGTTACAGTAAATCGTTTTGGGATTTTGTTTTAACACTGTATGGTGTAAAGCCTAATTTGCATTTTCCCAGGGAGCCTTTTCTTGTTGAGTGAATTGTAGGGTTACCACCAATGACTGTTTGTTAGTGACAGAGACATGGTTATTGAATTCTTTCATTTTAAAAGCCGATGGCTTTCACAAAGTGAGTACCTAGGTGAATGCTATCATAAAAAATGTACTCCATGAAAATACAATACTTATATCATTAGGCCTTAATTTGATGGCTTAGTTTTTAAACTCATGGTTTAAAGGCCACATCAGCAAGTAACAATATGCTGAAATTACATAACAATAACAAGGCTATTTACGGGGCACCGGTACCAAGTCAATGTGCGGAGGTACAGCTTAGTCGAGGTACAGCTTGACTTTGGTGACTGGAGTCTTTGACAATTTTTTGGGACTTCCTCTGACACCGCCTGGTATAGATCTCCTGGATGGCAGGAAGATTGGCAACAGTGATGCACTGGGCCGTATGCACTACCCTCTGTAGTGCCTTGTGGTCAGAGGCCAAGCAGCTGCCATACCAGGCGATGATGCAGCTGTATTACTTTTTGAGGATCTGAGGACTGACCAATCTTTTCAGCCTCCTGTCTTGGTGTTTTTGTTCCATGATAGTTTGTTGGTGATGTGGACACCAAGGAACTTGAAGCTTTCAATCTGCTCCACTACAGCCCTGTCGATGAGAAAGGTCTCCTCCTTTTCCTGTAGTCCACAAGCATCTCCTTTGTCTTGATCACTTTGAGAGAGATGTTGTTATCCTGGCACCACATTGCCAGGTTTCTGACCTCATCCCTATAGGCTGTCTCATCGTTGTCGGTGATCAGGCCTACCACTGTTGTGTCGTCAGCAAACTTTGTGATGGTGTTGGTGCCTGGCCGTGCAGTCATGGGTGAACAGGGAGTACAGGAGGGTACTGAGCACGCAACCCTGAGGTGCCCTCGTGTTGAGGATCAGCATGGCACATGTGGTATTACCTACCCTTACCACCTGGGGATGGCCCGTCAGGAAGTCCAGGATCCAGTTGCAGAGGGAGATGTTTAGTCCCAGGGTCTTTAGCTTAGTGATGAGCTTTGAGGGCACTATGGTGTTGAACGCTGAGCTGTAGTCAATGAACAGCATTCTCACATAGGTGTTGCTTTGTCCAGCTGGGCAAGGGCAGTGTGGAGTGCAATAGAGATTGCATCATCTGTGGATCTGTTGGGGTGGTATGCAAAATTGGATTGGGTCTAGGGTTTCTGGGATAGTGGTGTTGATGTGAGCCATGACCAGCCTTTCAAAGCACTTCATGGCTACAGATGTGAGTGCTGCGGGTCTGTAGTCATTTAGACAGGTTACCTTGATGTTGGGCACAGGGACTATGGTGGTCTGCTTGAAACATTTTGGTATTACAGACTCGGTCAGAGACAGGTTGAAAATGTCAGTGAAGACACTTGCCAGTTTGACAGTGCATGCTCAGAGCACACGTCCTGGTTATCCATCTGGCCCCACGGCCTTGTGAATGATGACCTGTTTAAAGGTCTTATTCACATCTGTTATGGAGAGTGTGATCACACAGTCGTCCTGAATAGCTAACGCTCTCACGCATGCTTTAGTGTTGCTTGCCTCGAAGCAAGTGTTGAAGTTATTTAGCTCGTCTGGTAGGCTCGTGTCACTGGGTAGCTTGCGGCTGTTCTTCTCTTTGTAGTCCGTCATAGTTTGCAAGCCCTGCCACATCTGACGAGCATCGGAGCCAGTGTAGTATGATTCAATCTTAGTCCTATATTGACGCTTTGCCTGTTTGATGGTTTGTCGGAGGGCAAAGCAGGATTTCTTATATGAGTCCAGGTTAGAGTCTCGCTCCTTGAAAGCGGCAGCTCTACCCTTTAGCTCAGTGCGGATGTTGCCTGTAATCCATGGCTTCTGGTTTGGGTATGTACATACGGTCACTGTGGGGACTATGTCATCGATCCACTTATTGATGAAGCCAGTGACTGATGTGGTGTACTACTCAATGCCATCGGAATAATACTGGAACATATTCCAGTCTGTGCGAGCAAAACAGTCCTGTAGTTTATCATCTGCGTCATCTGACCACTTCCCAGGAATCAGGAGGATAGAGTTATGGTCAGATTTGCCAAATGGTGAGTGATGGAGAGCATTGTATGCATCTCTGTGTGTGGAGTAAAGGTGGTCCATTGTTATTTTTTCTCTGGTTGGTAGAAATGAGGTAAAACAGATTTAAGTTTCCCTGCATTAAAGTCCCCCTGCCAGGAGCGCTTTTTTCTTGTTTGCTTAAGTCCCCGGCCACTAGGAGCGCTGAAAACCCAGCCATCTGTATGTTATCCATGTAAACATAAGATATTACAGTTTTTAATGTCCCATTGGTAGGATAGTCTTGATCAGAGTTCATCCATTTTGTTATCCAATGGTTGCACGCTGGCTAATACAACTGAAAGTAGAGGGGGATTACTCACTCCGTCGAGTCCTACGAGGTGTCTGAAAACAGATTTAAAGTTTCCAGTACTGGGTTATCGCTGTCCTGATATCCAGATGCTCTTTTTGGTCATAAGAGAAGCTCTTTTCGATCATAAGAGACTGGGGCAGAACAAAATAAGTTATAAATAACGTGAAAAAACATTCTGTTCCACAATTCTGTTCCATGTCATTCGGTTTTTTTCTGCATAAATCTCTGGATGTAGCATTTTCTAAATAGTTTGCCCAGAAAATGTATGGCCTAATCCATTGCACAGCTACTTATCCGAGGGCCATCTTAACAAAAAGGCACTGTCATCTCAGATTTTAATCAAAAGTGCATTACCATAACGCAACGCTTCCTATTCATGAAAATCCAAATGAAATTAAATAAATATATTCAAACACAAGCTAGCCTTTTGTTAACAAGTCATCTTTTTCAAAATATGTGTAACAAGTTTAGCATGGCATAATGCTATGCTAGGCTGTGCTGGCAGCAGGCAACATTTTCACAAAAATTAAATCATTTACCTTTGAAGAACTTCAGATGCTTTCACTCAGGAGACTCCCAGTTAGATAGCAAATGTTCCTTTTTTCCAAAAATAATATTTTTGTAGGTGAAAAACGTCACAGCCTGCTTGGCTGAGAAATCGACAGAAAAATACTTCAACTATAATGCATTAGCATAACGCAACTTTTTCTATTCATGAAAATCGCAAATGAAATTAAATAAATATATTAAAACACAAGCTTAGCCTTTTGTTAACAACACTGTCATCTCAGATTTTCAAAATATGCTTTTCAACCAAAGCTACACAAGCATTTGTGTAAGAGTATTGATAGCCTAGCATAGCATTAAGCCTAGCATTCAGCAGGCAACATTTTCACAAAAACAAGAAAAGCATTCAAATAAAATAATTTACCTTTGAAGAACTTCGGATGTTTTCAATGAGGAGACTTAGTTAGATAGCAAATGTTCAGTTTTTCCAAAAAGATTATTTGTGTAGGAGAAATCGCTCCGTTTTGTTCATCACGTTTGGCTAAGAAAAAACCCTGAAAATTCAGTCATTACAACGCAAACTTTTTTCCAAATTAACTCCATAATATCGACAGAAACATGGCAAACATTGTTTAGAATCAATCCTCAAGCTGTTTTTCACATATCTATTCGATGATAAGTCACTCGTGGCAGTTTGGTTTCTCCTCTGTTCAAAATGGAAAAATGCACGCACCTGGAGATTATGCAATAGTTTCAATGAGGACACCGAGCGGACACCTGGTAAATGTAGTCTCTTATGGTCAATTTTCCAATGATATGCCTACAAATACGTCACAATGCTGCAAACACCTTGGGGAAACGACAGAAAGTGTAGGCTCATTCCTTGCGCATTCACAGCCATATAAGGAGACATTGGAACACAGCGCCTCAAAAATCTGGCTCACTTCCTGTATGAAATTTAATCTTGGTTTAGCCTGTAGCATTAGTTCTGTGGCACTCACAGACAATATCTTTGCAGTTTTGGAAACATCAGAGTGTTTTCTTTCCAAAGCTGTCAATTATATGCATAGTCGAGCATCTTTTCGTGACAAAATATCTTGTTTAAAACGGGAACCTTTTTCATCCAAAAATGAAATACTGCCCCCAGAGGTTCAACAGGTTAATGCAACCACTGTGTCAGATTTCAAAAAAGCTTTACGGAAAAAGCACACTATGCAATAATCTGAGTACAGCACTAAGCCACAAAAACAAGCCATACAGATACCCGCCATGTTGTGGAGTCAGTAAAAGTCAGAAATAGCGTTAGAAATATTCACTTACCTTTGATGATCTTCATCCGAATGCACTCCCAGGAATCCCAGTTCCACAATAAATGTTTGTTTTGTTCGATAAAGTTCATCTTTATGTCCAAATACCTCCTTTTTGTTAGCGCGTTTAGTTCACCAATCGACATTCACAAGGCGCAGGCAAGTCCAGACGAAATTCCAGACGAAAAGTCAAAAAAGTTCTATTACAGTTCGTAGAAACATGTCAAACGATGTATAGAATCAATCTTTAGGATGTTTTTAATCATAAATGTTCAATAATGTTTCAACCGGACAATTCCTTTGTCTTTAGAAATTAAAAGAAACAGAGCTCGCTCTCACAACCACGCGCCTGACTTAGCTCTTGGCATTCTGCCAGACCCCTTAGTCAAACTTAGTCAAACAGCTCTTATTCGTAGTAGAAGCATGAAACAAGGTTTTAAAGACTGTTGACATCTAGTGGAAGCCTTAGGAAGTGCAATATGACCCAATAGACACTGTATATTCAAAAGGCAATGGCTTGAAAAACTACAAACCTCCGATTTCCCACTTCCTGGTTGGATTTTTCTCAGGTTTTCGCCTGCCATATGAGTTATGTTATACTCACAGACATTATTCAAACAGTTTTAGAAACTTCAGAGTGTTTTCTATCCAAATCTACTAATAATATGCATACATTCGTTTCTGGGCCTGAGCAGCAGGCAGTTTACTCTGGGCACGCTTTTCATCCGAACGTGAAAATGCTGCACCTTATCAGACAGCATAGGCAGCAGCTCTATCGAGATGAGATTATGACTTGGAATTAAATAATAAAGTCATCAAATAGGCCTAAAACAAATGTAATATATATACACAGCAACTGACATATTTTACTAAAGTAAAGTAAGGTGAATAAATGATGATTAATAAGTGATAAGCAGTAATGGGCAGTTACTACCATCATGGGACTTTTAATAATTGTTTTATTCTGTGTTGTTACAGCATTCAATCCACATAATGCATGGTGCATTTAATGTCTAAAAAAACGATCAAAAACAGTTATTTTTTAGTAATTCTATTTTGTATTTATTTTTGTTTAACCATTATTTATCTAGGCAAGTCAGTTAAGAAGACATTCTTATTTACAATGACAGCCTATCTGCGGGGGCGGGGGCTGGGATTCAAATAAAAATAAATGAAGTAAAAATATAGGACACAACACACATCACGACGTGATCAGAAAGAAACCGCCCGTTTTATGTCATCTAAAAAGATGGGGGATAATAGTTGGTAATTCTATATATTACAGTGAGAGCATATAAGTTTGAGGGCGTATAACTCAAGTTTTCCACAGACAAAATGTCTGGTAAACATATTTTGAGATATGTCACTATTAGATCATTAATCCAGTGTCATTAACATTGCAAACCATAAGATGTCCATTTTATGCCAGTTCCAAGATGGTCAAAATACTTCTTTACCCTATATTACTGTAACGATCTTCTTTGGAATGAGACCAAAGCGCAGCGTGGAAATTGTTCATATTTAATGTTCACAAAAAACACTCAAACAAAATGACAAATGGTGAAAACGAAAGCATACAGTTCTGTCAGGGAAACAACCTAAACAGAAAACAATCACCCACAAAACACAGGTGAGAAAAGGCTACCTAAGTATGATTCTCAATCAGAGACAACGAACGACACCTGCCTCTGATTGAGAACCATACTAGGCCAAACACATAGAAAAAAGAACATAGACTACCCACCCCAACTCACGCCCTGACCAACCTAAAACAAAGACATAACAAAGGAACTAAGGTCAGAATGTGACAATTACAGTGAACTTTGAGGAAACATAATTCAATTTTAAAACATTAAAAATGGATGGTAAACATTTTGTGACAGGTGTACCACTAGTAGATCAATAATCTATTTTCATCAACATTGCAAAGCATAACATGCCCATATGCCAGCTACAACATGGAAAAAATACTTGTTTTGTCCTATTACAGTGAACTTTTAGGGAACCTAATTCAATCTTAACACAGTAAAAATGGATGGTAAACATTTTTTCACATGCCACTATTGGATCAATAATCCATTGTGAGCTAAATGCACCATGCGTTATGTGGGTTGAATGCTGTAACAACACAGAATAAAACAATGAATACAAGTCCCATGATGGTAGTAACTGCCCATTACTGCTTATCACTTATTAACCATCATTTATTCACATTACTTTACTTTAGTAAAATATGTCAGTTGTTGTATATATATCTTACATTTGTTTTAGGCCTATTTGATGACTTTATTATTTCATTCCAAGTCATAATCTCATCTCTATAGAGCTGCTGCCTTTGCTGTCTGACAAAATCACTATTTTAGTAGTTCTTCAAAGTAAATAAGGCATACTTTTATGACTGCCGAATACCAAGTATCACTAACTTATTTTCAGGTAGAGATACCTCACAAAGCAGTTGATCTCTATCCCTCTAGATTGGCTTTCTTCTGTCTCTTCTCTCCGGCTATGATTGCACCATAGAGATATATAGAGGACTCATCTTAATATCTGTGCCATTATAGCATCTGTGACAGCATGGGCAGTGCCATTGAGGCTACAACCCATAGGAATCCGCACCCAGTTGACTACTTTAAAATGGCAGAAGCATGGAGAAAGCCCTTAATGGGGCTACGAATGCTGAAATGGCCTTTTGGCCACCAGAGGCCTCTATCAATTTCTATTGTCTGCACCACACAGACCAGACAAGTAGGCACGCAACAGATTATGGTCATTGTAACTAAATTAATTACCAGGCTCTGGGCGCTAAACTATGTTGAATATTGGCCTGTTGGAAACTACAACTCTCTACTACATTGCACAGTTCCAGCTTGAGCGGATTTATCTCTAGAGAAACTGTGCATTGCGCTCACTAAAAAAAATGTATGAAACGGGATTCAAATCATTTCACTTAGTTGCTTAGCACTAGGCCTCTTATGCGATGCAATGGTCATCACACTAGATTAATGATCTATTAGTCGCACACATCTCAAAAAAAGTATACCAGACATTTTTACTGTGATTTTTTTGGACATAGGGGTCAATCAAAGCCTAAAATGTTGTGAGTGCGTGAGTGTGTGTGTCTACTGTATTTGTGTGTCATGACTGTAAAGACATTTTTTCTTTCACAATTTAACATTTGGTAAACAGCACCCTGGTAGGCTTCTGCAGCCTCACTCTACCCATAATATCAAAGTTATTTTTGATAAGGCCGAAAATGAATGAAACGAATATTGAATGAATGTGTTTCAAACTGTTTGCTTGGAATGATTTGTACAGTACCTACTGAATATCTCTATCTGACTGCGCATGAGAGCGCATCCGTCAGAAAAGACGTGATACGGTAAAGTGTTGTGTACTCGCACGTACAAATTCAGGAGGAGGCTGAAGCACGGATGGCTTGACTGCGTTTTGCAAGCTACGGGTAGACGTCTAGATTGGATCAAATTATTCCACACTTTTTATTTGTGTTTGTATGATTCCATTGCGCCACAGACAGAAGGACCGCGTTCCCTCCAGTGCGTAAGTGAACCACATTTTTTGGTGATCTATTGAGTGGAGGCAAGTTAATTTTTGACCTAACTTCTGAGTTCTTGGATTACTTGGTGGGGGGCCAAGGGACCTGGCAATGGGAGCGTGCCTTTGCTGTGCCTCGTACATTTTTACAGCCGGGTGCCAAGGGACAACAACAACATGGGAAGCGGTAGTAGTCGTGGAAAGAAGGTTGCACCTGGGAGTGTCAACGAGATAAACGCATTCAAAGGAGATGGCAACACAGTCCATGTTTCGAAAGAGGAAAGTCACTTGTTCAAACCATTGAATATACACAAATTGACGAACTTCAATCAATCACGAAACATAACGCAACAACTAGACTGCCACAGTGAAGGACACGACTCGGAATTTTCAGCAGAGGATGATGACGTTGATATGGAACTGGACCGGGTTCTAGAGGAATATGACAATCGGGAATTGCGTTCCAAAAGGAAAACTTTTGAAAAGACGCTTTTAATCGGGTCAGCCACGTATGGATTCTGTAATTCCAAACGGGTCCACAATGAAAGCGATTTCAATTCAACCCCTCACTTGCAGAGTTCTGAGTTGTCGGAAGGGACGGGGGCACATTGTCCATATAACGGTTCTGTAGGAGTCATCAACAAGGACAAGCATGTCTTTCACCACATTTCCAAAGATACACAGATTCAGTTCCCAAGCGCCACTCAGGAAAATGTAAGAATATTATTTTAGCTCATTCTGATCAGTGGTGATGGACGAGCATAATCAAATTGACAGCATTTGATTTATTATTTCCTGTTATGTAAAATGTTAAAATTACTTACCGGTAACCCAATGGCATTGGTAACTGATTACATTTTTGTATTGTAAAGTTTTCTGCAAACCATATACAGTGCTTTCAGAAATAATTCACACCCCTTGACAAATGTTGTTGTGTTACTAAGTGGGATTAAAATGGATTCAATTGTCATTTTTTTGTGTGAATGATCTACAGAAAATTCACTGCAATGTCAAAGTGGAAGAAATTTTTTTATTTAATTTTTTATTAATAGAAAATATAATCTAATATATTTTGATTAGATAAGTATTCAACCCCCTGAGTCAATACATGTTACAATCATATTTGGCAGCGATTACAGCTGTGAGTCCTGGGAAAATCTCAAAGAACTTTGCACACCTAGATTGAACAACATTGACAAATCTTTCTTTAAAATATTTGTCAAGTTCTGTCAAGTTGGTTGTTGATCATTACCAGACAGACATTTTTTCTAATGACTTTTCCACTATGGCCTATTTATTGCCTTACCTCCTTACTTCATTTGCACACACTGTATACAGATTTTCTATTGTGTTATTGAATGTACGTTTGTTTATTCCATGTGTTGTTGCTTTTGTTGCACTGCTTTGCTTTGTCTTGGCCAGGTCACAGTTGTAAATGAGAACTTGTTCTTAACTGGCCTACCTGGTTAAATAAAGGTGAAATAAACAAAAAAATATATAGATATATTCTTTTCAAGTATTGCCATAGATTTCCAAGACGGTTTAATTAAGTCAAAACTGTAACTAGGCCATTCAGGAACATTCAATGACGTCTTGGTAAACAACTCCAGTGTATATTTGGCCTTGTGTTTTAGGTTATTGTCCTGCTGAACAGTACATTTGTCTCCCAGTGTTTGTTGGAAAGCAGACTGAACCAGGTCTTCCTCTGACTTTGCCTGTGCTTAGCTCTATTCCGTTTCTTTTTATCCTAGAAACTCCGTAGTTCTTGCCGATGACAAGCATACTCATAACATGATGCAGGCACCACAATTCTTGAAAATATGAAGAGTGGTACTCAGTGATGTGTTGGATTGGATTTGCCCCAAATATAACACTTTGTATTCAAGACAAATGTACATTTCTTTGCCATTTTTTTTTGCAGTATGACTTTAGTGCCTTATTGCAAACAGGATGCAATGTTTGGATAATTTGTATTATGTACAGGCTTCCTTCTTTTCATTCTGTAATTTATGTTAGTATTGTGGATGAACTACAATGTTGTGTATCCATCCTCAGTTATCTCCTATCACAGCCATTAAACTCTGACATTGGCCTCATGGTGAAATCCCTGAGCGGTTTAGGAAACGTGCCTGTATCTTTGTGGTGACTGGGTGTATGGATACACCATCATGCTGAAAGGGATATTCAAAGTCTGCTTCTTTTTACCCATCTACTAAAAAGATGCCCTTTACGAACCATAGGAAAACCTCCTTGGTCTTTGTGGTTGAATCTGTGCTTGAAATTCACCATTCGACTTCGGGACATTACATATAATTGTATGTGTGTGGTACAGAGATGAGGTAGTAATTTAAAAATCATGTTAAACACTATTTTTTGCACACAGAGTGAGTCAATACAACTTATTATGTGACTTGTTAAATCTGAAATCTGTAACGTTTTGGGCGACCCGACCAAATTCACATGGAAAGTGTGATATGGATCTGTCATTTTCATTGAAAATAAGTTTATGAAATGGTAGATCTGTTCTGTGTTTGCTATTTCTATTCGTCCCATTCTTAAAGTTTAGTTTTTGCATCTTTTACTTGCAGTTTTGTACACTAGCTGAAAATACAATATTTTTTATTATTGAAAATATATTTCACAGCAGTTTAGATGGCACAATGATTATCTACACTACACATTGCTTGTTTTGTCACATAGACTGAAATTAGGCAAACTATTAGAATTTTAGCAACCAGGATATGGCAGAAAAATGTCTGCATATTGCACCTTTAAGCACATTTTTACTCCTGAACTCATCTAGCCTTGCCGTAACAAAAGGATTGAATACTTATAGACTCAAGACATTTCAGCTATTCATTTTTTATTCATTTGTAAACATTTCTAAAACATAATTCCACTTCGACATTATGGGGTATTGTTTGTAGATCAGTGAAACAAAATCTAAATGTTATCCCTTTTAATTTGAGGCTGTAACACAACAAAATGTGGAAAAAGTCAAGGGGTGTGAATACTTTCTGAAGGGACTGTATGGTGTTCTCTGACAACTCTATTGTCAAAACTCTCAACAGGACTTCTTGACAAAGGGAACTTGGGTGGAATCAGTGCCTCGCTCAGAATCAGACTCGTAAGTAACTGCTGATCAGGCAAGATCAAATTCACCTTGAGCATAACAAAATACCAATCCTTTGGGCAGATCAGATTAGTTACATGTCAGCAAACCACTTGCAAACGGCGGCAGGGTAGCCTAGTGGTTAGAGCGTGTGACTAGTAACCGGAAGGTTGCGAGTTCAAACCCCCGAGCTGACAAGGTACAAATCTGTCGTTCTGCCCCTGAACAGGCAGTTAACCCACCGTTCCTAGGCCGTCATTGAAAACAAGAATTTGTTCTAAACTGACTTGCCTGGTTAAATAAAGGTAAAAAAAAAACTGCTTTATTGTGGCTAATTTATGTAGATACTTTTCAACTTGAGAATATGCTATAAAAAGATGATGATTAAATATTGAATTACACTTTGAAATGATTGTGGAATAGGCCTAGGCTATATTGCCTCTATGGTGCACATTACACACTGACTGTATCCATTACATATCACAATTTGGTCCAACGTTTAATCTATAAAACTATTGCTTTAATCTAGGCCCATTTCTGAAACTGTCTCTGCGAGTCAATTTCTTGTTGTAACAATTTCTGACATATCTCTCTGTTCCTTCCCAGAGTCCCTGATGATAGCCATGGCCCCTCTCTTTCCACGCCCATCATCCTGTATGATGGATCAGAAGTGGACCTGATGGAGACCATAGAGAGAGAGTTTAGTTGACCCTACAGGAGAGACTGGTGGCAACCTGCTCACATTTCCTGCATTCACTTTTGGAGAAGCACATTGCTCATTTTAAAGATGTACTATATTGCTCAAATTCTAATAGTTCGCTTAATTTCAGTTTATGTGTCAAAACAAGCAAGTTTAGTGTAAGGAATCATTGTACCATCTAAATCGCTGTGAAATATATTTACGATAACCAAAAATATAGTATTTTCAGCTGTTTGAAGCTGGTGTACAAAACCGCAAGAAAAAGACGCAAAAACTGGGAAGCATAGAAGCATAGAAGCATAGAATTGGAGCACATAGAACAGATCTACCACTCCTTAGACTTGCTTCCGATGAAAATAACAGATCTACAATAACAGATCTACAAATTTCTATGTGAATTTGGTCGGGTCCCCCCAAAATGCAGGACAACTTTTGAACCAAAGAGTTGTTGTTTTTTTGTTATGAATTGATGATAGGTGCTGTAGCAGTCAGTTGAAAAACAATACTGCATTTGCAGCACCATGCAGGGCACCCACCGCCAACTAATTTACTAAACTATGAATTTTCTCCATGGTTATGTCTCTCAATGGCTAATAGACAGAACCATCCATTTCCATGTGGAATTCAACATCAAATCGGACCACAAAAATGCTGAAGGAACAATTCTTTCCACGGTCTTATAAATATTTGTCATTGAGCAATGTACTTTGTGGTTTTGTATTCTTACTGTTGCATAACGTTAGAGTAAAAGAGCTGAAGGACGTTGCACTCATTTCCACAAGGCTTATGGGCATGCTATACTAGTAGAAGGAAAGTCATATTTGTTCTCTCCATGCCTACTTTTGAAAGGTATGTGTTAAGTTTGTGTATTTATGTTCCATTTCCTGACCACAGTTCCTGCAGTCTTTCCACCCTTCCTCGGAAGGAATATACAGCAGCAGTGGTGATTTTAAAATTCAAATATTGACTGGCCAAACTCAATCAAGTACACCAGTACACTACACTGGCAACACATTGAATGCACTTATAACCAATCCCAGAAATGAGTTTTGAGCCACATACACAAACTTTATAACTTTTGGGTTACGATCAGTGTATGGCTACTTCCCATATCTTTAGCTCTTTGCACAGAAGGCCGCTGTAGTCGAGTATACTGTTATGGAATAACTCTGCAATATAACAACACTTTGCATGTCTGCCTGCCTGTTACAAAATAACCCGGTTAAAAATATGCAACATTTATAACGCTATTGCTTCGCTTCATCTATTGCACAGTTAGTTCGGATATGATATATTGTTGTGACAGGAAATAACAGATTTGCATGCAAATCTCTTGGATATTGGTGGCGCTCCGCCCCACCTGCCTCACGTGATGGATCGGCAGCAGGATTTTAGAGGAGCTCGATGTGGCTCCTTTTTTGGCAACTCACTTTCCACTGAAAGAGAGAAATCCAGTCACAGATCTTCAGTTCTACTACCCCACTGTGGTGAGACACAGGAATTGCATCTGCACACATCCATTTACACGCAATATATTGAATTGGAACAGTGATATATGTGTTGAATCTCGCTATGTCCCATCCACAATGTGATATTTCAATAGTGGCTTCATTTCAGATTGTGACATTCACTCCCTCAATGGTTGAGGTTTGCAATGTAATATTTCGTAGTAAATGATGGCCAACAGGATGTACTAAATACTGTTTATTACATCTGTCCTCTTGTATTTCAATCTGCTTATATGTTCTAATAATGAAAATGAACATTTTACAACACAGATTTACATAGTCCATAAATCCCAAGTAGGATGAACTTCCGAGTGGTGCAGCTCTCTAAGGCACTGCATCTCAGTGCTAGAAGCATCACTACAGTCCCTGGTTTGATTCCAGGCTGTATCACAACCAGCTGTGATTGGGAGTCCCATAGGGCGGTGCACAATTGGCCCAGCATCGTTAGGGTTTGGCCGGGGTAGGCCGTCATTGTAAATAAGAATTTGTTCTTAACTGACTTGCCTAGTTAAACAAAACTTAAATGATTTATTATACCTCACATGGAAAGATTTGAATAAATAAATAAACTAGCTATGGCTATTATATTGTTTTGATGTCCATTTAATTTATTAATATACATGCATGATTTATTAAGAATGCACCAGTATAGTCATTATAGTATTACGTTTGTAATTCTAGAGAGAGAGTCTTAGTTGAGCCAGTTGAATGAATCTCAAAGAAACAAAAACTCCTAGATGTATAATTGTGTAATTGCCATGTCACGCTGTAATGTGTTAGTACATACAGACATAAAGGGTGCATTCCTCTGCCTAGGTGTTGCTGATGCCTGCCAGATCTTAGAATGCCTGGATAGGTATTTAACGTATTAGCTAACCACATCGTATGTTATAACAATCTGTTAGTCGATGACACAGTCGTTTACGTGGCACTCAACCATTGGTTGATGCATGCAACATCTGAGCAGGGGAACAGCCTACTCTGGCACATGTTAAGGGACCCAGTTCTATTCTGGCTCGGGGTTCGTTATGGAATGCATAGCATGGCATTGAGTTGGAACAGCGTTTGCAAAACCAATGAAATTACTTGGTAGGAGGATAGGATACTGAGATACCTGTCTCATATAAGAGTATATTAGATAGGGAAGTGTTACTTTCTATTTGGACTGGTTACAACCCTTACCCTCATCATCAGATATATTATAAGTCTAGAAATAAGGCACAGATGGTTGAGTATACAGTGCATTTGGAAAGTACCCCTTGACTATTTCCACATTTTGTTACGTTAGCCTTATTGTAACATTTTTTTTAAAAATCTTTAACAATCTACACACAATACCACATAAAGACAAAGTGAAAGAGGTTTTTAGACATTTTTGCAAATGTAAAAAACACACACAAAAAATACCTTATTTACATAAATATATAGACCATTTAACATGAGATTCCAAATTTAGCTCAGGTGCATCCTGTTTCCATTGATCATCCTTGTTTCTGCAAATTAATTGTAGTCCACCTGTGGTAAATTCAATTGACTGGACATCATTTGGAAAGGCACACACCTGTCTATATAAGGTCCACAGTTGACAGTGCATGTCAGGAAAAGAAACCAAGCCATGAGGTCAAAGAAATTGTCCATAGAGCTCCAAGACAGGATTGTGTCGAGGCAGATCTGGAGAAGGGTACCAACACATTTCTGAAGCATTGAATGTCCCTAAGAACACAGTGGCCTCCATAATTCTTAAATGGAAGAAGTTTGGAACCACCAAGACTCTCCCTAGAGCTGGCCGCCCAGCCAAACTGAACAATCGGGGAGAAGGGCCTTGGTCAGAGAGGTGACCAAGAACCCGATGGTCACTGACAGAGTTCCACAGTTCCTCTGTGAAGAAGGGAGAACCTTCCAGAAGGACAACAATCTCTGCAGCACATCACCAATGAGGCCATTAAGGTAGAGTGGCCAGACGGAAGCCACTCCTCAGTAAAAGGCACATGACAGCCCACTTGGAGTTTGGCACCTAAGTTTGGCACCTAAAGCACCTAAAGGACTCTGACTATGAGAAACAAGATTCTCTGGTCTGACGAAACCAAGATCGAACACTTTGGCCTGAATGCCAAGCATCACATCTGGAGGAAACCCGGCACCATCCCTACGGTGAAGCATGGTGCTGGCAGCATCTTACCTTGGGGATGTTTTTCAGATGCAGGGACTGGGAGACTAGCCAGGATCGAGGGAAAGATGAACGGAGAAAAGTGCGATACTTGATTAAAAAAAACCTGCTCCAGAGTGCTCAGGTCCTCAGACTGGGGGCGAAGGTTCCCCTTCCAACAGGACAACGACCCTAAGCACACAGCCAAGACAACGCAGGAGTGGCTCCGGGACAAGTCTCTGAATGTCCTCAAGTGGCCCAGCCAGAGCCCGGACTTGAACCCGATTGAACATCTCTGGAGAGACCTGAAAATAGCTGTGCAGCGATGCTCCCAATCTAACCTGACAGAGCTTGAGAGGATCTGCAGAAAATAATGGGATGAACTTCCCAAATACAGGTGTGCCAAACTTGTAGCTTCATACCCAAGAAGACTCGAGGCTGTAATCCATGCCAAAGGTGCTTCAACAAAGTACTGAGTGAAGGGTCTGAATACTTATGTAACTGTGATATCTCCCTTTTTCATTTTTAATACATGTACAAACATTTCTACAAACCTGATTTCGCTTTGTCATTATGGGGTAATGTGTGTAGATTGAGGAGGGGGAAAAAAACAATTTAATCAATTTTAGAATAAAGCTGTAATGTAACAAATGTTGATAAAGTCAAAAAGTCAAGGGGTCTGAATACTTTCCGAATGCACTGCATATACATTCAAATAGCATTGAGTACATAAAACACATTTGCGGTGCTTTTTAAAAGTCTGAAGGGATATTCTACAATGATCATTCCTCCATCTCTCCTCTTCTTTCCGGTATTGGAGGTAAATATTCCTCCTCTTCCTCTGGCGGAGGCACAGGGGGTGGGGTGGGGCACTTACTAAGCTTCCTGCTCACCCTGGCATACATTGGATTCCAGCCCCTGTCACTCAAACCATCCTCTACCTCCTCCACAAATGAGAGAGGGCTTGTCAGGTCAAGCCCCTCCCCCGGGTCTGTGCCTGTAGTTTTTATTGGCTCATTGTCAGGCAGTGTGGTTGCGCTCAATTTCTGGACCAGTTCAGCTATGATCTCATAGTCTGGGCTTGCCAGGTCCGATGGCATTGTGACCATGGTTGTGTCATCGTCAGGCTGTGTGGTTGATTTGTGGACCAGTTCAGCTATGGTTTGATAGCCTGGGGTTGTCAGGTCCACTTCCACAGAGGGATCATCAGGTGTGAGCTCCCCAAAGATCTCATAGGTGTGCTCGGGTCGGACCCCCAGGGAAGGCCCCTGGTCCTCACCCTCCACCTGACCATCTTCTTCAAGCTGAGCGATAAAGTTAGAGCTGAATTCTGCAGGGGCCTCCAGGAGGTCAAGGTCGTTCACGATGGGGATATTGAGGGGGTCAGTGTTATTCACAATGTGGATGTCGACAGGTTCAAGGCTGTTCACAATGGGGGCATCCACAGATGCAAGGGTGTCTATGATGAGGGGATCCACGATGGGAGCATCCAGCACCAGGGTGTGAAGAACATTCATGATGGGTGTTTCCAGGGTGTCCCCTGAATAGACAGGTGGGGGTACGGACTCGAGAGGGCTGTCATCTTCCACCACGGATATCGGGGCTGGTATAGAGTGGAGCTCGGGTGTGAAGTTCAGGACGTCCCTCAGGTCACCTACAAGGTGAGAAAATAAGAAAATAATAGAGGAGAGTCACTTAACCTGAAGCTTAGCCAAAGAGAGATTGAGCCCCATTAGTTTCTGCCTGTGGCTATGGAACCCTGACCTGTTCACCGGATGTGTTATCTTGTCCGGACCTGCTGTTTTCGACTCTCTCGCTACCGCACCTGCTGTCTCTAACTCTGAATGATCGGCTATGAAAAGCCAACTGACATTTACTCCTGAGGTGCTGACCTGTTGCACACTCTACAAGCCATGTGATTATTATTATTCGACCCTGCTGGTCATCTATGAACGTTTGAACATCTTGGCCATGTACTGTTATAATCTCCACCCGGCACAGCCAGAAGAGGACTGGCCACCCCTCAGAGCCTGGTTCCTCTCTGGGTGTCTTCCCAGGTTCCTGCCTTTTTTGCTAGCCACCGTGCTTCTACACCTGCATTGCTTGCTGTTTGGGGGTTTAGGATGGATTCCTGTATAGCACTTTGTGACATCTGCTGATGTAAAAAGGGCTTTATAAATATATTTGATTTGATTGATTGGTTGATAGTTTGAGAAGTGCACATGGGTGATTTGAGGTAGCCTACCGATGTCGACGGTGGTGGGGGGGGAAGGAGATATTGTCATCATGGCCACAGGGGTTCCGTTGGCCATCTGCAAGGCACCTAGAGAATCACCTGCAGGACATCAAAACACACCTGTAATACTCACCAACTACTCACCAAACGTGTGTGAAAGACACATGGGAGAAATGCCTAGGGAGATACAGAGAGAGTGATGAAGGCAGTACCTTGCTGATCGGGTTTGAACCTGATGCCATCCTGCTCAGCAGGAAGCTGCTCTGGGACACGTTCTTCAGGTATGTGACTGAAATCTAACCAGGGAGGAGATGAAAACAGAACACACACTGTAAGACAACCCTTCTAGCAGATCTAGAGGAAGCCTCGCTTACGGCTGAAATTATAAACACAGAGGTGTAACAGTTTGATTTCCCACCTCTCTCGTTTTTTCTGATGTCATTGATCATGGGGTTCTCCCTGGCGGCCAGGGCGTCCTCCAACTTGACCTGTCAATCAAAAACACTCAGGTAATGACATCACAGTGTACGGGGTTCATCATTTCGCTGTCATTGGTCTCAAGACAAAGTACTCTCAAAAGGATTCCATCCACCGCATCCCTCCCTCCCTTCTCTCTTCAACCCTTTGATCCATTCTACACCTTCCTTGCTTCCTCCCTTCCTCCGTATCTCACTACCTCCTCTCTTACTGACTTCTGTGTAACCCTGGTCAGGACATAGCTGCCGTCATTGTTGTTGCTTGTCTTGTCTCTCACCACTCTCATCAGCTGTGACTGGGTTCTCCCCACCTCCCCACCACCGTCCTGAAGCTCAAAGGATTGCCTGTGGAACACAACACAAACTAGAGAATCCGAACAAGTACAACAGATATCTACTGATGCTTACAGAATTTCAAAGAATTTGGTACACTCCCCAATATTCAACAATGCATGAAAAAGCATTTACTTTTAGAGTCAAGTGCACAAACAATAAATGGTTCACCATTAGCTAATGCATATCAGCAACAGTATCTATAAACAGTATATAAAGTGATTATTTGCTGGTAACAGACCTGTATTTATAGGTGTGTTCATGATATACTAGCACTCACACTTTGGTGCTATCAAATCACTGTTTGAAGGTGTTGGATTCTAGCATGAAATATACTTATTCATGTTACCAAACTAGAACCTATTGATTACTTTACACATATAAGAAATGTACATGTCAAAACAAATCACAGTTTAAAGCGAAATCACATACACGTGATTAGCAGATGTTAAAGCGAAATATTTGCTCTTCTTGCTCTGACAGTGCTGTAATATCTAACAAGTAATATCTAACCAATTACACAATATATACCCAATACACACAAATTAATTCATTAAGACTATATACATATATGGATGAGCGATGTGGACTAAGATACAGTAGAATAGTATAGAAAACATGTGAGATGAGCAATGCTCAAGATATGTAAACATTAAGTGACTAAGATACCATAGAAGTATAGAATACAGTATATACATATGAGATGAGTAATGCCAATGCTGTGACACAGCCTGGGATTGAACCCGGGGCTGTAGTGACGCCTTATGTCACTGCGCCACTCGGGAAGCCTTTAAGGTCAACAGTTGAAGAGAGAAGACACTGCTGAGATGGGGGCCATAGGGGCCCACCTCAAAGACCATCTGATCAAAGTCCTATCTCATACACAATTCCACACCCAAGAGGGTCCTAGACTTAGGCAGGGCCATGACAATACCAGTAAGAGGAACCGACTGAGTTTCTGCCAAACAACAGAAAAGGTGTGTTTATCTTGGACATACAAGGAGGGGACACCTAGTCGTAAGTACTGTATATGCTTGTGTGACTTGTGTCTGCAGATGAAGCACCCAGTGGGTGAATAAACTTGGTTTAAGCTTTTTCTAGTCATCTGTTTGAGTTTTTACTCTGTTTGTTCAGAACCTTACAAATGTATGTATATTCTCTCTTGCTCGGAAAAGAAAGGTTGAGAGTGAAGCAGAGTGAAGTATCTGAGTGATTCACCGGTGGGGTCGGTCTGTACATTATGTACGGTATTTGAAGTGTGTCGTTTCGTAATGTAGAGAGAGGAGAAGAGAGAGTCATATGCCTCATACCACAGGAATTCCCGAAGCCACCAAACCTGAACGTTCTGTCTGTCTGGAATGTCTGTGCGTGTGTGTGCATGCGTGCGTTTGAGATAGACAGACATATTTTGGTTTATGATTATCTACAAGACAAAAGACAATACGGCATTCAAAGACAATGTCTCAGGTGTAGAGTATCATGACATTGATCAATCATACATTGATAATGATCCATAAGTACACTCAAATCAAAATCAAATCAAACTTTATTTGTCACATGCGCCGAATAAAGCAAGTGTAGACTTTATGTGAATTGCTTACTTACAAGCCCTTAACCAACAGTGCAGTTCAAGAAGCAGGAAATATTTACCAAGTAGACTAAAATAAAAAGTAATAGAATAAGAGTAACAATAACGAGGCTATATACATGGGGCACCGGTACCGAGTCAGTGTGCGGGGGTACAGGTAATCTGTACATGCAGGTAGGAGCGAAGTGAGTAACAATGCATAGGTAACAAACAAACAGCGAGTAGCAGCAGTATACACAGGGAGGGGGGGTCAATGTAAATTTTCCGCTGACGATTTTATGAATTGTTCAGCAGTCTAATGGCTTGGGGGTAGAAACTGTTGAGAAGCCTTTTGGTCCTAGACTTGGCCCTCCTGTACCAGAAAAAACGGTCAATAACTTTGGTGACTGGATTCTCTGACAATTTTATGGGCTTCCTCTGACACCGCCTATCATATAGCTCCTGGATGGCAGGAAGTTTGGCCCCAGTGATGTACTGGGCCGTTCGCACTACCCTCTGTAGCGCCTTATGGTCAGATGCCAAGCAGTTGCCCTACCAGGCAGTGATGCAACCGGTCAGGATGCTGTCGATGGTGCAGCTGTAGAACCTTTTGAGGATCTGGGGACCCATTCCTAATCTTTTCAGTCTCCTGAGGGAAAAAGGTTTTGTTGTGACCTTTTCACGACTGTCTTGGTGTGTTTGAACCATGATAGTTTGATGGTGATGTTGACACCAAGGAACTTGAAACTCTTGACCCGCTCCACTACAGCCTCGTCAATGTTAATGGGAGCCTGTTCGGCCCGCCTTTTCCCGTAGTCCACGATCAGCTCCTTAGTCTTGCTCACATTGAGGGAGAGGTTGTTGTCCTGGCACCACACTGCCAGTTCTCTGACCTCCTCCCTAGAGGCTGTCTCATTGTTGTCGGTGATCAGGCATACCACTGTTGTGTTGTCAGCAAACTTAATGATGGGGTTGGAGTCGTGTTTGGCCACGCAGTCGTGGGTGAACAGGGAATACAGGTGGGGCTAAGTACACACCCCTGAGGGGCCACGTGTTAAGGATGGCAGACATGTTGTTGCCTACTCTTACCACCTGGGGGCGGCCCGTCAGGAAGTCCAGTTGCAGAGGGAGGTATTTAGTCCCAGAGTCCTTAGCTTAGTGATGAGCTTCGTTGGCATTATGGTGTTGAATGCTGAGCTGTAGTCAATGAACAGCATTCTCACATAGGTGTTCCCTTTGTCCAGGTGAGAAAGGGCAGTGTGGAGTGCGATAGAGATTGCATCATCTGTGGATCTGTTGGGGGCGGTATGCGAATTGGAGTGGGTCTAGGGTGTCCGTGAGGATGCTGTTGATGTGAGCCATGATCAGCCTTTCAAGGCACTTCATGGCTACCGACGTGAGTGCCACAGGGCGGTAATAATTTAAGCAGGTTACCTTTGCTTCCTTGGGCACAGGGACTATAGTGGTCTGCTTGAAACATGTAGGTATTACAGACTCGGTCAGGAAGAGGTTGAAAATGGCAGTGAAGACACTTGACAATTGGTCCGCGCATGCTTTAAGTACACGTCCTGGTAATCATTCTGGCGCAGCGGCTTGGTAATTTTTGATCTGTTTAAAGGTTTTGTTCACATTGGCTACCGAGAGCATCACACAGTCATCCAGAACAGCTAGTGCTCTCGTGCATGCTTCAGTGTTGCTTGCCTAGAAGCCAGCATAAAAGGAAATTAGCTCATCTGGTAGGCTCACGTCACTGGGCAGCTCGCGTCTGGGTTTCCCTTTGTAGTCCGTAATAATTTTCAAGCACTGCCACATCCGACGAGAGTCAGAGCCGGTGTAGTAGGATTCAATCTTAATCCTGTATTGACGCTTTGCTTGTTTGATGGTTCGTCTGAGGGCATAGTGGGATTTCTTATAAGCGTCCGGATTAGTCTCACGCTCTTTGAAAGTGGCAGCTCTAGCCTTTAGCTCGATGCGGATGTTGCCTGTAATCCATGGCCACTGTGAGTATTCCTACATATACAACAGGTACATTACTTTTCTAGTCATGGTTTAGATGTAAAATTACTCTCTCCTTAGCCACAGTTGATGGGACAAAGTCTTCTAGAATCTCAGAAAGAGTTGGAATTTTAACCTGAGGCCGTGGTGTACTGTATGGAGGGATGAACTAGTTGTAGTCTGGAGCACTGAGCTCCATGCACGTTTCATTCATACATTTACCTACACCTCATTCCTGTAAGCATGCCATATAGGTTCTTGTACAGTTCTCATACATATGTAGCTTCTTAATTTGAGCCAGTTTGCTACAGCAGGAAAAAAATCCTGCTGCTTTAGGAATTGTGAATTATTAAGTGGATTATAATTCATTTACATGTTTGTAGGAGTCTATATATATTTCGTAAGGGAAAAACAAGTCTGAAATTTCAAAGTGAATATTTTTAAAGCTCAAATACACTACACATTTTACATTTCATGCATTGCAGTAAAGTTATCCTGCTACAGGGTGATCAAATTAAGATCCTACATCTGTAGGCGTCAAATACTTTCTATAATGGAACAAAATAAGAATGTTATAAAATGAATCTATCACTGACCTTCCACAGATAGTGCAGAGGGCCAGGAGGATGATGGAGAGGAGGAGGAAGAGCAGAGAGAAAACAACGACCTCTATAGAGAATGATTTCGACACTGACACTGCCCATGACTCCATGAACTCTCCCACCGGCGCCATGGCAACTGCTGCTATAAGGGGAAACAGTGAGTGAGAGAGGTGGAGAGAGAGAGAGAGAGTTTGTGGGTGCATACATGCTTTCAGAGTGTGCTTGGGTGAAATAAAAGCTTTGGCTCATCTACTGAAAGGAGTGTTTAGTTTGTGGATAGTTGTGATTGATGGTGTCAATTTGTACTTTTATGGTTACATGATCAAAGAGAAGTTGACAAAAACAAAGCATAGCACACATTTGTGCACTGAGAGGATTAATCTACTTACTCATTGAAAGATAATTCAAGAGAGTTCATGTATGCACATTATTACAGTATAGGATTGAACTCTTTGTATATTCCCAGCCCTGCCTGCACCCATGTCTGCTTTAGGAAGTGTGGGCTGCTTGCTTATCCACTTGAGGGTGAGGGGATCTGGTTATGCCCTTACAGTAGATGGTAAGTTAGTAAAAACTTTGCTCCTATCTTATGCAAAACAGTGAGGGATTTCTATTGCTGGCAGTATTGATCACCGATATTTATCAAAAAATGTGCCTATTAGAATAATGCACACATGCAGACAGACAGACAGACAGACAGACACAGACAGACAGACAGACAGACAGACAGACAGACAGACAGACAGACAGACAGACAGACAGACAGACAGACAGACAGACAGACAGACAGACAGACAGACATCACTTACTGTACTTAAATACCGAATTATCAACAAGTGTGCAAAACATTCTAAGAAAAGTAAAACATTGAAATAGAAACAGTGAAACAATAGAAAACTGACATACACTGTGTACAAAACATCAGGAACACCTGCTCTTTCCATGACGTAGACAGACTGACCAGGTGAATCCAGAGGAAAGCTATATGATCCCTTATTGATGTCACTTTTTAAATCCACTTCAATCAGTGTAGATGAAGGGAAGGTGACAGCTTAAAAAGAAGGATTTTTAAGCCTTGAGGCCATTGAGACATGGATTGTGTATGTCTGCCATTCAGAGGGAGAATAGGCAAGACTACAGATTGAAGTGCTTTTGAACGGGGTATGCTGGTAGGTGCAGGCACACCGGTTTGAGTGTGTCAAGAACTGTAATGCAACAGTTTCCCGTGTGTATCAAGAATGGTCCGTCACCCAAAGGACATCATGATATGACATGTTCATTCAGTATATGGCTTCTACAGATAGCTTGTTACATATTGAATAGGAAACAGTACTTCATATAATAAAGGATTTACCTTGTGATTCACAGGGATTATGTCTTGACTGTTATAATCCAATCAAATTCATAGCCCAGAGCCATCTGTCAAATACGTGTCAAATACACAGGCTTTTAATTGACATTTAATACACCTGATAACTGATATCATTAACAATGTTTATATTATATTCTACCATTCCAAGAATGACCTCATGTCAGTTCCATTCTGTGTTCTCTGAAACCCTTTCACCTGTTTGGAGAGGTCTCACTGCCACTGCCAATCAATGACCCGTTGATTTGAGCCAATCAAAATGGGCTGGTGTTGATTGAAAAGCATTTAGATACAAACCTGTGCTCATAAAAATGCATGTGCTAATTCTACTGCTCACTCTGTACTTGATGCGGCCTACACGTTGTTCAAACAATTCAAATTATATTTTGAAATGTAACTTTTTCTTTCAGGTAACCCATGAGCAAATACTGTAGTCCTAATGTACAAACACACATTCACACACACACACACACACACTGTATGCTTGCACAAAGGAGCAGGTTGTTTTGACCACACTTGAAAACTCACTCTAAGAACAGTGTCAATGAACAGGCTTCTCCTGCCGCCTAAGACTTAGACTGTAGCCTATGGCAAATTGGGTTGTTAATAAAAGTGGAAATGGAAGTTTCTACATTCTGCAGTTTATTCATTGACAGCCTTGAACACACAGGACAGAGGGCAAGTACTGAACAGTGCTCCTATGTTTGTGTTATATGGTCATTAATGACTTTCACTGTACAGGTGTAGAAGGCTTTAATACTGAAATACACACTACCTTTCTCCTTTGAAAGGCTCTTGTTGTGTTGGTTTTTGTGTGTATTGTGGTCTGGGAATTGGGATCAATCCATTTTTGTTGTTCTTGTACAATACTGTGACAAGGGATTAGTATACAATGATATCAAACTGGCAGCTATTTTAGCAGTGCACAGCAGTCCCCAACTGATGGTTAACCCTTGATCAGTGATGCATAGTGTGTTGTGACCCCAGCTGTGTGTGTCACTGAGATGAAAGCGAGAAAAGAGAAAAGAAAGACCACTTAATACATTGAAGGAGAGAAAGGAGAAGATAAACACTTAGCAGATGGTAGATATTGTGTATGACAGTGTGAGGAGTTTAAAAATGAAAACAAGCATATACAGTATTCATGGAGTATATACAGTATTCGGGCAAAGGCCCACAAGCACACACACACACACACACACACAGGTGGAAATAAACAAGTACTCACAAAGTAAAGAATTTTGCAGGGTCGGACAGCTGACCTCGTCACAGACGGTCAACAGACAGCAACACCTTCTCACCCAAATGTACCATGTCAATATGGCACACCACAGCCACCACCTCTCTCCCTCTGTCGCTGTCTCTGTCTCTCTCTCTGTCTGTCTCTCTGTCACTGTCTCTGTCTGTCTCTGTCTCTCGCTCTGTCTGTCTCTCTCTGTCTGTCTCTGTCTCTCTCTGTTATCTTGTCACTGATCTCGGTTAGCGTTAAGCAGCAAGTAACTTTGGAACTTTACTTCCTCATTCTCTCTCTCCCCACCTCTTTCTTTCTCTCTCTTTCTCGCTTAATGTGACACACATCACAGCAAAATGGAAACATTCGCAGAATAATAGCTAAGTTTCCCATTAAGTTCCAGTCACGGTTTTATCTAACATTAGGATGATGACATCATCATTAGGATGATGACATTCAAAGAATGTTTTTGATAACAAAATGTTGTTGTTTTTTCTTCAGAAAATGTTTTCAATTAAATATCTTCGGGAATGTTCTCCTTACATTCACTTACATTCACTAAAATGTTTTGCACAACATTTGGAGCGACTGCCTTAGAACATTCCTCGTACTTTCTCAGTAGGTTTTCAGGTAATGTAATAGCACAATGTACTAGTAATGTTTTTAGGTCGTACTGCCGCAACAAAATGTCAGAACAATGGAAATGGAAAACACTAAATTTGTCCAGTTGTGATGACATTCTTACAATGTTTGAATCAGGGTGCACACAAAACATTACCTCAATGTTCCCAGAATGATAAGATTACATTTTGAACAGTCCATGGTGGTTTCTTTTTCCGTGTGTTACCTTACTGTTGAGGAAGTTAGTTGTACAACAACCCATGTAGAAACACATATGGCACTTATTTGGAATCACATGGCATGACAATGTACAAACATATAGTAGTTTCACTGTATTTTGTTGTTAGCCGCAAGCAGAGATCAAACCTGGGAGCTTTTGAGTGTTATCCTTGGAAGGAAACCACTGGTCCACTGGGACTTTTACTCTGACTTCTAGAATGTGGTTATCCAAAACAGAGGATAACTAAATATAGAAAAAGAAGTGTATTTTATTATTTCTTACTCTACCAAGTTTGTAGGTAAAATACAAGTCAGTACATCCCAAGTTTACAGTATATAAAGAAGATTGGTAGAGTACAAAATAATAGAGATAATGTATTTTTCTAGATTTAGTTATTCTCTCTTTTGCAAAGACAAAGACCACTTCCTGGAGGCAGAGTAAAGGTGTAAACAGCTTTGTGTTGCGTCCCATCCCCGTGGCATGGTGGACTAAATCAAGGGATATCACTCCAAACTTCAAAGGCTCTATCCCCGCTTGCGACTATCAACAAAGTAGGTTCAAATTGGGGCCCCACGAGTGGTGCAGAGGTCTAAGGCACTGCATTGCAGTTGCTAGCTGTGCCGCTAGAGCCCAGGCTCTGTTGCAGCCGGCTGCAACCGGGAGACCCATGGGGCGGTGCACAATTGGCCCGGCGTTGTCCGGGTTTGGCTGGCAGGAATGTCCTTGTCCCATTGTGCTGTAGTGACTCCTGTGGTGTGGTGGACCGGGCACATGCACGCTGACATGGTCACCAGGTGTACGGTGTTTCCTCTGACACATTGGTGTGGCTGGCTTCTGGGTTAAGCGGGCAGTGTGACTTGGTTGGGTCGTGTTTCAGAGGACGGCATGGCTCTAGGCCTTCGCCTCTCCCGAGTCTGTACGGGAGTTGCAGCGATGAGACGACTGTAAATTCCAATAGGATATCACTAAATTGGGGAGAAAAAGGGGTCAAATTAAAATGTAAAAAGTAGGTTCAAACTATGTTTGTAAATAATTGCCATATGTGTTTCTACATGGACTGTTGTACAACTAACTTCCTTAACAGTAAGATAACACTAACACATGAAAGAAACACAGGAACATCGGAATAACATGCTAGGAATATTGAGGTATTGTTTTGTGCACCCTGATACAAACACTATAAGAATGTCATCACAACTGGACAGATTTTGTGTTTTGGGAACATATCTCTTGTAATGTACACACCGTGTTCCCACAACCTAATTAAATATTCTGGGATCCTTTAAAGAACACAGAATGGCTCTTCTGTCAACATTCTTACAACATCAATGGAGTGTGTTGTTCACCCTGATGCAAACATTATCTGAATGTCAGCATAACTGGACAGTTTTAGTGTTTTGGGAACTTATTTTGGGAACTCCACAATGTTCCCACAACCTAAAGAAATGTCTATGAACTTTTAAAGAACATACAAAAATGTTCTGGGAACATTGTTGTAACGTCAGGTGAATGTTTTTGCCCCTAAAATAAACATTGTGTAATCATCTGCACAACTGGACTGTTTTTGTGTTTTGTTCACATATTTTTTGTGATAACCCCACAATGTTCCCACCAGACTGTTCCCACAACCTATTAAAACATTCTGGGAAACTTTAAAGAACAGGCTAAATGTGATCATGGAACATTCTTGCAACATCAGGCAAATGTTTAATACAAACGTTCAATAATCTCTTGACAAATCATCAGCACGACTGGACAGTTTTTGTGTCATGAGAACATTTTCCGCAACCTAACAAATGTTCTTGGAACTTTCTGGGAACAGAACCAACTTTGGTTTGCTGGGTTGTCATATTCTGACATGCTTAATCTCGCTCTCCCACCCTGATAAGTGTCAACATGTATGCCTAGCTTTCAGAATCACAACTATAACAGCTCAAGTTATTAGGTTAAGTGTATGTTTTATTTATAAAGACCTGCACAGATATTGTAATTTTAGGTAACACTTTACATTCAACCCTTACATTAGTGTGTCCTTATTACTGGGTAATTATTACTCTGAATACAGTGCAACAAGCTCTTTAAGTATTATTGCACTGTACTTACAGCAGTGAAAAGTAAGTACGAGTTTAAAAGCAGTAAAAGTCTAGTGTCATTATGTGAGTGGTTCAGTGTCATTATGTGAGTGGTTCAGTGTCATTATGTGAGCCAAAAAGATAATCAAGGACCTCAGCCACTCAAGCCACGGCCTGTTCACCCTACTACCATCCAGAAGGCGAGGTCAGTACAGGTGCATCAAAGCTGGGACCGAGAGACTGAAAAACAGCTTCTATCTCAAGGCCATCAGACTGTTAAATAGTTACCACTAGCCGGCTTCCGCCCAGTACCCTGTCCTGAACTTTAGTCGCTGTCACTAGCCGTTTACAACCCAGTTACTCAACCCTGCACCTTAGAGGCTGCTGCCTATGTACATAAACATCTAACACGGGCCACTTTAATAATGGAACGCTGGTCACTTTAATAATGGAACACTGGTCACTTTAATAATGGAATGCTGGTCACTTTAATAATGGAACACTGGTCACTTTAATAATGGAACGCTGGTCACTTTAATAATGGAACGCTGGTCACTTTAATAATGGAACGCTGGTCATTTTAATAATGGAACGCTGGTCACTTTAATAATGGAACGCTGGTCACTTTAATAATGGAACACTGGTCACTTTAATAATGGAACGCTGGTCACTTTAATAATGGAACACTGGTAACTTTAATAATGGAACACTTGTCACTTTAATAATGGAACACTGGTAACTTTAATAATGGAACGCTGGTCACTTTAATAATGGAACACTGGTCACTTTAATAATGGAACACTGGTCACTTTAATAATGGAACACTGGTAACTTTAATAATGGAACACTTGTCACTTTAATAATGTTTACATAATGTTTTACCCACTTCATATGTATATACTGTATTCTAGTCAAGGCCATCCTATTAAACTATTGCTGTACATATATTATTCTGTCCTACATATTCTACAGATATACAATACACAACAATAGACACAAATCTAAAAAATAAAAAAATAAAGTAAATGAATGGAATTAAGAAATATAGAAAAGTTAGGATGAGCAATCTCGAGGTCCGGAGTATATATATATATATATTTTTTTTTAGATTTGTGTCTATTGTTGTGTATTGTTAGATACTACTGCACTGAGCTTGGAACACACACATTTCACTACACACACATTATATGCTAAACATGTGTACGTGACTAATACAATTTGATTTGATCGGATTTATTTGGTGAATACAGGGCTGTGTTTGAGGCGGATTGAGAATGTGGTAGAGGAGCTTTAGCATGACATCACCCCAGGGTGCTGATTGAGACATACTTTAGCAACAGGATCTAACCTTCACCGACACACAGTCACTCATGCACCCATGCATGAATGTCCTTTGTGTTCGCAGTGGCCATGGCTCACTAAACCTGTATACGTGTCTGTATTAGTGTGAGTAGGATCACATTGTTGAAAGATGCATGTGTCAGAAAGTTTAGTTTATTGTTTGAAAAATTATGTTTGAAACAGAGTGAACCTAAACAGTGTGAACCTAAACAGTGTGAACCTAAACAACGTGAACCTAAACAGAGTGAACCTAAACAGTGTGAACCTAAACAGTGTGAACCTAAACAACGTGAACCTAAACAGAGTGAACCTAAACAGTGTGAACCTAAATAGTGTGAACCTAAATAACGTGAACCTAAACAGAGTGAACCTAAACAGTGTGAACCTAAACAGTGTGAACCTAAACAGAGTGAACCTAAACAGAGTGAACCTAAACAGTGTGAACCTAAATAACGTGAACCTAAACAGTGTGAACCTAAACAGCGTGAACCTAAACAGAGTGAACCTAAACAGTGTGAACCTAAATAACGTGAACCTAAACAGTGTGAACCTAAACAGTGTGAACCTAAACAACGTGAACCTAAACAGAGTGAACCTAAACAACGTGAACCTAAACAGCGTGAACCTAAACAGAGTGAACCTAAACAGTGTGAACCTAAACAACGTGAAGCTAAACAGCGTGAACCTAAACAGTGTGAACCTAAACAGCGTGAACCTAAACAGTGTGAACCTAAACAGCGTGAACCTAAACAGTGTGAACCTAAACAGAGTGAACCTAAACAGAGTGAACCTAACCAGTGTGAACCTAAACAGCGTGAACCTAAACAGAGTGAACCTAAACAGTGTGAACCTAAACAGTGTGAACCTAAACAGCGTGAACCTAAACAACGTGAACCTAAACAGCGTGAACCTAAACAGCGTGAACCTAAACAGCGTGAACCTAAACAACGTGAACCTAAACAACGTTAACCTAAACAGCGTGAACCTAAACAGCGTGAACCTAAACAGAGTGAACCTAAACAGTGTGAACCTAAACAGCGTGAACCTAAACAGCGTGAACCTAAACAACGTGAACCTAAACAACGTTAACCTAAACAGCGTGAACCTAAACAGTGTGAACCTAAACAACATGAACCTAAACAACATGAACCTAAACAGCGTGAACCTAAACAGCGTGAACCTAAACAGCGTGAACCTAACCAGCATGAACCTAAACAGCGTGAACCTAAACAACGTGAACCTAAACAACGTTAACCTAAACAGCGTGAACCTAAACAGTGTGAACCTAAACAACATGAACCTAAACAACATGAACCTAAACAGCGTGAACCTAAACAGCGTGAACCTAAACAGCGTGAACCTAACCAGCATGAACCTAAACAGCGTGAACCTAACCAGTGTGAACCTAAACAGTGTGAACCTAAACAGCGTGAACCTAAACAGCGTGAACCTAAACAGAGTGAACCTAAACAGTGTGAACCTAAACAGCGTGAACCTAAACAGCGTGAACCTAAACAGTGTGAACCTAAACAACATGAACCTAAACAGCGTGAACCTAAACAGCGTGAACCTAAACAGCGTGAACCTAACCAGTGTGAACCTAAACAGCGTGAACCTAAACAGCGTGAACCTAAACAGCGTGAACCTAAACAGAGTGAACCTAAACAGTGTGAACCTAAACAGCGTGAACCTAAACAGCGTGAACCTAAACAGTGTGAACCTAAACAACATGAACCTAAACAGCGTGAACCTAAACAGCGTGAACCTAAACAGCGTGAACCTAACCAGTGTGAACCTAAACAGCGTGAACCTAAACAGCGTGAACCTAACCAGTGTGAATCTAAACAGCGTGAACCTAAACAACATGAACCTAAACAGCGTGAAATTGTTAAATGCTTCTCAATAGGAACATAATCACAGCATGAATGTGCTTGGAGTAAAAGTGTTCATCTTTGCTTCACAAATCACAAATCTCCCTGCAGTAGATAGTAATGACAGTAGACACTGCCTCCCTATGGCCAAAGATGCACACTACAAATGAGACAACAACATACATAAGCCTATGATCACCAGTGAATTATGTTCAAAACAAATAAGTGACCATAAAAGCTAGCTATCAAGTCATCGGATCAAGGCCTTATAATATATAAGAATTCATCTTACAATCCCCAAATCTCTCTCTCCTTCCCCTTTTACCCTCTATTCCCATTCGTTCTACCTCACATCAGATCTCTCTTTCTCCCACTCTCTATCCTCTCTCTACCTCCTCCCCCCAACTGTCCTCCTTCCTCAGCCTCCTCTCCACCAATCTCCTCATGACCACAGCTGTCAGCACGCTACAGAACACCAGGGCAGGAAATGACACGGCTGCCACCAGTAGGCGGCACTCCCCGTACTCCCTCGTCAGGGACGCCCGCCGGGACAGGAAGTCCTCAAACACAGCTTCCTGTTGGGTCAGCGTGCAGAGGGAGAGGAGGAAGTGGAAGAGCTGGTGCCCGTGGCCGATGATGTCACAGTGCCCAGGAAAGAAACGCTCAGGCATGGGACAGGAGAAGAAGAACGCTGCCAGGAGGAACAGCAACACCTGTGTGTGACATCAGAGTGTCCGATTGTGTAGAAACCTCTCCCCAACCTCAATCTTCTCTATCTCTTTCTCCATCATTCCCCATCTCCCTCTCTCTCTCGCTCACCTGTATTGCGTGTAGGGTCATAGCAGGGTCGTCTCCCCAGGTCCTGCTGACCAGTCTATGTGCCACAGGACTGCTGTCTAGCAGGTACGCCAGACCGGTTGGCACGACCTGGCACAGCTTACGATGGAGTGGGTACGGGTGGCGGTAACTGAGTTTGGCAAAGCAGCAGCAGGCACAGGACAACCAAGCCAGGAGAGCTGCTGCAGGGAGGAACACCTAACAGAGGAGAGGTTTGTTTATAACTTTGTTCCTTTGTCCACTCATTCATTCACTCATTCACTCCCTCATTCACTCATTCCCCACCTCTCCTACTCGACTGCGTCTCCATGCGGGATCAGAGCTGTAGAAGTATAGAGCCAGGGCACAGCCATACTGGTACACAGCCACTCCCACATAGTCCAGGAAGAATAGGGCATAGTGGGCCAGCTCGGAGTGGGACTGGAGCAGGTGGGCTGTAGCGCTGCAGCACAAGTAGGTCAGAAGAGACAGGACGTAGTAGACCAGCGGTAGACAGGCCAGGTCCAGGTAAAGACCCAGCCCGTCTGGTCCATTCAGGGTCAGGCCCACGAGACCCTTAGGAAGGGTGATGAGGTTTAAATAAAAGGTTTAAATCTGCAGTAATTGTGTGGCATTATTTTGGACACAAATACGCACATACAAATGCATACATACAAAATTCATCTAAATCTAACCCTAACACACACTGAATTACACAAAAAAGTATTGAAGTACCCCTCCACACATCACAGCAAACACAGAGAACCTCAGGGCAACGCAGACTCCGGCCAGCAAGTGGCTCCACACGTTGATTGTCTCATTGTGTATCTGGAAGAGGCTGAGGAAGTAGAAGCTCCAGGAATGGCCCACGGGCCGGTAGCCAGACAGGATGTAGGGCTCACGGAAGAGAAGGGGGACCTCAGTGTCTCTGACGGTGTGGGGAAGAGAAGACAGAGAGGAGAGGAAGGAGGAGAGGGAACTCATGGGTTTTAGGGAGAGGGAGACAGATATACTGGGCATGGTGGAATTGGGGGCAGAGGGAATGAGGGGGTAAGGAGAATGGGGCACCTGTGAGGAGGTTTGAGGTGAGGTGAGGGGGTCTGTCTGTAGAGGGAAGGACAGCAGGTTGGTAACTGTGTTGGTCGAATTTGATGAGATGCATGCTTTGCCCAAAAAATTGGATAACACAATAAGAGGTGTACATGATTGTACATTTACAGACATATCTGTCATTGGACAAACATGTTACTAGACTTCTCATGCCTCTGGTGTATCCTCTGCCATATAATGCTCCTCTTTCAAAACAACATCAACATCAACATGCTGCTGACTAATCTGGTTACATATACTCACAGTGACCATCACAAAGACAAACCAGGAACTCAACCTTGTGAATAACAGTTAGCAGAAGACATACTTGTAGATGTCTACTATAAACTAAACCAGAAAGCCCTGAAGAAACATTTTCAAAGTGGATGTAGGAGAAACAAACCTAATAAAACAGAACTTTGAATTCCCCCTTTTAACACGTATATAACAAGTATAGGCTACTGTTCCACAGGGGTGAGAGAAGGAAAAAGGAACTAACCTGAAACTCTCCCTTTCTGGACTCTCCCACCTCTGACTACTGACTGCAACTTTATGTGTATCAACATTTCACTCCCACCGATCCCACACATCATTCCCTCATTATAGGGATCTATTTTGCTTGGCCATCTCTCTCTCTCTCACACACACACACACACACACACACACACACACACACACACACACACACACACACACACACACACACACACACACACACACAAGGGTAACAGACGGTATGTTCTACCTCATAGCTCTTAGTCAGCTTAATAAAACAATGAGTCTCCTTTTCTTAATGAATGTAAGAATTTGTTTCCAATTATGCTTATTTTCCTCCCAAACACAAACTGCAGACCACGAGGATAATCAGTCATGAGACATTCTTTAAATTGTAGTGAGATTTCCCTAGTAACTTCTACTGCTGATTTTTCAATTCTGATGAATGGACTGGACATTCTATTCTACTTCAAAAAATAATATATTTCAAAAAGTTTAAGACAATTGGCTTTTAAAAATGTTTTTATTGCTCAAATAGAACATATGTCAATGGGGATCTTTTTCTTGAATTCTACTCAACTATTCACAGTCAATTCTTCTGGCTTAGTGGGATTAACAAATGTTGGACCTCCCTAGTTACTTTAAATTAAAATACATTACATTTGGATTGAATTAAATGAATAACCAAACAAAGTAAGGCCACAGATGTAGTGTACTGCAGGCTACATCAAGTAGTCCTTGCCCAGGCACAGGTGCACCCCACGGCCACAGACAGGAAGGAGGCGCTGTAGCACTTCCTGGTGGCTGAAGTGTAGAGTACCACGACCTGCTGGTAGATAGGTACAGAGTTCTGCCCGTAGCGCATGTACTGGCTGCTGTTGGTGGGGTAGACACAGTACATAGAGCTGCACTCGGCCTCCCACATGGTCTGAGGAATACGGTTCTCCACTGTAGTGCTTCTAGAGATTAAACAGAGAGAGAAGAAAATAAATCAACAACAAATATTTAAACCTACGGATATTATTCACAGGCTTTACATAGAGCTTGTATTAAGATTGTAAGAAAGTCACATAACTCAGATCGAGGTCCATTTTTTTGAAAATGATTTCTTTTGGTACAGTATCAAATACTGTAGTGTGTGTGTTAATGTAAATTTGCGGTAGGTAGCCTAGCGGTTACGAGCATTGGTCCAGTAACTGAAAAGTCGCCGGTTCAAATCCCTGAGCCGACTAGGTGAAAAATCTGTCAATTGTCCTTGAGCAAGACACTTAACCCTAATTGCTCCTGTAAATCACTCTGGATTAAGAGTGTCTGCTATAGTATGTAAATGTAACTCACTTCCAGGTCCAGGGTGACAGAGAGCGTGTGTGAATGTTCCCATTTCCCTCTGATTCCTCTGTGGGAATCTTGTAGAAGTCTGAAGGGATGATCAGTGTTTCGTTACACCTGTCCTTTGTCACCTTCATTCCTTTCGCCATGGTCAGGCCCAGCAGCATAGACACACAGCACACAACCTGAGGATGGGAAGAGATGGAAATACAAGTAAATATGTTAGAAGTTATCTAACAAATGAACAGTGCTGAAACTTAAGCACAAAAACAGGCTAAACAAAAACCATTGGACAGAAACGGTTCTATTTTTATTTTTTTTATCAATTAAATGAATCAAATTGTCCAAATCGGATGTGACTCTGCACTGTACTAATAAATACATTAGAGATGATGCAACCAAAGAGTTTTTCGTTCATGAGATAAATTAATTTGCACATCACAAGTACATGGCAAAGAAAGAATGGCAAATAAGTACATGTATGGTCATCCTTATTAGGCAGCTAGTAGCCTAGTGGTTAGTGTTGGGCCAATAACCGAAAGGTTGCCATTTTGAATCCTTGAGCCGAGTAGTTGAAACATCTTTGGATGTGCCTTTGAATGAACCTTAAATGCTCTCGATAAGAGTTTCAATTATTACATACAATTTTCAGTATAACAAAAAAAACATTAGTAGTAGCTCTATCACACGCTGACTGTTATACTCACCAGGTACTTCGACACGTTGCTTTTGAGCTCCATCTCTGATCTCTGTCTGTCTATCCGTCACGTTTTTATGTCGAACTTCTTCCTCCGGGTGTGAAGTATTTATCTGAATGCCTTGAGTGGAAAATCTGCACGTAATATGGAAAACGGATCAAAAATGAGATAATATCTCTGACCTGACCTGTTTGTAGACCATTTGAAACAAAGGGGGATTCTGCAGATCTGAAATAGTTTGCCTTATCACTAAATCTACTTCCAGGCGCCTTCGGTGTGGAAACACCACGCAAAAGGTGTTCAAGTTCACCCAAATTACAAAATTACATATGGGTTTCCTTACCCTGTAAGCAGTCAATAGACAGAGTATGACAGCAATTCATACTTAGGTTAAGTTTCCCTGCACTTGTTTCGATATGGTAATTTTTTTTGCATTTTTGGCACAAATCCCGTTCAAGACCTAGTACAAATATCAGCATTTGTCACTTATACAATTGAAGTCAGAAGTTTACATACACTTAGTTTGGAGTCATTAAAACTCATTTTTCAACCACTCCACAAATGTATTGTTAACAAACTATAGTTTTGGCAAGTCATTTAGGACATCTACTTTGGGCATGACACAAGTAATTATTCCATCAATTGTTTACAGACAGATTATTTCACTTATAATTCACAGTCTCACAATTCCAGTGGGTCAGAAGTCTACACTAAGTTAACTGTAAATTTAAACAGCTTGGAAAATTCCAGAAAATGATGTCATGGCTTTAGAAGCGTCTGATAGGCTAATTGACATCATTTGAGTAAATTGGAGGACACATAAACTACTGCAGCATAAATACTGGAGGCTGAGACAGGAGGGGTCAGGAGACACTGTGGCCCCATCCGATGATACCCCCGGACAGGGCCAAACAGGAAGGATATAACCCCACCCACTTTGCCAAAGCACAGCCCCCACACCACTAGAGGGTTATCTTCAACCACCAACTTACCATCCTGAGACAAGGCCGAGTATAGCCCACAAAGATCTCCGCCACGGCACAACCCAAGTGGGGGGCGCAAACCCAGACAGGAAGATCACATCAGTGACTCAACCCACTCAAGTGACGAACCCCTCCTAGGGACGGCATGAAAGAGCACCAGTAAGCCAGTGACTCAGCCCCTGTAATAAAAGAAAGAGGGGAACCGGCCAGGCAGAGACTACACTCAATCATATGACCCACTGAAGAGATGAGTCTTCAGTAAAGACATAAAGGTTGAGACCGAGTTTGCGTCTCTCACATGGGTAGGCAGACCATTCCATAAAAATGGAGCTCTATAGGAGAAAGCCCTGGCTCCAGCTGTTTACTTAGAAATTCTAGGGACAATTAGGAGGCCTGCGTCTTGTGACCGTAGCGTATTTGTAGGTATGTATGGCAGGACCAAATCAGAGAGATAGGTAGGAGCAAGCCCATGTAATGCTTTGTAGGTTAGCAGTAAAACCTTGAAATCAGCCCTTGCCTTGACAGGAAGCCAGTGTAGGGAGGCTAGCACTGGAGTAATATGATCAAATTCTTTGGTTCTAGTCAGGATTCTAGCAGCCGTATTTAGCACTAACTGAAAAGTTTATTTAGTGCTTTATCCAGGTAGCCGGAAAGTAGAACATTGCAGTAGTCTAACCTAGCAGTAACAAAAGCATGGATAAATTTTTCTGCATCGTTTTTGGACAGAAAGTTTCTGATTTTTGCAATGTTACGTAGATGTAAAAAAAAGCTGTCCTTGAAACAGTCGTGATATGTTTGTCAAAAGAGAGATCAGGGTCTAGAGTAACGCCGAGGTCCTTCACAGTTTTATTTGAGACGACTGTACAACCATTAAGATTAATTGTCAGATTCAACAGAAGTTTACATTTACATTTAAGTCATTTAGCAGACGCTCTTATCCAGAGCGACTTACAAATGTTCTCTTTGTTTCTTGGGACCTAGAACAATCATCTCTGTTTTGTCTGAGTTTAAAAGTAGAAAGTTTGCAGCCATCCACTTCCTTATGTCTGAAACACAGGCTTCTAGCGAGGGCAATTTTGGGGCTTCACCATGTTTCATTGAAATGTACAGCTGTGTGTCATCCGCATAGCAGTGACAGTTAAACATTATGTTTTTGAATGACATCCCCAAGAGGTAAAATACACTGCTCAAAAAAATAAAGGGAACACTAAAATAACACATCCTAGATCTGAATGAATGAAATATTCTTATTAAATACTTTTTTCTTTACATAGTTGAATGTGCTGACAACAAAATCACACAAATATTATCAATGGAAATCAAATTTATCAACCCATGGATGTCTGGATTTGGAGTCACATTCAAAATTACAGTGGAAAACCACACTACAGGCTGATCCAACTTTGATGTAATGTCCTTAAAACAAATCAAAATGAGGCTCAGTAGTGTGTGTGGCCTCCCTACAACGCCTGGGCATGCTCCTGATGAGGTGGCGGATGGTCTCCTGAGGGATCTCCTCCCAGACCTGGACTAAAGCATCCGCCAACTCCTGGACAGTCTGTGGTGCAACGTAGCGTTGGTGGATGGAGCGAGACATGATGTCCCAGATGTGCTTAATTGGATTCAGGTCTGGGGAATGGGCGGGCCAGTCCATAGCATCAATGCCTTCCTCTTGCAGGAACTGCAGAAACACTCCAGCCACATGAGGTCTAGCATTGTCTTGCATTAGGAGGAACCCAGGGCCAACCGCACCAGCATATGGTCTCACAAGGGGTCTGAGGATCTCATCTCGGTACCTAATGGCAGTCAGGCTACCTCTGGCGAGCACATGGAGGGCTGTGCGGCCCCCCAAAGAAATGCCACCCCACACCATGACTGACCCACCGCCAAACCGGTCATGCTGGAGGATGTTGCAGGCAGCAGAACGTTCTCCACGGCGTCTCCAGACTCTGTCACGTCTGTCACATGTGCTCAGTGTGAACCTGCTTTAATCTGTAAAGAGCACAGGGCGCCAGTGGCGAATTTGCCAATCTTGGTGTTCTCTGGCAAATGCCAAACATCCTGCACGGTGTTGGGCTGTAAGCACAACCCCCACCTGTGGACGTCGGGCCCTCATAATACCCTCATGGAGTCTGTTTCTGACCATTTGAGCAGACACATGCACATTTGTGGCCTGCTGGAGGTCATTTTGCAGGGCTCTGGCAGTGCTCCTCCTGCTCCTCCTTGCACAAAGGCGGAGGTAGCGGTCCTGCTTCTGGGTTGTTGCCGTCCTACGGCCTCCTCCACGTCTCCTGATGTACTGGCCTGTCTCCTGGTAGCGCCTCCATGCTCTGGACACTACGCTGACAGACACAGCAAACCTTCTTGCCACATTGATGTTCCAACCTGGATGAGCTGCATTACCTGAGCCACTTGTGTGGGTTGTAGACTCCGTCTCATGCTACCACTAGAGTGAAAGCACCGCCAGCATTCAAAAGTGACCGAAACATCAGCCAGGAAGCATAGGAACTGAGAAGTGGTCTGTGGTCACCACCTGCAGAACCACTCCTTTATTGGGGGTGTCTTGCTAATTGCCTATAATTTCCACCTGTTGTCTATTCCATTTGCACAACAGCATGTGACATTTATTGTCAATCAGTGTTGCTTCCTAAGTGGACAGTTTGATTTCACAGAAGTGTGATTGACTTGGAGTTACATTGTGTTGTTTAAGTGTTCCCTTTATTTTTTTGAGCAGTGTATATAGTGAAAACAATAGTGGTCCTAAAACGGAACCTTGAGGAACACCGAAATGTACAGTTGATTTGTCAGAGGACAAACCATTCATAGAGACAAACTGATATCTTTCCGACAGATAAGATCTAAACCAGGCCAGAACTTGTCCGTGTAGACCAATTTGGGTTTCCAATCTCTCCAAAAGAATGTGGTGATCGATGGTATCAAAAGCTGCACTAAGGTCTAGGAGCACGAGGACAGATGCAGAGCCTCGGTCTGATACCATTAAAAGGTCATTTACCACCTTCACAAGTGCAGTCTCAGTGCTATGATGGGGTCTAAAACCAGACTGAAGCATTTCGTATACATTGTTTGTCTTCAGGAAGGCAGTGAGTTGCTGCGCAACAGCCTTTTCTAAAAATGTTGAGAGGATTGGAAGATTCGATATAGGCCGATGTTTTTTTAATATTTTCTGGGTCAAGGTTTAGCTTTTTCAAGAGAGGCTTCATTACTGCCACTTTTAGTGAGTTTAGTGAGTTTGGTACACATAGAGAGCCGTTTATTATGTTCAACATAGGAGGGCCAAGCACAGGAAGCACAGGATTGTTCTTATTTTCCTCAATTAAGTTGGAAAATTAGGACGATCGAGCAGCAGTAAGGGCTCTTCGATACTGCACGGTACTGTCTTTCCAAGCTAGTCGGAAGACTTCCAGTTTGGTGTGGCGCCATTTCCGTTCCAATTTTCTGGAAGCTTGCATCAGAGCTTGGGTATTTTCTGTATACCAGGGAGCTAGTTTCTTATGAGAAATGTTTTTAGTTTTTAGGGGTGCAACTGCATCTAGGGTATTGCGCAAGGTTAAATTGAGTTCCTCAGTTAGGTGGTTAACTGATTTTTGTCCTCTGACGTCCTTGGGTAGGCAGAGGGAGTCTGGAAGGACATCAAGTAATCTTTGTGTTGGCTCGGCCTCAGACTCCGACTCGCTGCTTAATGGGGAAAACCGGTTGAAAGTTTCTGTCGGCTGAATGAGCGACACCGGTTGAGCATTCCTACAGCATTTCCCTCCAGAAACCATGAGAAAGTTGTCCGGCTGCGGGGACCGTGCGAGGGGATTTATACTAACATTACTATCTGTACTTATTGGTGGCACAGACGCTGTTTCATCCTTTCCTACACTGAAAATTACCCTTGCACAGCGATTGCGTCAGAAGCTGGGCTTGCAACACAGCTATCTTCGCCGTAAGGCGATCGTTCTCCTCTATATTACAGTACAGCTGTAATATACAGCGGCTGCAATTAGAAGGCATCATGTTAATGTTACTACTTAGCTTCGGCTGTTGGAGGTCCTGACGAACCATGTCCAGATAAAGCGTCCGGAGTGAAAAAGTTGAATGGGAAAAAACAAAAATATAAATGGTTGGCAACGAAACGCACAAAACGCACAGCAACACGTAAACAAATCTGCAAGTTGTGACCGGAAATGGCGACAGTAGTCAATGAGCTACTGTCTTGTGATGCAAGAATGCAGTATGTATGTGATGCAGTACCAGTCAAAAGTTTGATGATATGATACTAACTTCAATCTATTAGCCCTATAATGAATTATATTCAGAAATTTCATCTGAAGGTTTCTTTGAATCAGTACACCACACACACGATTTCTAGCCTGTGACAGCCACCAAGCTAGAACTGACGCACCCCTACCAAAATGTAAAAACCTACCTAGCTAGCATTAGCATGAAGCAATAGATTTGTGCTACATGTTCCCGTAAGAGACAATCAGCGATTTATACTAGCTTCAATCTATTATCCCTATAACGAATATAATCCCTATAATTGTATTCTGACATTATATGGGTTATTTGAATCAGTAACGTTACACCACACAAACGATCTGTAGCCAGCTGACAGTCAGTAGACGTGCATCCCATACTGAATTGTCAAAAGCCACACACCCTTGTTTCAAGTTGAGCGCACACACAGCATTGCTACCTCCTTGTCACGCGCTGACCTTAGAGAGCAGTTTTATGTCTCTATTTGGCTAGGTCAGGGTGTGATGTGGGGTGGGCATTCTATTTTTTGTTTTCTAGGTTTCTATGTTTTGGCCGGGTATGGTTCTCAATCAGGGACAGCTGTCTATCATTGTCTCTGATTGGGAATCATACTTAGGCAGCCCTTTTTCCCTACTTTCAGTGTGGGTAGTTAACTTTGTTTGTGGCACTGTAAGCTTCACCGTTGTTTTGTTGGCGACATTTTAAAAGAAAAGAAAAGGTACGCTCACAACGCTGCACTTTGGTCCACTTCTTTTGACGGCCGTGACATTCATTAATAATATATCTAGTCACATGTCCAGGGTTTCTGGTTTTCTTTTATCTTCCAGTATTGAGTGACTGTCCTGGCCAGGAAAGTTCAAATCCAAAATTGTATCCATCACCTTTGTTGGTGGTGTATGTTTTTAGCACAACAAACTTTGGCATGCATCACATACATGACTTCCAGGGTAGCCTAGTGGTTAGAGTGGTGGACTAGCAACCGCAAGGTTGCAAGTTCAAACCCCTGAGCAAGTTCAAACCCCCGAGCTGACAAGGTACAAATATGTTGTTCTGCCCCTGAACAGGCAGTTAACCCACTGTTACTAGGCCATCATTGAAAATAAGAATTTGTTCTTAACTGACTTGCCTGGTTAAATAAAGGTAAAAAAAAATAAAAACCAACCCCTATGGCCTAGATGATTATAGTATCTATGGGGATCAAAGTTGCTATGTGAGGGTGTGTTAGGACTGCTTTTCACATGTATTACTATAACAAGACATGGGATACTTGTTAAACATAGTATGTAATGTGACTGACCAGAACCTTACATCTCCATATAAATGCAACTGGTATCTTAGTGGAAGACACACAAAGGATGCAGTTTGAACTCTGTTACACTGTCAGTAACTCCACTGCTCTTTAAATTAATAAATGAGCATAAATGAGAAGTATAATATACTAACAAATGAAAATGGCAGATGCCGCTTTTTGCTTTGGTATTAACCTGCAATTTGTAACATATCATGCCAAGAAAAAAGGCAGTAACTGCCATTTAAGGGTCAAAGGTAATTTTAGAGGTCAGGGACAATTAAAAAACTGAAACCATTTTTCTCAGTTCAACGCTATGAACAGTTACTGCCTTTTTGCTTGGTAGGGCAGTATAGCACAACCCATTACACCCCTTTGTTGATCGTTGTTTTAGCCTGTTGCATGCATTTACTCTCTTATCTCAGCGATCAACCGCATCGGCTGAACAGATAAGCAGTTGTGAGATACTCCTACCTCCTCCTACCCAGTTGTAGTCTAGTCATTCCGTACACTCTAGACTACACAACTACACAACAGTTTTATTATCTATCTCTCCATCGAGATGAAACTCTGTTCTAGATAGATGCCTCCAATGATAGGGCATCCTCATGTGCTCTCGACTACCCAACCACTGCACAGATGAGTGAAAGGCTGACTGCATCCAGACACTGTCCCATTTTAAAACAGGTTACATCTACCACCTTAACAAGCCCTCTCAACCTGGGAAACGTGCACATGCACACAGTCAGATGCTGTCCCAGGGAGGGAGGGAGGGAGGGAGGGAGGGAGGGAGGGGAAGAGAGAGAGAGGGAGAGAGGGAGAGAGAGAGAGAGATTAGTGGAGGCTATACACAGGTTTTCTCCCACCCACTTATTTTTCAGTGGGCATTGCGTATTCTCTCTTAATCCCCATGATGCTATCAATTAAATAAGGAGGATGAAACAGATCATAATGCTTAGCTTAAAATATATTTTTATAAAGCATTATTTCACATTTTAGTCCCAGAAATGTGCACACGGCAGAAGGCATATGAGAGAATGTTCTAAAATGCAATTAGCAGGTGTTCCAATTCTCAGAGTAAAAAACTCTACGGACACTATGAAAGCTTAAACCAAGTTTATTCTTCCCAGAGGATCAATACAGCTGCATTAGACAAAACATATTTCCACCAACACAAGTATATATAATCAAATTTAATGCACTCCTCCTTCTCTCCAACCCTGACATCTGTTATGGTTCAACAGGATGACGAAGTGATGGGGTAATAAACCGTTCCTCCTCCCTTAAGGTGACCTGACCTCAACCCCCTTGATGCCTAATCCAAAGCTCTCCACCCATATCACCCATAGCACTCCCTTAACACCCTCCCCTCTACCCAGCACATTCCAAAGCCATCTGGCTCCTACAGATAACCATTTAACTTCTGATGTAAAAACCAGTCTCTATCACTCCTCAGATACTATAGTATTACTCCTGATGTATCATGTCTCTAGTATAACAATGTTCCAAGTTTAACCCAGAATCTAACACAGGAAAACACAGTTCTAAAATGTGTTCCACACATGCAAGCGGACAGAGATGGGAATACGGTTAGAAATGTAGAAAGGGGATCACGTGACCCTTGGACGAGATGGCCGCATGAACTAAGAGCTCCGCACAAGTAGTTTCCAATTCCTAATCTTACCTCCACTCCAAGTTCAAACTCATTTAGCTTTAGTAAGAAAAAGTAATGGCGGCTACAAAAGGCGACACTACAGGTGATATTTTTACCCGGACTCGAGTATTAGCGACGGAAAAAGCCTCCAAGAAGAAGCTAGCTTCAGAAAAAACTAGCGCCATTAGCCAGGAGAAAGAGAACCCGCTCCCCTACGAGGCACAACGAATGCCAACCTCGCACTCTGTCGAAGACATCCTTTCTGAGTTGAGATCCCAACGTACAGAACTAAACACTAAATTAGATGCCATTAACTCTCAGCTCAGTGCGATAGGGGGCAAGGTGACAATCCTGGAAAACGCTTTGCCTGACATCAACAACAAGATAACCATAAACGCGGGGCGCCTGGACGAGGCAGAGGGGCGAATCCTATCCATGGAAAACTTATTGACAGATGCCATGGAAACAATCGCATATGCTAAAAAAGAAAATTGAGCATCTGGAAGAGAAAACAGAGGACCTGGAAAACAGGGGGCGAAGGAATAATTGTGTTCTATTCAATCTGGGCGAAAAAGAAGAGGGAAACATGCCACTGATCCGCTACCTGCAAGACAAACTTCCCGAGTGGCTCCACCTGCCCACCGACAGGCCCATAGAACTCGAGAGAGCTCACCGAGCACTGAGGCCCCCACCAGCAGCCAGACAACCACCGCGCCCAATCACCATACGTTTCCTGAGATTCACCGACAAGGAACGAGTCCTACAGGTGGCGAATAACAACACCATCACAGTGGGAAACGCCAAACTCGCTTTACACCAGGACCTGTCAGCTGGAATACGCCGAAAGCGCCAAGAATTTGACGAAGTGAAGAAATACTCCATTGACAGAGGCATCTTCAGGGGATTCAAATACCCAAACGAGCTCAGGATTCTTCACCAAGGAGCCTTGCGACACTTCAAAACTCCCGAAGAGGCAAAACGTTTTTTGAAAGACAATCCTGGCCAATGAGAAACAGACCAATGACTAAATGCGATTAATGCCATTACTAAAGGAGGTAAGATGACATATAGCCGGTATCCAGAGACCCACCCCCTAAATGTCATTATAGCCGTCCAATTTATATGTATTTTCCTTTAACTGAGAGGGATGGGCTGTATAGCCTAACCTAGGCCTACTAATGTTTCAGCCTACTTTTATTTCCCTGTTTTTTTGTTGTTGTTGCTATTATTACTTGGGGTTCCCTATGTCCCTTGGGGGAGGTATATGTGGGCTGGGCTATTGATTTTATTTTTCTCCCCTCTTTTACTGTGGTCTGGACGAGGGCAACTGTGTTATTTACTCAACGCGGGGTGGAGAGGATGAGGCATTTCGTTGTACCTTAAATCTATTGACATGGAACTGCCATGGTCTAGGGCATGCAATAAAACGAAAAAAGATACTATGTGCTCTAAAAAAGGAAAAAGCAGATATTGCGCTATTACAAGAGACACACCTCTGTGATGCTGAACATGCCAAACTCCGCATAGCTTGGGTGGGACAGGTGTATTTCTCATCTTTCAAATCAAACAGTAGAGGCACAGCCATACTTATCCATAAAAATGTTCCATTCATAATTGACAAAAACATATCTGATCCGGAGGGGAGATTTATTTTGATAACTGGGTCACTATATGGTCAACCAATTACTATATTAAACATATACGCCCCTAACACAGATACTCCTGCCTTCATGTCAAAAATTATAACCCTGTTCAATGAGCATTGTGTCTCCTTTGGCGTGGTGGCCGGAGATTTTAATTGTACCCTTAACTCAACCCTAGACAAATCATCTCAAGTCCCCACCACAAATCCTAGATCTGCAAAGATGTTGAACTCTCTTACTAAAGAGATGGGACTGATAGATATCTGGAGAGAGACTAATAGCTCATCTATGGACTATACATACTACTCTAATGTCCATAACACCTACTCCCGTATAGATTACATTTTTATCCCAAAGAGTTTCATAAATTCAGCCACTTGTACAATCGGACCCATAGCACTTTCAGATCACACCTTTGTCCACCTCCGCTTTGACCTCTGCAAAAACATCCCGAGGTCAAAGAGCTGGAAATTCAACACCTCCATGCTATCAAACGAAGCGTTCCATACATTGGTAACTACATGGATAGACAACTACACACAAGACAATAAAGATTCTCCTGTTTCTCCGGCCACAATGTGGGACACCGCTAAAGCCACACTAAGAGGTCATCTAATTGCATATGCTTCCTCTAAGAAAAAAGCAATGGAAGTACACAGGCTAGATCTTGAGAGGGAGCTGGAATGCTGTGAAAAAATACATAAACAATCCCTAGACAGCACCTCCTGGAGTCATCTTAAAGCAGCCAAAGCCAAACTGAATTTGGACTACACTCGGGAGATTAAAAAAAAAGTTTTCTTAACTAAACAGAAATACCATGAGTATAGCAATAGGCCCAGTAGATTGCTTGCTTACCAATTAAAAAAGGAGCAGTCAGAGCGTACAATCATGGCTATCCGAACAGCAGAGGACGAGGTCACATATGACCCAAAAAAGATCAATTTAACTTTTCATGATTTTTACTGCAAACTATATACCTCTGAGAGAAAACACACAGAGGCAGAACTCCACTCTTTCCTAGAGGGAATCTCGCTACCTAAACTATCAGAGACCGACCAAGAAGATCTCAACTCCCCCTTCACTCCTGAGGAGATCCTGGAGGCAATTACCTCCATGCCACCTAATAAGTCCCCAGGCCCAGATGGATTCCCCAGAGAGTTCTACAAAGCTTTTTGGCCCCAGCTCAGCCCTATCTTCATGCCAATGCTGGAGGATTTTTGCAAAAACTGAGTTCTCCCAGACTCAATGCACACAGCTCTCATTACAGTGTTGCTAAAAAGGACAAGGACCCCCTATCCTGCTCGTCCTTCCGGCCCATAAGCTTGTTGGATTTCGACTATAAAATAATTACCAAATTGCTCGCCAAAAGACTAAACACTCTTCTTCCCAAAATAATAAAAGCAGACCAAACTGGATTTATTAGAGACAGATACTCTTCTGATAACATTCGCCGTCTTTTTGATATTATTGATCAAGTAAACGCACAGAAGACCCCTGTCCTGCTGGCTTCACTGGATGCTGAGAAGGCGTTTGACAGGATGGAGTGGAGCTTTCTGTTTTCAGTCTTAGAAAAGTTCAATATGGGCCCAAATTTTATTAAATGGATCAAATCACTATACTCTCATCCAAATGCCATGGTGACTACTAATGGACTGAACTCTGACAGATTCCCTCTGGAACGGGGCACAAGACAAGGGTGCTCGCTGTCCCCGCTGCTCTACTTGTTGGGGGCGGAGCCTCTGGCAGAGCTGATAAGGAGCAATCCAAGTATTATGGGTGTAGGCGGCCTGCAGCACAAGATTTCGCTTTACGCGGATGATGTCTTGCTCTACATATCCAACCCTGAGAAATCCCTCCCTCTCATTTTAGACACAATTGCTCAGTATGGCAAGTTTTCAGGTTATAACAAATCCACTGTCTGCCCTCTCAATATTACACTCACCAGCTCTATGAAGACACTTTGTCCTTTCCAATGGAAAACACAGGGGTTTCAATACCTTGGGATCTTCATAACACCAGATCTGAATAGCCTTTTTAAGGAAAATTATCGAATCAAGAACGATCTCCAAACCTGGATCTCCCTTCCAATTAGCTTAGTAGGAAGAATTAATGTAATCCGTATGAACGTCCTCCCTAGACTGAACTACTTATTTCAGATGCTCCCATGCTATCTCCCAGTTTCCTTCTTCAAAACAACTAACCAAAGCATCACCAAATTTATATGGGGCAATAAAAAACCTAGGATCAAGTTTTCCACTCTATCGAAACCTGAATCTAAGGGTGGTCTTGCCCTTCCCTCCCTTCAATTGTACTACTGGTCTGCCCAAATCCGCAACATGCTAACATGGATCACAAACAGACAAGAGTCAACGTGGATTCAGATAGAAGCCCAATCCTGTGGTTCATTGCCCTTAAGCTCAATTATATTCATTAATAACTTTAGTGAAGTGAGCAACATAGCCAAATCCTTTGTGATTTACAGCACCCTACTAGCGTGGAGGGACTGTAAGAAATACCTGGGCATTTCCTCCCAAATATGTTCTCACTCGCCTATAGTAGGCAACCTAGACTTGCCAAAAGCCCCGAGGGATGCCAACTTTAATCTTTGGCATACTCTAGGAATCAGGACCTTTTCAGACCTATTTCATCAGAAAACCACTACACTGAAATCCTTTCAAGAGCTCTGCAGTGAATTCGATGTGCCAAGATCCCATTTTTTTAAATATCTTCAAATTAGACATGTAATTCCTCCTTTACTCCTTTGAAAATAATCTGGGAAAAGGACCTTGGCCTGACTATCAGTGATGAGTTATGGGCGGAAGTTTGCGACAGGGTATACTGCTCCTCTACCAGCGTAAAAATGAAAGAATCTAATGACACATTTTTGTACAAATTTTATTATACTCCTTTGAGACTCTATAGAATGAAAACAGATATGTCTCCTAACTGTAAAAGATGTACCTCTGAAAGTGGAACCTATATGCATGTATTTTGGAGCTGTAGAGAGATTGCCAGATTCTGGCAATCTATACATACTGCTGCACAAAAAATACTAGAGGTACAGTTTGATATGACCCCGTGTATCTATCTTCTTAATGCCCAGCAGGACTTTGTTCTTGATCCTGACAGAGAAAATTTGCTTATGACTATTACATACTTTGCTAAGAAATGTATTCTTCTATTGTGGGCCTCTAATACCCCTCCTACATTTAAAATGTGGATTGACCAGATTGTTGACTTCCACTATTCAACTATATTTCAAACTGGACAGAGTGAACGGGGTGACTAGGGAAATGCACAGATACATGTTGTGTAAGGTACTGTAAAACCTAAAAACGAATTATTGGCCCGTCGTCTCAGCGAATGCTTGAAATAGCTGATAAGAACCTTGATAGTGCTGCTGCAAGGGTTATATGTTTTTGTGGGTTTTTATTTTAATTTAGTTTTTGAGTACATGTGCGTATGTGTGTGTATATATATGTATGTATATGTGTGTATGTATGTACGTATGTATGTATATATATATGCACCAAGGAAAATGAATAGATTAATAAAAATAAATGCTTTTGTTTGACTTTATCATTCATTTTAATTGTATTTTAATTTTTTATTTTTTTAAAGCTTGTCACATATGTGAATGTGGAATGTGTTCTGTTGGTTGATTGAAAAACAAGAAAACTCAATAAAACTTTAAATTGAAAAACAGAAATGTAGAAAGAGGAGAGATAAAGATGCAACAACTGTCATGGGTTGCTCATATGATTAGGATAATGCCTTTCGCTGCAAGACATTTAAATACATTTGAAAGAATAGAACAGGAGAATGCATATGAGGATATCTTCATAAAATAATTGGCTCCACGTTTCTATGGTGGGATTTTGGCTATAGACTACTTTGAGCAAGATAACACATGCTTCATAATATGAAGTAAAATGTCCAGGTTTCAAACAATTTAAGGACATAAAAAATATAGAAATGCTAATGATAGGCCTAACCTTCAGGTAAAACCTTCCCAATTAAATGTTAACTGGCTACAAAGTAACCTATGCCTACATGGCAAAATGATTTTGTCTACCTGGCATTTGCATCAATCCAAGTGGTCATTTGTTTTTCAAACTTAATCTCATTGTGCTACAGAAACGCTAACCAAACAGTGCTACTGTAGGTGTCTGCACACCTGAATTAAAGGGTAACTACACAACAACAACAAAACATTTCTTAGATTTTTCCCAGCCGTCAAAACTGGTCTCCTGGTGTGGTTTAAACATTGGATTTAGAAATCTCATTGTGTTGTGTTTCTATATAAAGAAGTGTAACTGGGAGTAAAAACCTTCTGACACAGTTGATAACTTAATTTATCTATTCCAATAGTATTACCCTACTTGCACAGTACAGCATGGGTTGGCCTGACTGTGAAAAACCAATATGGGATTCATCATTTTAGATAACTTAGAGTGTATGTGTCAGCATGGTGTATTGGAGGCGAAGTCAAGTGCAGGAGGGCAGATACAATGAACAGGCGCACTTTTATTATAGTTCCAAAAACGAGAGCACTACATGAAACAAACACGCTCAGAAAACAGAACATAAAAGTAGAGCGCGTAAACTAACACCACCTAACATGAAAACAATTACACACAAAGCATGATGGGAAACAGAGGGTTAAACACAAGTAGCTTAATTGGGGAAATGTAAACCAGGGATGTGTATGGAAACAAGACAAGACAAATGGATATATGAAAAATGGAGCAGCGATGGCTAGAAAGCCGGTGACTTCGATCGCCGCACGCAGCCCGAACAAGGAGAAGGGCTGACTTCGGCAGAAGTCCTGACAGTATGCCACTGTTTCATCATTTTTCACCCAGGGCGCCTTTCCTTTGCCCGGGCAGGCCATTTAGGACATTTTGGTAAAAATGTGAGTATACCCACTTCTCCAGGCCCACTACACCACTGACTACAACCTTTTAAAACAGACAAAGCAGCATATTACTGTTCATTATCCTTGGATTTTTGAAGCTGACGGGTATTGTACTGTACAGTACATTACTTTCCTTTTATGGACCTACCAACTTCCTGTGTCTTTCCTGCTGGCCCCGCCTCTTACTGTTATGTCACAATCTGTGTGATGTGGTTCCTAGCGTCCTCTGATGTGGCCTGGTCAGACTGTGTAGAGGTTTCATTCTTAGTCTGCTGCTGTGACTCAAGAGATACTTGTGGGAAGTGTATCAGCACTTCTGTGACCCCATTTTATCTAGAGAGAGGAGGTGTGTATGTAGACAAATGCAATGCTTCTGATATAACTGCTACTCCTGATACAATAAAATACAACATAGAAAAATAATATGATATACACTACCTTTCAAAAATTTGGGGTCACTTAGACATGTCCTTGTTTTTGAAAGAAAAGCTCATTTTTTGTTAATTAAAATAACATCAAATTGATCAGAAATACAGTGTAGACATTGTTAATGTTGTAAATGACTATTGTAGCTGGAAATGGCAGATTTGAAATGTAATATCTACACAGGCATATGGAGGCCCATTATCAGCAACCTTCACTCCTGTGTTCCAAATGGCACGTTGTGTTAGCTAATCTAAATGTATCATTTTAAAAGGCTAATTGATCATCAGAAAACCCTTTTGCAATTATGTTAGCACAGCTGAAAACTGTTATTCTGATTAAATAAGCAATAAAACGAGCCTTCTTTAGACTAGTTGAGTATCTGGAGCATCAGCATAACAGTGGGGTCGATTACAGGCTCAAAATGGCCATAGACAAAGACTTTCTTCTGAAACTCGTCAGTCTATTCTTGTTCTGAGAAATGAAGGCTATTCCACGTGAGAAATGTCCAAGAATCTGGAGATCTTGTACAACGCTGTGTACTACTCCCTTAGTATCTGCAAAACACCAGGCTCAACGTCAGTGAAGAGGCGACCTTGGGATGCTGGCATTATAGGCAGAGTTGCAAAGAAAAAGCCCTATCTCAGACTGGTCAATAAAAATAAAAGATTATGATGTGCAAAAGAACACAGACACTGGACAGAGGAACTCTGCCTAGAAGGCCAGCATCCTAGAGTCGCCTCTCCACTGTTGACATGGAGACCGGTGTTTTTCAGGTACTATTTAATGAAGTTGCCAGTTGAGGACTTGTGAGGCGTCTGTTTCTCAAACTAGACAATAATGTACTTGTCCTCTTGCTCAGTTGTGCACCGGGGCCTCCCACTCCTCTTTCTATTCTGGTTAGAGCCAGTTTGCGCTGTTCTGTGAAGGGAGTAGTACGAGATCTTCAGTTTCTTGGCAATTTCTCACATGGAATAGCCTTCATTTCTCAGAACAAGAATATACTGACAAGTTTCAGAAGAAAGTGCTTTGTTTCTGGCCATTTTGAGCCTGTAATTGAACGCACTGTTATGCGGAGCAGCACAGGGGAAACCAAGAGCAGACTCAGACAAGGAAACAGGGATGAACGAACCAAGGTATTTATTGTAACACAGGGAGAGATGAAGTGCAGATCCGGTGAAGCTCGAATGAGTTGTAGGAAACCAGATGTGGAGGCTGAGGTTGGAGTGAGCTGGGTTTGGACAGGGTAAACAGGTCCGGAGGGGAATCCAAGGGAGTAATGGTGAGCCGAATCCAGAACAGAGTAGCGAGATGTGAAACAGGAGACAGGAACAGGAGTCAGAGCGGCAAAACAGGAGTCAGAGCGGCAAAACTGAACAGGATTGGCAAAACTGAGTCAGAGCGGCAAAACTGAACAGGATCGGCAAAACTGAGTCAGAGCGGCAAAACTGCAGTGAGAGGATAAACAGCTTCAGGCAAGGAAACACAGCAGGATACAGGATCTTAAATAACAAATAGCTAGACGCATGACTGACTGAACGGAGATTACGATCTGGCAGAGTGGAAGTGGCAGGACTGAGTATTTGTAGAGTTCTTGATTATGGAACGGGTTGCAGCTGGTGGGGATCTGCTCTGACTCCAGCACACCTGTCTCCAACCACACAATCACACACACAGAGAGGGAGAGGGAGAGTGTACTAGGGGAATGGCTGCAGGTCAAGGAGACAACGGATGTCCACTAGGGCTGGAGCAGATGTGACACCCACAAACGCTGATGCTCCAGATACTCAACTAGTCTAAAAAAAAGTCCAGTTTTATTGCTTATTTAATCAGAATAACAGTTTTCAGCTGTGCTAATATAATTGCAAAAGGGTTTTCTAATGATCAATTAGCCTTTTAAAATGATAAACTTGGATTAGCTAACACAACGTGCCATTGGAACACAGCAGTGATTGTTGCTGATAATGGGCCTCTGTACGCCTATGTAGATATTCCATTTCAAATCTGCCATTTCCAGCTACAATAGTCATTTACAACATTAACAATGTCTACACTGTATTTCTGATCAATTTGATGTTATTTTAATGAACAAAAATGTGCTTTTCTTTCAAAAACAAGGACATTTCTAAGTGACCCCAAACCTTTGAACGGTAGTGTATATAAAGTGACTAACCAAAAGTCAGGAAAGTGCAAATATATTTGTGCCCTGTTCTAAGCTCTTGATTGACCGCCACAGATACACATGTGTAGCCTTTTCCTGCAGTCAAATGACCTAGTAGCCTCATGGGTGGAATGTTATTAATATTAATTTTTTTAACTGTGTTTATATGTCAAACGGTTTAGTTAAATTTCAGTCTTCTGTGATGTATATAAAGTGTAAAATTGGGATGCAAACTCAAAATTATGGTATAGGTGTCTTCTTCTTTTACGCCCATAACCATGTGTGTGAAGTGTATACTTTCGTTTCAAAGTAGGTTTGTTTATGACTACCAATAAACACTCCTGATCCTGATTTAGCCCAGTACAGTAAAAGGTTAATCGATAAAATATTTTTGGGTCTCCCCCCGTGGTTCCTGGATATTACTTAGCCCACGCTGGTTGGCTGTTAGCGGAAGAGGAGGAAGCAACTTCAGAGATTCCTGGATGTTTAGAAACCCCCATGTAGGTTAACCCTGGCCCTGACAGCCACATTTCGACTGACAGTGGTGTCCTAGATTGTGATGACAGAACAAATGGGGAAACTAAGTCCTAGAAGACCTGAGCCACATCAAAGCCAGTCAAGCCTTAATGAAGAACCTGAACTCGCTCCGAGATCCCTCGCTTTCCATTGCTTCAGCTCTGAGATAGCGTAGTATAGCTTTTTATGTATCACGAACTGGATATCAAATTGTTTAGTAACTAAGAGAATATGACGCTTTGTTTCAGGAAGGGCTGTAAATGACCCACTGAAAGATTTTTCTTGTCTCTTAAAATGAATCAAACCAATGTGTCTGGCCTGAACTCAGTTCTTTGCTGTGACCCTAGGCCCGCTATTTGGGACGTACTGTGTTAGGGTACAGTACTGTGTTAGGGTTCAACCTTGTACGGTGAAATGAATCATTCAAGACACATCTACCGATGTAGGATCTAAATTTGAGCCAATTCTTCTCCAGCAGGAAAATAATCCTGCAGCAACAGGAAATGTGAATTATAATGTGGATTATAATAAATTGACATATTTTGTAGGGGTTTTCATGAGGGAAAATCAAGTCTGACATTTTAAAATGGGAATTACAAACTTTAGAAGCCATTTTAAACCTCAAATATACGACAAGTGTGCATTTCCTGCTGTCCAGGAAAATTCTCAGCAACAAAAGAGTGATCAAACTAGGATCCTACACCTGTAGTAGATATGATATACCATGAATAGTTGGGAATCTACCTTTGCTGTCTTTGTGTAAATGCCAATAATACAAAATGTAACCGCATTGTCTCGATATCATGTTCATCATCTCAAGAGGGAAAAAACTAAACCATGACAAGGCAAGAAATGTGAGGATGGAAACTCGCAGTGCTGTCTATCTGAACCCATGGTTACATAATGATTGGCATGACAATCCTGGCCAGTTGCTGGTTCTATTGTGTTCTGAGTATTGAAGTGTGTGAGTATCAAGAGTAAGGAAGTGTGCAGTGTCTATATACATATAGTTGTATTATTACTAGGATACGATTTTAACTTTGTGTGTGTTACTTTCCCAGGACAGTGAAAATCTCACAAAAATGTTGATATCAAATTGCAGAAAAACAATAACTACACACATCATCATTTGAATCACATTGTTTAAGCACACAGTTTTGCCACGCACATCATTTTAAGCACATTACCAAATGAATTGAGTTGATCTAATATAATAAACAACAACAAAAAGTCAGTAGCCTCCTATGGCCATGACAATCACACGGCTGTTTAAACTGACGTACTGTCGCTGTGACATAGACATACATCTTCCTACCTATCAGAGCTATTGACACGATCTGGCCCATAACCATACAACTGGCTGGTTGGCAAATGTCAGTATCAAATGATTTGGCAAACACATTGTTGAGCCTTAGATAACACTAATGATATTAATGATAATATTTGTCATTAACAGTCTTTTGCAAATGACTTTGTCATAGAACAAAGTCATCTGGCCTATTATGGACCCCAAAAAGGACTTGAAATTCCCAAAATATGACAATAAGATTTCAGTAACACTTTACTTGACACTCAGTATTCTAACACATTATGACACGGTCGTAACCATGTCATATGTCATAACAGCTGACGTAACTTGTCATAAACTATCATAATAATTGCGTTATTATATGTCTGGTTATGACACCTATATAAGGGTGTCAAAACCCACATTTATTCAAATAATATGTTTCCCTACCAAGAAGTTCCCTTTTGTTTGTAAGTTTGTTTCTTAAATCCTTTCTTGTTGTTTTAATGAATTATTTACAGTCGTGTTTTCTTTCATCATATGTCAAATCATTTGTAGGAAATACATTTTATGACACTGTCATGAATCATTATGTGTCACTTTACTTGGACAAAGTATTATGACCATCATATAATCATATAAGCCAGATAGGTCTATCATGTACATGCCCTTATGTCAATCATCAGTCAAAAAAGGAGGGTGTCTTGTCCTGCTCCTGCAGTCATCCCAGTCATCAGTCACAGAGCATTGGGGTATGTGCAATTACAATGATAATTGAATATGGTCAATTCATATTTTTTTGTATATGACATAAGCATATTGTTAACACGTAGGCTATATGGTGTAAAGCAATGTTTTGCTCTGTGTGGTAGGTTTTGTGGGTTTTGACACTCTTATGTAGGTGTGTGTCATAACCAGTCACAATATAACACAATATACAGTATTTCACAATAGGTCTAAAGATCTGTGTCATGACAGTATTGTGAACATATTAAAACAGGTTATGGCAGGTTATGTCAGCTGTTATGACACATTATAACATGGTTACGACAGTGCCATAACGTTTTATGACGCCGGGTGTCAAGTAAAGTGTTACCAAGATTTCCGTAGATGGCAGCAGTAACTACATGCACTACTTTTCACACTGTGTGGTTAGCTAGTAAGCATTAAGCAGAGGATGAAAGGCAATCGCAGCATCACAGGAAGTGAAACTTCTGAGTAGACACACAGCCACTACAGTATAAAACCTACAGCATCACCTCAGACAACCTGAACAGAATCAGAACACGGCAGCAGTGAGACAACCAGACCAAGACTACAACACAGCAGCGACCTTTCACTAAGGACGACAAGACTAACAAACAAATCATGGGTTCTACTTCAAACGTACACTTTTTGATGGTAAGTGATTACTTGAGTGTCTTCAAGATGTCAGCGGAGTTTGCCACTGGTGTCTGTATCTGCTGAGCAAGAAGTTGAAAGTTGTTTTAAATTGTTTTTTTTTCAGTTCTGTCGTTTTGATTATCCGTTTTACCTTATTGGGTTCATGGTAGAGTAAAGATTATGTTTTATGTTTTGCTGTTGAATTTGCCTGGCTCATAGTGTAAATCAGCAAACATATTTAGCAACAAATTTAGCAAAACTGTCCTATATATGACTTCATTCAGAGGTGATACCAGGCCACCAACAGTCCCTCTGTTCCTCAGGTGCTGTGTTTAATGGGGTTGTTGGTGATGATGATGATGATGGGTGCAGAGGCTGCCCCCCACGTCCATCCAGGGTTGACAGAGAGACGCTCACAGAACAACCTTCAGGGACACAAGAAGCCTGTAGAGCCTTCAGCTCCAAACACAATAACTGTCCCCCTGCACCTGGACCCGAGCGACTTGATTCCTTCCCGCCCCGTCAGATCCATTGGGAACCACTCCATCTCCCCATGGACTACCAAGTGAGGACCTGCAACGAGCTTACATAGACACCATAGAAATACCACAATACACACAGACAAACTTTTTTAAATTTTTTATATATATATTTTTATATGCCTTTCAAAATAATAATAATACATTTTATTTGAGCCTTTCAAAATACCTAAGAACACTTACGGAGTAAGGAATCAAATAAAATATGAAAATCCTATATGCTTATATGAAATATGCCTTTCATACCTTTAGGAAGCTTGCTTGAAAAAAACGTCTGAATTCTCAGCTGTGCTCTGTTGAATACATTGTGATCTCTAATATCATCCTCTCCCCTTCTCTTTCTATCTCTTCTCTCCCTGTCTCTCCAGCACCACCTATGATGAGTCCCGCTTTCCCCAAACCATCTCGGAGGTCAGGTGCTCTCTGGAGGGCTGTCTGAACGTCGCGGGTAAGGAGGACAGGAGCCTGGAGTCCAAACCCATTTACCACCAGATCCTGGTCCTGAGGAAGGTGATGGGGAGCAAGGACAGATACTACTACCGGCTGGAGGCAAAGATCATCGCGGTGGGCTGCACCTGTGTCAGGCCTAGCATTGAGTACCAACAGTAATGATATCAGTGCGGTGAGGTCAAGCCTGGTGGTGCAGCTGGTTGGGCCGTGAGTGTTGGCAATACCAAGGTTGTAGGTTCGATCCCCACATTCATTGAAAGTATTTGGGTGTTAGTTTTATGGAGCTTTGGCTCTATGTCATTGAAAGATCGATTTGAATAATCAAATATGGATATATTTTCTATTGAGCTTTAAATCACAAAATTAATTATGTATTTATTCAGTATATGGTTCTATTTATTTTTGGGTTATTTAATGTATTGGATGATATTTTGGTATTTATTGAATAAAGAAATTCACATGTTCAATTCAAAACAGAACTCCTTTAATTCTCTTTTGGCATCTAAAATAGAGCATCATTTATGTACATCAACATGCAGCCACATCATTCCCTGACCTCCATTCGCTTCAGTAGATTTACAATGATTTTGGCTCCAACAGACTCAAGTTTACAAACCAAACTCATAAGGACATTGAAGTTCAAACCTTGCCTGCAAGTGTGAGCTCAAAGCAAAATGTGTGATATCAAAGTATTTTTACTGAAGCATACACACTCATGCTCACGCTCATCCTTACGGAAACGCTCACACTCACACTCACACTCACACTCAGACCCACCGTTGGCACTGTTGGCATGTCAGCAAAGCACAGAGAGAATCCTGAGCAGAACACTGAAGAAGGTAGCAATGACGTCATCCTTTGTCATATGTTTCAGCTCGATCTTTTAATATTTTTTGGTGTTGTACTGATCAGTTCCTAAAGCAGGGCACACTGACCAATCCGCTTCAGTCGTTGACATAACCACTTCTCTCATGTGTCATCATTAGAATCTCATAGTCTCAGTCTTTTCTCCAAACGACTGAACCCAGAGGGCTACAGTCTGAACAGGCTGGCGAACGCCCTTCAAAATGGCTTCCAAAATAAGTTCAGCTCGTGTTGTGATCAGGCCGTCATGAAACCTACAACACAGAGTTCAGAGATAGGACAGTTAGAAAAGACACGAGCGCACACACGTGACTAGTGCACATGTAAGTAAGCATACAAACAACAAGGGTCTCTTATACAGATGTTGTACTTTTTTAAATTGATATTGAGTGACACATCACATACATCTGTAACTGGTACATATTAGTACAAACAGCCTATTCCCCTAATAATCAAATCTACTATATCTGAAAAAACACCAAAGAAACTAGCCATGCACAATCAACACTACACTACTCACCACAGTGAAACACAACAGCCATTGACTACAGAATAAATACAGAGATAATTAACGCAAATAGGAGCTTTCCTATTTGAGATAGATATAAATTGCGAAGTCGGTAAGCATCAGTATCCCATTCAATGACTATTTATGTACTGTACACAAGCTAACATGCCAAAAAGTGGTGAAAAGTGTAACAAACATTATGTGTAGAATGCTTTAAATTGAAGTATATGTGTCAGTGATTTTATTGACCAGAACTTTAAAAAAGTAAGCTATGTTTAGATTTCTTGCAAATAAGAACGTGTTCAAGGTCTATTATAAATACCCAGCCTACAGAAGGTGTAATTAGCTACTAAATGATGCATAGTGCTCTTATACTCCTCTACACTCAAAAGCAATACAAAACTACATCTTGATTTTCCGTCTCTCCAGGAAACCGCCTTGTGTGCACTTCTCCTACTTCAACTTCATCATTGTGGATTATCGTCTGTCAAACAAATCCCACGTCCATTTTAAGAACCTGTCATGCTAGTCTCTTTATCTTGTCTCTTCTCTTCTCTCCTATTCTCACGCAACAAAACAGAGGCACCACGGGCTCTCTTTCTTTGTCTCCATCTCTCTCTCTACCCGCTCTCCTCCTTGTGCTCTCTGTTTTTCCTCACCTCCACAGCGTGCTTGTCCTGAAAGAGAGAAACACAGACACCACTCTTTAGACTTCCCGTCTGTTTTATATCAACAAAATAATGGTCAGAGGTAATGATATTCTATGGATGGACTAGTCAGTAGAGAGTATCTCAAATGTGTCTTGATTGTTTCTCAAACCAGCTACATTACATAGAGGTAATACACAGCACTCTGAACTTTAACATCACAAAAAATAAAATGTCTTAACCAAATAGAACTATTCTGACAGAATATTGATGATATTATCAATGGCAGAAGAAAAACAAACAGAAAACAAAGGAGATAGAGTTAGGGTTGGGGTTGGGGTTAATTCCATTTCAATGTTCATCAATGCACTTCCTGTATTGAGTGAATTGAAATGGAATGGACCCCAATCCTGCCTTGGGTATCAGCTGAGTGTAACTCTACCTTCTCCTGCAGGCGTTCCAGCATGGCGGCCAGGTGTGCCTCCCGTTTCTCCTTGTTGTGCTCCATGCGCAGCTCCATGCGCTCCTTGGCCAGCCGAATGAAGTTGTTGTGTTCCTCCAGGGCCTTCTGGGCCACCTCACGCTCGTGTTCCCGCTTCTCAGCCAGGTGCTTCAGTAACTCAGCCTCCTGGCACTAGGGTGTGATAGAGAAGGGTAGAGAGAGGGGTGAGTGGATGATCAAAGACCAGAGTTCCTATCTCTTCAATGATGCAAAGCAGTCTTGCTCAACTCTGCACACCTGACTCTAAGAATTCCATCTCCCCACCAAACTGGAAAAATTCAATTCTGAATTTGGTGAACATTCCCATATCCGCCTTTCCCTCTTGACCCCTGACCTCTGACCCCTCACCTTTCTCCTCTCCTCAGCGGCGTCCAGCTTTCTCTGGATCTCTTCCAGGGAGGGCTCCCTGCGTGGAGGTGTGATGGCGAGAGGGTTCGGACCCCCGTCAAACGAGGGGGGCTTCAGGATGACCTCGAAGGCCTGGCCGGATCTCCTCTTGTTCAGCTCAATCACCTCCATGTCCCTGATGATGCACAGATTCAGGTCCACCACATCTGCAGAGGGTAGAGATTAAGAAAAGTGTGACATTGTATAAAGGAAGGACCCAAAGGAAATAGCACACCAATGAGGGGGCGGTGTGCCATTTGTGTAGCTGCATCAAAAAACAATAATTATAGTAAGCTGATTGCTGGCTCATTGAATGAAATGGCTTCTATGGTGTGTTGTGGGACTTGCAGGTGGATTGTGGTCAAATTGTGTAAAGCTATTTGCCTTTCTTGGTGGGCTTTTCTTTGGCTTCAGGTAGGATGCAGGAACAGAAGATGGACACAAGAGGGAGCTCCCGTATCTTGTCTCTGTAGGCTGCAGGGGAGAGAAGACCATTAGCATGAATCTCCCTCTCCCTCTCCCTCTCCCTCTCCCTCTCCCTCTCCCTCTCCCTCTCCCTCTCCCTCTCACACACATGCAAACACACATACATTACCTGCGAGAGTCATTCTGCCTCTTGTTTATCTTCTAAAGACACTGTGGTGAATCAGATAGTCCTAGAAGGGGAGACAATAAAAGTTGATTAACATCAGACCCTGCAATCTGCAAACACATGTTAAATCCCTGTACAGCAACAGAATTCCACTACCATTACAATAAAACAGACCATTGTGAACTACTGTAAAGCCTTTATTCAAACCCACTCATAGAGAGCATTTGAGCCCTTACGCTTGTCACAAAAAGAGAGAGGGAGGGGTGAGGAAGAGATAGAGAGGAGGATGGGGATTGGGTGAGAGCACCATCTGCATTCTGCTGCAGAAGTGACCTAACCACTAAGCTCTCTCTCTCTCCTCGTGATAATAAGGTGGACAGATCACACATGATCAGAGCATGATGGTAGACTTTTGTTATATAATTAAACAACATACAGGCCTTATTGTCTACAGCAAAAAAAGGAGAAAGTGATGGATGGAGAGAAAAAGAGATACTTGATAATAACATCATAATAATCTTTCCATTTGTGTTATCTCCTGCTCTTCAAGCTATCGCTGTGACTCAATTGTGGTCTATTGCTTTCACCACAAAGACAACAAAAGAATCCACCCACAGAGAATCTGAATATTCTCTCTCGCACTTTCTTTGCATTTCTCTCCTCTCTCTTTCTCTCCATCCACTCCTTTCTCACTGGCCCCTAATCTTACACACTTACACAAAGCTACCTCGCAACAGTAGCTAGGCCACTAGGCCACATGATACATTCCCCTTACATACTCAAAACCTTCAGTCATGACTAACTGCAGGACTACTGTTCCACCTTGAACATTGCTGTTGTTGAACCTGCCTACTGTGAGGCTTGACTATAGAAAGAGTCAATCCTTCACCTACTTGAATTCAGCATGCTTTTATGACTTAGCTTCCTTTTTCTATGAAGTGTCTTGTTGCCTGTCATATTGTTTCCTCGATATTTCTGAGTGAGTATTCATGCCGTGTTGAAAGAACAGGAAGGCACCACACAGGGAGAGAGTAGGAGGAGTAGGAGGGAACCAAAGGCCCATACACTACCCTGCACACACACACACACGCACGCACGCACCATGAACGCACGCACAAGCACACTTCTTCCCACCGTGTAGATGAATACACACATCGTACAGATTTCATTATCACCGGTCAACCACAATAAAAAAGGAATCCCATAGTTATCACTGATATCTCAATCCTAATCTTAGACTCACAATCTCATCATTGCATAACCAAAGTCATCTCATAGTCATCTTGTACTGATTATCAACATATTCTTTCTCACTTGAATCTATTTCTTCAACAAGTAAAGCATTTTGTAATAAATGCATAATAAGTAACGCACACTGTATGAATTGCATAAACTGCATGTCTGAGAACCAAAGTCACTTTACAAAATCAGCTGGGACAGACTGTTTCTTGTTGTTTCACTACATTTCAACCCATCTGTGGATAATCTGTGCAGCCAGACACAGTGCACATGCACACACTCGAACAACTGAGGTGAGGTAAACTCCCTGTGCAACTCGGGTGATGTCATAGCCAATGCTGCACAGAATGTCCATCATCTGTGGCAGAGAGGCATCCCATGCATACACTCTGTTTTCTGTGGCTAAAGCCTTTTCAGATATAAAACAGAACAATCTTTAGAGAATGCACAACATACACACTTAAATTAGAAAAATATACAAGAAAACAGCTTTGAAATTAATATAATAGGACTATATACAGGATGCAACATCTCATATTTTTGTTTGTTGTTTCAGTAGTTTTGATGGACTCACCCTGTGCTGAGCAATGTTGGTGGTACTCTCCTTTTATTTCTTTATCTCTCTTTCTTTCTTTCTTTCTTTCTTTCTTTCTTTCTTTCTTTCTTTTTTCCTCTCTCTCTGTCGTTCTGCTGCTGTTTGGGCTGCTCTCTCAGCAGCATCAGCACCACAACCAGCTATTACTGCATGACATCACCTCCCAGCCATCCCATTGGCCCAGAGGAATCAAGGCCCCTGATTGGCTGGAGAGATGGTGGAGGGAAGGGGATGGGGGTAATGTGGAGGAGGAAAGAGCTGGGGGTGAGGTTGTGTTCTTTAGCGTGTACTGAGTGGAGGCCAGCTGCAAGGATGGATGCATCCTAAATGGCGAGAGGAACAAGATAATAGCAAATAGGTGGATAATAGCACAGTGACCAGGCACAAAGGATATGTAAGGACAGATGTTTGTCACAGCAGTTCAATGCATGTAAAGATGGGAGACATGAAAAGACAGAGAAATTAGGGGGGGGTTGCAGGAAATTAGGTTTAATACTGCAAAAAAAATGTCAGCCTCATGGCGAAATGTGTAGAAAATCAGGAAATTTGCTTTAAAACGCCAATATTTTCTCTTAGCTACATGGCAAAATGTGAACAAAAGCATGTGATGAGCTATAAAACAGCTAAAGAAAATGTCTCTGTCTCTGTCCCATAACAAAAAGTGGAATATTGCAGGAAATTAGCATTTATCTCTCTGCACCATGGCAAAATGTGTTGAAGTGTAGTAAGTTCGCTTATTTTCCCAGAACAAACAAAAACCTCGGAGGTCGGTCCCTCAAAAGCACTAGTTCCAGCCCTGATCCATGAGTTCATAATTTCTTGATAATTGAGTGAATGAAAACACTGGTCATGTTGTATGACACTGAGCTGAAGTACTGAAAACAGAAACCACGAATGGAGCACAAAATGTAAGTCGCTCTTCTGATGAAACAAACGTGTGGTTGAATTTATTCAGCTACTGTGACTGTTGTCTTTTTGTTGTCTTGGCCGTATTATATATCACGGTGGCGTGTGAACTAATGGGTTATAGAGCAAACAACTCAATTATCTCAACACAGGTTGCAATATTGCTTTTATCCTGGCTTGGCTTCCCCAGTGATTTTACCCACGTACCTCTACTGGTCAGAGATAACTTTTACAGTGCTTTGGGAGTCTGATGGCGGTCACTGACTGAAACGTTTCAGTGATTTTACCCACGCACCTCTACTGGTCAGAGATAACTTTTACAGTGCTTTGGGAGTCTGATGGCGGTCACTGACTGAAACGTTTCAGTGATTTTACCCACGCACCTCTACTGGTCAGAGATAACTTTTACAGTGCTTTGGGAGTCTGATGGCGGTCACTGACTGAAACGTTTCAGTGATTTTACCCACGCACCTCTACTGGTCAGAGATAACTTTTACAGTGCTTTGGGAGTCTGATGGCGGTCACTGACTGAAACGTTTCAGTGATTTTGCATGAGCATTGCATAGTGCTTTTCCTTAACTATGCATACTTAGCACTCTGAACAAAAAGTTAGTTGCAAAATCAGATGGGAATAATGTTGAATTAAGTGGCTGGTTGTGACTGGTTTGAGTCAGTCAGATTTTAGCAGTAAATGTCAGATCTATTACTGTCAGAACCGAGGGATCTGTCTCATCATTTTCAGTTCCAGAGCTCTGGATGACTAAACAACACTCACCTCGCAAACAGCCCTGTGTGGATCAGCCACTACCCACCCACACACACACACACACACATACACACACACACACACACACACACACACACACACACACACACACACACACACACACACACGCAAACACAAAAACACACAAATACACACCCACCCACACCCACACCCACACACACACACACACACACACACACACGCAAACACACAAATACACACACACACACACACGCAAACACACAAATACACACACACACACACACACACACACACACACACACACACACACACAAATACACACACACACACGCAAACACAAAAACACACAAATACACACACACACACACAAACACAAAAACACACAAACACACAAACACACAAATACACACACACACTCACTCACTCATGTGTGCACACAAACTGTGTCTGGATCAACTGCCTGCATGCTTCCTGTGTAAGCAGCCTGTTGACGGCTCTTTAAAACGGTCCACCTGTTCTTCTGGTTCTCCTACAAGTGTCTCAGTTTTAATATTATTTCAATAACAGGACCTGAAATGAAGTTGAGATATAAAGGGTCTTTTTAAATAGCGATCAATAAATAATTCCATAATATAATGGAAATAATTACTTAACATGCAGAGTGTGCAGGTTTTATTCCACCCCAGCACCATTACTATTAATCAGATGTGTTAGTAAGTGCTGGGATGGAGCAAAAACCTGCAGACCCTGCAGCACCGTGGGACCAGGACTGTCAACCTCGTACTGACAATCTTTAGGCTTGTGTGAGACTCCACAGAGCTAGATCCCCTTAATAAACTACATGTCCCATGATGCCATGCATGGAAGTGGTACCTGGAACAAAACACTGAGTGCTCGAAGAACATCAGGAACACAGACTCCCAGCACGGCCATGGCATCAATCAGTGTTCGCAGAATAAACAGGAAGAGACTAGTAGCTGAAGAAAAAAGGGATAAAGGCAAATGTGATACTATAGGATGAAAGGAACCTGAGCTATCCACCAATTTACTTCAAATACATTCTCTAGACATAAAAAGCTGCATTTCTGTGTGAAGACTCACAAGCATTAATAGCGGGAAACATGCATATTAATGATCGTGCCCTCAAGGCAAGACGTCAGGTGCATTCGAATGATGTCGTAATACATTAGCGTTGCAAGGCAGGAGGATAAGGGCAGGGACAGTGGAGTGCAGCAGCTCAGGGAGGCAAATAAAACAAACACATTAACAATAGAGTGCAGTAAAAGAGAGGTGGTTTTATTAGCACAGGGTGCATTGTTATTAGACACAGAGGGGGGAGGGATCTCACCAGCCCAAATGATGTCATGCAGCTGCATGCCAGCAGGAGAGTCGTGTGCAGAGAGAGAGAGAAAGTGAGAGGAGGAGAAGGGGGGTGCGAGTGGGTGCTGATGAGAGAAATGTGTGGGCTATGAGTAGAGGAGAAAGGTACAGTACAGGATGCAGATAGAAAGAAGAAAAGGAAAGAGAGAAGGAAGGAAGGAAAAAGAGGGGGTGGAAGAGAGTGGTAGAGGTTCAGTGGAGGAACCGAGTGGAGGAGGAACCGAGCCACAGCATTGGAGGCATTAAAGAGAATGAGGGAGAGAAGAGGGAGGACGTTGCTTGTATAACACCTTTCCATTGTCTATCACTGCATTGGACTGTGTAGTCTTACCCCTGCAAAAGCCGAAGAGCAACCCCATATACCTTGAGTCAGTGTAAAACAATGACATAAACGTTCCTAGGAGAGGATGCAGTGGGGGATGGGAGGACGAGCAGAGGAGAGTAGACGACGATGTGTTTGCAAGGAAAGCCTCATCACCAGTATCCCTTCAGTGATGTCATTTCCAGCCAATCACGGGAGCTCCCTTTCCTCTCTCTGCAGATGCAGTACATGCATCAGTCTCATCGTCCGCATAGATCACATAACCAGACACAACAAACAATAAGAGGACAATGTCACGAGGAAGGCAAGGCGTTACGTCACTAAAATGTAATAATCATTAATAACAGACGATGCAGCAACAGTCATGTTTGCACGAGGTGGGGTGGGGACGCACATGGTTTTACAGTATATCTATAGGTGTTGTGAGGGGGAGGGGACACACACATGGTTTTACAGTATATCTATAGGTGTTGTGAGGGGGAGGGGGGACGCACATGGTTTTACAGTATATCTGTAGGTGTTGTGAGGGGAAGGGGGACGCACATGGTTTTACAATATATCTATAGGCGTTGGGAGGGGGGACGCACATGGTTTTAGAGTATATCTATAGGTGTTGTGAGGGGGAGGGGGGATACAGGTTTGCAGTGCTACAATCTGTTTGCAAGGGGTTGGCACATAGTGACATTGGTTTACGGTAAAGCTATTAATTTACCTTAGTATGGTGGGACATACTCTTGTGACAGACTTAATCATAAAAATGTTTAATTGTGTGTGTGTGCAGGTAGGGGCTTGCAGGTCTGCAGCAAATCTCTAGGTGCTGTTTGGGGAGTTGGGGTGGGGGGCTTGCAGACCTGCAGCAAATCTCTAGGTGCAGTTTGGGGAGTTGGGATGGTGGGCTTGTAGGTCTGCATTGAGCCTCTGTGCAGTGGGATGAGCTCACTGCGTCAGTCCTGTGCTGTTGACCACTCACCCATACCAAACAGCACCATCCATTATTCATTAGACTCGGTCGTCATTCCTCTCTCTTGCTCATTATACAGCCTCTGTAGTGATATTAGAATTTAGGGTTTCAATCAATCAATCAAATTACCATTTGAAAGACCTTAGGGCAGGAAGGAGTTGAAGAGAATTGAACACAATGAGACCAAGCAGAATGTATGCCAATGTTTATGTAATTGCCAGTAATTCCAAGCATTTATTTTATGTCCATCAGATACAGTAAGAATGACATCATGCTGTATTCCAAAGGGGCAACACACATCCTGAATCCACTTTACCCTCCTCACATCAAGCCCAGAGGATGACATCATAAGAACAAGACTCAATGTTGTAATGGAGGCATGAGTCATCCTGCTAAGCGAGAATGCTGGACCAAAGTTACCCTAACAATAAATCAGATGAAATCAGTTTCTGATTCAATCTTTTCTAATATGCCTGCACGCCCATATGATGTCATCTTGAAGAATGCATGTCGTCATTGGACACCACAGATCCTCTTCAATGAAGACGTTTTATTAAGGTTAGGTCTTTGTTATGATGTGAGAAAGGAAACGTGAAGGTAAGTAAATGTATCAAATAGGAACCCCAAAGGGTGTATCACAGCTAATGATAAGCAGCAGGTAGCCTAAGAGCATTGGGCCAGTAACCGAAAGGTCGCTGGTTTGAGTCCTCAAGCCGACTAGGTGAAAAATCTGTCGACGAGCCCTGGAGCAAGACACTTAACCCTAATTGCTCCAGTAAGTTGCTCTGGATAAGAGTGTCTACTAAAACGTCAGATGTGATATTGCATGAAAAAAATAAGTCAGCCATGATTTGCACAGACAAAAGATCATGACATTTGACCTTATTCACTACCTCCCAAAGAGTTCACTTGCATGCAAATGTGATTTCTCAATTGTAGTTACATTCTTCCCATACTTGTGTTCAACTTTGACACATTATTCTGCTTTTTACTGTAGATATGTAACAACTAGTAGGCGTTTTGACACTTTCCCACTGAGATCCTATTTGTTCCGTGTTTGTGGCGACATTTCTAGCCCACGGGCTGAGAGGAGGGGCGCGGAGGGTGTGTGAATGTTCTTGCAAATGCCATCGCGGAAGTGAGTCACCATCACTGGAAGAACACAGGGACACAGGAGGCGTCTGGCTGCTGCTATTGTTTGTGTTGCCGCGACAACACTTTCATCTCATCAGAGAGACGGTTTGTGTTTATGTGAATCTGTGTGGTAAGACCCACTCATCTTGAACAAATGGAGGGAAACGTTGGCCATTAAGACTGAGGTCTGTGATAAAATACTCCCCTGTATCTGTTGGGCTTTCTGTGCTGCTGCAGACACGACTCAGCAGGCATGACTGATGCATTACACATATAGCAGGAATATACCATAAGCAGCCACAGCTATCAGAGCAGATGAAATCTGCATCTACCTTACAGATCTGTAAACATTGAATGGTTAGGGCCGAATGAGTTATTTGGGACAAGAGAACTCAGCGATGCAAAGCATTGAAGGGAAAGTTCACCCATTTTTACGTGGCCTTATTTTCACTCTTCACTCTTCAGCACATCCGTGTTTGAATGATGTCGTTTAAAACAACTAAAATATCTGTATCACGGAGGCGCTCCGCACTGCTAAAGCTAACTCTCTCTCCTCTGCTCTCATCCTTCTAGACCTATCGGCTGCCTTCGATACTGTGAACCATCAGATCCTCCTCTCCACCCTCTCCGAGTTGGGCATCTCCGGCGCGGCCCACGCTTGGATTGCGTCCTACCTGACAGGTCGCTCCTACCAGGTGGCGTGGCGAGAATCCGTCTCCACACCACGTGCTCTCACCACTGGTGTCCCCCAGGGCTCTGTTCTAGGCCCTCCTATTCTCGCTATACACCAAGTCACTTGGCTCTGTCATAACCTCACATGGTCTCTCCTATCATTGCTATGCAGACGACACACAATTAATCTTCTCCTTTCCCCCTTCTGATGACCAGGTGGCGAATCGCATCTCTGCATGTCTGGCAGACATATCCGTGTGGATGACGGATCACCACCTCAAGCTGAACCTCGGCAAGACGGAACTGCTCTTCCTCCCGGGGAAGGACTGCCCGTTCCATGATCTCGCCATCACGGTTGACAACTCCATTGTGTCCTCCTCCCAGAGCGCTAAGAACCTTGGCGTGATCCTGGACAACACCCTGTCGTTCTCAACTAACATCAAGGCGGTGGCCCGTTCCTGTAGGTTCATGCTCTACAACATCCGCAGAGTACGACCCTGCCTCACACAGGAAGCGGCGCAGGTCCTAATCCAGGCACTTGTCATCTCCCGTCTGGATTACTGCAACTCGCTGTTGGCTGGGCTCCCTGCCTGTGCCATTAAACCCCTACAACTCATCCAGAACGCCGCAGCCCGTCTGGTGTTCAACCTTCCCAAGTTCTCTCACGTCACCCCGCTCCTCCGCTCCCTCCACTGGCTTCCAGTTGAAGCTCGCATCCGCTACAAGACCATGGTGCTTGCCTACGGAGCTGTGAGGGGAACGGCACCTCAGTACCTCCAGGCTCTGATCAGGCCCTACACCCAAACAAGGGCACTGCGTTCATCCACCTCTGGCCTGCTCGCCTCCCTACCACTGAGGAAGTACAGTTCCCGCTCAGCCCAGTCAAAACTGTTCGCTGCTCTGGCCCCCCAATGGTGGAACAAACTCCCTCACGACGCCAGGACAGCGGAGTCAATCACCACCTTCCGGAGACACCTGAAACCCCACCTCTCTAAGGAATACCTAGGATAGGATAAAGTAATCCCTCTCACCCCCCCTCCCCCTGAAAAGATTTAGATGCACTACTGTTCCACTGGAGGTCATAAGGTGAATGCACCAATTTGTAAGTCGCTCTGGATAAGAGCGTCTGCTAAATGACTTAAATGTAAATGTAAATGCAAATAAGGATTTATGGGACAGTGCAACATACAAAAAAATCTAAATTTAGCGCAGAAAACAAAAATCCACAATGACATTCTGATGTAATAACATACGGTTTGGAGTGTTTCAGCATTTTATATAACATGCCTAGACACATTTTCATAATGCATTGTAGTCTATGGCAAGTGATGACTCTGTAAAGAGAGAAAAAAAAAACATTTGGGATATCACCTTGAAGCACAGAAAGAATTAAAATAAGGCCACGTAAAATGAGTAAATTTCCTCTAACAAATGTGTTTTAATCTGTAAACTCATATGCAGTTATTCTGTAGGCAAATGATGCCATACCCATTTGCAGCAAGGTAAAGAAAGACTGAAAATACAGTCTTCACAGAATACCATTCTGCTGTATTTGTGAATGCCAGTTTGATTCTTAGGCCAGATGGTGAGAAGGCGTAGAATCCAGAATATTCCGGCTATCCACCCCCTCACCCCATAGTTTCATTCACATAAGGCAGTGTGCATCTCACGAAGCCACACATGACAAGGCTGAACACATTCATAACCAATTTATTTAGCTTTTAAAATTATTGAGAAAAACAACACTACAGGACTTTAACAAACATGAGCACATTTGCACTAAAACAGAAAACAAAACTGTTACAAAAATATACACTTCAAGGACTATGTGACTGTTAAAGAGCATTACCCAGATAGGAATGACTTACAGGTGTGTGTTCTTCCACTGAAGAAAAAGCTTCATAGAATGAACATACAATAAAACTTAGGATAAAAAAAAAATAATAGGATACAAGTACATTATTCCATCAGCCATTACCTCAATAACCCTCCCTTATAAACAAAATGAGTCGAGCTTCTGACAAAGAAATAGGAAACAAGTGGTTCACTTTTCCCAACCCCTATGCAAAAATATTGTCCTTAACTTGATACGTTGCAGTTAGTAAGATAAAACAAAAAACCTACATAACACTTGCATTCACAAGGAAGAATATTCATTTAAGTCCGAGTTGAACTGCAACACTGCTTCAGTCCAATGAAGTTCAGCACTTGTGAAGAGGGGACCAGTAGGCATGCAGGTGGGGATAGAGGTCCCAGTAGCCAACACACCTAGGTGTATCTTAGTAATCTAAAGTGGCATCCTTACAGGGTCCTCCAGACATCATTGAGACTTCCTATTTCGTACCTGCACCACTTCTTTCCTCTCCTTCAGGAAGTTCCCGAAGGCTGTGCCCTCCTTGCTCTCCTCAGTCACTGAAAGGGATGATATGTTAAGTCAACAAGGGAACTTAAACTGCTCAAAAAAATAAAAGGGAACACTAAAATAACATCCTAGATCTGAATGAATGAAATAATCTTATTAAATACTTTTTCCTTTACATAGTTGAATGTGCTGACAACAAAATCACACAAAAATTATCAATGGAAATGAAATTTATCAACCCATGGAGGTCTGGTTTTGGAAAATCTCAAAATTAGTGGAAAACCACACTACAGGCTGATCCAACTTTGATGTAATGTCCTTAAAACAAGTCAAAATGAGGCTCAGTAGTGTGTGTGGCCTCCACGTGCCTGTATGACCTTCCTACAATGCCTGGGCATGCTCCTGATGAGGTGGCGGATGGTCTTCTGAGGGATCTCCTCCCAGACCTGGACTAAAGCATCCGCCAACTCCTGGACAGTCTGTGGTGCAACGTGGCGTTGGTGGATGGAGCGAGACATGATGTCCCAGATGTGCTCAATTGGATTCAGGTCTGGGGAACGGGCGGGCCAGTCCATAGCATCAATGCCTTCCTCTTGCAGGAACTGCTGACACACGAGGTCTAGCATTGTCTTGCATTAGGAGGAACCCAGGGCCAACCGCACCAGCATATGGTCTCACAAGGAGTCTGAGGATCTCATCTCGGTACCTAATGGCAGTCAGGCTACCTCTGGAGGGCACATGGAGGACTGTGCAGACCCCCTAAAGAAATGCCACCCCACACCATGACTGACCCACCGCCAAACCGGTCATGCTGGAGGATGTTGCAGGCAGCAGAACGTTCTCCACAGCGTCTCCAGACTCTGTCACACGTGCTCAGTGTGAACCTGCTTTCATCTGTGAAGAGCACAGGGCGCCAGTGGCGAATTTGCCAATCTTGGTGTTCTCTGGAAAATCACAAACGTCCTGCACGGTGTTGGGCTGTAAGCACAACCCCCACCTGTGGACGTCGGGCCCTCATACCACCCTCATGGAGTCTGTTTCTGACCATTTGAGCAGACACATGCACATTTGTGGCCTGCTGGAGGTCATTTTGCAGGGCTCTGGCAGTGCTCCTCCTGCTCCTCCTTGCACAAAGGCGGAGGTAGCGGTCCTGCTGCTAGGTTGTTGCGCTCCTACGGCCTCCTCCACGTCTCCTGATGTACTGGCCTGTCTCCTGGTAGCGCCTCCATGGTCTGGACACTACGCTGACAGACACAGCAAACCTTCTTGCCACAGCTCGCATTGATGTTCCATCCCGGATGAGCTGCACTACCTGAGCCACTTGTATGGGTTGTAGACTCAGTCTCATGCTACCACTAGAGTGAAAGCACCGCCAGCATTCAAAAGTGACCAAAACATTAACCAGGAAGCATAGGAACTGAGAAGTGGACTGTGGTCACCACCTGCAGAACTACTCCTTTATTGGGGGTGTCTTGCTAATTGTCTATAATTTCCACCTGTTGTCTATTCCATTTGCACAACAGCATGTGAAATTTATTGTCAATCAGTGTTGCTTCCTAAGTGGACAGTTTGATTTCACAGAAGTGTGATTGACTTGGAGTTACATTGTGTTGTTTAAGTGTTCCCTTTATTTTTTTGAGCAGTGTATATTGCCAGTATTTTTGTGTTTGTTCATATTTTTGTAACAAATCTTCGCTTTCCACGCAAGAATCATTCACAAATCATGATTAGGCTTGTTTTTAGGAATGCAAGGATGTTATTGGTTAAATCAATGATAGGACCTTGAGGCCACTCAAAAAGTTTCTCCCCTTACCGTTGTGATCTATGTCATCCGTGTCGCTGTCCTCCCCCTCTTCCTCATCCTCATCAGGGTTACCGCGGTTGAAGATGAGATCACTTCGGCCCGCCACATCAGCTTCCTCTGGAGGACAGGAAGCAACATTGTATTATTTATTTCACAGAACACCAGTCTCATGTACCTGAGCCAAGCACGTAATGCATTGGGGGGGAGCACTCTCTCGCTCACAGGCACACACCTGTCCGTGAGGTCGTCTCCATGGCAACAGCTCCCATGTCCTTCCGTAAATGCTCCATCTGCTCCTGCTGCTTCCTGCTCTGAGCATCAGCCTGGAGGGCATACCAGGACCGTCAGAGAATGATAGAGGCTATGTGTGTGCACGGGACATTTGGTATTTAAACACTCACCAGTTCTTTATGAAGTCTTTCATATTCAGGACGATAATCCCTGAATAACAGAAAACAATTAATTGTCATACAAATATTACAGACAGTGGTGTGTTTGCAGAGCAGCCCCCTCACTCACGTCTCGTACTCCTTTGCGGCCTCTGCCACCTGAACAAAGAACTCGTCCAATCCGCTGCCTGTGACTGCAGACACACCTACAACCTGCACATGAAACACAGACGTGACAAAGCAGAGGGAAAACTTGATAAACACTCTCAAAAATGCACAGAAACAACTGTCAGGTTTCTGGGAATTAATATTTAAATGTTTCTGATATATATATATATATTACACTGTTATAGATCCGTCTCCCCTTACAGCCCTTTTTGGAGTACTGCCCATGGGTACCCCCCTATCAAGAATCCAGTCGGACACTGTTGCTTACACAACTCTTTTAGCTAGACGGCTAATACTACAGAACTGGAAGATGGCAGCTCCCCCATCTTATAGATATTGGGTGAGGGATGTGTTGTGCTCTCTGAAACTAGAAAAAATGTAATTCACGTGGGAACCCCAAACTGTTTGATGAGGCTTGGGCTCCATTCCGGTCTTACTTGAAACAGTCCATCCTCTGATGGCATTCCAATTAATACTAAAATAAGTCTGTGACTTAAGGGTTGGAGGAGCTTCTCTCTGTGTTTTTGCTGGAGGGGGCATTAAGGTCCATGTGCTTATTGATTATGATCCGCAGATGCCTTGTTCATCTTGCCCAGACAGAGACTGAAGTGTGAGCTTGTTTTTCCCAGTTATTTTTACATTTTGTTCACGCCTACATGAATAATCATTTTATTTTTTTATTTTAAAGCATTGTAAACTTTTTTTCTGTCCAGTGGATGGTCGGTCTGTGGCCATGACTCTCTGTGAGTGGTTGCATTTCTCCACCCTTATCCCTTGACTGTTTACAGGAACAATGGTGAGGTGTTTGCTCTGTCCCTGTACTATAGATTGCCCTTTAACCTCTGTAGCCTTCTGCCTGGTGTGTTTAACTTGTCTAAAGTATGGCATCTTTAAAGCTATTTTTTTATTTGTATTTTTTTTCTAGTTGAGTATATTATTTATATTGCTTTGTCTTGTCTGTGTGTGTAAAACTTAATAAACAGAGTTTAAAAAAAATTAAAATTAAAAATGCACAGAAACACTTCCCCTTAGACTGATGTAAAAGTCCAACACAAAACTCATGGAATAGTGTCTCAAATACGCACACGCAGATCACACACAAATAATACTAGTTCTCAGAAGTGTGCACTGAAGTAGCATACGGTATTGACAGACAGACACATACCCGTAAGTTGGAGTAGAACTCGTCCAGCACAAGGCTCATGGAGCGCGTCAGGTTGCTGACGTAGGACGTCTCCTGGTTCAGAGCGTCCTGGAACACCTCAAAGTCCTGCATCCACTCCACCGCAAAGCTGTGGTCGATTATGTCTGTCTGAAACCACACAACACAGACATGTACCAAAATCTGTGGTTTGTTATCGCTGTATTATTATTCCCCCCCTCCCAAAAAAAACATATTTCCTTTGAGCATGTCAACACTTACAGACCTATAGTTTTTCCCCCTCATTCAGTAATTCACTGTTACCAAGTTAGTAGTTTGATGAAAGTGTTCCAATAATTTCCTACCTTGTTCATGATGACAATGAAGGGCAGCTTTGTCTTGTACAGGATGCTGGGGGGTAGGGGGGACACAGTCACAAAGTAAACAAACAAAGGCACCACACTAGTTCTTTAATTGCCTATATGTAAAATATTAAATTTGTTCAAACCAATTTGTGGTTTTATTTGACCATCAGAAAGTAGCTAGTGCTCCCTTCAGTGTCAGACCTGCAGGCGTAGAGCATGTTGGACATGAAGGTGACTGGGTTGACGCTGCGAGACGTGTCCATCACGTAGACCACCACACAGGGGAAGGAAGAGGCCTGGAAACACATTCACACCAAACAGATCACAATTATGTTGCAGCTAGTCATATCTTTAGGCCTAAACGTTATAACACATTACTACTACACACCAGAGTTTCAGTGATGATGGTTCCAGACGCTGACCAGGTGAACACTTCTATCTGTCCAGGAGTGTCAATCAACACATATCTGTAGATATAGGTCAAAGGTTAGGGCAGGTAGGTATGCACCAGAAGAGGGGTTGGCAAAACAACAGTACAATGCTGTACTAACTATGCTTCTTCTATGCTTACCAGGAGTACATCTACTAACTTTAAAAAATACTTACTGGTGATTGTACTGTTTCTTCTCAATGAATTTCATGACCTGAGAAGGCAAAACGGGAGATTTTGATTCATAATATCCAAATTGTGCAAGCAATAATAGTGACATCTATTGGACAGTCGAGGTGTCAACTACACGTCCTGTTATAACAGAAAGAGAGTTGGGCCTACCTGATCAAACCTCGTAGCAAAGAGATTCAACGAGGTGACGATTCCTCCATTAGGACCTAGGCCATATTGCTTCATCACTTCTTTGTAATTCACTGTGTCACGGATATCTACAAGGGGACAATAAAGCAGCTATCAGTTACTTATTAGCCATGGTTGGTAGCTAGCTAGCTAATACAATAATAGTGTCGTGGGATATCAACATATTTACAATTCTTGAATTCTATCAATAGAATACCAAGGGGAAAAAAACATACCTTTCTGAACATTCAACACATTAATGATTGGCAATAAGTATTACAGTATCAACATGATGCCAGACACATGCATGGTGGTCTGAATGATTTCTTACCGATGTTGGCTGGGAAAGGAACTTCATGCACCGCAGGGTCTAGGTTGATAACATATGGAGGAGACTTCTTGGTGTGAAGATGAGCATTGAGTCGCTGTGAAGAAACAACAACGTCAGCTCTAGCAAGGTAACATGAGCATAGGTAGCTAAGTTAGAACCCAGATGTCCGTGACTTAGCTAAAATATACCGTTGCCAAACTGCTTGACTAAATAGCGAAGAAGAAAAATACTAAATTCCAGAATACAATTGTGCTTAGTTTGGTTGAGCTCATACACCGTACTGGTAACGTTATCTAGCTAACTTACCCAGCCACTGTAGTGCTAACAGTTAGTTAGCCAACATTAGCTCGTTTTAGCTTACCTGCACAAAAGTTGTTTTTCCAGACCCTGCCATACCAAGCACTATGAGACAAACGGGTTTCTTCTGCGAAGCATTTCCCGAAGTAGTCTCTTGTGCTGAGTCGCGATTGTCGTCGCCTCCTCCATCGTCGCATTCACCCCTTTCTCCTTCTTGACAAGTGCTTCCAGACGCAGTAGCCATGCTGGTTGTTGGTAGAGACTGTTGCTGTGAAGTAGTCGAGTCTGTCGCAAAGGGCCAGCTTGTCTTTCTTATTTCCACCACTAAGTGATGCTCTTATCCGATCTTTTTGTTTCCGTTTTCTCCTTCAGCGTAAAAAAATGAAAATGCTATTCAATGGCGTACAGTACTTAAGTAAAATACTTTAAAGTACTGCTTAAGGAGTTTTTTGGGGTAACTTTTACTTCACTACATTCCTAAGGAAAATAATGTTCTTCTTTCTCCATACATTTCCCCTGACACCCAAAAGTATTCGTTACATTTTGAATGCTTAGCAGGACAGGAACATGGTCTAATTCACACACTTATCAAGACAACATCCCTTGCTCAGCCCTACTGCCTCTGATCTGGCTGACTCTCTAAACACATGCTTCGTTTGTAAATAAATGCGTTGGAGTGTGCCCCTGGCTAGCCATACGAAAAAAAAAATTCACAAGAAAATGGTGCCATCAGGTTTGCTTAATATAAGGAATGTGAAATTATTTACTTTTACTTTTGATACTTAAGTATATTTTAGCAATTCCATTTACTTTTGATACTTAAGTATATTAAAAACCAAATATTTTTTGACTTTAAAATTATTTATACTTTTACTTTTCTCAAGTAGGATGTTACTGGGTGACTTTCACTTTAATAATTTCTATTAAGGTATCTTTACTTTTACTCAAGTACGACGACAATTGGGTACTTTTTCCACCACTGTTACTATGGGACATCTGGGGATATAATTTGAATATTGAAACAATGTTGCAAATGTCAGAGACAAACAAAGTTTATTCAAATCTCTGCAGTTGAAATGTTAGTCTAAAAGAAATGTGAGATAATGTCTAGATGCTTTTTATAGTGGAGATCAAGTTTATAAAGTTGTCACGCCCTGATCTGTTTCACCTGATTGTCTCCATCCCCTCCAGGTGTCACTTATTTTCCCCAGTGTATTTATCCCTGGGAATTCATGGAAATTGATGTAAAAAATGTATCACTAGCCACTTTAAACAATGCCACTTAATATAATGTTTACATACCCTACATTACTCATATGTATATACTGTACTCTATATCATCTACTGCATCTTGCCATCTTTATGTAATACATGTAACACTAGCCACTTTAAACTATGCCACTTTTATGTTTACATACCCTACATTACTCATCTCATATGTATATACTGTACTCGATACCATCTACTGCATCTTGCCTATGCCGTTCTGTACCATCACTCATTCATATATCTTTATGTACATATTCGTTATCCCTTTACACTTGTGTGTATAAGGTAGTAGTTGTGGAATTGTTAGGTTAGATTACTCGTTGGTTATTACTGCATTGTCGGAACTAGAAGCACAAGCATTTCGCTACACTCGCATTAACATCTGCTAACCATGTGTATGTGACAAATAACATTTTATTTGATTTGTGTTCCCTGTCTCTCTGTGCCAGTTCGTCTTATATGTTTAGTCAAGTCAACCAGCGTGGTTGTCCCGTACTCCTTTTGCTATTCTTTTTTCTAGTCCTCCTGGTTTGGACCCTTTCCTGTTTCTGGACTCTGTACCTGCCTGCCTGGCCATTCTGCCTGCCTTGAGGTGGCCTCCTCCTGCTCCTCCTTGCACAAAGGCGGAGGTAGCGGTCCTGCTTCTGGGTTGTTGCCCTCCTACGGCCTCCTCCACGTCTCCTGATGTACTGGCCTGTCTCCTGGTAGCGCCTCCATGCTCTGGATACTACGCTGACAGACACAGCAAACCTTCTTGCCACAGCTCGCATTGATGTTCCATCCTGGATGAGCTGCACTACCTGAGCCACTTGTGTGGGTTGTAGACTCCGTCTCATGCTACCACTAGAGTGAAAGCAGCGCCAGCATTCAAAAGTGACCAAAACATCAGCCAGGAAGCATAGGAACTGAGAAGTGGTCTGTGGTTATCACCTGCAGAACCACTCCTTTATTGGGGGTGTCTTGCTAATTGCCTATAATTTCATGTCTATTCCATTTGCACAACAACATGTGGAATTTATTGCCAATCAGTGTTGCTTCCTACGTGGACAGTTTGATTTCACATAAGTGTGATTGACTTGGAGTTACATTGTGTTGTTTAAGTGTTCCCTTAATTTTTTTGAGCAGTGTATATAGGTCTGTAACAGTTTGGGTCTAGAGTGTCACCCCCTTTGAAGAGGGCGATGACCGCGGCAGCTTTCCAATCTTTGGGGATCTCAGACGATTTGAAAGAGAGTTTCAACAGGCTAGTATAAGGGGTTGCAACAATTGCTGCGGATAAGTTTTTAGAAAGAGAGGGTCCAGATTGTCTAGACCAGCTGATTTGTAGGGGTCCAGATTTTGCAGCTCTTTCAGAACATCAGCTATCTGGATTTGGGTGAAGGAGAAATGGGGGAGGCTTGGGCAAGTTGCTGTGGGGGGTGCAGAGCTGTTGACCGGGGTAGGGGTAGCCAGGTGGAAAGCAAGGCCAGCCGTAGAAAAATGCTTACTGAAATTCTCGATAATTGTAGATTTATCGGTGGTGACAGAACATTTTGGAGTTTGTGCTACAGGATGCAAATTTCTGTTTGAAAAGCTAGCCTTTGCTTTCCTAACTGCCTGAGTATATTTGTTCCTAACTTCCCGGAAAAGTTGCATATCTCGGGGGCTATTCGATGCTAATGCAGAACACCACATGATGTTTTTGTACTGGTCAAGGGCTGTCAGGTCTGGAGTGAACCAAGGGCTTTATCTGTTCCTGGTTCCACATTTTTTGAATGGGGCATGCTTATTTAAGATGGTGAGGAAAGCACTTTCAAAGAATAACCAGGCATCCTCTACTGACGGAATGAGGTCGAAATCTTTCCAGGATACCCGGGCAGGTTGATTAGAAAGGCCTGCTCGCTGAAGTGTTTTTGGGAGCGTTTGACTTTGCTGAGATGTAGTCGTTTGACCGCAGACCCATTACGGACGCATGCAATGAGGCAGTGATCACTGAGATCCTGGTTGAAGACAGCAGAGGTGTATTTAGAGAACAGGTTGGTCAGGATGATGTCTATGAGGGTGCCCGAGTTTACGGATTTGGGGTTGTACCTGGTAGGTTCCATGATAATTTGGGGGAGATTGAGGGCATCTATCTTAGGTTGTAGGACGGCCCGGGTGTTATGCATATTCCAGTTTAGGTCACCTAACAGTACAAACTCTGAAGATAAATGGGGGCAATTAATTCACATATGGTGTCCAGGGCGCAGCTGGGGGCTGAGGAGGGTCTGTAACAAGCGGCAATAGTGAGAGACTTATTTCTGGAAAGATGGATTTTTAAAAGTAGAACTGTTTGGGCACAGACCTGGATAGTATAACAGAACTCTTCAGGCTGTCTCTGGAGTAGAAATTTTAAATCTTGAAAAATTAATGTAAAAATGTGTGAGATGAAAATTGACAAACTAAATGGTGTGTAATATAGAAGGGTAGCCAGTGGACATTCTGAACCTTGTTTGAAGTCACTAGGTCACATGATCAAGGAGCTATTGACAATTTACATTTTAAAAAATGAATGTAAAAATGTGTGAGATGAAAATGGACAAACTAAAGGGTGTACAATGTGTAGGCCCACCAAGTGAACATTCTGAACCTTTTTTGAAGTCACATGACCAAGGAGCTATTGAAATTTTAAATTTTGAAAAATGCATGTAAAATCATGTGAGATGAAAGTCGACAAAAAAAAGTGTGTTGAATGTGTGTCTATGCCATCGGGTTAGCTACAACCAGTTTGGAAAGTTTCACGAGTAATGGTTAAAGACCTATTGAAATTTGAACAATTTGATTTGTCACTATGTTGACGGTCCCTAACTGCTGTTGGTAGCTTAAGGAAAACTACAGGCGAATATCCGTTGAATATCCAACCTGAAACTCTCTTCCCTCTTCAGAATTCCCACTTCAAGCCCCAAATATACTTTGAATTAAATGACAACTTTTTTGACTTAAATTGTTGTGCAACATCATGGGTAAGCTCTGGGCATCATCTTTCAGCTGAAAAAAGTGGATTTTCGCTTTTGTGTTACTTTAACAATGCTCCTACGAAGATTCTAACTTACCCTAAGATGCTTTGAGTTGTGCCAATTGATTATACACTACCAGGGCCGACGTTATGAGCTGGCCTTAGGGGGCCTGGCCCACCCTACCGTCGCTCCTTTCCACTGTCCAAATAAAATATTGAAATATTGATCATTTATTTGACCGAGATGCGCGCCTACAGAAAGATGCACTAATCTCAGATAAAGCATCCGAGCGAGCAAAACAGTGTCCCTCTATCTGCATATGTGTAGAGCATGCATCTGATTCTGTCTGGACAAAAAGAGTATGGCATGTCAAGCTTTTTCTGTCCAGAAAGCATCAGATACATGGGCTACATATAGTAAAACAGAGCGGCGCTGTTTCACACGCTAGTTTCAGCAGAGATGAAGAGGCGAAGCGAGAGGGCTCACTCTAGCCAAAATATGTCCTTAATAAGCCCAATGCATTCCGATTGGCATTATATGCATACCTAAGCTTGTCGCCTGCATTCCCACTTTTGGTTCCCCTACATGCATTTCAGCCTGCCTCAGCCTCAACACTGAGCACCACATCACTGTCTGGCTCAGTAGTCTACTCTTTGTAAAGCAAAGTTATTATGAGAACTTAGTCGCACATTTGATTTGCTCTCGCTGAGGTAGGCTCCGTTTAACGTTAGCTTGTTACATCATTCATCCTTCTAGCTGGCTAAGTAATGCTAGCTCTTCAACATTACTGCAATAGAAGTCTCTGCTGGCAGCTAGCCATGGTACCTGACTGACATATCTATAAGCAACTATTTACCAATTGTGCCATCATTTTCTCCGAGCAGGGGTGGATTGGCCATCTGGCAGTTCTGGCAAATCCCAGATGGGTTGCAAATGGCTTGCATCCAGACCAATTCTTTAATTTCTTCTTTAAGTAGCACTTTATGTATCCAGTCCCCCCATTTGAAGGTGTCATAAGTATTTGGACAAATTCCCTTATAGTGCATATTTTTTTAAATTTAACTTATTTTTAACTAGGCAAGTCAGTTAAGAACAAATTCTTATTTTACATTTATTTAAGATTTAGCGGCCTCTTACCCAGACCAAAATTTCTTCTTTAAGTAGCACTTTATGTATCGCTTCCCTTATAGAGGCAAGTCAGTTAAGAACAAATTCTTATTTACAATGACGGCCTACCCCGGCCAAACCGTGGGACTCCCAATCATAGCAGGTTGTGATACAGTCTGGAATCGAACCAGGGTTTGTAGTGACACCTCTAGCACTGAGATGCAGTGTCTTAGACCGCTGCGCCACTCGGGAGCCCAAAGTCAACAAAAGTTTAGTATTTGGTCCCATATACCTAGCACGCAATGACTACATCAAGCATGTGACTACAAACTTGTTGGATGCATTTTGACTTCAAAACATGCTAACCTCTCACCATTACCAATAAGGGGAGGTGATCTTTTTTTTTTCATTGTTCAAGATTCATTCATGATTATCCATAATCATGGTAGCATCCACATTAATGTAGAGGTGTTCAAAAACATTATATTCTGATTTACAATAAACGTAACTCCAAAATGACACAATACAATATTTTCCGTTCACTTCTATTGGGCACAACATAATCCGAAGACCAAAACACAACCATAGCAAACTGCAAATGCATCCAACAAGTTGGTAGAGTCACAAGCTTGATGTAGTTACTGCATGCTAGGAATATGGGAGCAAATACAAAACTTTTGACTACTTTACTACACTATAAGTGAATTTGTCCAAATACTTATGATACCTTCAAATGAGGGGACTAAATACACAGTGCTTTCATTTCTAAACGGTAAAACAGATATGTATGAAAATACCCTCAAGTAAAACATGACATTCTGTACTGCCAACTCATATCAAACATTTGATCTCAAATCCAAAATGCTGGAGTATAGGACCAAATTAAAAGTTTGCGCGTCACTGTCCAAATAAATATGCCTGACGACTCCAGCTGAATTCTTCCACTACTCTATGTTCGCTACGTACTTCAGTCTAAGATTGGTTTGTGGTGATGTCAAAATTAGGGTTTTTGTATTGAACAAAGTCATCAGCGATTGGCTCATCTCTAAACAATCAGTGTCATTGTGAATTTCCAAAACGGCGCTTTACCCATTTGTGTTCTGGCTTTGGCCCAACCCATGGTTTCTGGGACTAATCAGATTGGTTAGAATGTGTTTATGTTCTAGATATCATAGGGGAGGTAACCAGACTTACTGCGGAGAATAAACTAATGTCCGTTGGCGTGGCGTAGCTTTTGGTTGGAGCAAGGAGTTTGGTTAGCCAGGCAACAAATACAGTGCCTTTGGAAAGTATTCAGACCCCTTGACTTTTTCCACATTTTGTTATGTTACAGCCTTATTCTAAAATGGATTACAACATTTTTACTCATAAATCTACACACAATACCCTACACAATACACACAATGACAAAGCGAAAACAGGGTTCTAGAAATGTCTGCTAATTTATTTTTTTAAATAAAAACAGAAATACCGATTTACATAAGTATTCAGACCCTTTGCTATGAGACTCAAAATTCAGCTCAGGGGCATCCTGTTTCCATTGATCATCATCTTTCTCAAATTTGATTGGAGTCCACCTCTGGTAAATTCAATTGATTGGACATGATTTGAAAAGCACACACCTGTCTATATAAGGTCCCACAGTTGACAGTGCATGTCAGAGCAAATACCAAGCCATGAGATTGAAGGAATTGTCCGTAGAGCTCCAAGACAGGATTGTGTCCAGGCACCGATCTGGGGAAGAGTACCAAAAAATGTCTGCAGCATTGAAGATCCCCAAGAACACAGTGGCCTCCATCATTCTTAAATGGAAGACCTTTGGAACCACCTAGACTCTTACTAGAGCGCCCAAGGAGCAATCGGGGGAGAAGGACCTGAGTAAGGAAGGTGACCAAGAACCATATGGTCACTCTGACAGAGCTCCAGAGTTCCTCTTTAGGGATGGGAGAACCTTCCAGAAGGATAACCATCTCTGCAGCTCTCCACCAATCAGGCCTTTACGGTAGGGTGGCCAGACGGAAGCCAGTTCTCAGTAAAAGGCACATGATGGCCCGCTTAGTTTGCCAAAAGGCACATAAAGACTCTCAGACCATGAGAAACAAGATTCTCTGGTCTGATGAAACCAAGACTGAACTCTTTGGCCTGAATGCCAAGTGTCACGTCTGGAGGAAACCTGGCACCATCCCTATGGTGAAGCATGGTGGCGGCAGCATCAGGCTGTGGAGATTTTTTCAACCGGAGGGATTGGGAGACCAGTAAGGATCAAGGAAAAGATGAACGGAGCAAAGTACAGAGAGATCCTTGATGAAAACCTGCTCCAGAGGGCTCAGGACCTCAGCCTGGTGTGAAGGTTCACCTTGCAACAGGACAGCGACCCTAAACACACATCCAAGACAACGCACCAAAGCACCAAATACAGGTGTGCCAAGCTTGTATTGTCAACTAAGTACTGAATAAAGGGTCTGAATACTTATGTATATGTAATAAATCAGTTTATTTTTAATTTTTATACATTTGCAAAAAATCTAAAAAACAGTTTTCGCTTTGTGACTATGGGGTACTGTGTGTAGATTGATGAAGGGGAAAAAAACAATGTAATCAATTTTAGAATAAGGCTGTAACGTAACTAAATGTGGAGCAATTCATGGGGTCTGAAAACTTTCTGATGGCACTGTATATACGAAAGGGTAGTGTATTTTGTATCAAATTATGTTGACACCCAAGAATCCTATTCATGAATGCTGGTTAATGCTGATTAAGAGACAGAGTACAGGGAAATTACATGGGGTTAAGACACATGGGATTGTAAAACATTAGGGAGTGCAGTAGTGCAGAAGTGATAGTGAGTCCATTTATAGCCAGGTGTAAGGTGGATGGATCGCAGGTTAGCACAGCCAGGGTGGATGAAGAATGGATGGAGTATGGGGCTTGATGAAAGGGGAAGCAGCCGGTCAGGTGGGCAGGTCTGTGGGTGGACAGGTATCTGGATCCGGGCCGGGATGGGTGGCTTCACGGGCCGCCAAGAGGAGGAAAGGGAGAGAAGCAGGGAGTTAGAAAAGAAGAGGAAGGCATAAAGGATCCAGACATAAACATATTTGGAAAGTAAAAAAAACAACTAAATGTAACAAAGGTTAAAAAGGTGTGTTTTCTGCATATTCTTCAAAACTTAGACTGAATCTGCTGCCCAGACAGAGGGATATTGCACTGTAGGAGAAGGCCTGCACCTAGCTGTGTTTTCTGATATATGTGGAATAATGAGAAGGCCCGCTTCCTGTGATCTGAGGGATCTGATGGCTTAGTATTGTATTAATATGTCCTTAAGGTAGGTGGTAGCGTGTCTATTTAAGGCTTTATACTTATGTTAAGAGTTAGACTGTAGGTTGTACCGAACTGGGGAGCCAGTGCAGTTAGGCAAGAATTGGGGTGATGTATTCAGATTTGTTGGTTCCTGTTAGGACTCTGGCAGCAACATTCTGTATGAGATGTTTTTATTTCATTTATCTGTGGCGGTACAGCCTGATAAAAAAGGTGTTACATTAATCTAGACGGTATGTAATGAAGGCATCAGTAAATGAACGTTTCTACTCATGTTAAGAGTCTTACTGTCTGTGTTATGTATTGTTACATAACAAATATACTTGCTTTGTTGTATTGATATAATATTATGTCAAAGTAAAATTGTTCAAAAAGAAAAAATGCACACATTATTACATTGAAGACGTGAGTGTAATAGGAGTTCAACTCTTCTCCTTGTTTTCTATTTTATTGCCAATTGATAACACCGACTGTTTACCAAGTGGCATACCTTTTGCTGTCGGGTTGTTCTATATGATTTGAATCACTTTCTGACAGCACCCCTTTTGATTTGAATAAAACCTTCCATACATGTTTGCCCAACGTAGAAGTAGTCAGAAAGTGACTTTCCGGACTTGAATTTCATTCAGGAGATAGAGGTGCTCAAAGTTCTGCATTCCCATACTGCCATGACAATTCCATGTCTTCATCCCTGACAAATATGAACTATTGAGTTTTATATCATGTGAAGCTTGCAAACAGGTTTGTCAAACTGTTTATGATTTATTGAGAAAACAAAAAAATGTATGTCATTTTTTAAATCTTGAAGGTCAATTATCTAAAACATACAGTTCATTATCTGTATGTTGTACCTTAGACATGATTCTACATCATCTGAATTGTTTGTGTTGTGCCTGCCATGGATTGAGACACAGCTTACTCTTGAATGCAGGGTGGATATTAGAATAGCCATTCCAATTAAAGTTGGCATTCGACAAGTTAAAGTTTCAATTCAATTTTTAATGTCTATCGTGTACGAGCTAAATTGCAGGGGTCTGAAGGGATAGGTCCATTCTATGGATTATATTTCTATGGTTGAAATGACACCCACTCTGTATTCAAGAGTATGCTGTGTCAATTGATGATGCGCACAACGCAAATTATTCAGATTATGAAAAATAGGTTCTAAGATACAACAGTTGTGAAAATGAAACAAGTTTAACCGTTTTTAGATATTTTATTTCGATAAATCATACAACAGTTTGACAACCCTGCTTGTAAGCTTTCAAATGATATCAAACTCAACTGTTATCTTTTTTCAGTGATGAAAACATGGACGTCTTATGTGGGTTATGCGAAATGGGTCAACTTTGGTCACCTTTATATCCTGAATGTTTTGCCATTCAGGTCCAAAAAGTCACTTTCTGACCACTTCCACAATGTGCAAGCGAGCATGTATGAAAGGTTTCGTTCAAATCATAAGGGGTGTAGTCAGAAAGGGATTGAAATATTATGGAATGACCCTGTGTTCAAACTAGGTGACATTTTAACCTCTGGGCAGTAGGTGGTACAGCGAGCTGCATATTAGCACCACAGACAGTTTTGGACACCACAATAAAAGTACAGCAACGCTTCCTATTGGACTATAGTAGGGAGACTGTACTGAACTATGGTTTTATAGACACACAATATATATTTACTTTTCTCCTAAAATATTATCTATTTGGAAAAGATTGAAAGATTTCAAAATATGTTTTTTGGAGACTGTTATGTAACTAAAATAATTGTGTCTCCTTAATTTGTGATCAGTGGTAAAAATATTTTGAAGTATTATATACTTAAGTAGTTTTGGGGGGTATCTGTACTTTATATTTTTTGACATATTTTACTTTTACTCCACTACATTGAAAATAAAATACTCCCATACATTTTCCCTGACACCTAAAAGTACTGGTAATGTTTTGACTGCTTAGCAGGACAGGAAAGGGATCTAATTCACACACCTATCAAGAGAACACGTTTGCCATCCCTAACCCAAATTCTTCTTCTGAACATGATATCTGAATGTTTCAGTATAACCATGGCAACCCATTAATAAATTATTTTTTATGGTGTTGTCTTGTTTTTATTTTACTAGGCAAGTCAGTTAAGAACAAATTCTTATTTTCAATGACAGCCTAGGAACAGTGGGTTAACTGCCTGTTCAGGGGCAGAACGACAGATTTGTACCTTGTCAGCTCGGGGGTTTGAACTTGCAACCTTCCGGTTACTAGTCCAACGCTCTAATAACTAGGCTACTTTAGTTTGCTTAAAGAATATGAAATTATTTATATATTTTACTTTTGATGCTTAAGTACACTACATGCTCGAACATCTCATTCCAGAATCATGGGCATTAATGTGGAGTTGGTCCCACCTTTGCTGCTATAACAGCCTCCACTCTTCCACTAGATGTTGGAACATTGCTGCGGGAACTTGCTTCCATTCAGCAAAAAGATCTTTAGTGAGGTCAGGCACTGATGTTGGGCGATAAGTCTTGGCTCACAGTCGGTGTTCCAATTCACCCCAAAGGTATTTGATGGGGTTGAGTTAAGGGCTCTGTGCAGACCAGTCAAGTTCTTCCACACCGATCTCAACAAACCATTTCTGTATGGACCTCGCTTTGTGCACGGGGGCATTGTCATGCTGGAACAGGAAAGGGCCTTCCCCAAACTGTTGCCACAAATTTGGAAGCACAGAATAATCTAGAATGTCATTGTATGCTGTAGCGTTAAATTTCCCTTCACTGGAACTAAGGGGCCTAGTCCGAACCATGAAAAACAGCCCCAGATCATTATTGCTCCTCTCCCAAACTGTACAGTTGGCACTATGCATTCGGGCAGATAGCGTTCTCCTGGCATCGTCCAAACACAGATTTGTCCGTCGGGACTGCCAGATGGTGAGGCGTGATTCATCACTCCAGGGAACGTGTTTCCAATTCTCCGGAGTCCAATGGTGGCGAGCTTTACACCAATCCAGCCGACGCTTGACATTACGCATGGTGATCTTAGGCTTGTGTGCGGCTGCTCAGCCATGGAAACTCATTTCATGAAGCTCCCTATGAACAGACTGGGCAGATCTAGCAGGTAAGACATTTGACAAACTGACTTGTGGCACCGTCATAGGTGGCATCCTATGACGATGCCACGTTGAAAGTCATTCTACTGCCTATGTTTGTCTATGGAGGTTGCATGGCTGTGTGTTGATTGTATACACCTGTCAGCAACGGGTATGGCTGAAATAGCCAAATCCAGTAATTTGAAGGGGTGTCCACATACTTTTATATATAGTGTATATTTAATAAAACCAGATACTTTTAGACTTTTACTCAAGTGGTATTTTACTGGGTGTTTTTCACTTTGACATTAGTCATTTTCTATTAAAGTATGACAATTGGGTACTTTCCACCACTACTTGTGATGGTTGAAGACACACCTACATTTTGGGTAAATGTGTGACCAATTCCCATAGGCAACAACTGCAGCTATTGGTTCTAGACAGTGGATGGTGTGTAATTTAAAATATGTAATTTGTATTTCATATTTTTTTCTCTAATTACGTAATCTTGATTTAAACTCAGTTTTCTGGGGTCGTGTATTGGCTGTTCTTTGTTAAGTTTGAGGTCTGATACCAGATTTGATAGGCTATCCACGTTGTCACTCAAGAGCGCTATTCAAGCGGTTACAGGTTGTATGATGCTGTGTGTGAAATAAATAATGTGCGGCAGAGGCAGGCCATGGAGGTGTACAGAACTTGTCGTCGCCGGAAGCATCTGTAACTTTTCTCTTCATGGCCGCGGCAACAATGGTTCTTTTTTGATTACTCTTCTTTTTCGATGTTCTTCCAGTCAGTTTACATGGGCAATGTAGCTTGAACATGTGAACGCGTTTACTTTGTTCTGCTCTTATGGAAGTTTTAGATTAATTTAGTCTAAAACTGCAGTCTGAACGCTATAATAATTACCCCCAAAAAATTGAATCCCTGTGACCTGCGCTGGATTTACATTTTGTAAAATATAAAAGGCACTTTTTTTGCGTCTTCGGAATCTATATCGACGTGAAGATTTGTTTTCGCTAGATCCCCAACAACGTGCGGTTTTATGTTCGATGCCTCACGGCATTGTTCTGTCTCGACCAGGCATGTAAGGTCCCTCGAGCTGAGGAATGAGTGGCCGCGAGCAATCGGGCGGTGAACACTATTTTCGGATTTAAGAACTGGGTGGAATATCTGAAGTTTCTGAACATGGATATTACAGTGTCAGAGTTGATGGGAAACTTCATGGATACGCCGCTGGTGGTGTGGGTAAGTGAATGTGCACTCAGCAAGTGCCATGGCGGATAATAATGTAACTCTGTGTCCTGCTAACCTGCTCTTGGCCACTTTCATTTTTTATATATCCTTGTCCATCTCCTACTCCTAATGACATTTAAAAAAAAAAAAACGTTTTTTTTCTTTCTTTCAAACATACAGTAGCAGACTGGTAGACCTGTTCGTTTACATGATTTATTTACTGTTTGGTGTTAATCTTTACTGTAAAGCCAGGATGTCTGACATTTTCCCAACAAGCCAACATCTTTTATTGTGTTTTATTCCTATGGTCTATGGGTTTGATTGGCATGACCTACTATTATTCCCTAAAACTTGTAACGGACCTTTCATGAAACTGAGCAAGAGCCATGCCAGCTGTTAACACAACCTCTAGCCTGCATTTTGTATCTAGTCCATGAGTGTCAATGTTGGTCAATATTGGTCTATCACAGAGCCATGCCTAGGTCATTGTACTTTGGCTCCATTTTTATCATCACATAAGTCAAGGGAATCATAATGTTGTTGGTTGAACTCGATGTCGCTAGAGTAGAAAGACGAGGACTGTATGTAAGCTATGCCACAGGGTTTCAGAAGACTAGCCTGATGGTATAACTTTTGACAACTCTCTGTATGTTTATTGCCATACCATGAATGCAATGCATGGCTACATGGATATATGGCATGACAATGGTAGAAGTTGGCTACAGCACATAGCCTGGTGACACTGTATGAAGGCCTATGACTAAAGCACATACAGTATGGCATGAGGCAATGGCTACAACATTGCACAGTGTGTCACCAGTCTATGGATACACTACACACCATGGTACCAGGCTATGCCTTAAGCACATACAGTATGGCACCAGGCTATGGTGGGGGGGGGGGCTGATCCCCTCATCCTGCCCTGATGTCCTGTTTGGCCAGTCGGCTGGACCTCAGCTGCTGGCTGCTTGTTCCGCTCTAACAACTCTCTACCCTCCGGTCTTTGTTTCGGTCACTGGGATTCGTCCTCTCTGCTCGCCCTGACTCACCTCTAGGAGGACCTCCTGGTTCCTCGATCTAGAGCCTAAATATCTTGACATGCTCACAAAGTCATAGACAGTATTAATTGAGAGTGTAAAACTTGCATTGACATCTGTCAGAGCAGGAAACGTCTGTGTATTCTTGGAAACCGAAAGCACTGACACCCAGGTGTGGCCAATCTCTTCATAGGTGAGCTGAGCTCTTTAGAGTAATCCAATCCTCTCTGCCCATTTCTCCTCCATTTTCTCCCTCTCCCCCTCTCTCTTCAGGTGAAGACCTTTGGACCCCTGGGCTCTGGCTCAGAGGACAAACTCTCCATGTTCATGGATCTGGTGGATGGTGTCTTCCTGCACAAGATCATGACACACATGTGAGTGGACATAAACGTGTGTGTGTGTGCGTGCGTGCATGTTAATCTGGCAGCTGTTTTGTGGCCTCAATCTATCTCCTTTCGTAACCACATCCTGGCATGGTTTCCCCTACTGGTATCCAACTGTGTTCAGACATCCTCCCCATGTCTTCATGGCTCACTGATTGGACTCTCACTCACTCTTTCAGCTCATTTTCTGGCCCTCATGAGTCAATGTGATCTGACACAGAAAGTCTCTCTTGCTCCTTCCCTCTCACTCGCTTTTTCTCGCGCTCTTGCCTGCCTTTCATGAGTCAATGTGATCCTAAGGCTGCGATTATATCTGCACAATGTGGCTGTCTGTTTGGTTAGTACTGGGGAGGCCTCTCAGAGCTCTTGAGCTCAGAGATGCATTCAGTCTGTCTACTGAAAACAGTGAACACAGCCGTTATCTCACTGCTGAAAATTATGTATGTGAAAATATTAAAGAAGTGTATATATTATTTTTTTCCATAATGATTGTGATAGTTTGCTCTGACACAGAAAGGGCTGCTCGTCTCACAAAATTACTGCTCAGAAATCTGACATGGCTCAGGCTAGGTCTTTCTCTAAACCGTCTCAAGTTTCTGAACCATTTCCTGTGCTCTGTCACTTCAAAGGAAAGTGATGTGCCCTGAATGGCAGGCAATGCAGTCGCAGTCAGTGACTTAGTTTAAGAAACTCCCTGTAATGCTGTGACTTGTTTCTGAAATCAGCTACCAGTTTTCTCTCATCTCTTGCACTCCTTCAATTACACTCTTCTCTCCCTCACTCTAACTGTGCCTAGCGTCTGTCCCTTTGTGTTGCCCCCAGCTGTGCTAACCATAGTCCCCTCCCGCTCCCTCCTCCTGCCCCCTCCCTCTCCCAACCCCCTCCTAAGTCCTGTATTTTAACCTACTTCCCCCTGACTAGCTGCTCCTGCTTCCCCTGGCCTATCTGTCTTAATGAGGGGTTTAAATGCTGTATGCTCCTCCTCAAACAAAGACAATATTATTATGCACAGGACAAGGGGACAGAAAACAACACCCACCAGGACAATGAGGGGTGTAACTGCCATGCAGGATTTAGCCATGTAAATAAGTCCATGTGACATCACTGGTATGTCTAGTAATTATCATACGCAATATATAATAAAGTATGTAGACACCTCTTCACATTAGTGGATTTGGCTATTTCTGCCACACCCGTTGCTGACAGGTGTATAAAATAGAGCACACAGCCATGCAATCTCAACAGACACACATTGGCATTAGAATGGCCTTACTGAAGAGCTCCGGTACTTTCAATGTCTCACCGTCATAGAATGCAGCGTTTCCAATAAGTCAGTTTGTCAAATTTCTGCCCTGCTAGAGCTTCCCCTGTCAAGTGCTGTTATTATGAAGTGGAAAGGGGCAACAACGGAAGTGGTAGGTCACACAAGCTCACAGAACTGGACTGCCGTGTGCTGAAGTGTGTAAAGAATCTTCTGTCCTCGGTTGCAACGTCAGCACAAGAACTGTTCGTCGGGAGCTTCATGAAATGGTTTTCCATGACTGAGCAGACAAGCACACAAGCCTAAGATCACCATGCGCAATGTCAAGCGTCGGCTGGAGAGGTGTAAAGCTCGCCGCCATTGGACTCTGGAGCAGTGGAAACACGTTCTCTGGAATGATGAATCCCACTTTACCATCTGGCAGTACGACGGAAGAATCTGGGTTTGGTGAATGCCAGGAGAACGCTACCTGCCCGACTGCTTAGTGCCAAATGTAAAGTTAGGGAGAGGAGGAATAATGTCCTGGGGCTGTTTTTCATGGTACGGACCAGGCCCCTTAGTTCCAGTGAAGGGAAATCTTAACGCTACAGCATACAATGGCATTCTAGATTATTCTGTGCTTCCAACTTTGTGGCAACTGTTTGGGGAATGCCCTTTCCTGTTTCTGCATGACAATGCCCCCGTGCCCACGCAACGTCCATACAGAAATGGTTTTTCCGACATCCAATGGAAAGCTTTCCCAGAAGAGTGGCGGCTGTTATAGCTGCAAAGGTGGGACCAACTCCATGTTAATCTCCATGATTTTTGGAATGAAATGTTCGAGCAGTTGTCCACATACTTTTGGTCATGTAGTGACACAATGACATGGCATACATGTAGACTGGTGTCATTGTTTTGGCCTTCTTTCATATGGCATAGTTTAAAGGTTATTAACTTTGTATTTTTCTTGTTGAGAAAATACACGGGTGTATTTGGATCTTTTTGGTTACAATCATATAGCCTAGGTCGACTTCTGGCACCCTTAGATACGCACACATGCGCACGCACAGGTGTCTGAGCTGTTTATGTTAAACCTCTACCACAGATGAGTGGATGGCTGAAATCCTCCAGGCCATTAGTGCCAGCAGCAGAAGTCTTTCTCTCTCTCTGTGTGTGTCTCTGAGGGTACACACTGTGGTTAGAGACCCCCCCCCCCCTTTCTGCTGTTCTAGATACCCTTTATTATTTTCATGGAAATGTTTCTCTAATACTCAAGCCTGGGCCTGCTTTAGGCATGTATTCTAGTAGTACTGATATAGGATCAGGCTTTACCTTTTTAGATAGTACATTTGGAAAGTACTCAAACTCCTTGACGTTTTCCACATTTGGTTACGTTACAGCTAGAGGTCGACCAATTTTTAATAGGAATGGACGATTAATTAGGGCCGATTTCGGAATTTTTGGTCACCGATTTGGCCTATTTATTTATTTTATTTATAAAAATAAAATTAAAATAAAGATTTTCACACCTTTTATTTATCCTTTATTTAACTAGGCAAGTAAGTTAACACATTCTTATTTTCAATGATGGCCTAGGAATGGTGGGTTAACTGCCTCGTTCAGGGCCAGAACGACATATTTTTACCTTGTCCGCTCGGGGGGGATTCAATCTTGCAACCTTACTGTTAACTAGTCCAACGCTCTAACCACCTGGTTACATTACACTCCAGTCTGGAGACTGCCTGTTTTACCCGAATGTTAGCATTAAACTTATCTTATAAAAAAACAATCATAATCACTAGTTAACTACACATGGTTGATGATATTACTAGTTTATCTAGCGTGTCCTGCGTTGCATATAATCGATGCGAAGCTTTCTTACAATGCACATATTGCACTTTTACTTCTCCAACACTATGTTTTTGCATTATTTAAACCAAATTGAAAATGTTTCATTATTTATTTGAGGCTAAATTTTATTGATGTATTATATTAAGTTAAAATAAGTTTTCATTCAGTATTGTTGAAATTGTCATTATTACAAAAACAAAAAAATGACAGATTTAATTGGAATCTGCTTTTTTTGGTCCTACAATAATCGGTATCGGCGTTGAAAAATCACAATAGGTCAACCTCTAGTTACAGCCTTATTCTAAAATGGATTAAATAAATAATGTTCCTCATCAAGAATGGCCTTCATCATTCTTAAATGGAAGACGTTTGGAACCATCAAGACTCTTCCTAGAGCTGGCTGCCCGGCGAAACTGAGCAATTGGGGGAGAAGAGCCTTGGTCAGGGAGGTGACCAACAACCCGATGATCACTCTGACAGAGCTCCAGAGTTCCTCTAGAGATGGGAGAAACTTCTAGAATGGCAACCATCTCTGCAGCACTCCACCAATCATCCCTAAGTTGAAGCATGGTGGTGGCATCATCATGCTGTGGGGATGTTTTTCAGCGGGAGGGACTGGGAGACTAGTCCGGATCAAAGGAAAGATGAACGGAGCAAAGTACAGAGATGGGTACTTGATGAAAACCTGGTCCATAGCGTTCAGGAGTGGTCCAGCGAGAGCTTGGACTTGAACCCGATCAAACAATTCTGTAGAGATCTGACATTAGATGTGCAGCGACTCTCCCCATCCAACCTGACAGAGCTTGAGAGGATCTACATAGAAGAATGGGAGAAATGCCCCAAATACAGGTGTGCCAAGCTTGTAGTGTCATACTCAAGAAGACTCAATGCTGTAATCTCTGCCAAAGGTACTTCAACGAAGTACTGAGTGAAGGGTCTGAATACTGGAGTATTGTGTCTAGATTGAGGGGGAATAAAATATATATAAAATATATATTTTCACATTTTAGAATAAGGCTGTAATGTAACAAAATGTGATAGTCAAGGGGTCTGAATACGTTCTGAATGCACTGTAATAATGTACCTAGATAATGTACCTAGTTGAACCTAGATCAGCCCTCCTACTCTGAAAGGCTTTTTGGATGCACTCTGCTTTATCAGCCAGCCAGTGAGAACTGGGAATGGCCATGTCAGAAAGCTGTACATTTAGAACTAAAGGCAGCTAGTACACAAGTTTACTTGAATAAAAAAAAAAACTATTCCTTGTTTCCAAACTAAAACCCTTTCACAGACTTTCTGAAATACTGGCCCAAGCTTGGCAGCATTTGCATGGTGTGCCCACAAAACATATGTAAATGAGGTTAGCACAAACAACACTTATCCAGACCAGGCCCTCAAAACAGCCAAGGTCTATTTTGAATTCTGGCTGTAACACAACAAAATGTGGACTAAGTCAGAGTATGGATACTTTCAGAAGGCAAATAGGGTGTCATCTCAGATGAAAACCTGGTCTCAATGCTAACACTCTGGACTCAAGTCAGACTATTACTAGTCCAATGTCCACTGACTGTTTACCTAAAAAGTACAGCAGTTCTGTGACCAGCATATTTAAATGTCGTCCTGTTGATCAGCTCTATGTATTTCAAGCGTGTTTTCACATTTCTGGTTGGCTTTGTAGCTTGAACCCTCTCCTGTGGAGACCTGTGTGTGTGTGCGCTTCCAGCTTGTGTAGGGGGACAATGCTGTTCCTGAAAGCCATGCGCATCCATAATAATACATCTGTCAACCAAACAATTGGGTGTTCTTGGCCTACTTGTTTGGAGGAAAGAAGGACATCACGTCTGTGTGTTCTGAATAAGCACCATATTATATATGCCGTTCCCCTCTAAAGTTTAGGCTAATCCCCAACAGTAATGTTTTCCTTTTTTTTTTTGTGGATATTTGGTAAAAGCAACTCTTTCACTCGTTTGGTGTACAGTACATACAAATGTAGCCTAAAATAGGAATTTACAGGATTATGTACATTATAGTTGTATTTCTTGCATGCCAGACTAAACGCTTCCCAACTGAAACCGTTCCTTAGAGTTCATGCATATTTTGTGGTGTTTTGGACTTCGTTGAGTTTTCTTTCCGGCTGTATTAGATTAATTATTAGATGAATTCTGACTTTTGAGGAATAGGCTACAAAGTCTCAATAGAGAAACAGTACTATTGCTCCTTTTTTTCTCATTTTTCAAGCGACGGTCTTGTAAGGGAGTATACAAGCGCGCTCCTTCTGTCCGGCTAGCAGAGATTGGCTAGGCGCCAGCCGAACTGAAGCATGCTGACACCTTAAGCAGCTGTTCAAAGAAAATCTAGTCAATATAATACTCAGTAAAGGAAAAGGCTGCTGTTTCTTCTTTTTTTGTAGTTTAGTACTTTACTACAAAAATATTTTTTCATGTTATGTCTTTTCTTATCCAGAGACCCCAGCCCCACAAATCAGAGAGTGAATAAGAATGTGAACAATGATGTGAACCTACGAATCCAGAACCTCAACATTGTGATCAGGCACATCAAGAACTACTACCAGGTGAGCTCAGTTCTGTCTATCCACTTCCTGCTCACTCACCTCACGTACTTTTTATATTTAAAATTTCCTAACCACTTTTAATGCTGCTCACCATATCAAATTATAGCTACTTACTAATGCACACCTCGTACTCATTTACACCTCCTTCACGTGTAGAGCCAGGAGATGTGTGTAGTCTCTGATCTTGGTGATCAGACAGCAGCTGGTGTGTGTGAGCATCCAGAGCATCCTGGGGATTAGACCTGGCTGCTTGGGTGTGGTGGTTATCCCTTTAGGAATGTCTCATTGTTTTGTCTGCTGTCCTTACACTGACATCTCGATTGTCAAACAATTACTAATGCATGATGTCCTCTGTTTTAATGAGAAATGTTGTGGTGATAATTCTGTCACGATATTTTTGGTAGAGGTAGGTCAGTCATGAATGACAATTAGCCTATATCAGAAACCAACAGTAGTCTTATCTTTTCTAGGTTGCTGTAGGTTTCATCTCACAACCTGTAATTATAGTAATCTGGGAAAATGAATGCTTCCCCACAAAAACACTATCTTTAGATGGAGTAGGCTAGTAGTCTTTCATTATGAATCATGATCGCTAGTCCTCACGTGGAAAGCTTTAGGAGAAACTATGCCGACCTTGTTATTCCACTGTAATTGAGTTGGTGAAATCCACTACACACACGGTGAGACAGTGGAGAGCGACCCAACTGTTCTGGCTGACCTCTCTCAACACATTCCTTCTCCGTTTCCTCGGTTTCCCAACTACAGACGTCACACACTCCATTCAAATACCGCCCTTGGCTGTAACACACACACAGACACACACTCCATTCAAACACTTCCCGACCCTGCCACTGGCTGCCCCGCCAGGTCCAAAGTTTCAAATCTGTGCCCGCTTTGTATGTTTATGGTGTCGCCCGCTTCAGTTGATCACACCGAACTAAGCAGTGTTATCACCCCAAATACTGTATGGAAGTTAGCCTAGTCTCCCTCTTTCAGTTTTACTTTCACACTCTGAATGTAAGAGGCTTTTCCCATTGAAGAGTGTTCAATTCACATTAGCAATGGGAATGTCACGAGCTGAGACACTGTTAAAATGTAACATTTAACATTTAAGTCATTTAGCAGACGCTCTTATCCAGAGCGACTTACAAATTGGTGCGTTCACCTTAAGACATCCAGTGGAACAGCCACTTTACAATAGTGCATCTAAATCTAGTAAGGGGGGGGGGGTGAGAAGGATTACTTTATCCTATCCTAGGTATTCCTGAAAGAGGTGGGGTTTCAGGTGTCTCCGGAAGGTGGTGATTGACTCCGCTGTCCTGGCGTCGTGAGGGAGTTTGTTCCACCATTGGGGGGCCAGAGCAGCGAACAGTTTTGTCCGTAAATGTCACAATAGCCACTAGCCAGTAGGCTAGCTAAGCATGCAAACTATTAAACTAGCTAACGTTATGCAAGCAACCTTTCATGCATCTACCGTATTCAACTCTTGATTAATGGGACAAAACCATATTACACTCTTCAATAATGCAACAATTCACAAGCATGTGCCAACATTTCAATGGATTATTTTCTCATCCATGCACATTTAATTTAGCTGCAAGGCAAATAGCCAATGGCACAGCTGCTAGCTAGCTAACGTTAGCTAACATCAAGTAGGCCTAACTTCAGCATAGCAAAAATGTACGTTTACATCTCTGATACGAATATAAAAGTACAGTAACTGTATCGGTGTCATTCATATTATACAGAGCTAGGTAGCAAGATTAACAAAATGTCTACATTCTCCTCACACATAGCTGCACTGTGTTATGCAAGACAGTTTGTTTCCATACTCAATGTTACAGGGTAGCTTGTAGAAAACGCTGCCATAGTTGAAAAATCCAACCTGATCTTGGCTATTCTTTTGTTCTCGATTTGTGTAAAAAGCAAGTGATGCAACAAATTTGAGGTGGCGTTCAAGGTGTGAGAACTTTGCAAGTTTTTAAAACTAAGTTGATTTGAAAAGAGCCTCATTCTCTAATTCTTCTGTTTGAAAGTAGATTTTGTTAGCTTAGTGGTTGGTTATAGTTGATAAAGCAATGGGGAAACACAGATGATGCCTCTGATGCAGTGTTTTTAATTAGTGTGTGTGTGTTGTGACTGAAGAAATTCTAGCCCTCGTGAAGTGCACACATCCATGGCACTGGCAGGGAGGCCCCTTTCATTAGGTAGATAGGCTAGGTCTGAGCCTAGGATACACGCAGGGCCGGGAGACGATGCCAGTATCGCATTATTCATTAGTACCGTGGCAAGGAAACAAAACACGAAGCGGATTTAACTTCTTTAGGAAAACGTCCTTAATGTTGGAAACAAACATGTTTCCATCCAGAGTCTTATTTATTTCCCAAGCGAAAGCATGCACTGTTTGACATACAGCAGGTTTGTAAATAACCAAAGAGTTTGGTCTGCTTCGTGTTTAAATTTTTACACACACACACACACACACACACACTAGGCTAATGAGTAACAGATCTGTGTCTGTTCAGACCAGGGACTCAACTTCAATGTGAGTAGACTCACCAAGCCACATGGCAACTCAAAGGTTTCCTGTGTAAAGTTTTGCCATTTTCAGTTAACTTTTTTGCTTTGTATTGAATGTTTCGAGCCAAATCCACGTGGTTGAGTCAACACTATAGGGCTTGATGGAATAGGGTTCATATCTCTCTCCCCTGCTTTCTAGAGGTTTCTATCTGATCTAATAAATGATGGCCAGTGGAGGGGTAGAGATGTCTTCCCAGGTCCTGCTCCAACCCTGCTGTGGGAGTCGACAGAGATGGGAGAAAGAGGGAGGCGGGTGGGGAGTTTCACTCTTCACCCCTCCTCTCGCTCCCTTTCCTCCTGATCAAGAACAGATGTGTTGTCTTTGCCTGGCCTGCCCTGTGGTCATCTGCCTCCCCTGTAGCCTACATATGTATGGTGGGGGAGGGGAGGTGTCTGGTGGTGTTTCATACTATAAAGCCCCTCCAGGCGCCTGCTCCCTGAAGGCCTGTTTTAAGATTTCCGGCCCGTGCTAACAGAAACAGTTAGCTTTGGTAATGCATTAGGCCTCTCACTTTAGATGAGCCTCGTCTGGTGTTTTGTTTTCTAACTCAGTCACTCCAGTCCTGTCCTGGTTCACTAACCCCTCGGCCCTCTGACCGCTAATGTCTAATTTCCCCTCAATCAGGCAGTTCTTGTTTAACACAGATATCACTGTCTCTGTGTGTGTGCTCGTAATGAATCTACTCTCCATTTGTTTCAGACGACGGATCGTATTAGTCCCAGTTGCGTTCTGTCCTTAACTCTGTGTGAAAGCAGTTAGCTAAAGAGTAAACTCACTTTGTCAAGCTGGATGGATGGTTGTGTTCTGTTCCTGCCCCCAGGCCAGTAGTAGTGTTGTTGTTTGGTTGTCTTCTGATGCGTTTATTATAGTTTGGTTGATTTGCTATGCAGTATGCGGATTACCATTTATATTAATGTAGATCGATCAATGTCGTTGACATTTAACCTCATGTTCCCATCAACCATTGCACAGATCGGTTTGTACTTTACCATGATTCAATTTTGGCCCTGACGTTTGATCTAGATTAATCCATGGCAATCCGCATACTGCATAGCAAACCAACCAAACACTCTTCAGCTACCATTGAATGATCACTCTGCTCTCTGGTTGTAGGTCTCTCCCTCCTTCCCTACCAACCGTTTACCCCCTCAGGGCGCGCATGTTAGTACAGTAAGGGCTGGACGATGTGATATGATCACACAATTGACCATTGAAAATAAGTTATGATCACACAGACATGCTCAGAAGGCCTGGCTAGATAAGATATGGTGAGCGTTGCAGACTGGCCTGTTGTATGTGTGAGCCACCATCTGAGAGAAACACTATGTAGGGAATAGTGTGCCATTGAGGCAATGAAGTTGTAGTTAGATCAATCCTCAGCAGGATGTTGCTGTAGGAGGGCAGTATAGAGCACCCCACAGCTTGGGAACCACTAATCTAAGGCACCAATCGTGTGTGTGTGTGTGTGTTCGTCACACAGGAAATTCATTTGATATGGAGTTAAACTGAAAACAGTTTCACAACTTTGCTAAACACAGCTCAAAACTGACATGCTTACAGAAAGCATGGCCTAGAAGGCAGTTTTACAGTCCCCCACACCAACCCCCAACTATACAGTACAACCTGGCAACTGGACCAAAAAGTCTTCTTTCCTTACCTTTCATCTGGACCCTATGCTGTTATAAAATATTTGAGTTTTGTACCTTTTTAATTTAATTTTACCTTTATTTTACTAGGCAAGTCAGTTAAGAACAAATTCTTATTTTCAATGACGGCCTAGGAACAGTGGGTTAACTGCCTGTTCAGGGGCAGAACGACAGATTTTGTACCTTGTCAGCTCGGGGATTTGAACTTGCAACCTTTCGGTTACTAGTCCAATGCTCTAACCACTAGGCTACCCTGCCGCCCCAGTTTTGTACCTTAAGGATTGATAATACGTTTAAAACACCAGTTTACAAGTGAAAAGACCAGCCATTTTGTGTGTTTGTAGAACGAATGTGGTGAGACTATTTCTGTGTGTCACAAGGGATGGGGTACTCCTGGTGGCATCCCAACCAGGATTAACAATAACTGCCAAATCTAATACTGGTTTAATACATATACCAGCTTAGCCTGGTTTTCAGTCTAAACCTAAAGCATGTCTCATATTTGCTTGCTTAAGCCACCCAGACTGTTCTGGCAGTGCCCCAATTTCATCCAGGAATGGGAGACGGACGTGACGATATTATGATGACTCGCATCCATCCCATTGAGCCCCAAACACAGTACTACACACTGTAGATCAGAGACAGCAGGCAGGGCCCCTATTCACTCACAGGGATCATCTGTGTCTGCATCCCCCGACTCCCCCCTTATATACTCTCCCCAAATTAGATTAGCTCCCAAATAACAATCTCTGTGCGCTGCACCATAAAGAGCCCCACCAAAACGTGGACAATGGGGACATGGGGGGGTGACATTTTTTGGTTCCCTCCTCCTCACCCCGGCTATTGTCTGGAGAGTCAGGGCACTCCACCCCACCCCCACCTCACTGTAACATGACTCCTTCAGTCTCCGATGTGTTACAGGAGAACTGTGTTGTCAGTCAGGACTCGGCTCTCAGGTCCTGCTGTATTATGCCTCAAGTACCTTAAATCCAGAACCTGTGCTTTGTGTAGTTTGGTGTATGTGTGATGCTCTTATCACCCTGCAATTGGACCTATGTATGCCTGTGCCATATATCTTTTGAATGCAGCCTAGTCTAGCTTACAAAGGCATTAAGCAGATGGTTTTTAACTTGGGTCTGTCTGTAGATTGGGCAGTGTGGAGTCTCTTGCACGGCATTGCAGCTGAGGCTGGGGTACTCTGATTTGGCCTCCTGGCTCTCCTTTTTTCTCAGAGGTGTTCAGTTTCTTCAATGTTCACTGTTGGCTATGGTATTCAGCTGTAATGCTCTAGAGACCAGCACAAGAGCCACAGGCATTCCCATTCTCCTTTCTTTTATCTTCTCATCTCTCCTTTCGTCCTATTCCTTTTCCTACCTAGCACACTTGTTTCCTACGTAGCACACTCTTGCTCGCTCTCACTCTCCCTGTCCTCAAGTATTTTCCTCTTTTGTTGTTTCCTCTGAAGCCTGGATGTGTGTGGTTCCCCACCCCCCAGTGCAGGAAACCCCCTCCAGAGACCGCTGCCATGGGAAACAAAAACAAGCCCTCTGACTTATTTAATGTTGAACTCTTGACATTCTCTCTCTGATGCCTGTGCCCTAGATGAGGAGCACCATTCCCAGTCCTAGTGTTTTGGCCATTCTGACCTTTGGCTGGCATGTCGTTTACCTGTATGCGATGGTTGCCCTGTGGTTCAGTGGCTTATGAGCAGAGGAAAGGCTGACCATTGTATACGCTGACCCTCAACACAGAGGCCCCTCAGGGATGTGTGCTTAGTTCCCTCCTGTAAACTCTGTTTACCCACGACTGCGTGGCTGCGCACGACTCCAACACCAACTTTGCTGATGACACGACGCTGTTGGGCCTGATCACCAACTAGACCTGGCAGTGTGGTGCCAGGACAACATCTCCCTCAATGTGGGCAAGACAAATGAGCTTATCGCAGGCCACAGGAAACTGAGGGCCATTCACATCAACAGTGCTGTAGTGGAGCGGGTCGAGAGCTTCACGTTCCTCGGTGTCCACATCGCTAAGGACCAATAATGCTCCAAACACACCAAGACAGTCGTGAAGAGAGCACGATAGTGGAGAGTCAGGGCACTCCACCTCACCCCCACCTCACTGTAACATGACTCCTTCAGTCTCAGATGTGTTACAGGAGAACTGTGTTGTCTGTCAGGACTCAGCTCTCAGGTCCTGCTGTATTATGCCTCAAGTACCTTCTATCCAGGACCTGTGCTTTGTGTAGTTTGGTGTATGTGTGATGCTCCTATCACCCTGCAAATGGACCCATATATGGCAGAGGCATACATATTTTGAATGCAGCCTAGTCTAGCTTGCAAAGGCATTAAGCAGATGGTTTTTGACTTGGGTCTGTCTGTAGATTGGCAGCCCCCCCCTCAGGAGGCTGGAAAGATTTGGCATGGGCCCTCAGATCCTCAAAGTTCTACAGCTGCACCATTGAGAGCATCTTTACTGGCTGCATCACCGCTTGGTTTGGCAACTGCTCGGTGTCCAACCGCAAGGCGCTACAGAGGGTAGTGCGTATAGGTCAACCGATTAATCGCAATGGCAGATTAATTAGGGCCGATTTTTATTTATTTTTTTATTTAAAGAAAAAATTAAAAAATTTTCCCAAGTTTTCATAACAATGGGTAATCTGCATTTTTGGACACCGATTATGGCCGATTAAATTGCACTCCACAAGGAGACTGCGTGGCAGGCTGACTACCTGTTATGAAAGTGCAGCAAGGAGCCACGGTAAGGTGCTAGCTAGCATTAAATTTATCTTATAAAAACAATCAATCTTAACATAGTCACTAGTTAACTACACATGGTTGATGATATTACTAGTTTATAACCTCTTTTGGGATAGGGGGCTGCCCAATCTACAGACAGACCCAAGTCAAAAATCTGTTGTTCTGCCCCTGAACAGGCAGTTAACCCACTGTTCCTAGGCCATCATTGAAATTAAGAATGTGTTCTTAACTGACTTGCCTAGTTAAATAATGTGGCATGCGAAACCCCGAGGGCAAACCATCCAGGTTTTCTTTTTTTTTGAAGTGACTGTTTTCTATTGGTTTATTATAGGAATCTGCACCTGGTTGCAGTTCCTATGACTTCCACTAGATGTGAACAGTCTTTAGAAATTGGTTGATGTTTCTCCTTTGAGAAATGAAGAAGTACGGCTGTTCAGAATGAACAAGCCAAGTGTACTCTTTTGTTTGGTGCGCGCTCCAGGTCATGCGCTCCACGCTGATTTTTATCAGCTATTGAACACAGTATATTCCGTCTTAAATTTAATCGATTAAAAAAATATATGTTTTAGGATACCTAGGGATGGATTAGGAAAGTTGTTTGAAATGTTTGGACCAAGTTTACAGGTAACTTATTAGATAATTTGTAGTCAAGTTGGGCGAGTTGGAACCAGTGTTTTTCTGAATCAAATACGCCAAATAAATGGACACTTTGGGGCTATTAAAAGGAGTTTATCAAACAAAAGGACCATTTGTGATATTTCTGGGACATTGGAGTGCCAACAAAAGATCTTCAAAGGTAAGGCATTAATTATATCTGTTATTTCTGACTCATGTCGCACCTGCTTGGTTGAAATTGGATTTTCATGTGTTTGCATGGTGGGGTGCTATCCTCAGATAATCGCATGGTTTGCTTTTGCTGTAAAGCCTTTTTGAAATTTGACTGGATTAACAAGAAGTTTAGCTTTAATTTGGTGTATTGCACTTGTGATTTTTATGAAAGTTAAATATTTCTAATAATTGAATCTGAATTTCGCGCTCTGCAATTTCACCGGATGTTGCGGAACGTCTACCCGTAACAGGTTCTTGCTTGTCCTGCGTTGGAAATAATCGATGTGGTGCCTGTTCATTTGTCACAGCCTACTTCGCTAAACAGCATTCGCGAACAAAGCACTGTCGTTGCACCAATGTGTACCTAACCATAAACATCAAGGCCTTTCTTAAAATCAATACATAAGTATATCTTTTTAAACCTGCATATTTAGTTAATATTGCCTGCTAACATGAATTTATTTTAAAAAGGGAAATTGTGTCGTCACTTGCATTCACGTGTAACAACACCGGCACAGGATCCGTACATCCGAACATCACCTGCGGGACAGGTACAGGATGGCGGCCCCAACAACTGCCCGAGTTAGCCCAGGAATGCACAATCCCACCATCAGTGCTCAGACTGTCCGCAATAGGCTGAGAGAGGCTGGACTGAAGGCTTGTAGGCCTGTTGTAAGGCAGATCCTCACCAGATATCACCCGCAACAACGTCGCCTATGGGCACAAACCCACCGTCGCTGGACCAGACAGGACTGGCAAAAAGTGCTCTTCACTGATGAGTCGCGGTTTTGTCTCGCCAGGAGTGATGGTCGGATTCGCGTTTGTCGTCGAAGGAATGAGCATTACGCCGAGGCTTGTACACTGGAGGGGGATCAATTTGGAGATGGAGGGTCTGTCATGGTCTGGGGCGGTGTGTCACAGCATCATCAGACTGAGCTTGTTGTCATTGCAGGCAATGACAACAACTGTGTGCGTTACAGGGAAGACATCCTCATCCCTCATGTGGTACCCTTTCTGATGGCTCATCCTGACATGACCCTCCAGCATGACAATGCCACCAGCCATACTGTTCGTTCTCTGCGTGATTTCCTGCAAGACAGGAATGTCAGTTCTCTGCCATGGCCAGCGAAGAGCCCCGATCGCAATCCCATTGAGCACATCTGGGACCTGTTGGATCGGCGGGTGAGTGCTAGGGCCATTCCCCCCAGAAGTGTCCGGGAATTAACCCCCCTTTGTTCAGGGACAAAATTCCATTTCTGTTTTTCACATGTCTGTGGAACTTGTTCAGTTTGTCTCAGTTGTTGAATCCTATATCTGTACAAATATTTACACATGTTAAGTTTGCTGAAAATAAATGCAGTTGACAGTGAGGATGATTTATTTATTTTTTGTGTGTGTTGTTTTGCTGAGTTTATTTACCCAAGACCCCCAGAGCACTGGGCCGCGTGCAACAGTGTGTCTCTAAAACACTAATCTGATTTATTCGTGATGGCCTCAGTAAGGAGGCTCCAAGAGCGGTCTGAGACCTGATGTACCCTCTCTAATCTAGATAGTTATGGCTGATCTGACATGTATGAAGAACCCCAGGTCTGACTGAGGCGAACCCTCTCTAGTCTAGATCCAGTCCACATCCTGATTGGCTGAGTTATTTCAGGCCACAGGCAGCCAGTGTGTGTGGGTGGGTTTTCTGTTTTTGGTATTGATTTCAGATTGCTAAAGGCGTCAGCATGCTTCCGTTCAGCTGGTGGCTAGCCAAACCGAACGCGTGTGCTCACACACACCCTTGAAAGACCTTCGCTTGAAAAAAATTGAGACGCTGTAGACAGTGCTTCAAATCGAATTTTATTTGTCACATATACATGGTTAACAGATGTTAATGCGAGTGTAGCGAAATGCTTGTGCTTCTAGTTCCAACACTGCAGTAATAACCAACGAGTAACCTAACAATTCCACAACTACTACTTTATACACACAAGTGTAAAGGGATAAAGAATATGTACATAAAGATATATGAATGAGTGATGGTACAGAACGGCATAGGCAAGATGCAGTAGATGGTATAGAGTACAGTATATACATATGAGATGAGTATGTAAACAAAGTGGCATAGTTCAAAGTGGCTAGTGATACATGTATTACATGAAGATGCAGTAGATGATATAGAGTACAGTATATACGTATACATATGAGATAAATAATGTAGGGTATGTAAACATTATATTAAGTAGAATTGTTTAAAGTGGCTAGTGATATATTTTACATCAATTCCCATTATTAAAGTGGCTGGAGTTGAGTCAGTGTGTTGGCAGCAGCCACACAATGTTAGTGGTGGCTGTTTAACAGTCTGATGGCCTTGACATAGAAGCTGTTTTTCAGTCTCTCTGTCCCTGCTTTGATGCACCTGTACTGACCTCGCCTTCTGGATGATAGCGGGGTCAACAGGCAGTGCCTCGGGTGGTTGTTGTCCTTGATGATCTTTATGACCTTCCTGTAACATCGGGTGGTGTAGGTGTCCTGGAGGGCAGGTAGTTTGCCCCCGGTGATGCGTTGTGCAGACCTCACTACCCTCTGGAGAGCCTTACGGTTGTGGGCGGAGCAGTTGCCGTACCAGGCGGTGATACAGCCCGACAGGATGCTCTCAATTGTGCATCTGTAGAAGTTTTTGGTGACAAGCCGAATTTCTTCAGCCCTCTGAGGTTGAAGTGGCGCTGCTGTGCCTTCTTCACAACGCTGTCTGTGTGGGTGGACCAATTCAGTTTGTCCGTGATGTGCACGCCGAGGAACTTAACTTACTACCCTCTCCACTACTGTCCCATCGATGTGGATGGGGGGGTGCTCCCTCTGCTGTTTCCTGAAGTCCACAATCATCTCCTTTGTTTTGTTGACCTTGAGTGTGAGATTATTTTCCTGACACCACGCACAGAGGGCCCTCACCTCCTCCTTGTAGTCCGTCTCAGTGTTGTTGG